>NC_080076.1:93035262-93635262 GCF_949987535.1 Balaenoptera acutorostrata
TCCCTCCTCTCTCCTCCACACGCCTCCCCACGGCCCCCAGTACTAGACTCTGTGTCCTGGCAGGAGAGAGGCCAGAGGGGACCAGGGGCAGTGACTGAACAAGCACTGCACATTCCTTCCCAAAGAAACGCTTCCTCAAGTAGACGAACTAACTCTCCTCTCCTCCTGCCAGTATCCCCACGCCTAGCAGTTCGATGACGCCGTGGGTCCAAATGCCTCCTTCCCCGCCTCTCCCCGAGGAAGAAGGAAGTGCGCAGGCGTAGAAATACGTAAACAGATAAATGTGAGAAGCGGGTCTAGGGTGGGTCCGGGACTCACTTAGAACTCTGTGTGATTCTGATTATTATCCTTTCACGTTTTCCAGACCAGTCCAGAGAAAGAGACAGAATTGCTGCAAACTGGCTTCTAAAGCTGGCTTCCCCCTGGGGCGGGGAGTGTGGGCCCCCGCGCGACAAGCAATGATTAAAGCAGGAATCCCGACTTGTTATCAGGAAGCAGCGCAGGCTCTGAAATGACTTTGCTAAGCTTCTCTCCCTCCCCAGGCAGCCCTGAACGTCCCTGATAATGCGGACAGAGCTGCCTCTGCTGCCCCGCTCAGAAATATTTGATCTCTTAGCTTATCAGTGGGAGCAGCTTCCCTTTGCTACGTGCCTCGAATGTTTCCACAGAAACGTGACCAGATTTCCTCAGAACCTGCCACGTGCCTCTGTCAATCTAACAAGGGTCCCAGGTGAGGAATGCTACGTAATATAGGTTGAATAGTGAGGGATTTGGGGCCGGTCAGCTCGACCTCCAGGCTGGAGAGGGAGCAGGGGGTGTGGCCCAGCGCGGAGCATCAGTTAGGCATGTGGCAAGGAGCAAACCCACAGACAGGCAGATCGGCAGCAAAGCTGGGTGGAGCCTGCCTTCTCGCCTCTTCTACTTGGACATACAGCTGGACTACATTTCCCAGACTCCCCTGCTGCCAGGTGTAGCCATGTGACAGAGTTCTGACCAATGGTGTGTGAGAGGAGATGATGGGCTTCCCTTCCAGGCCTGGACCTGATGATCATGGCTCTGTCCCCACCGCTGGCTGAATGGAGAGGATTCAGAGGGCCAGAGGAGGACAGAGCTGCAAGACACGAGAGGGGCCTGGGTCACTGACCCTGATGACCTACACTGAATGATGACATGAGCTTTTTTGGGTTTTTTTACTTTTTTTTTTTTTTTAATTGAAGTAGAGTTGATTTACAATGTTGTATTAGTTTCTGGTATTCAACAAAATGATTCAGATATATATATAGATAGATATACCCACATATATATATTCTTTGTCATATTCTTTCCCATTATGTTTTATTACAGGATATTGAATACAGTTTCCTGTGCTCTACAGTAGGACCTTGTTGTTTATCTATTTTATATACAGTAGTGTGTACTGCTAAGCCCAAACTCCTAATTTATCCCTCCCCTATCCCCTTTCCCCTTTGGTAACCATAAGTTTGTTTTCTGTGTCTGTGAGTCTGTTTCTGTTTCGTAGATAAGTTCATTTTTGTCATCTTTTAAATTCCACATATAAGTGATATCACATGGTATTTGTCTTTCTCTTTCTGATTTACTTCACTTAATATGATAATCTCTAGGTCTATCCATGTTGATGCAAATGGTATTATTTCATTCTTTTTTATGGCTGAGTGATATTCCACTGTACATATAGAGACATGAGCTTTTTAATGCAGAAAGTAAATATTTTTTCTGAGATTTTGAAATTTCATAGTGTATCTCTACCAGCAGCTAGCATATTTTACATTTGCTGATATAATGCTCTGAGGCAATATTTGGTGGGTTGGTCAGGACTTTATCTGTGGCAAATAACAGAACACCCAACACAGAGGGGCTTGAGCAGAGTAGATGGAATTTATGAGCTCCTGTAACTGTGAAGTGAGAGACAGGTGGGGTTCAGGCACAACTTGATCAGGGATCCAAAAACAGCACCAGGAACGCACGTCTCTCCCAGCACAGCCCCTCTACACTGGCTCCGGTTTGGCTAAGCTCACCTCTGTGGGGACGGAAGTGCCTGGCTGAGCCCGGCGGGGGTCATCACCCCAGAGTCCTTGTCTCTGGAGGGGTCACATGTGCCGGGGGACATGAGCTCTATTTGTCCAGGCTGAGGCATACTGACCCTTCAGCTCAATCAGAGTCATGAGTGGAGGAAGGGCACCTGCACGCCAACAGGGAGGCTGTCATTGGAGAATCCTGGGGGCACTCTTGGCTGGTTCTAGGGAAGACCGTGGTCCCTGAGCCAGCGGATGCAGGCACAGGGGAGGGTCGTGGGGCAGAGCAGATGTTGGACACAAGCATAGCCCACCCACCCGCTTCCTTTGGGGACCTCCCTCCCTCCCACCAAATGGCTCCGGGGTGGCCTCCACTTCCACACATAATCCATGCAGATTGACCCAACCCAGCCCAAGTCCTGCCCTGAGGTTTCTATTCAGGGGGAACAGAGTGAGGCTTTAGACCCTGAGGGCGCTGGGACTGGGGCTGTTAGCCCATCCTTCCTGGGAGGGAGACCCCGGCGTGATGGAGCTGAGCTGAAAGCCCCAAGACTCGAGACTCAGGCACGGGAGAGCCAAGCCCTGCCATCTTCCCCTGCCTTGCATCCCCGAGACTGCCTTCAACACATCCCTCCTTTGCCAAAGGGAGTTCAAGTCGATTTTCCATCACTCAAAGCCAAAGGAACCTGAAAACACAGACTTCTTCTACAGACGGAGTTCTTCCTTCTCTATTGTGTGTGATGAGACTTTAGATTTACCTGAAGTCCTTTCAGTTAGTCTGTGACCTGAAGTGAGACCTACACATGCTCGCAGATGGACCCCTTTGTGCCGTTTGGGGCCAGGCCCATCCCCAGGAATTCCTGGAAGTCTGGCCTGGCGATGCGGCCGAGCGCCCTCAGATCCCTCCCACCTCCCCCCTCAATGCCTCGAATCTGCCACCAGTAAAAATAGCAATGGGAAAAATCCTCGACGTGCACCATTGACATTTCATCATCTTAAATATTCTCAATCTTATATAAAAGTAGCTTTAGGGCTTCCCTGGTGGCGCAGTGGTTGAGAATCTGCCTGCCAATGCAGGGCACACGGGTTCGAGCCCTGGTCTGGGAAGATCCCGCATGCCGCGGAGCAACTAGGCCCGTGAGCCACAACTACTGAGCCTGCGCGTCTGGAGCCTGTGCTCCACAACAAGAGAGGCCGCGACAGTGAGAGGCCCGCGCACCGCGATGAAGAGTGGCCCCCGCTTGCCACAACTAGAGAAAGCCCTCACACAGAAACGAAGAGCCAACACAGCCAAAAATAAATAAATGAATGAATAAATAAATAATTTTAAAAAAAAAAAGTAGCTTTAGAACACACGGCTGGTTCCGTCGGTCTGGAACGTACAATGACCATGTGATCTCCCCACGTGTTTAAAAGCAGACGGAGACCCCACGCCCTACTGTCGACCGAAAAAATTCACAGCCTAAAAGTTGAGAGTATGTTTTATTTAGCAGACAAACCTGAGGACTCAAGCCCAGGAGACAGAACTCTCAAATAATTCTGAGAGACTGCTCCGAAGAGGCGAGGGGCGGAGCCAGGATACAGAGGAGTTTTTGCAACAAAGACCAGGTGGTTGGGACATCAAAAGATTACTGTTCATTAAAGAAAACCAGATACCTCAAGTTAAGGGATTTAGTGCTTTTCTATGTATGGGAAGATACAAGAGTCTGGGCTCACTGAAGTCATTCCTTTGACGTGCACCTCAGCTCTCTGGGGCCAGCGTCCTGTGTTTTCCCATCCTGAGTCCCCTCAGGGGACACTGTCAGGGCTGGGGGGTGGCTGCAGCAGGTGACTGCTAGGTGGGGGGCATCCTGTTTCTAGCCTGAGTTCCCTCAGGGCTCACAGTCAGGCGTAAAGTGATGGCTTGATGGCTGCAACATCCTTTGTTCACTGTTATGGCAGGCAGTATCTTTCATTTACCCCACGCTTTGGGTGCCCTGGAGCCACCAGAACTCCGAGGATTCTGGAACCATCTCAGCTGTGGTCACAGGAAAACTAGATGGGCTGGAAGAAGTTAGTGGGTCTACGGTCCCCACCAACAGAGCGGCCCCTGGACGGATGGAATTTTGGAAACTTGGTCTGTCCCTGATGGTCATGCATGAGTCTGCCTGGTGGGAATCCAGCCAGGAGCCCTCTGTGGCCCACCTGCTCTCAGTCTCACGTCCTCCATAGCAAGAACCTCCCTGTCCCAAGCACCCATATTTCACGCCCGCCCCCAGGAGACGGAAATACTGGTGGTTGGACTTGAGTCTCATGGTCCTTCCCTGCTTTTGTTGGACTCTTGGGGAGACATTTGGAGAAGAAGCAGAAGAGAAGCGGGAGTTTCCCAGCCACCGCAGAGAGTGACTCAGGCGGCTTCTGTTCAGCGGGGAACGGTCCAGCTTCCGAGGGAGCCGGTTCCACCAATTCAGCCCTGCCATCTGCGACGTTCTGTCTCGGATCCGCTGGTGTTTACTTTCTGAAACTTTGCATTCCTGGGGCCTGAGATTGGGAGCAACTGTGTGTGGAAAATATGTGCTTCCTTTCATATGTTCCAGTGACACGTAACAGCTTGCTTTCAGCCCTTTAAAACACAAACCAAAAAAGAAGGAAAGAAAGAAAGAAAAGCCTTTGCCAAACACTGTCCCCGCAGAGGAGAAGCCCTGGGGATTCTAGAACAGAAGGTGCTCTGAGAGGCGGGGCACCGCCAGCCGTGTGGCTTTGAGTGCCCTGTTGGTGCAGAGGAAGGTACCGGGTGAGGGCCACGTAAAGGGCCTTTTGTGAGGGGTGAGCGCGGCACAGGCCGGCAGGAGCCGCCCGGGGGCCCCACGCAGCAGCCTGGGTGGAGCCCAAGCTTCGCGGAGACATCAGGCTGGGGGAGGGGGCGGGGGAGGGTGTGGCGCCTCGGCTCCAGGCTGACCCTCTGGCCCGCATGCCATCCAGGCTCTTGCTGGTAAGAGGTGGAAACCCAACCTGAACTCACTTAATTGGCAGCAGCACGTGTTACCTCATGAAGTCTAACTCAGGGAAGAGTGGAGTGAAGCTCCTGGGCGATGGAGACCAGAGCTTTGGGGCCTGGGTTCTCTGGTTTCCTTTGCCAAGTGTCTCCTCCCCCTGGCTTCCTCCATGCCAAGCCCCCAGACCCACACGCCATACGGCTGGGCTCTGTAACACAGTCTGAGAGCTGTTCATTCTCCAAATGTCTCCTCTCAGTCCCCCACCTGGTAACAGAACCCAGATAAAGACTACATTTCCCAGCCTCCCTTGCAGCAAGGTATGGCCACATGACACATTCTGGCCAATCAGCTGTGATGAGAGTGATGCTGGGCTCACCCAGGGAGATGTCCAGCACCATGTCCTCCCTTCCCAGGTGGGAGACACACCTGGCGGGGAGCCATCCTTAGAACAACACGGGCAGAGACAGAGCAGACACATCTAACGAAGGAAGGAGAACGTGCTGGGAGACATGCCTGGCCCTTACAGATCTTGGACAAGTCAGGGCTGGCCTGAGAAATGGCCCACTGGACACAGGTAAGCCAGACAACAGTCATCTCAGCACCGGTCACCCCCCAGGTGTGTGACAGCCCAGAGCTCAGGGCCCCCGAGGGCTTGGCATGGAACACGGGTCCCACCCAGCTGTCCCTCAGCCTGAGCCCCGTCCAGCTGCTGGTGGACAAAACTTCTCTCCAGACCAAACCTTCTCTTCCTGGGGTGCCCTCTCTGGGGCCCTGCTTCCCACTGGGTGATGATTTGGGTCCATGAGAGCCTGTCAAGTTCTGTCTCCCTCCTCTCAGGTAACCCAGTGACCTGCTTCATGAGAAAGCACCTGTGTTTGTTTAGCAGGTGCCGAGGGAGCCATGGGTCGCTGGGTATTCAGGCAGGTAGTTCGCCCAGGTGTGGCCATTGGGTGAGGAGTCTTCCCAGGCTCACACCTCCACCTCCCTCCCCACCAGCAGAATCGCTCCAGTCCAGCGGTCCCTGCTGTCACATCTTCCGGAGAGCCATCCCTGTGGACGGAGAAGCAGCAGCGCTTCTGCGAGCCCAGTGTTCTTGAGAACTTACCTTGAGGCTTAGCTGAGTGTATCTCCCATGCTCTGGCCTCCCCCGCCCCTCTGTCCTCCCGGGACCTCTGCTTGGTGTGTTTGCTTCTGCTCCCACAGTCCCAGTAGCCCCCATTGCTTTGAGGGTAATACTCAAGTCCTTGCTGTTGTTCCCAAAGCCCCGGGGGTCCAGGCCTGCTGCCCCCACCTCACCTCTCGTCTCTTCTCCCTTCTCACTGTGTTCTAACCACCTGGTCCTCGTGTGATTCCTTGGATGTGCCAGGCCCTCTCCTGCCTCAGGGCCTTTGCACGTGCTGTTCCCTCTGCCTCATCTGTTTCCCTTCCATCAACTTAGCTGCTGCTCAGCTTTCCAATCTTAGCCTCCCTCCCAGAATGTCAGGAGCTCCTGCTTTTCTCTTTGTAGTCCCATATGCTTTCTTTCAGAGCACTTACCAAAGTTTATAGAAATGTAATCGTGTGGTTATTTGATTAGTGTCTGTCTCTCCTGCTAGACTGGAAGGCCCCCTGAAAACCAAAATATCCATCCCCACCCACCACTGTGTCTTCTGAATACAAGTGTTTGTTGAATGAATGAATGAATGAATGATAAAAAGGCAGACACAGGCCACACAGACATACATGACACAGACAGGCTCTCTGTGGTTCCCTCCATAGGGGTTGGTCCCCAAACAAGGGATTCACACCCAAATCAGGGAAATTGTGAGAGTGGGCATGTTACCCTTCCTGAAGCTTCTGTCTGTGGTGTTGACACTGCACTGGATATATGATCATTTTTAATTCAACCCAAATTGCCCATATGGAAGAGCCAGGAAGCTTGGCTTCAAGGAAGGATTCATTAGACAGATGTATCCTTTTATGTTACCTAGGACAAAGCAGTTTAATTGTTTCCATTATCTTTGAGCTTTTATTATCCTGGTTATTGATCTTCCCTTTTAATGAAGCCCATAATTAAGCAACTAGGAGGCTGTGCCTGGTCTTAATGAATACGCTGCAAGGCGCAGCTCAGCCAAGGAGCCCCCGAGGCCATGAAGCAGAATCACTATCTCCTCCCATCTCCTGACCTCTTCTGTTCCTTGGCTGGCACGAAGGGCAAAGGTGGAGGAGGGGGGAGCCCAAGGGCTTTCCTGGGGACCCTGTCATCAGTAGTATAAGCGGGAGCCCCCGGCAGACACGCAGGAGGGCCTGGTCCCACCGCAACGGGGCCAAAGCATGGGGAAGGAGAAGAGACGGGCAGAGATGTCGGGGCAGACTCTTGCATCTGACACGCGGAGTCAGGAAGCCCCGTTTCCGGTCACAGGTAACAGTGATGACCGTCTCTCAGCTCAGGGCACAGAAAATTACACGTCTTCCCTTTGTTTCCAGCTAACCATCAGTCACACGCCTGACTCACTCCTTGTGTAATAGACACCTGTGTTTTGCCCGCTCAGAATCCAGTGCCCCTCCTGTGGGGTGCCAGTAGCACAGCTTCCCTCGGGGGAGTCCCCCGCAGCGCCCGGTACCCAAGCTGTGGGTGAGGTTGACCTCATTATCTGCTTCCAGGATCGGGTCCTGGCCAATCAGCACATTCCACCCCCTGGCCCAGGGACTGGTTCAGGAAAGAAGACATGACCCAGTCAGGCAAGGTCAGACGCAACCCTAGGATCCTTGCTGCAGCTATTGAGAGAGAGAGAGCGCGGGAGAGAGAGAGCGCGCGGGAGAGAGAGAGAGAGAGACCTCCAGGGGCCACCTCATGGCGAGAGACTGCCTGAAGATGAAGCCCACCCAAGAGAGGACAGAACTGGGAGCTGGGGACAGAAGACTCCTGACAACATGGATTCAGCACCTGGATAAAGCTATGCCTGAAGCTCTGTCTGTCCTTAAATCTTCAGTTACACGAGCCCTTTGGGGCTGGATCCAGGTTGAACTGAGTTTCTGTCAGTTAGGATTGACGTATGATTCACTGTGGTCACAGTAAGTCCAGTGCATCTCCCTGGAGGCTTTCCCCGCCACCTGAAACCATAGTGATGGGGGCGTCAGTTCAAAGGAGCAAGCCCTGTTTGCAAGTGCTGGACAGGCAGAGAAGTGAGTGGCATGCATGCCTAGTGCCACGAGATGGCGCTGTTGAGCGCCGGTCCTGCACAGTCCCATGGACACTGTGGGCTGCTGGTCCAGACCCGCAGAGGCTCTGACGGGGCCTCACCTGGGCTCTGTATTGTGGCTCAGCCAGTTGACCCCAAGCCATGGTGTCATGCTAGTTTGGAAGGAAGCTAAGGAGATTCCCACTCTGGCCAGCCAGGGTGCTGGAAGGAACCCTGTCCCCTGTCATCCAAGCTCCAGGTCCCCCCCCCATACTCCCCACCTGAGGCCTCCTTGGGGGTTTGGAATCACTTACTCGGGGTTGCACCTGTTGCTGCATAACTAACAAACCACTTAACGGCATAAAACCGCAGCAACCATCTATTTTGTTCACAAACATACATTCGGGTATAGATTGGTAGGGAGGGGTCATCTCTGTCCCACGAGGCGTGGGCTGGGGGGCCGGTGAGTTGGTGTCAGCTGTTGGCTGGGCTCACCAGGAGCCTCAGTTTGCCCCCATGTGGCCTCTCTGCGGGCCGTTTGGGCTTCCTCACAGCATGGAGGTCAGGTTCCGAGACCAGACGCCTCAGAAAGAAGCATCACCTTTATGACCTAACCCCAGAAGTCATGTGACATTACTTCTACCCAGGGAGGGGACAGGGACCCCACCTCTCAATGGGAGCATGGAAAATGGAGTTGTTTGTGTCCCCCAGAAAAATACAATGGAGTCCTACCCCAGTACGTCAGCGGTGACCTGATTTGGAGGTAGGGTCTTTGTAGATGATCTAGTTAAGATGAAGGTGGGCCCTAATACAACATGACTTCTGTACACTTCTAATAAGTGTCCCTGTTAGAAGGGACTAGGACACGGGGACAACCATGTGAGGACACGGGGAGAAGACGGCCGTCTACAGGCCAAGGAGAGAGGCCTCAGGAGAAACCAGCCCTGCAGACACCTGGATGTCAGACTTCCAGCCTCCAGAACTGAGAGAGACTATAAATGTCTGTTGTTGAAGCTGCTCCGTCTGTGGTACTTTGTTATAGCAGCCACAGAGACTGATACAAGGAGATACTGTTGCAGCCATCTTTGGAAAACACAACCCACCAGGGGATGTGTGATAACCTAGAGTCTCAGAGAAAGTGGGCAGAAGCAAACCAACACATACAAGGCATGGCCCCGCCCCCACCCAGCGGGGGGCAGGGCCTGGGGGCAGGCGGGGGTGGAGCACATCTTTGGCTGATGGGGAAGCAGCGACAAAACACAACGAAGCCGCCCGTGTCCGACCCCTGACGGGCTCGCCTGCACGTTCGTCCAGCAAGATGCGTTTGCTTTCACGTGCTTTCTCTACATCTTCTCATTCAAGCTTCTCAAAACAGGTTATCTTGGCAGATTGCTAAAAAAGATTCCAAGTCTGGAAAATGGGCCCATCGGTGCACGTTCTCCCCGAACAGCCCTCCACACTCCCACGCGCGCGCCTTCTTGGAGATCCTGGCTCCGGGCATCTGTTACCACTTCCCTGGAGGCGGTGCTGTCCCGCCCGCCCTGCGCCTCGGGAGCCCTCGTACTTACGTTCCCATCACAAGGGAGGCCCCCTAAGTGAGTCCTTCCCACACCACGAGGGGCTGCTCCAAGGTAATGGGTTCTGTCCACCTGCAAAGGGAGGAGCTCCTACTGCAAATAGGAGGTGCCGCTCCAGCAGGTGTCCACGGGATGTGCAGATGAAGGCAGCCCCCGGGATGGGGAGAACAGGATGCTCGGCCAGATCGGGGGGGCAGGTCCGGCAGTGCCACAGGGTCCAGACCTGGGGGACCCCCGGAGGGTCCCACAGGATGGAGCTGAGGAGTGCTGCTTCACCCCCGCCTCAACCCAGCACAGAACCTGCACGCGCCCCCGGCCCCCCCCACCCGAGCCTCCCAGGTTCTTCGGGAGTCCTGGACCTTCCTGCAGTAAGAGACAGTGCATCTGTCTAAGTCACAACTGCAAACTGCAAGGCAAAAACGTGATTACTTCCCTCCTCAAATTATGGGTAATTACACCTGGGCTAAGTGTAATAATTACGGACAAAGCGCTGTTGATGCAACTGTCAGGTACGATGTTTACTCAGCAAACCCTGCCCTGCCTTGGAGGATGAATAGGCAAGTTGGAGCAGCAGAAAAGAAGAATAAATTCACATCTGAAATATTTCTGTTCTCTGCCTCTGCAGGAGAAATAACAGGCTGTGACATCTCTCTATTCGGAAGGGCCGGCTCCCTCTGCCTGGAGACTGCCTCCTGACAGGTGGGTGGGCAGGTGGGCGGTGGGATGGGGTCCCCCACCCCTCAGCAGCACTGGAGGTCGCAGAGACGCCAGGAGGGGGCCGCCTGGGTCCAGCGCTTCGGGGCCCATCTCAGGCTCCGGGCACCTCCCCGCACCCCTGCGTGGCCCACTCCCACCCCCACCGGGAGTCTCACTCCTTTGGTTCTGCACAGGGCAGTGGCTCCAAATTCAGGCTCAGATCAGCCAGACTGAAATCTAATCCTGGGTAGCCAGGTGGCCCTGGGCTAATATAGTTCCCATCTCAGTGCCTCAGTTTCCTCTTCTGTGAAATGGGTGCAATAATACAACCTTCCTCGTGGGGTTTTATGAAGATAAAATAAACACAGAGTTAGCATTGGTCCAGGCAGGGCAGTGAAACTTTTCTTATGACACTATGATGGCGGAGACATGACACCGTGCATTTGGCAAAATCCATAGAATGTACCGTACAGGGTGAACCCTTGTTGGACTACAGACTTTAGTTAATAATGATGTATTTGTTCATCAGTTGTAACCAGTGTACCCACTAACGTAAGACGTTCATAAGAGGAGATATTGGGCCGGAGGGGCTATGTGGGAACTCTGTACTTTCTCCTCAACTTTCTGTAAACCTAAAGCTGCTCTAAAAATAAAGTCTATTAACTTCTTTTAAGGAACCAAAAAATGTCAATTTTCATTTATTCACTACTGTTCCTCTCACGCCGGTCTGCCGACTTCAGGCCTCACGCCCCCTCTTTCAATGGATTGCTTGGTTCCGTGGTCTGTTCCACCCTGATACGGTTTCTCCCCAAAATGTGTGCAGCAGCAGCAGCCAACGGTCTGCCTAGATCCACTCTCCCCCTCCTAACAGAACCCTAATTTGGTTTGGGTGGCAGTGGGACAGCTTTAGAAAACTACATTTCCCAGATGCCCTTATAGTGAGGCGTGGCCATGCGACAGAGTTTGGCCCAATGAGTAGAGATCTCCTGGGGATTTCTGGGAAAGCTTTTTTCTGACTTAGGTGTGGCCCCTTTTCCTCCTTCCTGTTTTGAATGTAGATGTAATGCTTGGAGGGCAGCAGCCATTTTGTAGCCATGAGGTAAAAAAAGACACACACTAAGGATGGTAGAGAAGGAAGTGAGTCTGAGTTCTCACTGACATCCTCAAGCAGTTGTTCGAGCCATACACTGTTTTTGTGTCCCTATTTGCTTAATCAAGTTTCTGTTAGGTGCAGCTGAACATAATCCCAAATGCTATGTGCTGCCTTTGAGACTAGCCCTCTCAGGTCTACACACTGTGACACATGGGCAGGTGACCCTGCACCCATGCCTTGGTCTCAGCATCCCAGCCCCTGACCAGTGGCCATGTCAGCGCCAAGGAACCCTGATGACACAGGCTTCCGATCAGATAATGAGAAGGGCCAAGTAATCAGGACTCAACGGAAGAGAAAGACAGGTTCCTCTGGTGGGAGATCTCTGGAGAGCTGGGGCACAAAGGAGTACTGAGCTGGCCCTGGATTGGCCTCAGCCAGCATGGGAAGGGAGGGAGCTACTCATTCCAGCTTGACCCAGAAATTCCCTCGCTCAGCCTGGGGCGAAAAGGGAACAGAGCTGAAGAGCCGGGCCACCACCTCCGGGTCATCCGAGAAGGCATAAGGCAGAGCTGGGGAGGGGGTCTGCGTCTGAGAGCAGCACGGATGCTGGCAGCCCGGGCAGCACAGGACACACCCTTGTCTCGGGCGGTGCGGTGAAAAGGGAGATGCTTCCGTGGGCACCAGCAGATGGGCCTCAGCCCCGCTTCCTCTTAATTTGTGTAATTCAAACAAAAGGAGCTTTCATATGTTCTCTGAACATTTGTGCATCTCAGCCTCCCCTGCTGGGCCCAGTAGCCCGAAAACATCACAGGTTCTCAGCACAGCCTTCTCACTTTCTTTCTCAGATGAAACCTCTTATTTCAGAGCAGCTCACTGGGGGTGGGGTGGGGGCCTTGAACTTGAGGCTTTGAGGCCAGTTCTGCAAAGATGACTTCAAGAAACTGTGACCACCTTTGAAGGAGGCTCAGAGGGTGGGGTGTGGACTCCCACGTCCTTCCTGCAGCAGGCGGGGAACGGAGGAGGGGCCATGCAAGGTGATTCGTCAGCAGCGGCAGAGCGCTCCTTCCTCACTGTGGGACGGCCTGGCCTGGCCTCACGCCAGCTGCGAGGAGAGGCCGCCCACAGCGGCAGTACACGCTCCCGGGCGGCACAGATGTGGGCAGAAGCACCGGCCTCCGTGGGCTGGCAGGCGAAGAGCCGGGGCTCAGGGAGGTGGGATCCTCACCAGTGGCTCAGCACGAGACCCTGGGCAGCGGGCTTCTCTTCCCTGATGTTCAGTTCCTCATATTGAAATGATATAGGTAATGGCAGGGCTTTTTTTTTTTTTTTTAGCTTTTTAAAAAATTTTTTATTGGAGTAGAGTTGATTTACAATGTTGTGGGTCCCTGTAAATGGCAGTCACCCCAACTGAAAGTGGCTTAAATCAGAGAAGGGCATGTATATGTGGCCGAAAGTTTCAAGGGTAGCATGAACTTCAGGCACATCTTGATCCAGGCGCCCCACCAGTGTCATGGAGACCAAGTCTCTCTCCTGACTCTGATTCCACCGCACTGGCTCCATTTCCGGCCCAGCTCTCCCCTCCTGGTGACAAGATGCCACCATCAGAGTGTCCAAGCACTTGAGACAAAGGAAGCCTCCTTCCCACCACTGAGGTAGAGCTCTGGGCGCACCTGGTTGGCTCAGCCTGGGTCACATGGCTTTCCCTGAACCAATTGGATGGTTAGAGGAAGGTGACACTCTGATTGACCAGGCCCGATCACATGCTCACCTGTGGTTTCACAGATGATGTCACCTGAAACACCAGACTGGAAGAGGGAGAGAGGGGGTCCTCACAGGAAATACAGGGTGCGGTTAGCAGCGGGGGAAATGCTGGGCCTTGGTCTCCTCCTCCCTGACCCTTTGTGACTTGAGGGGCATGATGCCCTCAACCTTGAAGACCACACCTGGCAGCATGCCAAGGCATTATGGGCACAAACGCCTGCCCAGGTGAGTGAAGCTGGTCCCGCAGCCCCCTGCAGGCCGCCAAGCTCGGATGCCTGTGCGGTGACCGCAGGGGCGGGAAGGGCAGGACCACGGGCCATTAAACCTCAGGAGCTCTTGAAAAAGCTGGGCTCGAGGGCCACAAACCCAGATGTACCAGGCGGGTAAGGGAAGGTCTGGGGAGCAGGCGCCTATGCTCAGCGTGTTTCCCAGGCCCCTAGCGTGTGCCTGCATGCAGCCGGGGCTCAATAAATAGTTGTTGGGTGAATGAGGCAGTGAGTAGAAAAAGGCCGGGCTGGGGGGGAAAGCCGGCACAGGTATTGCAAATGTCAACTACGCCCGCCTGGTGGCAGGGCTGTGTGGAGTGGTGGGGACTGTGGCACATGCCCCACGGAAGGCAGTAGCTACCACCTAGTGGCAGCCAGTGCTCACCGTAACTCCACGTGGCCAGGATGCAGGCTTTTAAAGGAAACCAGAAGCCCTGGTTTTTATGAAAAATTTCCTGATTTTTTAAATACTTTTTAACACACTATAGAGACGGAAAAAAGAAAAACGTATCCAGTGACCCAGATTGGACCCGTGATAGACATTTTGTAACCGCTGATCTGGTCCAACCTGTTTTCCAGGCACATAAAATGAGAGCTGGACTAGCCCTCTTCTAAACCAACACAGACAGAGGCTGGCTGAGGGGCCCTGCCATCCTCTGGGGGAGAGGCCAGAGCATCTCCGGCCCCAGCCTGGGGTTCCATTCCAAAACTTTGACACCCAGGAGCAGTTCTGACTGCACAAGGAATACACAAATGAATCTCCGGGGGTCCCAGGAAAGTGTCCAGCGTGGCATGAAACCCCCCCGAGGGTGCCTTCTTCCGCTGTGGGCAGCCAAAGCATCGCCTGTAAGGAAGGAATTCTCATCTTACTCGAGCCATTCCTGGAAATGGAGAAGGATGGAGATCTCACCAACTCCCTTGTTGAGGCCAGCGTCCCCTCAGCAGAAAAGTGGACAAGGTAATATGCTTTCACGATAATAAGCCTTAATTCTGGACCGAGTGTACAGATTCCACACGAGATTCTCCCTGTTCCTGGAACCACCTGAATGTTCTCAGCTGGAACGGAAAACCAACTGAAAAGCCCCTGAAGAACGAGGGATTAATTGTCTCTTATCCAAGGGACTGTAAAAGCAGGCTGGTTGCAGGCGGGTCCATCTGTGGCTCAATGAAGATTTCTCCTCGCGATTTCAAGGCCGCCTCCAAGTTCCAGGCAGCCCATCTTCATGTGTCAGCATCTGAAATCCTCCGGGAGCCAGTCTTTGCCTTGTGTCCTTTATAAGAGGGCAGACAATTTCCCAGCAGCTCCTGGCAGACTTTCCCGGAGTCCCACTGGCAGCGTGGCCTGCCGGTTCCCTTCGGGGCTCTCCAGTTCCGGCGTGGCCAATTGAATTGCAGGATTGGCTGCATCCGATGGAGACCAGGCTGGGGAGGCACCACCTCCCCCGAGTGCATTGCTGCTGCCTGAAGCCTGAGCAAAATCAGGGCTTGCTTAGCTGGGGGGAAGGTTGCCTGGCAACCAACAGTGTCAGCCACCTTTTCACCAACTGTTGTCAGCTTGTCTGGACTCTGCCTCACAGGTGCGAGGCCAGGCCCAGGGCAGCCCAGCGGCCCAAGGCGGCCACTTCCGACGAAGCCTTCCTGGGCACCCAGGGCCCAAGCCTGTCCAGCTTGGCACCATTACTACCCTACTCACTCCTTCTGCCCCAAAGAGCAGAATCTGCACGAAATCCCAAGGTGGATCCCTGGGGATGGCTTCCGTCTTCCCTGATGCCAACATACCCACCTCTGCAGCCAAGAAGAGCGAAGCCAGGCCCAGGGCCCCAACCAAACAGAGAGGCCTGTCCTGCTGGTTTACTCCGGTCTGCCCAGGAACAGGAGTGAGAGGAGAGTTTCACTCAGTAAATACCCGCTGGACGGGTGCACACACACGCGCGCGTGCACACACTTGTGTTAACATGCACATAAACATGTGAACATACACACACAAGCACACACACGCACATGCATGCACATGAACATGCACACACATACACAAACATGCATGCGCACACACACACATGCATATGTGCAGAGACACATACACAGTACACATAGCCCCCGACCTTTGCATCCAGCTCCACAAAAGAAGCAGCTAATTTATGTTTCCCACTATAATTACATTTCTGAATCCATCAGCGTGACTATTCCACGAACACATAACTCACCATGTGGCAAACAGAGACAAGTTCATAATTGCAGATGAGCCAGTGCTGGGAATTTCAATTTTTATTTTACTTGAAATTCAACACCAAGTAATAACAGCGCCGCTTGGATGGAACACATTTCCACATTCAATGAAAACAGAAGCGATCCTTCTTAGCAGAACCCCCGGGACAGCAGGCACCAAGGTTGCACAGCGGAGGGATGGCTAGGAAAGGGGCTCAAGCCCGCCCGTCAGGGAGAAATCTTTGAGGATGGGAGGGGTGTGGGCGCTGGGAGAGGAGCACAGGCGTGTGCCCGCAGTTGAGCGGTCGCTGGGACAGGTTTCTGGGCAAAGCCGTGTCCACCAGCGCCCTGCTTTTCGGTGCCACCCACTGGCCCAAGGAACAAAGGGCTGGCTTCGGGGACACTGCCCCCAGGAGGAAGCCAGGACAACGACCCACGGCCCCCAAAGAGTCAGCTCCTGGAGTCGCGGTCGCTGGCCCTGAGGGCGCACCCTCCGCAGGTGGAAGGTGTGGCAGGCTCGCAGCCCACTGGGACCTGCCCTCCCTCCGTGCTCCCCACTCCCCTCTCACTGGGTCGCCTCCGGTCCCCTCAGGCTTTGTGGGGATGACAGGACCGGAGGGGATGCCTTGTCAAGGTGAGTCTTACCTAAACCCTCCCCAGAGCCAGTAGACAGAACCATCCAGGGTGTGGGATTTCAGCAACGTCAACAAGAAGGCCAACGCCAGCCCTACCTCCCACATGGGGCTGGACCATGCTCCAGGGGGGCTTTAGCTGCCTGCTCCCCCCTTGGGTTTGTCCGCTCAGCACCGACCTCTCCAGTTTTGGTAGCTGAACCCAATTTCCCTTCCAGGAATCTGGCCCTACTCCATCTCTGTGTACTCAGTTTTTGGTCAAAACCAGTCTAAATGTTGCTATGAAGGTATTTTTTCAGATGTGATTAACATTTTTTTTAATTGTGGTAAAATACACATAACATAAAATTAACCATCTTTAAGTGTACACTTCAGAGGTATTAAGTACATTCATACTGTGAAAGCGCCACCACCATTATCTCCAGAACTTTCTCATCTTCCCAAACTGAAACTCTGTCCCCATGAAGCACTAACTCCCCATCCCCCTCCTCCAGCCCCAGCACCCACCATCCTACTTTCTGTCTCCATGGATTTGTCCGCTCTAGGGACCTCATATAAGTGGAATCATACAGGATTTGTCCTTTTGTGACTGAGTTATTTCACTGAGCATAATGTCCTCAAGGTTCATCCGTGTTGCAGCATGTGTCAGAATTTCCTTCTTTTTTAAGGCTGAAAAATATTCTATTGTGTGTGTGTATATATACCACATTTTGTTTATCCATTCATCTGTCCGTGGACACTTGGGTTGCTCCTATGTTTTAGCTATTGTGAATAATGCTGCTGTGAACATGGGTGTGCAAATATCCCTTCAACCCTGCTTTCAATTCTTTTGGGTGTTTACAGAGAAGTGGAATTGCTGGATCATACGGTAGTTCTAGTTTTAATTTTTTGAGGAACTACCATATTGTTTTCCATAGTGGCTGCACCATTTTACATTCCCACCAACACTGTCCAAGGATTCCAGTGTTTCCACGTTCTCCCCAACATTTATTTTCTTTTTGAGGTAGCCATCTTAACGGGTTTGAGGTGGTATCTCATTGCGGTTTTGATTTGCATTTCCCTAATGATTAGTGACGTTGAGCATCTTTTCATGTGCTTATTGGCCATTTGAATATCTTCTTTGGAAAAATATCTTTTCAAGTTCTTTGTCCATTTTTGAATCAGTCTGGGTTTTTTTTGGTTAAGTTTTAAGGAGTTCTTTCTACATTCTGGACACTAATCACTGATCGGATATGTAATTTATAAATAATTTCTCCCATTCTGTGGTTTGTTCTTTCACACTCTTGATAGTGTCCTATCATTCTCAAAATGCACAAAAGTTTTTTATTTTTATGAAGTCCAACTTATCTCTTTTTTCCTTTTGTTGTCTTTTCGTGTCATATCAAATAAATCTTTGCCAAATCCTGTGTCATGAAGATTTCCCCCTGTGTTTTCTTCTCAGAGTTGTATAATTTTAGGTCTTACATTTATGTCTTTGATCCATTTTGAGTTATTTTTGTATGTGGCATTAGGTAAGCGTCCAACTCCCTTCTTTTGCATGTGGGTATCCAGTTTTCCCAGCACCGTTTGTTGAAAAGACTGTCCTTACCCCATTGAACGGTCTTGCCACCCTTTCCAAAAATAATCTGACCCTATATGCGAGGGTTTATTTCTGGGCCCTCTGCTCTGCTCCACTGGTCTATACATCTGTCTCTATGGTACACCGCTTGGATTACTGTAGCTTTGTAGTATGTTTTGAAATCAGGAAGTGTGAGACCTCCAGCTTTGTTTCTCTTTTTCAAGATTTTTCACTTTGGCTAGTCAGTGTCCCTTGAGATTCCATACGAATCGTAGGACAGAGTTTTCTATTTCTGGGGGAAAAGTGATTAACATTTAGGTCGGTAGGCTTTGAGTAAAGCAGATGACCCTCCATAGCATCCGTAGCTATGGCAAGATGGGAGCATCTCTCACTGCAGCCCATGAGTTGACAGGGAGGAAGGAGAGGGAAGAGGGGAGGGGTGGCGGGGGGAGATGGAGAAGGAGGAGGAAGGAGGAAAGGAGGAAGGGTGGACACCAGCTGAGTTTACTACCTTGCCCGGCAAGAAAGAAGGAGCCGGTGAGGAAATCCTGAGCCGTCATTTGAGGGGGAAATTCGTGGGTTTGGGGTGTTAGAAAGAGGGGTTCATAGGTGCTATCCTGATGAGAGATTGAAAGCCAGCACTATAGGTGGATGAAGGAGGGAAGTTTGCATGTGATTGGACGAGATGAGCACCTGCTCACCGGTCAGTCTTCAGTTACTCAGGGTCTGGAGTCCTGGGTCACTCGGCACTCATCATCCATCCCCTTCTCAGCTTCGGATGGTTGAACCACCTGGATGAAACTCAACCATGGTGTCCAGCCTCCTGTGCGGCCCCAGTGATCCCCACTCCTGCCGGTCACACCCTGAGAAGCCCCTCCCACATTAAATCGGGCTGACGTGTGACACAAATAACATCTGGTAGAAACTGTGGAGCGTGGCTTCCGGAAGCAGGTCATAAAGGATGCGTTGGTTTTCACCATAGTCTATGTCCTCTGGCGTTGCTCACTCCCGGCGGAAGTGAGCAGCCCCAAGGAGCCCAGTGAGGGTGCCATCTTGGGAGTGGACGCAGCCTCGGTCAGGCCTTCGGATGATGCAGCCCCAGCTGCCGGCTTGGCTGCAACCTCAGGAGGGACCATGGGCTTGGAGCCACCCTGCCAGGCCGCTCCTGAATTTCTGATGCAAAAAAAAAAAAGGAGAAAGAAACGTGCAAGATAGTAATTGTTCATTGTCATTTAGGCTGCTAGTTTGGGGGGGGGGGTAATTTGTTACATTCAGTTGTGATGGTTCCCAAGCATTCACTACCCCAAGAGGAAATATTTTCTTTTATATGTTTCTGAGTCAGCCTTGGGCAGAGGGGCCCCAAGGCAGGCTGGCTTGTGCCCCAGTGTTTCACAATCTGGGTGAGGAGCAGAAAACTTTCCTGTCCATAGTCTTCTGTAGGTTGGATTGTGTCCCCTCAAAATTCATATGTTGAAGTCCTAACCCGCAGTACCTCAGAAGGTGACCTTGTTTGGAAATAGGGTCATTGCAGATGTAGTTGGTTAAGATGAGGTCATTCTGGTCATCCTAATCTAATACAGCTGAATTCTTATTAAAAGAGAAATTCAGGGGCTTCCCTGGTGGCGCAGTGGTTAAGAATCCGCCTCTCAATGCAGGGGACACGGGTTCGAACCCTGATCTGGGAAGATCCCACATGCCGCGGAACAACTAGGCCCGTGAGCCACAACTACTGAGCCTGCGCATCTGGAGCCTGTGCTCCGCAACAAGAGAGGCCGCGATAGTGAGAGGCCCGCGCACCACGATGAAGAGTGGCCCCCACTTGCCGCAACTAGAGAAAGCCCTCGCACAGAAACGAAGACCCAACACAGCCATAAATAAATAAATTAATTAATTTTTTAAAAAAAGAGAGAGAAATTCAGACACAGAGACACACACAGGGAGAAACCGTGTGACCGCAGAGGCCGAGACGAGGGATGTGGCCACAAGCCAAGGGATGCCAGGGGCAGCCGGCCACCCCAGAAGCTGGGAGGGTCAGGAAAGACCCTCCCCTAGAGCACAGCCCTGCAGACACCTTGATTTCAGACTTCCAGCCTCCAGAACTGTGGGAGAATAATCGTCTGTTATGTGGAGCCCCCTGTGTGGGGCTGTGTTACAGCTGCCCCAGGACACTTGCACAGGTGGCACGATTATGCTGCACAAGGATACTCACCACAGGGGGTGCTCTTTCTAACAGGGTAGATTGCATTATTGTCCCCAGATAGTAGCGCGCCCTCTGAGAGGAGTTATGCATCTCTGTCCCTTGAAGGCAGGCTCTGGCATGGTCTCACCTGGGGCCATGAGGTGTGAACGGAAGCTTCCGGAGCCCTTGAGTGGCAGAGCCCACTCCCCTCTGCTGTGCTGGCAGCAACGGCCCAGTCAGGCCTTGCTGCTCAGCATGCCGGGCCCAGAGACGAGTGTGAAATGGCCCTTTTTTGTTGTAACCGCTGATCTCGGGGGCAGCTCCCCACAGGGGCGCCTCACCTAAGCAGACTCAGCACTAACACCACCGGGGAGAGGAGAGTCTAGCAGCAAGAGGCTGGCCAAATCAGCGGGACCCATTTACAACAAAGGAATATTCTTTGATCTTTAAAACCCTGTTATAAGAAATATGATATTCAGGATATATTGTATTTTTAAGAGACTATGTCATGTGGAATTTGGACTGGATTTTGTAAACTCAAGGAGCACAGTTTGACCGCACTGAAATGCACATGGGATCTCCACTGGGTTATAGCCTTATGGGCAACACTTATTCTCTTATTCACACTTCTATTCCTTTTACAGACTATCCACAATAAACCTAAGTTTATTGTAACGTGATCAGGGAAAAGTACGCTTTACTTCGATTCACGTTAAAACACAAAGAATGATCAAAATGCCACCAGTAACATAGCTTCACATGCCACACCTTTAAAAGGCAGACCCTGCAGCCTTCCTCCCATGCTCTCCAATGCTCTGCTCCTGAGCCAGGCCGCTCAGCCCTTCCCGGGACCATATCTCAGCAAAGGCTTCAGTCAAGACAGGTTAAGTTTCGCTGTAAACCAAGCAGCTCGTCTTTATTTCTAGGCAATTCACTTAAGAGCCTCCTAAAATCTGCTAACTTCCATGATGAAAATCATTAAAAATCAAAGGAGTTTTCCCACGGATGAAACCTAAGATCCTCCCTCAGCCCTGGGAAGGACAGAACTGCGTGGTAATTTCTCCTCCTGCAGGGAGATGTGCAGTGGAGGGGCTGGCAGTGTCTCCCGAAGAGGAACCTGAGACCCGTTCTCTGAAGGAAAAAGCAGAAGCAGACACCGTGAGCCCGGTGGCCATGCTGGCGGCCGCGGAGAAAGCCGCTCCTGGAGATGCACCCTGCCTGGTGACCAAGGGGCAGACACCTGCATTCCCGCTGGCAGATCCGCACGCCGGATGCTTCCCCCATTACGCGCAGCTAGACCACAACCTAGGGAGTAGGGTCCCCTGAGTGCATCCTCATGCAAAGAGATGTTTTAGAACCACCTGCAGAGTGCGAAGTGCCTGGGCAAAGCAAAACTGACCACGTGGCCCCAGCCAGACTCCTCAGGGCCTCCCAGACCTCCCCGTGCACCACCACAGGCGGTGTGAGTTTGGCTCCCCTCCCAGCCCCCTTTGACTCTGCCTCGGGGAGTCAGTTATCTTCTGCCATAATCATGCTTCTTAACAAGGCACCCCAAAACGCAGAGGTTTTCAACAAGTATTCATTTAGCTCACCAGTTGGCAGGTCCACAAGTAAACTGGGCTCTATGGGGTGGTCTTCCTGGCCTAGCCTGGGCCCCTTCACTTGTCTGGGGGTGGGATGGATGCCGGCTGGTCTAGGCTGGTCTGGGCCAGTCTGAGCTGGTCTTGGCTGGTCTAATCCAGTCTTGGTCTTGGCCGGTTTTAGCCGGTCTAGTCCGTTCTCAGCTGGTCTAGACCAGGCTGGGCCGGTCTAGGCCTGTCTGGGCCAGTCTTGGCCCGTCCAGGCCGTTCTAGGCTGGCCTCGGCCAGTCTAGGTCGTTCTAGGCTGGCTTCTGCCAGACTAGGCTGGTCTACACTGGTCTAGGCTGGCCTTGGCTAGTCTAGGCTGACCTCGGGTGGTCTAGGCTGATCTAGGCTAGTCTAGGCTGGACTCAGCTGGCCTAGGCTGGTCTAGGCTGGTCTAGGCTTGTCTGCCATTGAAAATCAAATTATTGCCATAGAAGAATGGCTTGAGATAAGCAGAGTAAATATAGATGAAAAAGACAGTTAAGAGAGAAGCTAATCAATATGGAAGATGTACAAAGAAAATTCAACATAAGGAAAATTGATTTCCCTGAAGACAAGAAATCACCAAGTGGAAGACATAATGTCTTCAGAGATAAAAACCAGGGCTTCCCTGGTGGTGCAGTGGTTAAGAATCCACCTGCCAATGCAGGGGACATGGGTTCAAGCCCTGGTCTGGGAAGATCCCACATGCCGCAGAGCAACGAACTACTGAGCCTGAGCTCTGGAGCACGAAAGCCACAACTACTGAGCCCGTGTGCTGCAACTACTGAGCCTGTGCTCTGGAGCCCGAAAGCCACAACTACTGAGCCCGCGTGCCACAATTACTGAAGCCCACGCGCCTAGAGTCTGTGCTCCGCAACAAGAGAAGCCACTGCAGTGAGAAGCCCACGCACCACAACGAAGAGCAGCCCCCCCTCGCCGCAACTAGAGAAAGCTGGCTCACAGCAAAGAAGACCCAACGCAGCTAAAAATAAATAAATAAATTTATTAAAAAAAAATAGAACCAAGAAATTGCTCTGAAATAATAATAATGAACAACATTGGACTGGCAGATCTGAAGAGGATATTGTTCCCCAGGAAATTTTGATAGCAAATAGCCAACACTGCAACATATCTTAGTTAAGCTATAGAACACCAATGGTAAAGAAGAATCCTTTAGGCAGCAAAAAAAAAAAAAAAATCAGAATGGCCTCAGAGGTTTCTATCAACCTTTAGTGCCAGAAGACAGCAGGAAAACCATGGCTAAGGCTGTAGGACCCTACACAGGCAGAGGCGTGCATTCTCCAACATGAAGAACTGAGGCACCCACAAACCCTTCCTGAAAACACAGACCTTCCCCACCAACCCAATCCAGCATTGAGTGAAATTTCAGCAATAAAATAGCTGTGGCAATGGTGTTGGTGGTGAGCACTGGATCCATTGAAAGATGTATCTGTTAGGGGAACCACTGACCGAAACTGCCCGCCCTGGCCGGGCGTGATAGTAACCACGTGCCTGAGTTATAACAGGAGGTCTTGGTAAGGAACATGGAACTAACAAGCTACCACCAACCAGAAGAATTTGGGAAAGGTCCAAAGGAGAGAGAAAACCCCAGTCCATATGTCCTACCAACCTCCCAGAATCCTTCTCGCTGGAATCCATCCAGGCTGAGCAATGCACGCACCACCAGGAAAGACCCTGACTCAGAAAGATTGGCCAGAGACAACCCGGAAGCTAACCCCATCACCATAAAACCCGAGACTGCGAGCCACGTGGCAGAGCCGTTCTCCTGGGGTCCCTTACCCTGCTGCTCTCCGCCCAGGCGCCCCTTCCCAACAAAGTCTCTTGCTTTGTCAGCACGTGTGTCTCCTCAGACAGTTCATGTTCGCGTGTTAGACAAGAGCCCACTCTCGGGCCCTGGAAGGGGTCCCCTTCCTGCAACGTATCCGATTAAAAAACTATCTTGAAATTATCATTACAGAACAGAATATCAATGTTGTAAAGCGGGACCACATAAAAACGAGGACATAACCAACAAAAGTAGAAGGTGGAAGGGCAGACGACGGGCAGAAGACTGTTCGCTAATGAAAGGAAAACTGTTTCTCCCTTTCCTTGGACTCTCCAGGCACCACCTCCCGGCACCTGGACTGTTCACCCACCCAGAAGCTCTCCAGCCCCTCCTTCGGGGATTTTTTTGGAGGCTTCATTATGTAGACATGATTGATTACATTATCAGCCATTGGTGACTGAAGTCAATCAATCTCCCGCCCTCTCCCCTCCCCAGAGGCCTGGGGTGGGGCTGAACGGTCCAGTCCTGCAGTCACGTGGTTCCTCGCTGACCACCTGCCTCCCTCCAGAGGCTCTCAGGAGCCCCCAGCCACGGGTCATCCTATTAATATACAAAAGACACTTATCACTGCAGAGGCCCCAAGGGTTTTAGCAAGGACTAAATATATATATATATATTTCTTATTATGTCACACTAACTTTTCGTATGTTATAGCCATATCTAAATCTAAGCCATGTATTTCTAAAAGAGGATGCAAAGCTTTTACTGTTCTTCATGAACGTTGTTTTTAATTTATTTATTATTTATTTAATTTATTTTATTTTTGGCTGCATTGGATCTTCGTTGCTGCACGTGGGCTTTCTCTAGTTGCAGCGAGCGGGGGCTACTCTTCGTTGCAGTGCGCGGGCTTCTCATTGTGGTGGCTTCTCTTGTTGCGGAGCACGGGCTCTAGGCCCGCAGGCTCAGTAGTTGTGGCACACGGGCTCAGTAGTTGTGGCTCGCCGGCTCTAGAGCGCAGGCTCAGTAGTTGTGGTGCACGGGCTTAGTTGCTCCGCGGCATGTGGGATCTTCCCGGACCAGGGCTCGAACCTGTGTCCCCTGCATTGACAGGCAGATTCTTAACCACTGCGCCACGAGGGAAGCCCTGTTTTCATAAACTTTTTAAAACTACATTTAGAGAGATTTCTCAAGAACAGTTGACAGAAAAAGAAACATTTATTTGCATTTCACAAAATCCTTAGGTCCCATTTATCACCTTAAATTCAAGTGCACGAAATGTAACTCTTACTGCCAACAGCATCTGCAGTCAGGTCACATTTGTACAAGCGCTCCTATTGGTCTTTCCACACAGTACCTGTCTGGAGTAACCATCACCGGATATTCACAATTAATGGCAGATTTTCCGTGGCAAAGGCACTTGGAGTGAGTTTTTGCATTTTTATCTTTGTTCTCTCTGCATTGATTAAAACCTTTGTAATGCAGAGGCGTTCTTTTTACAAAAACAACAAAGTACCTTTCTGCAAAGGACGAATACAGAGGGCCTAAAAAGCAATACGCCAGGCTTTGACCAGCTGTTAATGCCAGGTACACCTCCTGAATATCTGTATACTATTCTGTCCTTTTAAATTTCTAAAAGGGAGTGGGGAGTGCACCCAGTCCCTCAAACCGATGTTTTCCTTTGTCTGTTTCGCATTTTGATGGATTTCGCCCCAATGCAGGGGTCCGTGTCAGCAGTGTGGGAATCTCCCCTCTGCAGAGAGAGGGGCCGTGTGAAGCTGCCCTTCCAGATGCCGCACTGGCCTGGGTGGCCCGGGCTGAGTCGAGGAGGGTGAGCGAGGATGAGAGCGTCCTGCAGGGAGCTCTCAGCCTGGGGGTCACCTCGGCCGGGCAGCGTGCGGGTTCTGTCTGGCAGGTGGACCTGAGGCTCAACCACCCCGGGGCACCAGACCCCAGCTGGGGCTGGAGAGCATGAGGAGGGGGTGGACGGAAGGCGGGAGGATGTCGGGGTCACAGGCAACACTCCTGCTGCCCCCTCCCCCCGCAACGTGGAGCCTGGGCCCCAGGGAAAGCCTGTTTCTTCCCAGAGCCACGGCTGCTATCGACTTGCACCCTCTCCTCCTTTCTCCCCGTCCCCCCCTTCCTCCCCACCTCCCCGTTGCAGACGGGCCCCAGCGGGAGGAAACGGCGGGCGCTGTGGCGTGGAAACAAACCCACAGACATGATTCCCAAAACTGGAAGAACGCAGGAGGCGCCGGCCTTATCCCACGCAGCCTCTACATGAGCCCAGAGACCTGGCGCCTGGGCCGGAAAGGACAGCAAAGGAAGCTCTCGAGGCCCCGCAGTAAACCTCAAGCTCTCGGCAGTTTTGCACGAGAAATCATTTTCACGCTGTGCCTGTGTCGGGTGGCCACAGCCCCGCGGCCCGGCGGCCCCCAGAGGGACCCTGCCCTCTGGCTTGGGAAAGCCAGCTGCCACCCCAGTTAATTGCTTTATAATGGATGTGTGAGAACAACCGGCCATTCGGGCAACTGTTCTCTGTCCGCACGTTGAGATTTGATTACTTTTTTATCACTAAATTAAATTCCTTCTCTTGCTTGTCTCCTTACGTTAAATCTCTTTAAATCTTAATAGACTGCAGCTTCTCCCTGCAGCTCGGGCCACTGATAACCGTGTGGGGCACTCTTGGGGGCCCTGGAGCCAGTAGGCGGAGGGGGGTAGGGGGAGGAGAAGAGGGGGAGATGCCGGTGCCCCTCAGAGACAGGAAGGCGCGGGGGCTCAGAGCTCCTCATGCCCGGACGATTCTTGCTTCTCAGAAAAGCTGCAGCCGGGCGACACGCCTAGGCCGAGGAGGAACAGCTGCTGGGAGCTCCAAGCCACCCCCCTGCCCGACTGCAGCCTTGCACGCCGCTTCCTGAAGGCTGCCCTCCGGCCGGCCCAGCCGGGCAGACCCCTCCCCTCCACGCTCAGGGCACCTCCCTCTGATGAGCGGTCCCCAGGGCCGTGGGCTGCATGGAAGCTTAGACATCCCTCCTCCCCAGGGTGGCTGGGGAGGGCGTCTCAGGAGCTCGCTGCAGCCGTCGGTGACGAAGCGGAAACCCATGCAGAGATTTGACGTGTTTCCCCTGACAAGTGACAAGGCGGGGCTGCGATGAGAACTGGGAGTGTTTCCAGGATCCCCTCCGACTCATCTTCCTGGCTCTGAGCTTAGAACTTCTACACCGCATCACGCCACTCACGCCTGCCCCCGTTGCACGCGCATGAAGGGGCCCACAAAAGCGTGTGCCTTCATCTTCGTGACGAGGACTTCACGCGTCCTGAGCGCTCACTGGCCTCTGCAAAGCGTCGGCAGTTTCAGGACGGGTGTCAGTCAAGTGCACTGAGCTGCCCTGCGGTGGCAGGAAGCCCCGAATCGCAGTGGTTCCAAAGTGCACAGGTTTCTTCCGTGCTCGCACGGGACATCCGTTGCAGCTGAGTCCTCGACGTCACTCTGGGGCCAGGCATGCGGGGCGGCACCCACCTGAAATGCTGCTGGGCCTGGCAGGGGAGAGATGGGGCGGCACCAGCACCGGGAACGAAACGCGCCAGAGGTGACCCGCGTCGCCTCATGGCTCCCTGGGCAGACTGGCCGCAGAGCCCCGCCCAACCCTGAGGGCCAGGAGGTGAAAGCAGGAAACCTTGGTGCAGAAACAGGGAGCGTGTGAGCCTCCAGAGGCTGTAGGAAATGCTCGTGAGACGGGGGAGGCGCCGTAGGGTCTGCGACGTGGGCTGAAGGCTGTGCCCCAGGCTCACGCGTCGAATCCTAACCCCCAGGGGAGGGTTCTAGGAGGGGATCGGGTCGTGAGGGTGGAGCCCCCAGGAACAGGATAGTATCCTTATAAACGAGGCCCTGAGAGCTCCCTCAGCTCTCTCCACCAGGCGAGGACACAGCGAGGAGACACCGTCTGTGAAGGGACAGGAAGCGTGTCCCCTCCAGACTCCAGATCCACAGGCACCCGATGCCTGACTTCCCTCCTGGGCAGCCGTGAGAAATAAAGGTGGAGTTCCTCACAGAGCCCGAGCCTACGAGGACAGATCACAGCCTGAACTGAGGGGCAGGGGGACGGGGGTCAGGAAACACTGGAGAGGGACCGTCGAGGCAGAGAGGACGAGCTCCCTGCACTTGTCACCCAGCAGAAGCAGGTGAAAACAATCACCGTGAAGGGTGGTGTTCCCCTGGGCCGCCCGTGAGGACACCGGCAATGCGTCAGCACAGCAGATAAAGATGCCACGTGTCCACAGGGATGTTGTCAGCTGACCTCCGTGCAGGGCACTGGGTCCAGAACTTCTTCAGGGGACCTTCACCACAAATCAACGGAGGTCACGACATCAGTAGATGCTGGGGGTGCACATGGTCATGGGCATCTGTCTTGGGTCATGGAATGCTGCCCCCACAAGGGACATATCGGTGACCATAGGGAGGGCTGATCCGAGACGACAGACATGCCTCAGCATGTCCAAAATGAAACAAACTGGTACATAAACAAAACACATAAACATCTCATTAATAGCTCTTGGGACCTGTTGCAAAGGCCGGCATCACCCTGGGTACAAGCACGTTGGTTCGTAGGCTTCTCTGGTGCATTAAACTGCGTGTCTTTAGGGCAGGACTGGGTCTTATTTATTCCTACAGTTTCAGAGTCCACCCTGTCTCTCACATCTAGCAGCTCCTTGAGGGTGTTGGTGCAATAAAGCACTGGGAAGGCAGCAGCAGGGACCGCGTCACACGCAGAAGGGACTTTCTGAGCTGCTTGCTGGCTGGGGCGGGGCGGGGCTCCAACCATGAAGGTGAGGCTGGGACTGTTCATCTCCCGGAGCTGCTGCCAGAAATGACCACACGCTGGGGGGCTGAACACAGCAGAACTCTGTCCTCTCGCGCCTCCAGAGGCCAGAAGTCTGAAATCAGGCTCCCTCCGAGGCTTCAGGGGAGGACCTTCCTGCCCTCTTGCAGCTCTGGTGCTCCAGTGTCCTGGGCTTGTGGTCCCATCCCTCCAGTCTCTGCCTCTGTCTTCGTACGACTTCTCCCCGTGTGTCTGTGTCTCCATTTCTGTCCCTCGTAAGGACAGCAGTTGTTGGATTGAGGGTCCACCTGGATAATCCAGGATGATCTCATCTCAAGACCCGTAACTGGATTACATCTGCAAAGACCCTCTCTCCAAATAAGGCCACATTCACAGGTATCTGGAGTTGGGGCTTAAACAAACCTTTGGGGGGGGTACAATTCAACCCACTACACTGACCCCCAGTTTGGTATGGCCTTTCTCAAGCTGTGTCAAAGTCAGGGAAACCACGAGGACACAGGGGGCCACCTCCAAGTAAGATCCTGGAGAAGCCCCAGCCCCGCCCACAGGGGTGATTTGCCCAGACTTGTAGGGAGGCCAACAGGATTTGTTACTCCCCCGCCCTAGCCCACACTGCCAGGCTTTAGTTAGAGATGGCTGGGGGAAGCCCCTACAATGCACGCTCGCTCTCTGGCGTCTGTCCAGGGCTACGTGCATGGCTCGGACCCTCAGCTCGTGTCGTCCGGGGAAAATGGAGGATTCAGGACGCTCCCTCTCAACAGGTTGCTGACGGTTCTCCGGGCGGCACCACCCAAGCCCCAGGGCCTGCATCCTCACTGCCCCTAGAAGCCACTGCTAGGTTCAAAAGACGAGAATGCAATTTTCCTGGGAGAGTCCAAACCTGCAACGGCACGGACGTGCCCACTGCCATCGACTACCAGAGAGCTGGACAACATGTACGAGACAACTGTCTTCAGACCTCAAGCTACAGGCCCCGAGCATGCTCTCCAGGGACCCACACAGAGCACAGCTGGCTGGCTGGGTTGGGGACACAGAGATTGGAGATTGGGATGCAGGATTTGCAAGGTCTCCCCTTAAGTCTGGCTGGAAACTGAGACGTGTGTGTATGGGAGGGGACACCCCACGGGGCTGGCCAGGAAGAGAGCAACCAGGGAGCTGAAGCTGACAAATCCAGTCACTGACAACACACCACCACGATGTCCAGCATCTAATCACAAATCAGTAGACATGCAAAGAAGCAGGAGCACATACCCCGTAACCTGGAGAAAAACCAGTGACTAGAAGAAGCTTGTCCCCAGGGAGGCACTGGTGCAGCAGGTGGCCCAGGCCCTGGGGATGGGCAGCTGCCTGTTGCTTCTCATTTGGGGCCTGAGCAGAGTCAGTGGAACTCATCACACAGTCATGCTGACATGAATAATGCCAGAGATGGGATTACCGCCCCCCAGGAATTTCGAATTCCAGCACCAGTGGTCATTCTCCTGCAGCAGGAGCTCTGGCCTCAGGACCCCAGTCACTGAAAATTCTGCTTAACTAACGGAAAATGACCAGCGTGCCAGTCTGAAAATAAATGAGGGCCAATTTCTTTCTGAGACGTTTCTGAGAAATGGAATATTTCCTGTCATATCAGTAAACAAAGGGTGTCATGGTCATCAGCACTTGCAGCCCTCCAACGTGAGCCGTGAGCCCTGAGGAAACTCAGGAAGGAGAGAACACCTGCCATCTAGCAGCCGTCAGACTGCAGCCACTCCCTGCGGTGAGCCCTGAGGAAACTCAGGATGTGACAACACAGGACACTGGCCCCAGAGAGCTGAGGTGCACATCAAAGGAATGATTTCAGTGAGCCCAGGCTCTTGCATATACCCAGACATAGAAAAGCGCTAAATTCCTTAACTTGGGATATCTGGTTTTCTTTAATTTACAGTAATCCTTTCATGTTCCGACTACCTACCCTTTGTTGCAAAACTTCTATATAACGTGGCTTCCCCCTCACCTCGTCGGAGCAGCTCTCTCAGGGTTACTTGAGATGCTGCCTCCGGGGCCTAAAGTCCTAAAAATTCCCACCGAATAAAACAAAACTCTCAACTTTTAGGTTGTGAATATTTTTTAAGTCAACATTTCCAAGTCTTCATTTCCCCCAAGGGTTTCTCCTTCCTGCCTGGCTGCTCGCACACTGTATGTCAGAATAGAGCAAACAGGCTGAACTTTGCACAGTGCGAGTGGGTCCAGGAGTGGTGGGGTGCGATTTGCATCTCTGGGGCCCCTGTCCCTATGGGTGTGGGTAGGAAATAGACAGTCTTGAGGCAAACACAAGCTGTAAGTTGTTTTGTTACTCAGAGGTGGCTATTTGCAGAAACACCAAACCCCAAGTCTCAGGGTTTAACAATAAAAGTTTATATCTTGCTCATGTAAAGCCCTACATGGATGTTCCCAGTTAGGTGGTGTATTGGTTTTCTGGGGTGACCATAAAAGGTACCACATCCTGGGGGACCTAAAACAGCAGGAATGTAACCTCTCACAGTCTGGAGGTCAGAAGTCTGAGATCTAGGTGCCGGCAGGGCTAATGTTGTGGACTGAACTGTGTCCCCCAAAATTCACAGGTTGAAGTTCTAACCCCCCAGCACCTCAAGATGTGATGGTACTTGGAAACTGGGTCTTTACAGAGGTAATCAAGATAAATGAGGTCATATCGGTGGGCCCTAATCCAACGTGACTGGTGTCCTTATAAAAAGACAAGATCAAGATGCAGACACACACAAGAACAACCGTACGAGGACACAGGGAGAAAACGGCTGTCTACACGCCAAGGAGAAGCCTCAGAGGGAACCAGCCCTGTGACACCTCGGTCTTGGGCTTCCAGCCTCCAGGATGGGAGACCGTGAATGTCTGTTGTTTAGGCCACCCCGTCTGTGGTGTGTGTTATGCAGCCCCAGGACACCAACAGGGGCTTCAGGGACCCCGGGTGTTTCCAGTCTGTGGCACTGCCATCATCACCGTGCAGCCCAGGGTGGCGTTAGTCGGGACTCACTCGGCACCTCTGGTGCACGTTATCTTGGGGCCCTGAGCACAGCAGCTTCAACCAGGAAGACGAGGAAACGGAGCATGCTTTTCTGCAGGTGGAGATGAGAGCTACCTTTGACAAATATATACTTTTTCCTTTCCTTCTCTCTGGGGCTTTTACTCTGTAGGTTTATTTTAGCCTCTTTTTCCAACAAAGTAGGTCGGGGGAAAAAAGCGGTTCTTATGTGAGAGCTGGAAAACCCTCAGTGCCAGCGAACATAAATGACAACTCGGGGAGCGCTGGTCCCCAGGGGCACGGCCTGCGTGCGGGTGGGGAAGCCCTGAGTGCTGGACACAGGTCCCCCCCGGAAGGTCCGGCCCCTGCTCTCCTGCCCACCACCAGTCACAAGCTTACCCGCTGAGCCATGTGCGGGGACAGCGGCCACCAGACTAAGGGAGGTCTACAGGACGAGAGAGATTGATCAATAATCTCATCAATGACTTCATGCCGAATGGAAAGACGTCCTCGGAGGGAGTCTAGGTTGGGGGGGGCAGAGCTTTGTGGGGGAGCTGACGTTTGAGCTGGGATTTGAGGGGCGAGTGGGGTTGGCTCCAAGATGGGGTTGGGATGGATGGAACATTCCAGGCAGGGGAGGCACGTGTAAGGCGGTGGGAGTGAGCCAGGGACCAGGAAGGGGCGGGGTGGGGGGTGGAGAGAGGCCAGGAATCGGAGCCAGCCTCTTCAAAATGCGGGCTGTTAAGGGCCGGAGAAATGGCCCTGCTCCGCGGGGACGCTGAGTGAGGATGGCTGAGGGTGAGGCAGCTGGACACAGCCAGCTCCGGGGGGGCGGGGGTGGGGTACAGATGGGGCAGCAGAAAGGAGGGGAACTTGGGGGATAAAGGCCCTGACAAGGCAGTGGGGCTGTGATCCAGGACCAGGGAGGGTGGCTGCTGACAGGAGCTACTCCTTCCATTGGAACAGGAGAGAATGCGGAATTTCCTGCTGCCATCACCCTCCTTCTTCCTTGCAAATAGAGCTCCAATTTTGTCCAGGACAGCAAATGCCCAGCCCCATGGAATAAATCATAGTTTATTTAAGCATTATGCAATCATTAAAACAAGAATCCAGGGGCTTCCCTGGTGGCGCAGTGGTTGAGAATCTGCCTGCCAATGCAGGGGACACGGGTTCGAGCCCTGGTCTGGGAGCATCCCACATGCCGCGGAGCAACTAGGCCCGTGAGCCACAACTACTGAGCCTGCGCGTCTGGAGCCTGTGCCCCGCAACGACAGGCCGCGATAGTGAAAGGCCCGTGCACCGCGATGAAGAGTGGCCCCTGCTTGCTGCAACTAGAGAAAGCCCTCGCACGAAATGAAGACCCAACACAGCCATAAAATAAATAAATAAATAAATAAATAAATAAATAAATAAATAAACAAACAAACAAAAAAAAACAAGAATCCATTTCCCATTGATGGACATGCACTATTTCAAAGTTCCTTTGCAGCTAAGGGTTGCTAGTTATGTTCAACTGAAACTACAAGGAAATCTGCTGGAGGATTCTAGAAGAATATTTACCCTGACAGGGGAAACCTCCTCTTCCACTCAGCCCTCTTCTCCTGACTTAAATATCATTCCATGAGAATGTGACCTTCGGAGCTATGGCAGCCATTTTGTGTTCATGAGGCAAGCACACTGAGACTGAGGAAATGAAAACAGACATGGCAGAGTAATTGGGCTGCCTCACCAAACTTAGAATTGCTTAGCTTTAGACTTTTGTGTGATAATATCAAAGTCTTCATTCAATGGCATTTCAGGCATGAGGAGCAGCCTGCCCTGTGTAGAGGCGATAGGGGTGTATTTCCTGGAGGGAATTGAATACTAATCATAAAACCAAGTAAAAGTCAGTCTGCTTATTACCATTATGATGGTAATGAAATACCTTCCCTTCCAGGACAGGTCACTCACAACCCCATGCCCTGGTACACCACTAGTTTTACTGGTTACATCACTATTAGCTGGGTTTCTGTTTTGTGCGGCCGAACCCATTCTCACGGATACCTTTTCCATCTTAGTGCTTTAATGTTTTCAGTAAAGTGGGAGGGGTCACCTGCTGAGAGTGAGCAGGAATGGGGGAGTACAGCGAGGGTTTTGAGGAGAGAAGAGGTTTGAAATCGTCCCTGTGAGCTGGACTGAGGTCACTGCTCAGTGCCCAGAGCCCTTTAAGTTGGCAATCATGAGTTTAGGGCAGGTTGGGTCTACATTCCACAGGACTTTCTCTGGCAGCTCCGGGGTCCCTGGGGCAAAGAAAGTGATTAGCAGAAGTACGGTAGTCCTGGTCTGTCGGTTCATGAAGGTAGGGATGTGGGATGCTCCTCCCAGACCACCAAGGGGCATCTCACAGCATCCTCGGCAGTGGGGCCAGCCTTACAGCGCTGACTGAGATCACAGCCCAGCGATAATCAGGAGTGAAGATCAGAGGGGCTGCAGGAGGACATCTCATGGGGGACAATACGTGGGAAGAGACACAGCCTCCCAACAACCAGGGCAGTGAGGTCAGAGGCAGAGCTGGCCCATAACATGGTGAGGTCAGAGGCAGAGCTGGCCCGTGGCAGGGGGAGGTCAGGGGCAGAGCTGGCTCGTGACAGGGGGAGGTCAGGGGCAGAGCTGGACCATAACATGGTGAGGTCAGAGGCAGAGCTGGCTCGTGACAGGGGGAGGTCAGGGGCAGAGCTAGCCCGTGGCAGGGGGAGGTCAGGGGCAGAGCTGGCCCGTGGCAGGGGGAGGTCAGGGGCAGAGTTGGCTCGTGACAGGGGGAGGTCAGGGGCAGAGCTAGCCCGTGGCAGGGGGAGGTCAGGGGCAGAGCTGGCCCGTGGCAGGGGGAGGTCAGGGGCAGAGTTGGCCCGTGACAGGGGGAGGTCAGGGGCAGAGCTAGCCCGTGGCAGGGGGAGGTCAGGGGCAGAGCTGGCCCACTATACGGTGAGGTCACGGGCAGAGCTAGCCCTCTTGTGCAGCAAGCCCCCTTCCAGCTGAACTCCCAGCCCTCAGACCCAGGAGCACCTCCCACGTACGTGGGCAGCCTGCATACAGGACCAGGCCGATGGCAAAGCACTTTTCCCCAGAGGCGGCTTGGATTTATTGTGCACGAGGTATTGATCGTAAGAAACACCTCTCCCTCTTGTGGAGTTCCTGAGGCACTTAGCCTGAAGAATGTGGGATTTTTATAAAACTCATTAAATTCTTACGCTTTACTTCTGGACTCCTGGGCCTTCACTCTATCTGGACAGTTTTCTCAGGCTTTCTTTTCTTTCAGGAAAGCTAGTCCCTAGACCCACTCAACCTCAACCCACACCCAGGGGGCTGTGCGCCCCGCCCGCCCCTCCCTGGGCAGCAGCGACGGTGACCAGCCTGCAAACAGAGGCAGTTAGCGGTTTGGCACCACACCAGGGTGTCCCCGCACCTCCTCGGCGGACGGAGGTGCCCACGCGACCCGGCCTCCTCCCCTGAGGGAGGGGGTGAGCTTGGATCAAAGGCCTCTTCTTGTGAAATGGCCCACGTCTGCAGTAGGAGGACATGTGGATGTCTTTGCAGAGCAACAGATCTGCAGAGGGGCCTGGCCACGCGGGGAGCTGGGGGGCTCTGCCCGCATCCACCGAGGATGGGGGCGTGTCAAGGCCGCCCCTGACCAGCCCCCAGCTCCCACCACCACCTTCATCCATACAAACCAACCCTAACACAGTGCCCCCTCGTCTGCCCCACGGCCCTGCCTGCCCTTGTGGGTGAGGGGGCTCCCAGGGTCACCCCCGGAAGTCAGTCTGGCTTGCTCTCAGGGCCTTCCTGGATGGAGTCAAACCTCTGGCCCCAAATGCCTCGGACGCGTCTGTAATCATCAGAGGGGGTTCTGTCGCCTCTCCAAGCTGTCATCTCCATACGGATTTCCCTCCTCTTGAGGTGGGCAGCCTCCGGGGACCTTCCCCCACGTGGCCCCTGCATCCCCCGGGACCCCCGCCTGCGCTCAGGCCCCTCCGCGCTAGCAGCTGCGGGATGCAGCTGTCCAGAGGGGGGCACCTCCGGAGCGCACCTGCCCGCGGGCTGCTCTCCACCCACCCCCTGTGCGCCTGGCCCCGTGCTGGCGGGCTCTCACGGGTCAGCCCGGGCGGGGACCCCGCAGAGCGCCCGGCCCGCGCGGACGAAGCCACCAGAGGGGTTTGGGTTTGTCGCTGAATCTCAGCTGCTGTCCATCCCAGGCCAGGACACAGCACCAGCCCGGCGAGGGCCCAGATACAGGACCAACAGCGCCCGAGTGGTGCGACCACGGCGCCATCGGCAAAGCTGCAAGGGCTTCTCCTGTGAATGTTCACACAGCCCCAGGGGTCCAGGTAAAACCGGTCTGAATCCACCACTCTGACCTGTGACCTCGAGCATGTGACCTCGAGCAAGTGCAGGCGGGGGAGCTGAGGCAGAGCGGGCCCTCGCGGCCCGGCACAGAAGCCATCTTCCTGGGACCAGCTGGGCAGCGGGACCCACCGCCGCAGGCGGCAGCATGTCCACGGTGGCAACCTCTGCCCTGCCCTGCGCGGCCGTGGGAGGTGGGCACAGCTTGCCCAGGCATCGCCCTTTCCTCCAGGCGCCCCCATTCCCCTCTGGGGCTCTCTTCTCCCCCCAACCCTCACCCTAGAGGCTGGTCACGGGACCCAGCTCGAAGCCACCCCTGAGTCACAGGGATTGGTTGGCTAGTCACATGACGCACTGGACCACTGAGGACTGGTTCACAGTGGCCGAAGCCTCGGCTGGTCCAATGGGATTTTTCAGGAAACGGGAGGACGGAGCCTCACGTCGGAGGAGGAAACCCAGCAGGTCCTGCAGCCACGCGGCGGCAGCCTGGGACAGCCTGGCTGCGGGCGCGCGGCCTCAAGGACGCGGAGCCGAGGGGTACTTTCAAGATGTGTCGGAAAGTGCTAGGGCACCCTCCCCGCGAGAGACGAGGTCTGCGGGGCTGGGCCTGTGGTCACATCCAGCAGACAGAGGGTGCAGAGCGGGGGCTGTCCGACTTCTGGCGGCCCCTGCGGGGGCTGTGGCTTCAGGCCCTCTGCACAGCACCAGGCCTGCGCAATCTCTCCGCAAGCTGCAGAGTCCCGCACAGACCGTCTGAGCAGGAACGGGGCATTTTCCAGCTGCTGCCCGCACCGGGCGCGCTGTCCTCCAGGGGCTCTGTGATCCCCGCTCACAGACTTGTCTGACTTTGCCGAGGCCTGCTGAGCTGTCAGGAAAGGAGGGGGGCACGGGGGTGCCCAGGAGCCATCTGCCAGCCCAGCCCTTCCCGTCCTGACGAGTCCTGTGCCTGCGTCCAGGGATGGGTAAGAAGAAGGGCACGGGATGAAGGCTGCTGGCTTCTCTGTCTGGAGAAGCCATTTCACCAAGTTGAGGTGAAAGTAATTCAAAATAACCGCAAACCAAAAACTGAGGAGGTCCGAGGTCCCCTTTTCAGCCCTGCCCCCTCCCGTGTCCATAACCACCTCTCTTTGCATGCAGAGTCCCATACAGGAGCATCAACGCTCCGACGTCTCCTGGCTGCAAACTCACATCCACTGAGAACAAAGGAGGACATGGGGGAAACGCATGACAAATTGCTCTCCCCAAAGCCTGAGTCTGAGAGAGCATTAGCGCACAGCCGGAGGACACTGTCATACACCTGCAGCCTCGGGATTTTCCTTTTGAGAAACTCTCCTTAACGTTGGCTCAGAAAGCTGGACTCATTGTTTCTTTATTCCCCGATTTTTCCCTTTTGGTATTTCAGAGTGAAATGCATGATCCTAATAAATCCCCTTTTCAATGAAAGAAAAAAGAAAGTGGCATCGGTTGCAACATTAAGGATGTAAATTCAGAGCGGGGGGGCGAAAAATGCCAAGTGCTACAAAAGATGAGAATTCCAGTGAGTGCAAATAACTGCAGTCTCCCTTGACACCGTCTCTCTGGGATGACGGCAGGTAAGTGCAGATCATCAACCGGACCCATGAGCACAGCATCCCGGGCACAGCGCATGGGATGAAACGTCGCTGCCAACACTTTGCCGACTCGCCCATCTCTCCGGCAGGGGATCAGCTGTCCTGCTCACCAAGGCCTAGATTTGGCCACAGGTAACAGAAACTCTGTTGACAGTGGCACTCTGCTCTCCCCAGGGTACTGTTACTTATCAAGTAATCCAGTGGGGTCGCCACCTCATCTACTTCCAAGCTGCAGGACGGGAGGGACGGAGGGAGGGACCTGAACCACTGGCTTGGACTGAGTCACCTGGCCACAGCTGGCTGGAAGGTGCCCGCTGAGAGTCAGAGGGTTTGTGGCTGTGAGGATGGAGCCCAGGGACCCTCCCACCACAGCCATCTCCTTAGACGAGGGTGATTCCTTATATACCAAGCAGAAGGCAAGCTGGGACCATGTCTTAGTCTGTTCGGGCGGCTGTCACAAAATGCCGCAGACTGAGTGGCTTGTAAACTACCAGACATTTATTTCTCACGGTGCTGGAGGCTGAAAGGTCAACACACCTGCAGATTCAGGATCTGGTGAGAACCTGCTTCCTGATTCATAGCTGGCCATTTTCTCGCTGTGTCCTCACCTGGTGGAAGGGGCGAGGCAGCTCCCTGGGGCCTCTTTAATAAGGGCACTAACCCCATCCATGAGAGCTGCACCCTCCTCACCTAGTCACCTCCCAAAGGCCCCTCCTCCTAACACCATCACATTAAGGGGTAAGCTGCAACATCATGCGGTCACAGCAGACCAGACTCTGAAGGAGGGGATCTCTGTGCTGGAGCAGGCCCAAGCTTAAGGGTGGAAGGGGACTTGAGACCCTAGAGAGAGAACCCAGAAAGTTTAAGCCGTCTCCTCTGCAAGCCCACTGGACCAGACAGGTGAGGGTCCAGGCCCTGCAGCCTCAGACATCCTCGGATGCCATTGGATGACAACCCTTCTGTGTCCTTTCTTTTTTTATTTTAATTTATTTATTTTATTTATTTATTTTTGGCCGCATTGGGTGTTCGTTGCTGTGCGCGGTCTTTCTCTAGTTGCGGCGAGCAGGGGCTACCCTTCGTTGCAGTGCGCGGGCTTCTCATTGCGGTGGCTCCTTTTGTCGTGGAGCACGGGCTCTAGGCGCATGGGCTTCAGTAGTTGTGGCACGTGGGCTCAGTCGTTGTGACTCATGGGCTCAGTACTTGTGGCTTGTGGGCTCTAGAGCGCAGGCTCAGTGATTGTGGCACACGGGCTTAGTTGCTCCGCGGCATGTGGGATCTTCCAGGACCAGGGCTCAAACCCATGTCCCCTGCATTGGCAGGTGGGTTCTTGACCACTATGCCACCTGGGAAGCCCCCTGTGTCCTTTCTTGCATCGACTTCCATAGCTGAGAGACACCCACCTTCTCCCACCTCCTGCTCCAAGAACAGTTGTTCAAGGTCAGTTAGCTAATTGTGATTTACTGAATGGAAAACAGAGTTTTGAACACAAAGTGTTTCATTTCCTGCCCTCTGCCCAAGCTCCCCTCATGTGGCAGCAGAAACCTAAGCTCAGGTGCATCCAGGTGGGAGTGGTTCTGCTTACCTGTCACATGACTCTGCATCCCTCCTCCCGGTACCAGCTCTCTGGGTTCCAGGCCAATCTCATCCTGCCACTCTGGGGTGGCCACTCGATCCAGACCAGGCTAATCAAAGTCACAGGCTTGCCTTGGGGATGGACAGGATCATGGTCTGCAGCCACTTGAGTCGCCCCGGACTGTTGCTGAAACTGTGGGAGCAAGGAGCTCTTTCTGCGGGGCTGTAACCTGCTGGGCCCAAGTGCACCACCACCTCACAGCTTGCTGGGAACGAAGCCACCCTAGAAGGAGAAAATCCACAGATGGAGAACAGCAGACCCGCATCATGTGAGGGCCTGGGCCAGTCCTACCAAAGCCCGTGGGACTTCAGTTACCTACACAAATAAATTGACCTTTATTTCTTTTTTCTTAAACCACTCTGAGTTGTATTTCTGTCCCTTCTAATTTAAAGAAACCTGGTGGATTTTAAAAGCTCTGTGACTTCAGGAACTTAATACCTGTGCGACGAGAGAGAAATCCTCCCGTTTCTGGAGCACATCCTGGGCCTGGAGAGCATAGCGAGCACGTCACAATAGATGCTCCAGGGTCTGAAACATGGCACCTGCCCCCTTCGGCCCAGGGTAAGCGAGGGGAGTCACTCTGCACGAGTGGGAGGAAAGGGCCCATTTAAGATGTTCGTATTGTGAGAAGATCAAGAGCCAGGAGCCGGGAGCTCCCATGGGACGAACCTACTGACCTGGGCCCCAAAACTACAGCACAAAGCCCAGGTGACTTATCATATAGGACTGTCCTCATCTCAAGTGGCAGGAAGCTTCTCCTAAGCTGGTTTAAGTGAAACAAGGAAAGTCATTGGCTTGCACGGGTGGAAAGTCCTCAGGTGGCGTGGACGCAGGGCCTTGCACGGCCAGCAGGAGGGCCGCCCCGCCTCCGCGCTGCCCACTCTGTGGGCTCCGATTTCAAAGCTCTCCCCGCCCAGCCAATTCCTCTCTCCACCCCGGTCCAGCCAGCGTCCTGCTCTGGGACCCCGATCACTGTCTGCCGTCCGTCAGCGCCCGTGCCCGGGACGATGGAAGAGACTCAGCGGGTCAGGGCTGGAGCCCGGCGATCACCAGAGGTGCCCCCCAAACACTGGCCTGGGCGGGAGAGCTGGACAGATCCTACCCACCCGCCGAGACTCCGTGCGACCCCCTCCTCACCCGGCCCTGCTCCTCTCACATCAGCGCCGCTGTCCGCAACTCAGGGCGCACGCGTCATCAGCGTTTCCGGTTTTGCGTGGCGTTTCCGGTTTTGCGTGGCGTCTCCGGTTTTGCGTAACGTCTCCGGTTTTGCGTGGCGTCTCCGGTTTTGCGTGGCGCCTCCGTGCTCGTCCTCCTGCCCCACTGTCTGCCAGCCCTCCCTGCCCGCCGACCCGGTCGTTCTGGCCGCAGGCCCTGGATCTCGGGACCGTGAGGGCTCAGGGAAGGTGCTGAGGAGGCGCGGGGACTGCATGGTGGAGGACGGGCCTCGTCCCGCCACGCCCTGGGGGGCAGGGGTGAGGGCACCTTCCAGAGGGGGGGCGCCCTTCCTGGATACGAGCAAGACCAGCAGAGGGCAGGGGCGCGAGGCTTGAAGGGGTGGGGGACACCTCAGGCTCTCCCCAACCTCCAGACGCTAGAATGATCTCAGGACCTCCCTCTGGTCACCCAGAACACACACACACACACACATGCATACATACCCCACACACAAAACTACACATATACACAGGTGCACACATAAACCCTATACACACACACACGCACACATGCACACATACACACATACCCCACACACAAAACTACACATATACACAGGTGCACACATAAACCCTATACACACACACACATGCACACATACCCCACACACAAAACTACACACACATGTGCACACATAAGCCCTATACACACATGCACACGTGCACACATACCCCACACACAAAACTACACATATACACAGGTGCACACATAAACCCTATACACACACACGCACACATGCACACATACCCCACACACAAAAGTACACACACATGTGCACACATAAACCCTGTACACACACACACATGCACACATAATACACAAACACACATGTATGCACGTATACCAATACATATGGACCCACATACGCACGCAGCACAGCACATCAAGTGACTTCCCAGAACAAAGCAAATCCTCTCGAAGATAATGTGCCGCCAACATGGCGAAGCAGCCAGCAGTTTTCAGACGGCAGCTTCCTTTAATTACAAACAAAACTCGAGTGTCGCCAGGCCTTCCGCGCGTGTGGCTGGGAGTGTGGCCGCGCAGCTGTGCCTCCAGGCTGGCAGCCCGGCTCGTGGAAGGCAGTGCGGGCCGGGCGCTCAGCCAGGCCGGGATGCCGTCCGCCCAGGAGCCGGGCTTTGCCCTGCGGCTCTGCCGGCCAGGTTTCAGGGACGTCAGCCGTGGGTCTGGTGGTGCCGGGCCGATCCCACGTGGGCTTCCCAGTGAGGCCGCTCAGCGTGTTGTAGGGACAAGTCAGAAGTGTCACAGAGGCACAGGTGCCAAGGCCTGGGGCCTGTCCCGGAGACCGCGGCAGGGCCCTCGGCCTACGGCGCTTTCAGCTGAGCCTGTGAGATGACGGAGACCGGAGGCCAAGGCGGCCAGGCGGGGACCTGGGCCGGCTGCCGGGTTTGCCTCCGACCTCACCTGCTTGGCCCTGGCTTCTCATCCGTCCCAGGAGACTGTGATTTGACAAGGGCACGGAGCGGGGCCTGGACACGTCCCACGGCTGGGCTTGGATACAGGACCTGATCTCGGGTGGCCTCGGCCTGCAGCCGCTGGAAGCAGGGTTTCGGTTCCCGGCCAGTGACTGAGGTCGGGTCGCGGCAGTGACAGCACCGAATCCTGGCCACTAGACCAGTGGTCAGTGACACGGGCCTGGCCCTACGGCTTCGCAGAAGAAGAACTCCCACAAAGGCGGAAAGTAGTGAAACAAGTAAAGTGTTTATTAGGAGAAAAGAGTATAGTACGTGTGGATAGACACACGGGCGGCTCAGAGAGAGAGTCGCGCCCTCGTGGTGGTTTCAGTCACTTATATGGGGCATTTCTTCCCGGGTCTCCTTTGGCCAATCATTTTGATTTGCTTGGTTCAAAGTCCGCATTTGGTCTAGCTCAGGATTTTCCCATGCGTGCGCGCACATCTCTTAGCCAAGATGGATTCTAGCGAAAAGGCCTCTGGGTAGATTTAGCCCCTTAGCATCACTCTCCTTGTGACCTCCAAGGAGCCTTCCTGCGCCTGTGTAGTCGGGGAAGTCTCCTGACTTCGAGAATGAGGAAGATGTGGTCTCTTATCTTCTATCTGGTCAGGGCTCAGCCTCCTCTCTCAATTGTCCTGTTATTCCCGGCTCGGAGTATCGGTTCTCAGGGAACAAACTCACATCGTTTGCTCCAGGAGCCCATCTATCTCCTGCCTCAGACCCAGTGTCCAGGGCAGGCAGAGGAGGGCTTGTGTGGCATTTAACGACCTGGCACACGTGGGTCAGCTCCTGTCCCCCAGCCCAGGGTCCAAGCACTGTCACGCAGCAACTCATCCAGTCCTTATAGCAGCCCCGCCCAGCAGGGCTGCTCTCAGCCCCGGGGAGGTGAGGAGACCGAGGCGTGAATGTAGGAGCCTGGCATTCAGCCCAGACGGTCTGGTACAGGGTCTGGGAAAGGGGCTGGGACATCAGGAGAGAGAGAGACAGAGAGACAGAGATGGAGAAAGAGAACGAGAGAGGCAGAAAGACAAGGAATCAGAGAGACAGAGAGAACGGACACTCGGTGCCAAAGCTGGGGAACGGGGGTCTTGGTGAGGAAGCCGTCCATACCCCCCGCTGCTCCCCAGATCAAGACTCTGTCCTGCTTAGCGGCCCGGCCCCACATGTCCTACCTGGAAGGGAAGGCCGGCCATCTGCCGCCTGACCCCGACCACCCCGCCCTTCTGCAGGGTCTGGGGAGGTTGTCCAGGCTGCAGGGCGCCGCTGCCATCTAGTGGGCATGTGGGGTCCTGCATGCGCGGGGAGCCCCCTCCCACCCAGTCCTCAGCAGGTGCCTCAGCCCTGCTCACCTGTCTGTCGGCAGGTGGACCCATGCCTGCGGGTAGGTTCACGCCTCACCTCCCACGGTTCATGGTCAAAACGAAGAGGGACGGGGCACCGCCCTTATCTGGACTACAGACGGGTTCCCGCTCCCGACCCGTGTCCAGGACCCAGCAGCCTCCCTGCCGCATCTAGGCTGTCTTCCCATGGTCTGTCCTCACTCACCTCGACGGCTCTGAGGAATACCGGCCGGGCATTTCCCACACCTTCCCTCCGTCTGCGTGACCCTCTGCAGTGGTGGGTTTGGGGTAACTGCGCGGAGGTGAGGCGCCTTCCCAGCACGTCACACTGGGGTGCTCGCTGTCAGTGTGACTTGCTGCTGCTGACCTTGACCCCTGGGCTAAGGTGTCAGCCAGGGTCCTCCTCTGTCCAGAAGTGTGTCACTCAGTCAGGCCACAGTCAGGGGAGGGGGCTGCGGGCTGTGACCCCAGGGCCTTCACAGGTCTGCCTCATTACTCCGGCTGGACCTCCGGAATGCTGGGCGGCTCGCTGGGTCACAGAGCCGTGGTGAGAAGGTGGCAGTCCTAATCAGCGGGTCCATCACCTGGGCTTCCCCACAGCACAGGTGGGGCTGAGTGTGGCTCTGCATATCCACGGCCTTGGGGGCCCAGGTGGGAATAGGAACAGACCCGGTGGGAGCGGGAACAGACCAGGCGGCTGGGTCTGGGGCGGACCTGGGCAGGAGCAGGTCCCGGGACAGCTGCCAGGAGCCAGGGAGGAGGCGGAGCATCCCAGCCGGGGACTCCACCCCTACAAGCCCTGCCCCCACCCAGCTGAGGCCACAGGACGCCCCCCACACGCAGCAAGGACCAGGGTCCCAACCGCCATCTCCAGGCTGGGCATACACAAACTTGGGCAAAAGCACAGCCAAGCCCCGTGGGTCTGGGGCCAGGACTGGGTCTCCAGATGGCCAGGCCTCCGTGCTTTTTCCCTGGGGAAAGAGGAGGGTCCTGAGTCTATGGTGGTCACCTTCTAGTGCCTGCACCCGCCCTTTCCTCGTCCCACGCCGCATGCAGGGAAGGCGCTGGGAAAGGCAGGAGCCGCTGGGGCTGCTGGGGCTCAGGGGTCCACCCGGGGTGAGGGCGCCCCGGGAGCCATGTCCCCTCTGTCCACTAGGTGTCGTGCTTGGCTGCGCTGCGTGGCGGCTGGAGCCCCGCACCGTCAGCAGGCCCTACAGCTGCATCCCCCGTGGGCTGCCCGCCCAGCCCCTGGCGAGGAGAGCAGCTCAGACTGGAGCCCTCGGACCCCCCAACGCCCCCGTGCACCCGTGGGCCAGGCCCCCCCTCTTCTAACCACACCCACTCAGGGCGGGGAGGGGAGGCGGGCTGCAGTCCTAACTGGCTCCCCAATGCTGCTGCTGGCCCCGGGGGCCCCTGGAGAGGCCCTGAGCCTGTGGCGGCAGGGACCACCGTGCAGAGCCACCGTCCTGTGTCCCCGCCCGGACGCCTCCGCCAGCCCCGTGTCTGAGTCCCCGCAGAAGTGCAATGACCTGAGGGGACCCCGGTTCTCCTGGTCCCGGGGGGCCCTTTCAGGTAGGAGTTGGGAGCTGGAACCCTGCAGTTCCCTGTGCACCCGTTAATCCATCTCAGACCACGCGTGACAACTCAGCCCCTACTTCAGGGAATACTCGCCCCGGAAAAGACGACTTCGGCCGGCCCACCCGCGTGAAGACCGAGGAGTGCTGATGTCCTGAACCTGGCCCACCCGGTCAGTTCCCCAGCTCGCCTAAAATCGCCCTCCCTCGGAGGGGAGGGGACAGAGGGGGGACGCCGCAGGGGGCTGTGGGCAGGATGCCCTGCCTGTGTCCGCCTTGAGAGTCAAGGACCCCTTAGCCTCCTGTCCCAGCTCCACCCAGAGAAAGTCCCCAGGGCGCCAGCCCGCGTTCCCGGGTGCTGAGAGTGTGGACGCTGGGTCGGGGTCCCAACTCTGCCTCCTGTGGGCTGGGCGACCACAGCAGCTGGCTCGGCCTCTCGGCCCGGCATCCTCATCTGCAGGTGAGGAAGCAGCAGCTCCTACACCCCAGGGCCCCTGAGGGGCCAGATGGGTGGGCACTCTCAGGACCCAGAAGCTTGCCTGGCTGGCAGAAGGGGCTGCGTCAGCGTCTCCTGGGAGGGTGGGAGGAGGAGAAGAAGCATCTGGAAACACCAGCCTGTCCCATCTGCCTGTGAGGGCTCCCGGAGCAGGGGGGAGCAGGTGCTCCCGGGGACCGAAGTGGGCTGCTGGCCGTGCCCTGCCCACGGTACCTTCAGAGTCTGGAAGCTGGTCATCTCCGGGCAGGGGCTCAGGGGCCTCAGCAGCGGAAAACACGCGACTTTTCTGTTTTCTCTTTGTACTGCTTCCATTTCTTTTTAAACCAAGTCTACACATTACTTTTCCAGATGAATAATGGAGGTGACCAGGGTTTGCAGGGGATGAAATGACACGGCCAGGCCCTCCGCGGCCGGGACCCGCCAATGGCCTGGCACGTTCGTCAGAGCTGTGCTCTCACAGGGCTTCAAACCAGCCCGACGATCTGAGAGCAACGCAGGGCAGCTCAGACACCCCTTAAGATCAAAGGTGTCTCCCAGCAGCACTCGCAGCCGCCAGCCAAGGAGAGGCCATCCGGACGCCCGGCCCCATCCTGGGCGACGCGCGCCACCCGCCTCCGTCTTGTTCACATCCTCCCGCCCGCACCTACACAGCAGGGAGCTTGTCCCTTGGCTTGCAGTCACGTTCCAGCTCCTACAACGGTGCCCGGCACACAGTAGGTGCTTAATAAATGCTTGGGTCAAGAACTCACTGGCTCCGGGTTTCTGAGGATGAACCTGCAGAGCCCAGCCTCCCAGCCTCAGGGGACCAGGCAGCGAGCTCCGGTCGCCTGGGGCCTCGCGCTCACTCCGGGGGGGGGGGGGGGGGGGCGGGGTACTGGAGGGATGATACGGGGGTGGCAGAACCCGAACGGGCCATGAAGCACGGCCCACCTGGGCCCCCCGGGGAGCCAGGTGCGCTGCTCCGACGGCTGGCTGGGACCGTGTCATGGTGAATTATTCACTTAGCCAAAAGGTGCGCATCAGAGCACAGCAGCAGCTGGTAAAGCCCGAGGCCTGCAGACCCGTTAGGGGCACTGCATCCGCAAAGATGCTCCGCCCTGGGGATCTGCACGGTGCATGTTTCCCTGCACTAACGTGCGCAGATGCTATTGGGTGAGTTACCTGGCGGGCGAGGTTCTGGATGGACGTGCACTGCGGGGACACCAGTCACCCCACTACAGCACACGGAAGGGAGAAAGTAGCCCCCCCACAGGAAGCCTGAGTGGGGGGGCCGGTCATGCTGGGTATCCCTAGAGGAAGAGAAAGGAGACAAGGCACCAGTGGGAACAATCCTGGAAGCCTGCCTGTAGGAGGCAAGACCACAGCTGGCCTTGCTGGGAGGAAGGGCGGTGTGGGTGGAGAATGGGAGGGCCCTTCACAGCAGAGGACACCCTGGGGAGAGAGTGGAGGCCGGAGCCCTGTGATGGGAAGAGATGGGCACAGCCAAGGAAGGCAGGCATCCAGGAGCCCAGGCACGACCTCTGGGGCAGCAAGGCAGCAAAGGCAGCCAGGGGAGAGCGTAGCCCAAGAGGTCAGGTGGGCTGCCCGCAGGCCTCAGGCACTCAGCAGAGTGACGAGGGAGCTGGTTCCCCAGCTGAAAGCCAGGGTGAGCCCTGCAATTTCTGTCCCTCTGACGGATGCTGGTGTCCCCATTTCTGCTTGCTGCCCTCTGGCAGGCAGGTGGAGGTCCGTCCCGCTGGCCCCGCAGCCGGGAGGACGCTCCTCGCTCGGCAGAAGGTGAGGACACGTCGAGGCCACGCGGCCACGAGGGCCTCAGGCTGCCCGTGGCTGCCTCGCCTTCCCCGTGGGGGGCACGCTGGCACTGCGGGCGCCACCCCCAGCCCTCTGCCGAGGTCTGCCCCTTCCCAGTCCTGCTGCCGCCACACCACCCGCACTGCCTGGAGGGACACTCAGGGGCCCCCAGCCAGCCGAGCGGCCCTGCTTCAGCTCTGGTCCACCTTGGATTCACCTCGGCTCGTCTTGATTCTTGACTGGCCGTCCCGTCGCCTAATATTTCCCTCCCACTGCCTAGGCCCTGACCACAGCGAGGGCCAGACGGACCTTGGGCGACCCGGTCCTTGGCCCGAACTGTCCCATCAGCCACGGAGCGAGCACAGGGCAGCCGGTGCCTCTCATCCTGAGATGGGGAGGGGAGGGGGGCAGAGAGAGAGAGAGAGAGAGAGACAGATACAGAGATGGGGAGAGAGGGACAGGCGGAGAGACGAGGGAGAGACAGGAACAGAGACGGCGGGGGAGGCGAGGGGAGAGTCGTCTCCACTGCCGCCTGCTGTCCTCCCAGGGGCTCCTGGCAGCTCCCTCTGCGCTTTGCGGACACGGCCTCCCAGGATGACGCGGCAGCAGACGTGAGCCGGGCTCCCTCGTGCCACTGGCTGCTGTGCCCACCCTGGAGGTCAAACACCAGCACGCCCCGCCTCCAGCCGGTCGAGGCCGCTGCTCCGGCCTCCGAGGGCCCCCGGCAGGCACAGCCGCCCACTCCCTGCCACCTGCGCCCTTCCGGTTGCTGGGTGCTTTACTGGTCACCAAACATTTTGATGATCACTTTTAGGTGTAATTACCCCCATTTTACAGAGGAGAAAGTGGAGGCGTGACGAGGGTCCGTGTTTTCCCAAATGCACCGGAGCCCTTGGCCGTGACCCAAGTTCAAGTCCAGGCATGAGGTGGAGGACTTGTCTCTCAGGGAGAAGCACCCTCGTGACCCAGCACGTGGGGAGGCGCCCTGGGCCGCTGGTGCTCCCCGCTCACAGGGAAGCTGCAAACGGGCCACGTGGGCGTGTTCACACCACGGTCCTTAGCATCGGCCCCCAGCCGGGCCCCGGGGGACTGTGTCGATTGTCTAGGGCTTAAAAGGTGAATCATGCAGATCAGACCTGAGGAGGTCTGCAGCCACTGCGTTATGAACAGCCCCCCAAAGCCTTGCAATATTCATCCAGATTCTACAGCTCTTACCCAATTCAGCAAAGAAGCCACACGTGTCCTGACACAGGACACGGGGATATTCTGCCTTTGTGGCTGGGCTTCCCTCTGGCTCCTGAACTTGAGCAGAAGTGTCAGCGTGCACCTTGCGGCCACACTCGTGACAGATTGACCACAGGTGAGTCGGGAAGACCTGCGAGAGCTGTGTGCGGGGACCCGCTGGCCGCCGAGTCAGGAGGACATCATCTGTGGACCTTACTTGTGAGCTGTGCGCTACCCTCGTCCCCCATCAGGACCGTAACACACGTGCACATTTACATTGGCATTTCCCGGAAAGCCGGCTTTTGAACGTGTACCAGCCCACTGTCCCAACCCCGAGACAGGCAGGAGGGGAGGTGCCTGCGGCCCTCGGTCCCCCGTCACCTCACCAGTACCCCTTCACCCCCTCCCTCTCAACTGTCCGTTATCCTTCGGAAACCTCCGTCGCATCCTTCATTTATTGAAGGAGGCAGGGACTATGGTGGGCCATTTTGTCACCATGGCAACCGCTGTGGTCTGAAGGGTCTGGAGAGCCCTGATTAGGCCAGGAAGGCTGCTGTGACAGGACGTGACAGGGACAGCAAATCAAGGGGGGCTTTTATGGGGCTGTGCGTGGGGCCCGCACCGAACGTCATCTCTGCACCACTGGGAAGGCTCCCACTGGCAGCTGAGTCCAAATGGAAAACTAATGAGGCAGCGGGCCCCACGGGCCTTTGCCGATCTCCTAACAAGCCTCGTTCACAGGGTGCACGGGCACGGCCCGCCCCAGGCCCCTCCCGGGCAGCAGGTGGGGGAGCCCTGCTTGGTCGGACCCTGGGCCCTGCCCTGGGCACCTCACACAGGGGAGGCCTCCCCTTAGCCCGGGATACTGGGGGTCTCAGGTGGGGCTGTCCTCAGGAAGACCCCATATCTCCCAGGGGCTTACGTCCTACATTAAAACTTGGGAATGAAAGCAACACGTATTATACATAACTAATGACCACTAATTACAAGAAGGCTTCCCCGTCCTGCTTCTAAGTCAAATAATCGCCATCCTCCACTTCAACTATAGTTTTTTCAAGTAGTAATAATAATAGCAAACACTTGCTGAGCTTTTCCTCTGTGCCTGGCATTATTTAAAGTCCTTTGGGTGGATTATCTCATTTAATCTTCACAGTAACCCTATGAGGTGGGTACAATTACTCTCTCCATTTTACAGATGAGGAAACTGAGGCCCCAAAATGTTCCACAACACTCTTAAAGTCGCACAGTTAGTAAGGGCAGAGCAAGAACTGGAGGCCCGAAGCCAGGCCGGGGTCAGCAGGGAGGCACGGCCCAACCCGAGTCCAGTCCCAGGGCACTGGCTGCCCTGGCTCTGGTCTCCCACAGGTGAAACAAGAGGGGCAACGCCAGGGGCACAGGCAGAGCGAGCCCCCCGCAGCCCACCCAGGCGGGACCCTTGCTCCAGCTTCGCTCCCAGAGTCCGCGGCACCTGTAGGCGCCTCATCTGCGAAGTCTTGGCATACCCCCTTGTAGATCAAGCTCCCAGCTTTGCCAAAACTGAGAGTGTCTTGGACTCCAGTTCTCGATACACTTTCTCTGTTCTACCAGCTCCCTGACCCCCTGGCTGATATTCTGCTCTCAGTTTGCAGGACAATAAATTAGGGTCCCCAACAAAGCAAGAGGGAGAAGGTCGCTCCACAGGCTGGGTCACCTCGTCCTAGAGGAGGAGCCATTGACATGCTGCCGGGGCTTTGGGGGCCGTGGCTGGAGCAGGACTGCATGGGGCGGAGGGGCCGTGCCTTGGGCTCCTGGGGCAGAGGGCTGCCGTGGAGGCCTGCGGCGTGCGGCCCCATACGGGGCCTGGCTTGTCTGGCAGGAAAGGGAAGGGTGAGTTCCTCCAGCCTGGGCTCCTTTCCTGCTGGGTTGGAGCCATGATGAAATACTCCCAAGGAATCTGGGGAGATGCTATTCACAGCCCCCGTGGGCAGGCTTTCATGTTCCAGACTGCAAATACTCAGGCCACTTCTGACTGTCCCAAGGGAGACTACGCGGAGGTTCTGCGTATCTGCCCCCTGCCCCTGCCACGGCCCTGTTGCCTGTCAGGAGCCCAATAACTTTTCATCAGAAGCCAGGCGTGACCTTCTCTTTGTACCTCCTCTGTCAGTGATCATCTACCATCATTCTTCCTCCCTCCCAGAGTCCCTACTAAGACAGTAATTTCTGGATTGGGTTGCCAGAGCCCTTTTCCTCTGTGGCAAGATCAAGTGGTCCCTCCATGAGGCTTGTCCATGTGGCTTGTCCATGTGGCTTTGTTACCAAACCCAACTTGGATCTGCTCACCCAACGCACAGTAAGGCCAATCTACTGACACCGGCTGTGGTGAAGGAAAGGGCAGCGTTTACTGCAGGCGCCCAACATGGGGCCAAGCAAGGAGCAAGGTTGGCTAGTGCTCGAAAGACACCAACCCCCAATGGCTTTCAGGGAAAGGTTTTTAAAGACAAAGGGAGGGAGGGAGGTTTCCGGGTGCGTGATCACTTTGTGGACCTTCTTCTGATTGGTTGGTGGTGAGGTAATCGGGAGTCAGCATCATCAACCTTCTGGTTCCAGCCGGTCTGGGGTCTACGTGTTTGTGGGCGGCAGTCAGTTAACTTCTCCCACCTGGTGGGGGTTTCAGTATCTGCAAAACAGCTCAAGGACACAGCTCAGCATAGTATCTACAGCCCTTGAGGATGAACTAAAGGTCCTTGGCTTTGTTTAATGGCTAAACTGTTATTATTTTGTGTTGTCTGACTGTTTTCCTTTCTTTCTGCATTTTCTCACTTCTCGATTAAATTTGTTCTTTGGAACTGGGGGAAGGCCTAGGAGGCTAAAGTTTTTCTACAAACAAGAGGCAGGTACAGGACATGGGAGGGTCTGTCCCGGGAAGGTCCCGTAGGGTCCTGCTCAGTAACAATTCCCCCTTTGATACTCCACAGTCTTGAGGGGGAACAAGTGCAGGACAAGAAAAGGAATACTTTTGGATAGAGAGGTTAATCATAAACTCGACAGAGGTACTTGGTTTTAGGGGGACTTGGCTTTCAGCTTCTCCATGTGGCTTCTCCACGTGGCTTCTCCATGTGGCTTCTCCACGTGGCTTGTCCACGTGGTCTCCTCACGTGGTCTGGGTAGCTGAATTTCTTACATGGCAATTCAGGGCTCCCAAGAGTGTATGCGTGGAAGCTACCAGAGCTTCGTAACTGGCATGGTGTCACTCCCTCCACCTTCTTTTGCTTAGAGGAGGGACTGCGACCTAGTAGGACTCTCCAGTACCTTCCTGGGACAGAACATTCCCCCACATCCTCTGCATTAGCTCCTCTCTGAAGTACCCAGATAACAGCATCTGATGCACATTCCTGAGTTGTTTTACAGTGGCTAAACCCCCACCAAATGGAAGAAGTTAGCTACTTGGTGACCATGCGCACTAGCCCCCAGACCTACTGGCACCTGAGGATTGATGGTGTGAACCCCTGTGACCTTCCCTGTTACCTCACCATCAACCAATCAGAGAATCGTGCACAAGCTGATCACACACCATGGGACCCCGTTCCTCAGCTGGCCTTTAAAAATACTTCCCTGGGACTTCCCTGGTGGTGCAGTGGTTAAGAACCCGCCTGCCAATGCAGGGGACACGATCCCTGGTCTGGGAAGATCCCACATGCTGCAGAGCAACTAAGCCCGTGCACCACAACTACTGAGCCTGCACTCTAGAACCCAGGAGCCACAACTACTGAGCCCACATGCCACAACTACTGAAGCCCACACGCCTAGAGCCCGTGCTCCGCAACAAGAGAAGCCACCGCAATGGGAAGCCCGCGAACCACAACGAAGAGTAGCCCCCGCTCGCCACAACTAGAGAAAGCCTGCGCGCAGCAACGAAGACCCAACACAACCAAAAATAAATAAATAAAAATAAACTTATATTAAAAAAAAAAATGCTCCCCCGAAAGCCTTCAGGGAGTTTAGGTGTCTTGAGCACTAGCTTCCCCGGACTCCTTGTTTGGCACCTGCAGTAAACGCTGCCCCTTCCTTCACCGCAACCTGGTGTCAGTAGGTTGGCTTTACCGCGCACCAGCGAGCAATCCCAAGTTTGGTTCCGTAATGGGCCCACTGATGAAGAGCCTCTTCACGGGAGGCTGAACATTCCAGGAGTCGGGGCCCCCAGACTCACCTCAACCACTCCTGGTCCCTCCCCTCCCAGGCTCACAGGTTTTCCAAACACTCCCAGGACGTGGTGGCAGCATAGGCTGGACTTTGTTCTGGGTGGAGAACACCCAGGCACTTGCCTTCAGCAGGGAGGCCCTTCGGGGCTCAGCTTTTCTCTAAACACACACGAAGGAGGAGATGAACAGGCCCAGCGAGGAGAGCGCAGGCAGGTCTCCTAAGCAACCACTCGTCTGTTTGGCTCCGGCCAAATCCTAAGTGGCAAGACTCATGAGATGACCTTGGGAGCTCGGGCCGGGTAATTAGGGTGTTGCAGCTAAATGGCTGCGCTGGTCTTCCCTACCTGAGCCTCTCTGTCCGGTGCTAATTAAGAGAAGGCGTGATGCGGCAGACAGGCACGCTGGTAACACCTCTCTCTCCAGGCTCTGTGAACAGCCTGGGTGACCGTGCGTGCAAGTCCCACCAGGAGTCCCCCACCCCGCCCCACCTGCACCCCTACACACCTGCACACATATACACACGTGTGCATGCGCACGCATGCACACACACACACACACACAGAGGAACAGATGTTGACTTCAAAGCGCCAACAGTCATGCAAATGCTTAGGCAAAATAGAAGTTACTTTAAGCAGAATCTACACCGTATGGCAAACGGGGACCTGCTAGGTAAAGTGTGCTGTCAGCAGGCAACAAACCCCTCGTATCAGCTTATGGAAAGGAACAAAGAACAATTGGGGTAACATAACTGTATTCAAAAGAGAAGAGGAAAATGAGATGCTGGCATCTGGGAGGAAAACTAGTTTGCCGTAAGGTAGAATCAGCACTTAAAAAGAAACTGGGTGGTTCCTCATACTTAAAGTGTAAATGCTAATCCACTGCAAATCTTTTTTCTGCCTGTAGATTCAGGGCCTAGTGAACCACGGGAGGGGCACCGGGTGCAGAAACCAAACTGTTACCATTTTGAAAACAAGAGTTTCCCCTGAACAGGGGAGATAAACTGTAACTTCGCCTCTTGGAAAAAGATGGAAAACCTTCCACGCGACCAAGGCAGCTGGAATCTGCGTTCCGTCTGGTTTCCACCCAGAGCTCCGAAACCCGTCCCTAACCTGGACATGCCTGGTTTAGTCCCTTCATCACTCTTGCTATCAGATGAACCAATTGCCTCCCTTCCCATAAGCCGAGCTGCCACGAGGTGGGGAGGGGAGGGGGGCAGCCTGGAACAGAATGCCTGGGCTCACTCTCTCTCTAGCCGTGTACCTGTTTGTTCATCTAAACACAGAGGACAAGCCATGGCCCCCACGGTGCCTGGGCTCGGTGAGGTGATGTGTGCGATGCGCTCAGCCCGTGCTTGGTCCTGCGTGTCTGCCGTTAACACTGTAACTGAGAGGTCGTCCAGGCTCCATGAGCCTCCACCCACACCACTGCATTCGGCGGCCCCTGCAAAAACCCAGAGGTTGGCTGGTAGGGATTTGGATGGGTTATAAGTGACAGAAACTCAACTCAAACTGCTTCAACAAACACACAGATAAACAAAAGCCAGGGGAGAGATCATCTGCGTCCTGTACGAGGGGCAAAAACTTCAGGGCCTCTGTCTGTGGGTCTCTGCTTCTCTTTATTTCATTTTTCTCTTTTGAAAACAATATCTATGTGCTACTGTAATAGGGAAGAGCTAAATCAGACTCCATGTTCGATCTATTTCTTTGACTTTAACTTTTGCTTTTTGTTGCTTTTGTTATTGTCATCATATATGATGGCCTGCCTCAGGGAACCCTGCCCACCTGCGGATGGCTTCAAGAGAAAAGAAACTAACACATCCCCTCCCCGAGGCTGGACATTCCAGGAGATGTTTTGCAAGACTGATGGCCCTTTTACTCTACTTCCTCACCGCCTCTCCCTCTCTGTTTTTATAAAAGAAACTGGCATCCAGACCCAGATAAGATGGTTTTTCGGAGACACTAGTCTGCCATCTTCTCAGTCTGCCGACTTTCCGAATGAAGTCGCCTTCCTTGCCTCAGCACCTCGTCTCCGATTCATTGGCCTGTCGTGCGGTGAGCAGAGCGAGCTTGGACTCAGTAACACTATTACGAGATGGCGATAAACTCCAGCTGACCTCCTTCTTATAACCTTTAATTCCAGATGAAGAGACCTAGGTATCCGTGATCTAATCTCAGGGTAGACCCTGATTGGTTCGTCTTGTGTCAATCAAGAGGAAGGGGAGCTCTGATTGGGCACCCTGGATGTGAGCCCTCCTGAAAACTATAGGAAAGAGATGCAGGGATGACCCTGTTCCCAGAGCAGGTGAGCGATTCCACAGACATTAAAAATATCACCTGCCTGCTGTGTCAGGGGAGTGGGAGAGAACTTGACAGTGAGGAGGGGGCTGCTGCTCCCCTGGCATGACGAACTCTGGTGATAACAAACCCTGGTGACTGCAGTAGGAGGAATGTCTGCTCTGGACAAAACGAAGGTTTTCTAAAGAAATTGATTCCTGTAGCTGGGCTGTGCTCGCTGTGTGAACAGTTGCTGAGGATGTAAAAACCCACGGCCTGGAGGGGCAGAGTCAGGCTCCGCCACCACCACACACCCGCCCCCCACGCCTGTCCTCCCTCACCACAGACTCCATCTCCTCCTCGGCCAGAGAAAACAGGGAGAGGGACCTCCATTGATTGGGCAGACCCTGGAGGCACAGAAATCACATCAGAGAAGGGCCTTGGGCCTTAATTACCAAGGAAGGGGTAATGCTTCCTAGAAAATGAGAGAAGCAGGAACTCCCTGAGGATGAGGGCTTTAAGGAGACTGGAGAGAAGGAGCCTTGCCCAGGAGAGGCAGTGTTTGCAGGGGTGGTGGTCAGCTCCATGCCTGGCCCCTCTGCCACTGAGCACCCACTCAGAGGGGCAGCCATACTCCGCTGGACCCTGATGGTGCATCTTCCCAACCCCTTACCAGGGGAAGTTAGCCCATCTCTTTGGATGTGTATGGATCAGCTCATACTAGGTTGTGTTGCGGTAACAAACAATCCTCACATCTATAGCTTTATTTCTCACTTCCATTCTATGTTGGTTGAAGATTGGTTGCAGTTTTGCTCCCACTTATTCTTCATTCCCTTTTATTCTTCATTCTTCAGGCAGGGGAAACAGCCAGTCCGGAGCATTCACTATCATGGCAAAGGGCAGAAGTGGAGCCAGGTGATGGCTCTCAAACCTCTACCTGTAAGTGGTCCATCACCCTCCTCCTCATTTTTCAATAACCAAAGCAAGTCCAACAGCTAAACCTGATGTCCATGGTGGGGAGTGGCATCCTCTCATGGGAAGGAGCAGGGAAGATTCCAGAATAGCACGGTCCACCACAGAGTGGCAGCCTCTTGGCCCCTGTCCCACCTCTAACCTGAGGGGACCCCTTCATAGGAGCCACAGGGTTCCCCAGCCCCAACCTCCCAAGGCCTGAGACAGGGCAGGCTTTACCCCATTTCTTCCTGGACGTGTGTGCGTCACGGTTCCTCCAGGCTCTGATGGCACAGGGCTCTCCTTTGGGCATCTCCAGACCGGAAAAGAGCTCTGGCCTCTGTCTACTGCTGCAATTATTCATTGCTCTATAAGAAATACCTTAAAACTTGATGGCTTAAAACAATCATTTTATTTCACAATCCTATGGATTGGGAATTTGGCAAGTCTCAACTGGACAGTTCTTTTGCTCCATGGGCATTGATTGGGGTCACTCACTGGGCTGCATTCAGCTGGGAGCTTGGCTGGGGCTGGAAAGTCCATAGTGGCTCAGAGTCTTCCTATAGGGCCTTTCTTCCTCTCCAGCAGGTTGAATTTCTTACATGGCAGCCAGCATCCAAGAGACAGCATCCCAAGTAGAGAAGGTGGGAGCTGCGGATCTCTTAAGACCTAGCCTTAGGTGGTCACTTATACCGCATTCCCATTGGTCAAGCTCCATAGGGCCAGCCCAAATTCAAGGGGAGGAGAAACAGACTCTACCTCTTCCCAGGAGTACGAAGGCTTTGCAGCCATCTTTAATCCAGTATACTCATATATGTCCCCAAACTTTGCATGGCATGTGGCGAGAGCATTCTCACCACACTGTTCTCTAGCCACAGCCTGGGTGGCCTGGTAGGTATCCTCACTCCGAAAGCATCAAGCCAGGGAATGCATGGCAGCCTTCCCTTCTTGAGACGACTTCTCACAAGATATTCTCTCAGAGCCCTCTGATTTCACTTTGGGGGAGGGGATCTTGCACTGTCCCAAATGTCCATGACCCTGACCCCTTTTACATAGACTCAGTGGGCAGGGGATAGTGATGGTAGGACAAGATATGCCACTCTTGAGCCAGTCCCATCTCTTGGTAGCTCCTTGGTGCTTTCAAATAGGGAGAATTTGGCTCCTTTGTTCTAATCCTTGGGTATTAGTTACTTCTCTAAGACAACAAGAGAAAATTCACCTCAGCATCCTGTTACTCTAGACTAAGGGCACACAATCTCATGATTACCATCATCCTCACCACCACCATCACCATCATCATCATCCTCAATACCACCATCACCATCATCACCATCATCACCATCATCCTCACCACCACCACCATCATCACCATCATCATCACCATCATCACCATCATCACCATCACCGTCATCATCATCCTCATCATCAGCACCACCATCATCACCACCATCATCACCACCATCATTATCACCATCACCATCAGCACCACCATCATCATCACCATCATCACCACCATCATTATCACCATCATCCTCACCATCATCCTCACCATCATCACCACCATCATTATCACCATCATCCTCACCATCATCACCACCATCATTATCACCATCATCCTCACCATCATCACCACCATCATTATCACCATCATCCTCACCATCATCACCACCATCAGCACCACCATCATTATCACCATCACCATCATCCTCAGCACCACCATCATCAGCACCACCACCAACATCATCACCATCATCGCTAACATCGTTTCATAGCTGAGGGAACCCAGCCACAGGGAACTAAGTGATCATCACATGATAAAGAGATTAAATTAATCTAAAGCTCAAAAAATCCTCTTTTTTTCCTGGGTTCTCCTGGGCCAAAAGGAGCAGCAGTGAACGCAGGCTGACCGGGCCTCATTTGGCCAATGGATGGGATGAATGGGAGGGGTTCAAATAATGTCATCAGAGTATAATCCTCTCGCTCTTTCTGCCTCTCTCTTCCCACTCTCTCTCCTTTCCCCACTTTCTTCCTCTCTCCCTCTTGCCCTCCTCTCTCCCGGGCAGCCCTGTTTGTCCCATGGTCAGCTCCATTCTCAGCCAGGACCTCCCCCAGGTCACTTCGGCAGCTGTCCCGACCCAATCCCACCTGCTTGCTGCCCCCAGGCCTCTCTTCCGTTGTCAGCCCCACCCAGGGCTCCAGGCAGCTCGGATCACAGGCTTGTCCTGCACCAATCACAGCTCTGAGGAGAGTGCTGTCACCAGGCCTGGGGCAGGAGCCAATCAGCAGAGCTGGACAGGGGGTGTGTCCAGGCCCAAGGACATCTGGGCTCAGGAGGCAGAGGTGATTCTAAACGGAGACGCTGGGGCTGTTAGCAGAAGATGGGACCGTGATCTGCCCCCGGATGGGGTGGGGACTTTGACAAAGACAAGCGGGAAAGAGCCTGAATTGCTCTGATTGAGCACTGCCTCCTCAGCCACTCGCTAGCTGTGTTGCAGGAAGGGGACCCCTTCCAGGGCCCGAGAGTGGGCTCTTGTCTAACACGCGAACGTGAATTGTCCAAGGAGACACTCGTGCTGACAAAGCAAGAGACTTTGTTGGGAAGGGGCGCCTGGGCAGAGAGCAGTAGGGTAAGGGACCCCAGGAGAACGGCTCTGCCACGTGGCTCGCAGTCTCGGGTTTTATGGTGATGGGTTTAGTTTTCGGGTTGTCTCTGGCCAATCTTTCTGAGTCAGGGTCCTTGCTGGTGGTGCGCACATCGCTCAACCAAGATGCATTCCAGCGAGAAGGATTCTGGGAAGTTGGTAGGACATACGGACTGGCGTTCCCCCTCTCCTTTTGACCTTTCCCGAATTCTTCCGGTTGGTGGTAGCTTGTTAGTTCCGTGCTCCTTACCGGGACCCCCTGTTGTAAGATAACCCACGCAAGTGGTTACTATCGTGCCTGGCCAGGGCGGGCAGTTTCAGTCAGTGGTTCCCCTAATAGGTGTGTCGCCCTGGATGAGTTACCCTCTCTGTGTCTGTTTCCCATCTGCAAGATGGGAATAACAGAATATCTACATCTCAGGGATGAGTGTGCATTAAGTGAGGAACGTGTGCATACGCTCAGACACAGCTGTGTGCCTCGGGGTTACCGATACGACTGCAGAAGCTTCATCCCACCAGGGAGAAGAATTCACCTGGAACTAATGGGGCTAACTCACAGGCCTTGGACACTCCTGACGCCCCAGAAAAGACACTGGAAAGAGCTCCTCCCACCATACCTCAGCAGGGTGCAGGGAGAAAGGGCCCAGGGCAGACCCTGAGAGGTGAGATGGCCCAGGCGGCATCCCAGGACAGGACCTCCAGGCCCAGGCCTAATTGTGTCTCCTTCAGGCCTCATTGGATTCCGTTGTAGAGAGATAAAGGCTGTTACTTTGTATCAGCAAGGCATCTTTTTCTGCAGGATTGAGTTCCTGAAAGGGGGGAGACTCCTGAGAGAGACAGAACCGGGACATGGAGGGAAAAAGCTGGGTGTGAATAGACTTTGGGATAAAATCCTGACAGACTCAAATTGATTCTGCCGCCCGAGAAAACTGAGTGCAGAGGGAATTAGATTTATGCCCTGTCAGATGTAACTGTCTCCTGGTGTCTGTACCAAGAGCTGTTAAAGTGGTAATCTTTAGAGATGTATGGAAATTGCGTGTGAATAGTCCCATGCTCCGTACGGGGAACAGGCTTCTTCCGTGGGGATGTACATAAGACGGCATCATGATTATTAACGACGCGATAAACACGATGCACTGTGGGTGGAAGTTAATCAGAGCATCTCAAAGCACAGCAAAGCTGAGGTTCCTGGCGACTTCTCCGTGTCTGGGTCACTCGGGAACCCTGGGGGCTACTGAGGAAGGCTCTGGGTCCATCGCCCCGGGCAGCTGATGGACTGTGGGGTCCCCCAGCTGAGGGCGGGGAGGGCAAGAGTCACCGTGCATCCACCAGCCTCAGTCCAGGACACGCTCATGAGAGGGCTCAGACCTGCCCCTCCCTCGTGACAGAGCCCTGGGACCCTCATAATCCCAGTCCTCCAGACCCCTTGCCCCCCACAGCCAGAGCTGTGCCTCCACCCAGCCTTGCCCACACCACACAGAGCACCCCTGGAGCCTTTCTTTTCACTCTCTCTGATGCCCTAGAAGTAAGGTGTTTTGAACCTCACTGAGAAGCAGACCTGTGCCCACTCCCTCCGAACCAGGAGCAGAGAGACAGCCGCCTATGCGTGTTTGGGGGAGTGTATCAGTCAGGCTGGAACAGGGTCTGCTGTGTAACAAACACTCTCCGCACCAGCGGCTGAACACATCAAAGGTACACCTCTCGCTCATGCTATGTGTCCAATGTGGGTTAGCAGGGCCCTTTGCTCTGGGTAATCACACGGGAGCCAGGAAACCAGGCTGACACAAGCTTCCACAATCACCAAAGCAGGAACTAGGAAACGCCATAAACTGACCTTTAAATGCTCACGTGGGGCTTCCCTGGTGGCACAGTGGTTAAGAATCTGCCTGCCAATGCAGGGGGCAGGGGTTCGAGCCCTGGTCCGGGAAGATCCCACATGCCACAGAGCAACTAAGCCCGTGCGCCACAACTACTGAGTCTGCTCTCTAGAGCCCACGAGCCACAACTACTGAGCCTGCGTGCCACAACTACTGAAGTCCACGCACCTAGAGCCCGTGCTCCACAAGAGAAACCACTGCAATGAGAAGCCCGCGCACCACAACAAAGAGTAGCCCCTGCTCGCCACAACTAGAGAAAAGCCCACGCGCAGCAACAAAGGACACAAGGCAGCCAAAAATAAATAAATTTTTTAAAAAATTAAAAAAATAAATGCTCACGTTTCATTGTCCAAAGCAGGTCACATGGCCAGGCCAGACTTCAAGGGAGCAGAGAAGCATAATCTCCCCAGGTGTCTGGAAAAGGAGGCCAAATGATTGGTGAACAGCCCAAATGACTCCGGGCCAGCTAATTCTATTCTCCCTCATCTCCCCAAGCAAGACGATCCCCAAATTCCAGCCACATACAACCAGGACCTCTGGGCGAAGCCCGGAGGGTTCGTACCTTTGTATCCTGTCCACATGGGGCCCCACTGCATCTGAAGACCCCAAAACTAGAAAGATAAATCCTTTCCTTCCACACACTCAATGTTGCATGGAACAGAGACAGGAAAACCACCGTAAGCGGAGGAAGGACGGAGATGCAGCTGTCGTAGAAGAGGAGCCCTCCCTCCTGGCGGACACTCTGAGCCCCTGCAGTGTGCCTGTTTCTTCCTGGTGGCCAGATTCGGGTCCTGCCTGGAAGCAGCCCCCCAGCTCTGCCCTCTGGGAACTTCCGGACTTTCCTCTGTCCTCTTGGCCAGTGTGATGTGGGGTTCGGGTGGATGCCTCACAGGAACGGCAGTTTTCTCAGCCTGTTCTCTGGTCACAGGCGGTGAGTGGAAGTTTGTCTCAAACGTACCCATTCCTCTTTTCTCCTGAACGGGTCTTGTTTTGTCATCACAGCTGTCTCAGAACCTTAGCAGGTGTCTTGTTTCTCATCCTGGTCAGCTCTGATGCCAACAGCACCCGCAGTTCTTTTGCCGACGCCCCCAGGTTTGCATGGTCCGGCTCCTCGCCCTCCTCTGTCAGCGGGTGGCCCCGTTCCCCGCCCCCGCACTGTGTCCAAAAAGCGTGTCTGACATGCCTTTAGCCACAGGGAGATTTTACCAGAGGCCACAATGCCACACCCTTAACTTGACTCTTGTCATATCTGTGTTTTTTTTTTTTTTTAATAGCTACTTTATTTATTTATTTCTTTATTTTTGGCTGTGTTGGGTCTTCGGTTCGTGCGAGGGCTTTCTCTAGTTACGGCAAGTGGGGGCCACTCTTCATCGCGGTGCAGGGACCGCTCTTCATCGCGGTGCGCGGGCCTCTCACTATCGCGGCCCCTCCCGTTGCGGGGCACAGGCTCCAGACGCGCAGGCTCAGTAGTTGTGGCTCACGGGCCCAGCTGCTCCGTGGCATGTGGGATCCTCCCAGACCAGGGCTCGAACCCGTGTCCCCTTCATTAGCAGGCAGATTCTCAACCACTGCGCCACCAGGGAAGCCCCATATCTGTGTTTTAATTGAGTTTAAGTTGGGGGGTCTTAAATTCAGTCAGCTTTTCCAACTTGGTGGAAGCCCTTTTTTCACTTTCACTCCTGCTTCAAGCTGGCCAATTCTCGTCTGAGTTTGGCAGCCGACAGCTGCCACCAGATCCCGCTAACGGCCTCTCGCCCCAGAGCTACGGTTTCACTAGGTTCACGGTCTGAGGTCCAAGTCACTGCAGTCACGTCCGACCAAACACTTGCCACCGCAGAGCGTGGAGCTTTCTCTCCAACTTCCACCTAAGCCAATGCCACACGCTTTCCAGTGTTTATCTTCTGTTACAGCAGCACCGTTTCTGGGTGTCAGTTTCAGTATTAGTCAGGGCTGGTTAGGTTCTGCTGCACCTACTAAACGATCCCCAGGCCTCAGGGATGGAAAGTGACGAAGGCCCACTTCTCACTCACATCACTACCCTCCCAGGTCCTCAGGCCATCTGCGCCTTGAACTCACTCAGAGGCCCAGGCTACGGGCACTCTGTCCACCCATCCGGCCACGACTGTGGGCAGGAAAAGGGGACATGGCGACAGCGTGGCCGCTCGAGGCCTCTGCCGCCCGGCCTGCGGTCCCGTCTCATCTCCTGATGCTGCCTGTGGTTTCCTAACGCACATCAATGGGGGGTTGGGTGGGTAGTTACTTGCTGTTATAGAATTTTTTACAAGAATGGATTCAGGCATAAACTTGTGCGGTTAAAAAATGTTTCTTGTGATTTTTAAGAAGAAAATCGGGAGAAAAGAATTGGAGTGTTGTTGCAAAGTACACATTTGTACAACGCGGCAAAGGGAAAGAAAACAAAGGAGGCCCCCTGCACAGCTCGGCCGGCTGCCGCCAGCCCAGTGGTCAGAGGGCTCTGGGGGTTCCCGACGTCGCGAGCTGGCGCTCTGAGGCCCGCCTTTCTTCATCAGAGCATTATCGGAACAGATCTAGGTAGTGTCAGCCTGAGGATTAAGTTTCTTCTGATAGGCTCAGAGTTTCACATCCTCACCTGTATCCCGTGGGACAGATGCACTCAGTAGACATGTGTGGAGCACCTGATGCCGCTGAGCACGAAAGGCCGAGTTTCTGCTGGATTCGCCCTCCGCTCCCTTTATTCATTCATTTATTCAACAGATACGTATTGAGGATCTGCTCTATGTCAGACATTGACCTAGACCGTAGGGGTGCTGCAGGGGAGAAAACACAGGCACACACAGAGAAACCCCTGCTCTCATGGCGTGCACATCCTAGCAGCAAGAGGGGGAGCCAGGAAACAGAGTGCCGAATGCTGATGACAAATACGCAGGAAGGGACAGGGCGGTGGGAGGGGATAAGCTTAAGTAGGGGGTCGTGCGAAAAGTGAGAGGGTGACCTAGTCGCATAACTCAGGGAAAAGCATCCCAGGCAGATGAGACAGCCAGTGCAAAGGCCCTGAGGCAGCTTGGACTGTCCAAGAAGAACACAACATGCGCGGGGCTGGAGGAGAGGGAGCAAGGTGGGGGAGAGCTGGAGAGTCCAGATCGAGGGGTGATGAATGAGGTGGGGCCTGTGGGCTGCTGCAAGGACTCGGGCCTTTGCTTGGAGTGTGATGGGGGCCCTGGGGACTGTGTGCAGACAAGTGATGTGAGCAGTCTGGCTGCTGGCCAAGAGCAGGGTGTGGGGCATGTACCAGTTATTTGTGGCTGCGTAACAATTGACTCCAAAATTAGCAGCTTAAGACAACTCGAGTTCACGCCCTCACATTTTCTCAGGTCAGGAACCTGGCGTGGCTTAGCGGGCTCCCCAGCTCAGGGTTCCTGGCAGGCTGCAGCTGGGTGTTGGTGGGCTGAGGTCTAATCCGAAGGCTTCACTGGGGAAGGGTCCACTTTCAGGCTCACTCACAGCTTCTCAGCAGGACCAGTCCTCCGAGGGCTCAGCTCCTGGCTGGCTTTCAGCGGGGCCATCCTCGGTCTCTTGTCACGTGGGCCTCTCCACAGGGCTGCTCTCAACGTGGCAGCTGCTGACTTCATCAGACTGAGAAGCAAGAGCTAGAGAGAGAGGGAGAAGGTGGAAGCCAGAGTCTTTCTACAACCCCACTTAGGAGGGACCTCCCATCACTTTGGCCACTTTCTATTCGTTGGAGGCAAGTCACAGGCCCCACCCACACTCCAGGGGCAGGGATCCCCCGGGGTGTGACCAGCAGCAGGTGAGGCTCCTGGATCTGCTGGAAGCCCGCACAGGGGGCAGGAGTCAAGCAGGCCTGGATGGCAGCAACACGGAGCAGAGTGAAAGTGGTAGGAAGTGGCCAGATTTGGCCACTTTTTGAAGGTGCTGAAAGTGATTTTGGGGCTATGAGACCAAGAGAGGCGTCTTGGTCTGATTGTCTTTCAGCTTGAAGGGGTTGTCCTGACCTAAGATGGGACTAACCGAGACCCACTCTGAACAGGGGTCCCTCCCATACTGCGACCCTCCTCCCCGCAGAAGAAGGAAGTGAGAAGAACGTGTAGGAAACCCCAAGTCCCAAAGCCCCCTGAGAGCAGATGCCCACCCACGCCCCAGCTCCAATCACCCCACCCGGTCACATCTCCCAGTTACTAAGCGAGTTAATCGCTGCGTGAAAAGGGAGCTGCAGACGCCTCGGAGGCCCCCCTGAGGCCCTAAGCCGGCTCACCCTCCCACTTAATCCGCTTTAGGACTGAAGCCTCAAGGGGAGGACCAGTAATCAGTTTTTAAGGTTACAGACAGCATCCCCACTCCAGTGGTTGCCCAGGGCAACGGTGTGGGGCTGAGCACCAGGCCTGAGATTGGATTACTTGCCTTGTGGATTCATCCTTACAGTTTATCCCGCTCTGCCTGAGGCCGAGAAGGGATCTGTGGCTGTGTCATGAGAGCGCGTGAACGCAAAGAAGAATTTATGTGGGAAAAAATGCAGGCCGACGACAGGGATTCATCTCAGCCAGTTCTGGCTTCCTAGTGCACCTTTCGGTTCACAATATTCCCTGAACTGATCGTCTCTGACAAGGACCCGGCCAGTGGAGGGGACGCTCAGCACCTCCCCCGGGAAGACCAGGTTCCGAAGGAAACCGAGCCAAGACCTCAGTCTCCGTTCTCTGGGGACGCAGTTTAAGGCCGGCTTCCCAAGGCCAGAGAAAACAATCCTGCCCCAGAACTCGGTCTCTGAGGGGTCTCGCAGGGAAGGGGACCCCCAGGGGCTTCCGCAGCTCCATCTCCCCACTTCCCTGACCGCAGGCCTCCTGTCCTCTGCATCAACCATGCCGGCCTCTGCCTCAGAGCCTTTGTGCTTGCTGGGCGGTTCCCACCTCCGCCTTTCACACACCCGGGTGCCCCTCCGCAGGTCCCAGCTTGCCGGCTCTTTCTCCTGGACGCCTGCCTGAAGTGCCCCACCATCACTCTACAGCCCATCTCAGGGCACTCGTCTCTTCCTGAAATTAACTTGTAGTGAATTTCCTTGCCCAGTGCCCCACTCCCTCCCCAGGATGGATGTCCCAGAAGCTTACTGGCCTTGCGCAGGTGTTCTCCCTGATCCAGGGAGGGCCTGGATGAATGAGTGGGTGGGTGAATGAATGAATGAATCGGGAGGACATGTGGGGTTGGACAGGAGCAGGTTGGGAGGCAGGGCCTTCTCTCAGCCGGAAGTGGGCGTGGGCCCAGCACGGATCAGGGGCCAGCATGCGCTGGGTGGCACCTTAGCAGACCACGCTCAAAAGGCAGCCCAGCCAAACAGTGCTGGGGTCAGGGGCAGCTGAAGCCACTCCCACCTCTTCAAGGACACAAGCCCAGTCACCACCTCAGCCTCTCCTGCCAGCGCCCTGTCCCACGCTGGCTGGGTGACCCCTGCACCCTAGATGAGGCGTCAGCCCAGGCACCCACCGGGGACGGAGGGAGCTGCCTGGAGCGGAGGGAGTCATCCCTGGGCGGTGGCGGCTTCGATGGGGCAGCTGCAGGGACATCGGTTTCCTGGAAGCCTCCTCTCGTCCGCGGCACTTTTTCACTGTTTTAGGCAGAGGGTCTGGGTGCTTCCAGCCCAAGTGTTCCAGAGGGTCCTGCCCCTCTTCAGTCTCCAAATTCTTCCCAAAGCCCCTGGGTGACGATGAGGACAAAGCAGAAGGTGAAGGAGGCTGGGTGTGAGGCGTCTGGGCCAGGCCAAGTCTCGTGACCCGTGAGACATGCCCCTGCGAGCAGCGCTCTGGGAAGGGACCACCGCTGAGTCTGCATCCTGGCCTGGAAGAGCCCCAGGTGTGCTGGGGCCAGCCTGCGTGGGCCGGAATGTCCCTGCGCTCGGGGCAGAGACCACCAGGTGGCAGTGTGAGAACATCCCGCCTGGGCCCAGCCCCGCAGCCCTAGCCAGGCCAGAAGAGACTCTGAGCGGCGTGGCCGAGAATTGGGGAAAAGCCCCATCTGCTTCCTGGGCAGGTGGTCGTAAGGCATCAGCAGACCTCCCACACTAGACCTCGGGCCTCAGGAGTCTAGGGTAAGACATGCTGAAGTGCCTGGATTCCTGGTCCTGGCACCCAGCACACCTGCACACACCTGAGTGCACACCTGCACATGTACCTGAGCACACCTGCGTACACCTGCACACCACCATGCTCTTCTTATTTGGCTGTGGCATCCTCCCAGGCAGGCCACCAAAGCTGAGGCCGCACGAGAAAGCGAAAGGAGTTGCAAGGATGGTGAAGAGCCAGTTGTGACACAACAGGGAGTGGTGGGGACCGGGACACGACAGACCAGGAGCCCACGTGTGGGGGCAGCCGCTCCACGCAGCACCAGCTGACCATCACCCTGCAGAAATGACCAGCATGCCCACATCTGGCCCTTCGAGAGAAGCTGCAAGCCTGGATCTGGGGGTGAAGATCCCATGTTTAGAAGCATCCTGTTGGCCAAACAAAATGTGTCTGTGAGTTGGATGTGACGTGACAGGCTCTGGAGTGTGACTTCTGTTTCAGAGTCCAGGTGGCACGTGGATTCCACGTCTGCACTGACCACATCCTGCGTGGAGGGCCAGGCCTCCACTCAGTTTTTTCATGTGTCAAAAGATGTCATCCCCTGACCGGGCAGCTGTAGGATGACAACGATGGTCCAAATAAAGCACCTGCACCTGCCCTAGGGCCTGGCACACAGCTGGTGCTCAATAAACCAATTTGTGTTTGAGAGCATGGGCCCTGGATCTAGAAAGCCTGGGTTTGGAACTCACGTCTACTCCCAGATTGTAGGCAGATTGCATCAGAAATGGCCAACCCAATATTTTTCAATCCCCCACACTCTTCCAGAACCTGCCACACCCCTCATCGCCATGAGGCGGGGCCTAGTCCCCTCCGTTTGAAACTGGGTGGGCCCCAGTGGCGGCCTCAGTGCGCAGAGCTGTCAGAAGGGATGCCGCAGCCTTCTGAGGCTTGGTCGCCTATAGCCAGAGTCTCCGCCTGGTTTTCTCTCTGTGCTCGGGATGCGTGTGCCTGGAAGCAGCTGCCAAGCTGTAAGGAAGCCCAGGCGAGATGGTGAGGCCAGGGTCCAGCTGAGGTCTCAGCCGACAGCCAGCTGACCCACCAGAGCTGGGAGAGGACCTCACCCCAGCTCCTGCCAAGTGGAGCTGGGACCAGCTGTCCGCCCCCACCAAGCCCTACCCCAACTGCAGATTCACGATCAAAATCACTGCTGTCGTAGTTGTATGCCACTAAGTTTGGGCTGGCTTGTTCGCTCAACGACAGGGAGCTGAAAAGTGTCTGCTCCCTCGGGGACCTTGGACAAGTCGCTTAGGGCCTCTGTGCACGTTTCCACGTGTGTAATTACAGATAGTAAGGTGCCCACCCCTCGTGAGCATCATGAGGGCTAAGTAAGAATGTGTATGTGATGCACCGGGTTGACTAGTGTCCCCTAAGCACGCATGCCCCTCCCGGAATTTCAGAACGTGCCTTATTTGGCAGTAGCGTCTTTGCAGGTATAATTAGTTAAGGTGAGGTCATCCTGGATTAAGGTGGGACCTAAATCCAATGACTGGTGTCCTTACAAGAAGAGAAAACAGAAGCACAGAAGAGATGCAGGGGGGAAAAGGCTGAGCGCAGGTGGAGGCTGGGCCGGAGGGACGTGTCTGCACAGGCAACACACAGGGCGCCGGCGGCCCCAGAGCTGCGGAGGGCGGGAGGGACCCCCCTGGAGCCTGCGGCGGGAGCCGCCTGCCCGCACAGTGATTTTGGACGTCTGGCCTCCAGACCGGGAGAGGATAAACTGCCCTTGTTTCTAGTCGCCCAGTTTGTGGTGACGTCACAGCAGCCAGGACAGTCGCGCTTGGAGAGAGGCTGAGAAAGCATCCGCTGTCCCTCATCCTGCACCCAGATCTGCTGCCGGATTCCAGCTGGGGTGAAAATGCTAACTTTAAAGTAATAATAAAATAAAATCCCCCTCGCCGCGGGCCCCCTGGCTCCTAACGGGATTCCCGGGATGGAATCTTCTAGCGAGCCCCTGCTCCTCAGTGCATAGGGCTGTTCTCGTGAGAGCTGGCATCAAACATGGCCTCCACGGGCACGGGGCCGAGGGCAGGAGACCAGCCCCCGCCCGGCCCCGGGCACACACTGCTGCCGCCCCGCGCCGAGCCCAGGTCCCCAGCTGGGAAGCTCCGCCACGGGGTGGGCGCAGCCCTGGAGACCCCATCGCAGCCCCCAGGCCTCTGCTTCCTGGGTTGCCTGGTGGACGGGTGCTCGGCACTTGCAGCCCTGCAGCCCCTCCTGCACTTCCAGGGCTGGCAGCTCAGAGGCCGCCCGCCTCGGGGAGATGTTGCCACGCGGGCCCAGAGCAGGGCTGGGCTGCAGCTGCTCGGGGCTTTTCCTCCGAAGCACGGCCTGCCTTCGCTCCTGCTTTGGGGAGTTTTGCCAAAGGCATTTAAGCGTGGAACCTGCCCCTCGCCCCACCCCCAGGTCCCAGAACAGAGCCGGTTGTTCAATCCAAGTGGAGACAAAGACCCCCCCAGAGGCCAGAGAGCCAGGCCATGGTGTGCACGGCCCTGTGTCCTCGGGCCCGTCCGTCTGTGAGCACACGGGCCCACGTGGACACACGTGCACAAGGAGATGCAGGTGTGTCTGTGGGTGAACACATGTGTGCCTCTGCTTATGGACGCACGGAGGCCCACGAGGCATGTGCGTGAGTCAGGCGTGTGAGTCTGAATCTGGACGCCCATGTGTTTGTGAGCGTCCGGAAATATGCGTGGCCATCTGCGTCTGGGTCTGCAGCTGGGCCTGGGTAGGCATGAGCGTGAGTGTGTGTGTGTGCACGCATATGTGGAGGGGGTGTTTGCATGTGCGCGGGGTGTGTGAGCGTGTGTACATGCATGTGTGCATGTGTGACAGTGTGTGTCTGAGTGTGTGTGTATATGTGAGAGCCTTGTGAGTGTGTGTGTGCAGGTGTGCTCATGTTTACCTTGGCGGGGTTTCTACATTTGAAGTACACGTGTGGATCTGTGTGTGTCCTCCTCTCCAAATGCACGTGTGTGCTTGAGGCATGTGCAGGATGGGACAGCGGGGGGCCAGAGAGGATGCACCTGCAGGGGTGGGTCCTCCAAGGTCGGGAGTCTGTCCTCGTTGCCATCGGAGAGCTGGTGTCGGCAGTGTCCTGGGCACGGCCTCTCCTCTCCTGCGCGGCCCACCCAGGGCGGGCGTTTCTCCAGTGGGTGCACAGATTGGGGTGGGGAGGTGGCACCTGCCCCCGAGGTCCCCTGACCTCCCAGGCATCTGTCCCTCTGCCCCAAGCTCAGCCTGCAGGAGGAACAAAGTACAGAAACGGGAGAGGAAACCAAAAACCCTCCAGAGAAATGGAGCACAGGTGCCTGAGAACAACTTCCAAGGGGCCCCTGCCCTGCCAGCGTCCGCGAGTTCCTGCTGGTCCAGGCTGTCTCTTCCTCCAGGGCCCGTGTCCTGCCCCAGCCCCAGGATGGAGGGGAGAGCAGCCCTGTTCACCGCCAAACCCTTCCCATTACAAACTTCCCTTCGGAGGAATTGGATGGCTTAATGCTGTCACTGCAGGGATGGGCTTACGTCATCAATAAGAGGAATTTGCCACGTTTGAGGCGGGGCTGGCTGGGAGCTGGGGCCTGGTGGGCTGACTCAGAGAGGCTGCTGCGAAACAAAACAGGAGGGCCGGGGTGGGGGTGAGGGTTACGGGAAAACAATGAGAACAAACGAGTTGGTGGAACCTTAATGCTGCTCCCTGATCACTGGGTGACCAGCCGTGCTCAGCGCCGTGGGGTCACGAGAGGCCAGGCCTGGGCCGGGCGGGCCTTCCCTGAGGTCTGAGGTGAGCGCCCAGCTCTAGAATAGTAGGGCATCAGCTGGGGGACTTTCGGAAGCTGGGTTTGAGATCATGGGGGCGCTTCTATCTGCCTTCTTTCCACTTCATGACCCCAATGCCCCCAAAGGCGGATGGGAACCCCGTGAATGGGGTTCAAGATCACTTTCCGAGAGCACCGTCCCCAAATTGGCTCCAGGTTTTCCCCACAAACGTGCCGGGATGCTGGGATGGTCCTCCTGGGCTGGGTTGGTGTGCGGCCGGTCAATGTGGCGCCCTCCCTCCCGCCCAATCCATCCTCTGTCCTTGGCTGCCTTGCCGTCCCGGAGATGCCTTGACGGCTGCAATTCCCAGGCTCCCTGCCGCCTGGCTTGTGCGCTGGGCGGCCGGTCAGCCACGTGGGCAGCCCCTCCCGGTGCCCAGCTCCCACCGGGCTCACGTAAGCAGTGCTCGCTGCCCAGTTACTTTGGAGGCAAGGCCTCCCGCTCTCGCCCGCCCCTGGGCACCTCAGCATCCCTTAGCCTTGCCTGAACGCCTGCAAATCGTCAATTTATACGGTTTCTTTGTTTGAATTCTGTTGCCTGCTGGTAGCCTGAATGATACAGGCAGAAACCCAGCAGGGCTCCACCGCTGCCTGGAAAGAGCCGTGAGCCTAGACACGTGAGAACCAGAGATGAGGGTCTTCATGTGAGTCCTTTTCCTGAAAACCAAGCAGACAGGGACTTCCCTGTGGTCCAGTGGTTAAGACTTCACCTTCCCATGCAGGGGGTGCAGATTCCATCCCTGGTCGGGGAGCTAAGACGCCCACACGCCTCGCAGCCAAAAAAACAAAATACAAAACAGAAGCAATATTGTAACAAATTCAATAAAGACTTTAAAAATGGTCCACATCAAAGAAATCTTAAAAAAAAAACCAAACCAAGCGGACATCCGCATTCCCTCACCAGCACCACTGTCACCCACTGTCACCCACAGCCACGCCATTATGCACAGCACCCCAAACACAGCGGCACCGCTATTGCCGACACCGCTTTTGGCATCCCCACCACCCCCCGCCAACAGCGCCACGAACCAATCACCCGTCTACGGTCTGGGGGTTCAGGAGCCGAGGTCCGCACCCTCAGGTAGCTTGCATTCCAGTGACATGGGACAGATGACGAGCAAACCTCCACGCAGATACACAGCACTTGTGGGCCGGCTGTGTGGGCCCCGTGTAAAAATTGAAAAGCAAGGCCCCTTGCTCAAAACATGGTGGGAGAATGTCGTAGGCACTAAACTCTTCTTTCTCTCTTTCTTTCTTTCTCCCGCTGTTTCTCTCTCTCTCTCTAACTGTCATAGAGTTTCTCACTTACTATTTAATGTCATTCTAACTAAATGAAATATTGACACTATTAGCACGAATTTTCTCTCCATTTCTGCACCATGCAGCGCACGTGCCAGAGCCTGTCATCTACGGGCAGCGTCACCAAACTCACATGACGTGTGGGGCTCGTCCCTCAGCCGGCCCAAGAGAAAACACAACCTAGACCAAGGGAAGTCGCAGGGGGAAGAGAGGACCCCCCCCAAAGCTTGGAGCCTGTCTGGGGGACGTTGTAAAGCACAGAGTACCGATGGGAACGTGAAGTGCCACCAGGCCAGCGGGTCAGGAGGCCACGCCCAGTGACGGGAGGCTCCCAGGAGGAGGGGCCGCGGGGAGGCCCGGAGGCGGGGGGGGGGGGGGGGGGCACCGGGGTCAGAGCCTTTACTGGGGTTCCCAGGGGAAGATGCCTCAGGGCAGCCCAGCAGTGGCAGGCTGAGCCATTCCCGGGGCTCTGGGGCGCGGGGCTGGCCCTGCCCTGGGCGTGAGAGCCCACAGAGGGGGGTCGGGGTGGGGCTCGGGCCGGCTGGGTTACACGTGACAGGGGCGCTCGGGTGAGTGGTTTACAGCCTCCTGGAATCGGGAACCTGAGAGAGGCCATCCCTCCGGGTCAGCGAGGCCCCAGACACTCATAATTACAGAAGCTGGAAGGCGTGGTTGATACCAGGGAGGGTACCAGGCATGGGGACCTTTGTGGGGCCTGTTCCTGCCACACGGGCGTGTGCTGGGACCTGACGACTGAAGGTCCTCCTCCTGATGGTCTGACGGCCAGCCAGGGTCTGGGGGAGTCAGGCCAGGTGTCTCCCCTTCCCAGAGGCCTTCACCCCAACAGACCACGCAGATCCCCCAAGGAATTTAGATTTCCGCGCTGGGACGCACGTGCGTCCCTGATCAGGGTTCCGAGAGGCTTGCGTCCACCAGGCTTGCTGCCGTGCTGCCATCCGGGTGGGGCGGCCACCGCCACCCAACGTTGAGACACTGCAGGGTGGGCTCCCAGCCTGATCTGACCCCTCTGCCCACACCAGGCCCCGTGGAGGGCAGTGAGCCAGGGCCTGGGGCCCTGGGGTGGGAGAGGGACACTTTCCTCCATCCCATACAACCCCACTCACAAAACAAGCTCAAAGACAGAATCATTAGAAGTTTCAAGGCAGGGACCGCAGAGCATTAAACTTAAGTGCGGTCCCTTGGGTTGGGGGCCCATGCGCTGCTCGGGTGACACTCTGTGAGGCCAACCCTAGGCGGTGTTTTGATCAGAGGAGCCCAGGGAGAGAGCTGTGCTGTTCAGTCCCGGATGGAAGGTGGTTCCCGGCCAAGGCCCCGAGGAGGGAGCAGGGTGGCCATGCGGGTACAGGCAGGAGGCCAGTGTGGCCGGAATAGATGAACAGGGGAGAGGATGAGCTCAGAGAGGATGCAGGAAGGAGGGGGTCAGCCGTGGACAGACAGCAGGCCAGGGGAAGAAAAACAGAAGCTGGGGGATGTTGAAGGAGAGTCATGTGTGTAGATGGAAAAGCCCCAAGAGAGAGACTGTGGATGGTGCAAGAGAGAGGCGGTCGCTGGGGGTCATGCGGTCCAGATGAGGGATGCGGGCCCGGGTGCAGGAAGCCAGAGGAGCCTGGCAGCTGGCCCTCGCGGGCGGGCAGGCTGGCTCCCGGCAGATCAGGAAGTGGGCAGACGCAGGGTGCGGGGCTGGGGAAGCCCTCTTCCAGCTGCTGGAATAGGAAACGAGGTGGTGGGGCGAGAGTCAGGATGGGGAGGGGGCACCTGATGTCGGAGAAGAGGAGAGACGGACGTCGGGAGAGAGACCAGAACTGGGGAATGCAGGACTGACAGCTGCGGAGCTCCCGGGGGTCAGTGGCTGTGAATTTAAAGTGAGAACGATCCGCACGTTGTCCTTACCTTCCCCGCAGCCAAGTTCAGCTGAACGAGGCAGAGAGCAGGCGAAGAGCTGCACTGACCCAGAAAGACAGATTTCCAGCAACGCGTGATGAAGGGAGAGCATTGACGGGGTCAGGGCACCCGTGCAGCAGTGACCATGAGGGTTACCCGCCGAGGAGCTGCGGGCGGGAGAGGAGGGGACGGCGAGAAGGCGGCGGTCCTGGGGCAGCAGAGGAAGAAGGGGGACGACTGGACAAGGCTCTGGAGACGGGGCTGGAAACTGAGGTGCAGAAGGACAGGGCGCTGCAGACGAGGCTGAGCGTCGGGGGAGGTCAGGGGACCCGGCACATGCTGGAAGGTCACCCCTGTGGACCCTGAAATGGGCAAGGCGGTGACCCAAGTACAGCGGATGGGTGTGGGGGGAGCCGGACCTGAACGCCTCAGGGAGTGAGGGGCGCCCGGCAGTGGGCAGCCCAGACCCCAGCGAGGAGGGCGGGGGGGAGGGCAGCCCAGACCACGGGGAGGCCGTTTCGGGCCCATTCAGGCAGGAGGGACCCACGGAGGCTGCACAGTCACACCAGCCGGTCTGATTATGTCGAGTCGTCAGGGACGCGAGATGCTGTCCTGCTCCTGCCCGCTCCACCAGGGAGACCCCACGATGCCAGAGCAGCAGGTGGGCACATGCAGGGCGCCAGAGCCCACGTGGCAAAGGCGCCAGGCTCCAATGGGCTCAGGTCTCCCGGCCTGGAAGAAACTGATGTCGCTGCTACCCACGTGGCCAGCGGAGAGGTGGCGGGGAATAGGAGCGTCCCCGAAGCCTGGTCCTCTGGGGTCAGAACGAGACAAAGGCAGATCCTACACACACAGAGGCAGACCAGGACCTCGTACCTTCACGTGTGAGACTCTGGATCCATCGTTTAACGGTGGATGGACCTTCCGTGACCTGGGGGAGCGGAAGCACCCTCCTATGTTCAGGCAAGTCCCCACGAGCGCAGGGGTGGTGAGGGGCAGCCCCTGTCTCCCACTGTCTATGCTGACAAGTCCAGATGCTGCCTCTCAGCCCCCGCTGCACGGGACCCAGCTCTGGCCACCCAGACCCTCCTATGCCCGGCTTTGGCGCAGAGCAGAAGTTGTGCTTATAGCAGCGTGGGCAGGAAAGGGTTAACTCAGAAGGTCCCGCGTGTCCATACTCTGCAAGCTCCCAAGGTCCTTAGGACTGGCCCTCGCCAGCTTCAGGGAGGTGACCTCTGAGCCCTGGGGAGGTCCTGCCTGATAAGAGTGTCTTTGTTTACCTGGGGCCTTGAGCCACACCAGACTGTCTCTGCTGCAATGTGATTTATGGTCAGGCCTTTGGCCACACAGCATCAGCTCCACCTCCAGAGGGGTGGGGGGCTGAGAGCAGCCACGTGGGCAGGCAGCTATGTCTATGGGACCAAACCCAGTGAGAACCCTGGACCCCAAGTCTCGGTGGCCCTCCCTGGTCGGCGGCACTGCAGGTGTTGTCACTCATCACAGCTGGGAGAATCCAGCGTTGCCCGCGCGACTCCCCGGATAGGGCAGGACCGGGAGCCCACGCCTGATTTCTCTGGGACTTGGTCCTGTGTGTTTCTTCCCTTTGCAGGTTCTAACCTGTACCATTTGCTGTAATAAACTGTAACCCTGAGCATTACAGCTTTTCTGAGTCCTGTGAGACCTAGCAAATCACTGAAACTGAGGGTGGCCTTAGGGACCCCCAAACTTGCAGTGGGTGTCAGAAGTGAGGTTGTCTTGAGGACCCCACACAAGCAGGAAATGTGCAGGTGTTTCCAGGTGTGTAGAGCACCCAGAGCCAGCAGGGGGGCAGCCGAGGGCTCTGCCTTCAAAGGCAGCCTCAGTCACCCCTCACCAGCCTGAGCCCTGGCACAGGGAACCTGTCATGCTCTGGCCTCTGACCTCCCTGTGTCTCTTCTGCACCTGTGAGCTAACCAACATCCTCTGTGCTGAACTCATTTCCTGCGTAGATCACCGAGTGGATTTCTGCTGCTCCAGAACCAGAATGCTGACTGATCCAAAGGATGCAGTCTCGCCGGGACCTGAGACGGGACCACTGAGAAAGTCGTCATGCCAACGGCAATTCCACCTGGAGACCAGGAAGGAGCAGGTGCGCAGCCCTGAGTGGGAACAGGTGTGCCACGTCAGCGATCAGCCGCAGGTGGGATGGCTGGTCGTGCTCTTTGAGGCAGAAGGAGGGACAGACATGAAGTCCAGAGTGGGGTTTCTCACTGAGACACGGGGAGCCTTCCAGGCCCATGACGGAGTCAGGGACACGCTCAGATGAGGGCTCAGCAGTGCAGCTTCATTCAAGGTCGGCTCAGCTATTTTATCTAATTCCTTCCTTGTCACCTGCAGTTTGGGGGTCCCCGAGACCACCCTCGCCCTAACAGCGATTCTCTCCAGCAATCGTGCATAACGTGCACTTGTTTGCTTGTGGTCTGTCTCCTGCACAGGGACAGCCGCTGAGGGTGGAGGTGCCCCTGGTTTACACGCTGCCGGGTCCTGAGCGCCTGGCCAGGACTCGGGGAAGGCGGGGCGGGGACACCGAGGTCCCAGGGCTCAAGACCACCCCCACTCCAGCCTGGTAGGGAGGACTCACCAGGGGTGACAGGCCCAGGCCACAGCCAGAGGAAAGGCCTGGAGGGTGCCCTCCATCACCGGGAACTCGCTGAAGGCCCTCCTGACCGGCAGGTGTGGGCAGGGCTGGGTCTGCTTTGCCGACACATGGTCATTGGCAAACGCTCCCGCCCGGCATCACCACGCCCTGGGCGGAGGACGCCCCAGATTCCCCCGTCAGCCGTGCTGTCTGAGTGGGGCACCTCGGGCACTAACCCAGGCCTAAGGTGTTGGCTTGTGGCCCTCCTTGGCCACGTGACCAGTCCTGGGATGGGCGCTATCGGAGCCAGTGGGATGAGTGAACCACAGGACCTGGGAGGCTGCTGGGACAAGGGCTTCCTCTTTCAGGACCCTCCACGCTGGCAGGGCCAACACCCTCTGTCCCTCCCCCGTGCAGCTGCCGGTCGCCAGGGCACCTCTCCCTCCCCTCTGCTGCCCTCGGCCCTGCCAGCACTCTGCTGGCCGCCCCCTGCATCCCACTCCTCTGTTTGGACCCCCCCAGAGGCTCCGGACTGACAGATTGCAGCCACAGCCCCCACGAGGAGTCCCGACGCCTGCCCTGAGTCCGAGGTCACAGCACCTCCCACTCTGTGCTGTTGGCACCCTTCCACCCACCCCCAGGGCCACCCCCTCGGGTGCTGGGAACACAGCCCGTAAGTGCTCTGCAGAGGACCACTCAGTCCTAAGCCCCCAGGAGAAGTGCTACTCCACCAGCTCTGCGAAGAGAATCCAGCGCTAACCCACTGGCCGCTGCTCAGAGCACCTGCCGGAGGCCGGGGCCCCCATCTGCCAGGCGAGCTTTCCAGCTGCATCCTGGCACCCGCTGCTCCCGCTGCAGCCCCGGGGCCGCGGGTGGCTGAGAGGCCAGGGGAGACTCAGGAGGAGGCCACGGGTGCTGAGTGCGGCCGAGCTGGGCCAGGCGTCCTGTGCAGAGTCGACCTTCCGGCAAATTCTCCAAAGTTCAAGTGTAACACGCTTCCACTCAGCTTGGACTGGCGACCAGAGGTCTCCGGGAGGTGACAAGTGACTTCCTCTGAGCTCACCACCCAGGAACTGGATCTCCCAGCAGGGCCACTTGAACGGGAGGCTTGTCCCGGGGACCCCTGGGCTGACGTAAGGGGTGTAGATGTCTGGGTCTTGGGGGCCAGACTCCCCCCGCCCCGGTGTGTGGACACACCCCGTCAGGGAGGGCGCTCAAGGCAGGCACTGCAAGTACAATCACAGACACCCGAGTGACCCCCATGGGAGGACCCCCAGGAGCCAAGGGCCAGGCCTGATTGCCCCTCGGAGACGCCCGCTGGCCTGTGAGGAGAAGCCACGCAGAAGCCAGCAGAGAGGAGGTCAGGCTTGCTGGGCAGTCCTCGCCCAATGGAATAAAGGGTCCCCAGGAGGCCGGGCAGGGCTGAGCGGTCCCCACTCAAGAGGCCAATGGGAGGAGGATGAGCCCAACCGGCCCGGGACGGCAGGGGGCAGTGAGGGCCACCCGGCACCGCCCGGGAGTCTCCAGGGCCTGCCCGCACCGCCCCCATGCCAGGACCACATCCTCTCTGGTGCCTCTTGCCACTGGTCAGAAGTGTCTGAATAAGAGTGCCCAGGGCTCACTCTCTGGGGGATTCGCTGAGGATTTCACTGGTTTTCCTTCTGCAGCGTCAGGAGTGAGCTGAACGCTCTCTTAAACAGGAGAGACTGGGCAGGGGAGGTGGGGAGGGGCGCTTGGGGGGCACACCCATCCCCCCTTCCACTGATGTGCAGCGGCCCAGGGGACCAGCCAGGCGGGCTCGTGTCGCGGCTCTGAGGACACAGGTCCCCCAAGGGCAGGCTCAGAGGCCAGGCCAGGGTCCTCACAGGCTGAAGTGCACGGAGGCCGGATGGATGATGGCCCCAGAGGTCAAGCCCACGAGTCACAGGGCAGGATGTCCACCACTGGCGAGGAGCAGCCAGGCCTGGAAGAGGCGACTGCAGCCCCCACAGAGGGGCTGTGCTCTCCTGCCGGCTCCTCCGGCCCCTTCTCGCAGCCCTCAGGTCCCTGGGAAAGGCTTCAGTAGTTGTGGCACGTGGGGTCAGTAGTTGTGGCTCGTGGGCTCTAGAGCGCAGGCTCAGTAGTTGTGGCACACGGGCTTAGTTGCTCCGCAGCCTGTGGGATCTTCCCAAACCAGGGCTCGAACCCGTGTCCCCTGCATTGGCAGGCGGATTCCTAACCACTGCGTCACCCGGGAAGCCCTATTCGTATGTCTATATGCGTGTTTATTCACATTTCTGCCTCTCCCAGCGTCCCGCGGCTCCTGCAATCTCTGCTCCGTCTTCAGGGGGCCTTCTCCTCTCTGTGTCTGCGTCTCTGTCTCTCCACCTATAAAGACCCCAGTCTTTGGATTCAGGGCCCACCCTAATCCCGTATAACCTCATCTTAACTTAGTTACCTCTGCAAAGACCCCATTTCCAAGTAAGGCCACATTCTGAGGTCCCGGTGGACATGAATTCGGGGGGACACTCTCCCACGCAGCACATTATGAAACCACGGTCCGTATAAACGGCTTTGGAGGCCTGCTCCCTCAGCCACCGGCTCCCCACGCTGTGCTCCGGCCACGCGTCCCCTCCGGGTGCGGCCAGCATTCCGGCTTCGTGTCCGAGGGCCTTTGCACGGGCTGCTCCCCCCCACGTTCCCGGGGCTCGTTCCTCACTGAATTCTAATGCCACCTTCCCGGTCGTCCAAGGCAAGCCAGCCGCCCGGGCCTCCTGAGCCCCGCTGCGAGGCACTGGCCTCCGTGTGGCATGCCATGTGGCTTCAGGAGGCCACGTGTCCCTCTAACCGGGTGGCACCCCCAGGGCAGGGCTCTATCTCTGCTCGCAGAGGCACGCCAGGCGCCTGAGCCGCGTCAGGCACGTGGCCTGTGTGGAGGGGGTGAGGGTCCCAGGCAGAGCCGGCAGCTGGCAGGTCCCCCAGAGCTGCCCTCTCAGCATGCCCAGCAGCGGGAGGATGGCTGATTTAATTGAATTCCAGAATCCCTGCAATAAGCTAGGAAATTTATACCTGCAATTTGTGGGGCTGAGCGGAGCAGGCAGACGCCTCAGGCCCTGTTACACATCCCGTGGGAGGATTTACTGGGGCCAAAGGCACTGCAGCCTGGCTTGGCTCCAGCCAACCAGCTCGCTCTGGGTGGCTGGGCGGCAGGTTTAGGGGCGCCCGCCCAGCCGTGCCCAGCAGGCCTTGGGGGTCAGGACGAGCACCCAGCCAGTCTGGACAGTTCTCTCCGGTCTGCTCCTTGGCCTGCGTGAGAAGGGGTTAAGGGAACATCTGCCCAGCTACTCAATTGTGCCAGTGTCATCCAAGGGATCAAGCGGGGGACACACCTGCCAGCTGGCAGGGCAGAGCCGGACAAGGGCTCAGTCCGCAGAGTAGCCAGAGTAGCGTCCCCAGATGGACACGTCAGAGCCCCACGTGAGGGCACAAGGCAGCTGTGAGGCCAGCGCCCAGCGTTCGGAAGGCTCTGTCCCCGTTCCTAGGCCCTGGGGGACCAGATACTCAGCCTCCTGCCACCCAGGGAAGAGTGCCCGCAGAGAGAGCTGCCAGCACAGAAGCCTGGGGAGGCCACCTGGCCGGGGCACAGGAAGGTGGGGGGCAAGAAGGCCGAGAGAGAGCAGGGCCCCCCAGGCCATGTATAAAGACTGGCTTTTATTCAAGTGGGGGGACCGCTCGGAAAAGAGGGAGGGGTGCTGACCAGTGCAGGGTCTCGCCTTTTCTCTGCTCAAAGGCCCAGGGCAGAGGGCAGGGATGTGTCTGGGGGGTCAGCCAGGGGGCACCAGGAGGAGCCGGAAGGGCTTGCTGCCCCCGGCCCTGCACCGGCACTCCGACAGGTGACGCGGAGCCATTAATTTGGAATAAATAGGGGTGTGTGTGGTTTTACGGGTCACGGCTTTATAAAGAAGATTCTGGGTCTGTATGTGAGCATGTGTGAACGTGTGTGCATATGTGCGGGAGTGTGTGGGCATGTGTGTGAATGCGTGTGTGAGCACTGAATGGTGGGTGTAGTGTGTGAATGTGCTGCCTGACTGGGGTGGCCTAAGGTGACGTGTGTGACGCACCCTTCCTGAAGTTCTGAACAACAGAACAATTGAACGCCCCACTGGGCTGTGGGGCGAGGCCGCCTGTGTGCCGGCAGACGGTGGCAAAGACGGCCAGGGCGCTCCGGACCCCTGCACCCACGCCCCGTGACTTGTGACAGTCTTCCCATCAAGGTGGTTCGGGGGAGGTATACTTCCCCTCCCCCGGCATCAGGGCTGGCCTGTGTCCACCCGGATGGTCAGATCAGGGAGTGTCATCGCTCGAGCCCCGGACCCAGGCCTTAGGAGGCCCCCGCTTCCGGGGAGCCCCTGGGGAGGCTTCCGGGGAAGACAGAAGACCTGGGCTAGCCAGCCGAGGTGAGAAGCCACCGCTCCACGCCCCCCGTGCCCCAACAGAGCCCCGACAGACCTGGAGCAGCACGTGGAAGGGGTTTCCTTCCCAGCACAGCCGAGCAGCTGAGGCCGGGCCCTCTGGAGGCCGAGGGGGTGTGCGGAAAGCCCCATGAGGATGAGGAGGCCGGCCCCAGGCCTCCCGCTGCATGAGCTTGCGGCCAACATAGCACAGCACTGGCGGCCGTCAACACTCATCCAAGGACTTGTTACGGGTCGAAGGGTTGAATGGCCTTCCAAAATGATGCGTCCAGCACCCGTCAGTGCGACCTCATTTGGAAAAAATCTTTCCAATGTGATCAAGTTAAAATGAGGTCTTACTGCCGCACTAAATCCCCAGAACCAGACACGGCAGGGGATGAAGGTTGCTAATCGGCTGACCTCAGAATAAGATGATCCTGGTGATCAGGGGGGCCCAGCGCCACCACCGTGCCCGTAAGTGGGAAAGGAGGAAGGGAGGGGCTGTATGCAGAGCGGGTGTCACCCCTGCCCCCGTGCGTAAGTCAGAGACGTCTCTAGACATGCCCCGGGGGCAACATCACCCCAGTGAGACCCCAGCCCCTCCTGACGTGCCGGCTGGGGTCCCCACGACCCACACACCCTGAGCCACGTGGGGCTCAGCTGCTGGAGGTGAGGGCCCGAACACAGAGGAGGCGCAGGCCAGGCGCCCTGCACCCACCCCTGCGCCCCATGCACTTACTGAGCACTTTCCCACCGAGCTAAGGGCTTCATGCGGGCCCTCAGTTCTCTGTCACCACCTGACAGGTCGCCCAAACTCGGTGGCTCAACCCAACTGCACTCAGTCCTTTTGCTCATGCAACTGCCAGGTGGGCAGGGCTCAGTGACCACACTTGCCTCTGCTCCACACCTGGGCAGCTCAGCTGGGCGGGAGGACCCACTTCCAAGAGAGCGCCGTCACACGGCTGGGGGCCAAGGGCCTCGGTTCCTCCCCACGTGGCCTCTCCCCACGTGAGCTGCTGGGGCTTCCTCACAGCACAGCGGCTGGTTCCAAGTGCAAACACCCAGCGTCACACAGCCCAGCACACGGCCCGACATGCACTGTGCTGTGTTGGCCAAGGCATCACGAAGGCCGGCCCGGTCCCAGGGCAGGGAGCAGGCCCCTCCAGGACCAGAGGCGGGCACGCAAGTGCAAGATGCTCTGCCGGCATCTTTAGAGACTCGCCTCTGCACGTGGATCATCTCACTGTAATCCTCACAGCCCCATCTGAGGCAGACGTGTGTTCCTGGTGAGCAACCGGGGATGCGGCGTGGTCAGTGAGTTGCCCAAGGCCACGCACAAGGACAGCAGAGCTGGGACTGACACCCAGACCATCCGTCCCCAGCGGGTGGACATTCCCTTGTTACAGCCGAGTGGAATCTTTTGGACAATCAGCACGATTACAGCCACGAGGTTGGTGAGTGTCCCCTAAGGATCCTCGTCCACCTTCAGGACCGGCAAAGGGGCGGCCCGGTCGGCACTCCCCGTCCGTCAGCAGGCGGTGACCCACGGTCCAGCGGTCACTGTCTCCTTCAGCATCCAGCCTTGTTTGCTGTTCGCCACAGAACAGGTTGGAAGTCTGGCCAAACGCTGAAATTCACACACGTTTCGCCAGCCCCTTATTCCTCGCTGGTCTAACACGGGGGTGGGGGGCAGAGTCACAGTCCCCAGGGATGCCAGGTCCCAATCCTTGGGACCTGTGAAGAGTTACCTTATAAGGCAAAAGGGCCTTGGAAGAGATTATTAATTAAGGTCCTCAAATGGGGAGATTGTCCTGGGTGATGAGGGTGGGCCCAGTGTCATCACAAGGGTCCTTGTAAGGGGAGGTGGGGGGTCAGTCAGAGAAGGGGACGTGACGGCAGAAGCAGAGGTTGGAAGAATTGGCTCTGAAGTTGCAGAGGGGTGGGAGCCAAGGATGAGGACAGCTTCTGGAAACTGGAAAAGGCAAGGAAAGGACTCTCCCCGGAACCTCTGAAAGGAACCACCTGCCCGGACCTGACGCCCCGGAACGGGATTCGCGGGGAGAAGAAGGGCGGGTGGCTTTGAGCCACGAGCTCGTGTGATTGTCATGCAGCAGGAGAGCCTGCCACCCGGTGACTGTTCCCTCTCCCAGGGCCTCCAGTGTCCACTCGAGCTCTGCCCCGGAATTGTGCCCAAGACCACATCCATCTCACAGGTCTGAGGGCTTGGCCCCCTTTTGCAAACTGAAATCTCACTTTGTTTGGTCCCCAGCCTCCTCTCCTGGCTGCGAGGTCTCTCCCTGAACTGCTGGCTGGGGCGCGGTGAACACCGCCAGGCCAGAGGTGCCCCTGGGGAGGGCTTCGTGGAGGGGTCAGGTGTCTCTGGCCAGCAAACCGCGTCAGTCCGATGTTTGCTGGGAGGGCTGGAGGGCCGGGCTTGCATCCCATGGTCTGATGGTCACAGGCTGGGGGTAGTGGGCAGGAATCAGGAGGCAGAGGCAGGGAGCCAGCCCTCCTCGGGGCCCCAGTGCGGCAAGCCTGGGGCCCCCATAAAGAGGACTTCCTCTCCTGTGCCGCCAGCTCTCCCAGACCAGCAGCCTCCTGCACCTGCAGCCAGGCAGCCTGGCGGCCAGCACCCACCCCCCGGCCCCCAGACCAGGACTGGCTTTGGGGGACGTCGAGGTGCTGGTGTTTGCATCCTTCTCTCCTATTTGTAGGTCACACTTCGAATTTAAATTTTAATCTGCATTTAATTGCCATCATTGTCCAGGTATTATATGCTCAGAAATGAAGTCTACGATGGAACAAGATGAAAATCGGGGTCATGCCCCCGGCCTCCGGCATCCCCATCTCTCATGCCATCCCCGAGAGGCCCTAACAGAGTTGGCCCTTGATTTACAGTGAAAGCAGCCTCCGCCTGGTGCTACCCGTATCACTCCTGCCTTTACGAATTCATTTATTCCTGGGCCGGGGGGACTCCTGTTCTCCTGAATTCCAGCTCTCTCACTTGCCATTTGGTGGCCCCCAAAGGTCATCAGATGAGGAAGGGAGGGGACACAGAGAGGTGGAGGTGATGTGATGACGCAGGCAGAGACGGGGGCAATGCAGCCACCAGCCCAGGACAACGAGGGTGCTGGCAACTCCAGGAGCGGGAGGAGGCCCGGACCAGATTCGCCTCGGAACCCGCAGAGGAACCAGCCCTGCAACCCCTGATCCCAGAGTTCTGGCCCCCAGGCTGTGAGAGGGTAAAGTCTGCTGTATCCAGCCCCCAGTATGTGGTTACTTGTTGCAGCTGCCCAAGGTGACCAGCGCAGCTGGATGGCGGGTGAGAGCTGGCTGGAGAGCAGGTACAGTAAATGGTGTAGCTGCGTCTGGACAATGGGCTGTGGGTCTGCACTGGAACATTCTTTCAGCTTCCCCGTGTGTTCGAAAATTTTTCATGACAAAATGTTGGGGGAAGAAATGAAATGTTAGCAAAATAAAAACCTGTCTCTCCCCACCACCGCTATAACAAAATCTGAACAAATGTTTAAAGACCAGCAGTCTGAAGGGCAGCTGAACTCTGGCCAGCGGATCCAGGCCACCCAGATGTCCCCGTGCCACCCGTGCAGAGGCCTTCCCCTCCCCGGCTTCACCTCAGCTTGGCAGCCCCTCCTGCACCCCAGCCCTGCCTGACCTCCATCGGGTCACCTGTCCTGGTGAGGCCTTAGCAGGAGGAGCCTGTCTCTCTCCAACGTGTGAGGCTGGACATTCTAGGGACGGAGGGCGGGGCCACGTCCTGCTCCGCCCATGGTGGCCACCCCGAGAGCCCTGGAGCGGGACAACCCCGTGGGAGCAGGGCCTCTCCGTGCTCGGGCTCTGCCTGCTGCCAACGCCCAGAACAGGGCCTGACCCACAGGTCACGTTCAAGTGACAAGTGAATGACAGCGTCAGCCACCACCCCGCAGTTGCCTCTGTCCTGGGGACGCCGTGGGGACACGAGGGCTCTCACAGCCATTTAGGTGAGCCCCTGTCTCGGGCAGAGAAAATATCTCTTAGCTCTTTTCATGTCGTTGCTGTTGTTATTCAAGCAGAATAAATATGACCAGCCAGCAGCTGGAGGCTGGCCTCCTGCCCGCCGCCCCAAGGAGCCAGTGGGCCTCCACCAAGAGCGGCTCTGGTCCTGTCCCCTCCCCTTTGAGATACGGCCTGGAAGCAGGACACAGGCCTCTGTTTGGACCTCAGCACCACAACCTCTTGCTGAGCAATCTCAGGCAAGTCGCTTTGCCTCTCTGGCCCCCATCTTCGTCGTGAAACGGGTGCAGCGCCACCAGCCTCGGAGGCGACCTGAGAGCCAGGGGCGTAAGGCGGCTGAGGTGCCACAGCGAGCCTGCAACTGGCTGGGCAGCGTTGCATTGCTGGTGCTCCGACGGCCACCTGGCGTTAGACGTTTCCTCCTGGAACGAAGTCCATGTGGGGGTGACGGAGGGGAAATCCCTGTCGAGACAGGCCACGCCCACACAGACAGATCCAGGTCTTATTCCCGGGCCCTGGGTAAGTAAGCAAGATGCCTGGGAGGGGCCCGCACCCCGGAGAGGAAAAGGGCGGGAGGAGGGCTGGGCAGAGGAAGAAGTCCAGCTGGGTGCAGGTCAGAGACGGGAGGGATGGGGCCACAAGCCAAGGGACACCTGGGGCCACCAGAAGCTGGAAGAGGCAGGAAGGATCCTCCCCTGGAGCCTCTGGAAGGAGCGTGGCCTTGACTTCAGACTTCGGGCTTCCAGAATGGTAAGAGAATGCATTCCTGTTGTTTCTGGTTTGTGGTGCTTTGTTACAGCAGCCCCAGGAAGCAAGTACGACACCCCAAACCCACCCCTCACGCAGCGTCCCCCCTTGAGAGACGACTACTCCTTGCTGGTTTCTTAGGTCGATAGGAGGACCTTCGCGCCTTCCCATATTCCTGTCCTCCCGGCCACGTCCAGCGCATTGGCGCGTGCTGGCGTGTCACCGGCGGCTGGGTGCCGGTGCGCACAGTGGGCCAGGGACGTGGTCTCGGGGCAAGTGCATTCGACCGGGACGAGAAGGACTCGTATCCAGACGCACCTCCCCAGCCCCGCCTCTGCTGCCTAGGTTCGCAGTGGCTTTAGCTGGCCTCCTGCTTGTATTCATTCATTCATTCATTCTAGGAAGGGGCTCACGTGATTATGGAGGCTGGGAAGTCCCACAACCTGCCGTCTGCAAGCCGGCGGCTCAGGACAGCCGGTGGGGTAGATCAGCCCGCGTTCTAAGGCCTGAGAACCAGAGGAGCCGGCGGGTGAAGCCCGGTCCGAGGGCAGGAGGAGGTGAGACGAGGCGTCCCTGATCCCCAGCGAGGCGGGAAGAAGGGGCGCGTCCTCCTGCCGGCACCGTGGGCGCTATTCAGGCCCTTCCGGATTGGAGAGGCCCTGCCCCGGCGAGGCCTCTGCGGCAGGGGCCCCCCTCAGAGGCTCATCTCGCCCGGAAACGCCCTCGCTGACCCTGAGCGGTGCTGGGTGTGGGCTCCAGCGGCCAGGTGAGCTGACACACGAGGCGGCCAGGCTGGCGCTGTCTCCGCCTCTCCCGCCTCCCGGGTCTCACGCCCTCCCCGGCGCCCAGGGCTTGGCTCAGAGGCGGTGTCACAGCAGCGATAGGTGCCGGGCCTGCACACACGCCCCGCTGCTTCCCCGCCAACCTCACCTGCACCGCCCACCCGGGCAGCCCTCGCTGACCTTCCCCGGGCGTCACGTGGCTCGCTCCCTCACCCCTCCAGATAAGGCACCTTCTCAGCCGGCCCTGCTCTGCCCTTTGAATACCCTCGTTCCCTACCCTCTTCCTGCTGTATTTCTCTGTGTGACACTGGACAGGACACACAGCAGGCCAGCTGCGTCCCGGGCCCAGAACACCAGCGCACAGCGGGCACCCAAGCCGTGCCACCCGAGGGAGTGACAGCTGGAGCCCGAGGCACAGCGCTGGGGCAGCGCGGAAGCCCCACACCATGTGGCCACTTAGTGTGTCCCCTGCCCCCGCCCTGGCCCAGAGCACGGTGACGGGACCCAGATGGCACTGTTGCCAGTTGTAGCCGTGAGGCTCTGCCGCATGGAAGGACTTTGTGTGGCAGGTAGCACGTTCTGACCCCGCCTCGGGGATTCTCAGTCTGCCCCGACCTCAGTCTGCTCCAACCAGAGACGCCCATGAAAGCAAGCCAGCTTTGCAGAGGGTGTAGAGCTAACCACCCCCCCACATTGAGGGCTGGCCTTTTTTTTTTTTTTTTTTTACATTTTCCATCAAATAGCTACTATATTTATTTATTTATTTATTTATTTATTTTATTTTTGGCTGTGCTGGGTCTTTGGTTCGTGCGAGGGCTTTCTCCAGTTGCGGCAAGTGGGGGCCACTCTTCATCGCGGTGCGGGGACCGCTCTTCATCGCGGTGCGCGGGCCTCTCACCACCGCGGCCCCTCCCGTCGCGGGGCACAGGCTCCAGAAGCGCAGGCTCAGCAGCCGTGGCTCACGGGCCCAGCCGCTCCGCGGCATGTGGGATCCTCCCAGACCAGGGCTCGAACCCGTGTCTCCCGCATTAGCAGGCAGACTCCCAACCACTGCGCCACCAGGGAAGCCCCTGAGGGCTGGCCTTTGTCCGGCTCCAGGAGGGACCCGAGGCCCCGGGCGCCCTGATGGGAGCGCCGTCTGCGGGGCCGCGGCCCGTCAGAGTCCCCGCTGCGGTCATGGCGGGGTTTTGGGCTGAGTGGCATCCGCTCCCCCTCCGAGGGGCCGGACACTGGGGGCAGCCACGCGGGTCCCACAGCCCCCGTGAAAATGGGACGCCAAGGCGGGGAGCCCCCGGCTGGCAGCACCCCGTGCGTGTGCTGTCACACGTCAGGGGCCCACGGGGAAGACACCGGACGCTCGTGGTCGGGGATCTCCTGGGTCTGTCCTGCGCCCTTCCCTTGGCTGAGGCTACTTCACGCCCCTTCCCTGCAGTGAAGCAGGACCGTGAGAACAGAGCCCTGAGGGGGCTCGGGTGGTCCTCCCCGGGGGGTTGCCTCTCAGGGGCCTTGGACTTGGAGTCGGGGTCAGAAGCAGGGGTCTTGTGTGCACTGGGCTCTCCCTGACTTTGAGGGTGACTAACGCTCACACCATAGCCAGCACAACTGCTTCCAAAACTCACACCGGGGCACCTTCTGGGCTCTGTCTCGCTGCATCCCGGTAATGAGAAGAGAGCCTGACACAGAGCAGGCGCTTAATCAATATCGGCTGGAATCAGTCAATTGCCCGGTTGGATGTGAGGGTGGGGGAGAAGCAGGGGTGCCTTCCAGATTCCAGGAGCGCTGTCTGGGCCTGAGGACCCAGGCACTGGGGCACAGTGACAGAGAGAAAGGCCAGGGGGCGGGTTGACCCCTCTGCTAGCACCTGGCCCCTTGCTGCTTCCCAGGGAAAGCGTTGGCCCTGTGAGAGTCGGAGATGACCTTCCGTCGCATCTGTGTGGACGGCGGGTCCTCCCAGGCTGCAGGGGCTCCCTGCTCCTGCTCCGAGGGCTCCGTCCCGGTCCTGGGAGCGCCAGGTGGCCTTTGATGAGCCAAGGGGCCCTCAGTGCACGGTCTGACCTTGACCCAGGCCGCAGATCACACCCAGGTCACATATGCTGAGCCCACTGGGTGCTGGGCCGTCCACTTGTACTCACAGCCTCTGCCCCTCCCCCAGTGGTGGCGGCGTGTGCACGCGCTCTCCCCACTGCCAGCGCGGGGTCCACGCCTCAGGCCTTCACCCAGGCCTCTATCTGAAGCCTCCCCCGCCCCTGGCCTCCTTTTTTTTTTTAATATAAATTTATTTATTTATTTATTTATTTATTTATTTATTTATTTATTTTCGGGTGTGTTGGGTCTTTGTTTCTGTGCGAGGGCTTTCTCTAGTTGCGGCGAGCGGGGGCCACTCTTCACCGCGGTGCGCGGGCCTCTCACTGTCGCGGCCTCTCTTGTTGCGGAGCACAAACTCCAGACGCGCAGGCTCAGTAGTTGTGGCTCATGGGCCCAGTTGCTCCACGGCATGTGGGATCTTCCCAGACCAGGGCTCGAAGCCGTGTCCCCTGCATTGGCAGGCGGACTCTCAACCACTGCACCACTAGGGAAGCCCTGGCCTCCTTTTTAACTGTGATCTAAGCCCCCTGGGCCCCGTCTTTGCCAGCCGTCTCCACTGACTGTCACCCATCTGACTCACTTATTGTGTCTCACGGGGGTGAGGATTGGGGCCTGACTGCAGGCAGCCCTCACCAGCAGGGCCAGCCGGCTGCCTGGAGCGCCTGCCGACCCCTCGATCCCTTGGCCCCCGTGAGACCCGCATCGGGCTGCTGGCCTCCAGACCGAGGGAGTGCCTCTGGCGTGGCCCCCCCTCCGGCAACCAGGAAACCGCACGCCCAGTGGCAGTTGTGAGAGCACATCCATCCACGGGCTTTGCCAAAATCAATCTGTTTGAACAACAACCCTCTGACAGAGCCCTGGGGTGGGGGGACAGACGGAAGCAGCTGTCACCAACAGCTGGTGGGTGCCAGGAGCCTCCCCCAGGGCCACCCCGCAGCCCCAGGATGGCCCTGGGCCGTCCCCACCCTCTGGCTACATCCCTGCTTCTACGCGCCTGTGGTTGCCTGAAGGCTGTGGGGTGGAGAAGGACTGCATTTGTTAGATGAGTAACGTGGCTGATTAAATTTGCTGGGCAGGCTCCTGGCACTCCACGCCGTCTCTCCCTGGTGGGAAGAGCATCTGTTTGAGGTCATTAAAAAGCCGGTGATTGAAACATCCTGAGGACTAGATCCAGCCATGAGAGAGCGCAGCCCCCGAGGACAAAATCCTGGCCCCATCGCTTAGGCTCCAGACCCCCCAAGGGGGGGCCGGGAATTAAAGCCCAGGAACAGAAACGGGCGTCTCGCAGCTCCCGGGTACTGAGAACGGGGGCAGGTCATCCATCTGTGCCTTTCCTGGAATTTCCCTGCCCCACGCTTCACCATCCTGCTGTGGGCCCGGAGAGGGCAAGTCAGGGGCTCCCTGCCCTCCGACCACCATTGAGTCCAGCCCAGGGAGCGCCCGCAGGAGAGCAGGGCCAGGGGCAAGAGAAGGAGGGCCCCTGGCTGCGGCCTTGACCTACCTGGACCACAGCTCCTGCGGGCACCCTGCCCACGGAGGGTCCCCTCCTCTCTCCCTCCCCGTGCGTCTGCCTCACTCCCTCGGTTCCCACGTCTGTCCCCTCCCCTCCGCCCTTCAGCCCCAGGTGGGACGGCTCCTCCTGTGCCAGTACTGCCCCACCTGTGGACGCCCACGCCCCAAACACGCCTGTGTCCCTTTGCAACACGGCAACTGTACTTCCTGTATATAAAAAAAAAATGTTTGGTAGTCGCCCTAGAGTTTGCAATGTACATTCACGACCAATCCAAGTTCACTTCCAATAACGCTGCCGGGCTCCACAGGCACGTCAGCACCTTCATGGAACACTGATCTGTGCACATCCCCACAAGCTATAACCACCCGATACATTGTGCTGGTGCCGTTTTGAAGAAACTGTTACGTGTTAGGACAATTAGAATAAGAAAAAGCGAAGATTTTACTCTGCCTTCATTTATTCCTTCTCCAGCTCTCTCCTCTTCCGCAGACCTGAGTTCTGGCCTAAATCATTCCCCGTCTGCCTGCAGGCCGTCGTCCAGCATTTCTTTCGAGGCAGGTTCCTGGCGCCTGTCTCTTTTCTATACCTTCCTCAGAGGGCCCAGGTGGAGGGTGCCTGACTCATTGCATTTCATTTAAACCTACGATTTTCAACAACCCTATGACATGGGCATGATTTTTCGTGTCCTACAGGTGAGGAAACTGAGGCCCAGATTGCTGTGTGCACAGTGTTGGAGGTCATTCACCCACACGACGACTTTGAAGCCAGGCTCTGAACCACTGCACCTGCGCCCAGGAGACTCTGCGGGATGGGTGAGAGATGAGCTTCCGTCGGTCCAGCCCTGCCTGGCCCTCCTGGGAGCCCCCGACCTCCTTCCACCTCCTGCCAGCCGTGTCGCTAACGCCGCCGTGGGCCACACCCTCAAGCCTAGCCTTTTCCCTCATCAGGATGCAGGACACGGCCTCATGTCCTCTGAGAGGCTCGTGAAGTGCCTGCCCAGCTGCCAGCTGGCCCAGTTGTTGCCATGGAAAAGCCCAGAGCGTGTGGGCCGCCTGGCAGCCCGACACCCGCTCCCCTGGGACCCCCCCGGCCAGGCTGCTGGCCCAGTGCCCAGAGCACACACGTGGCTGGGGACCTGCTCCCAGCGGGCCTCACTGAGGACGGCCAGGGGCCTTCCCTGGGAGGGACAGGCGATGCTGGGCCCCTCTGCATCCGTCAGGGCCAGGGGAGCCCCACTGCGGGGGACAGGGCTCTTTCTGCCTGCCCACCTCCCTCCCCCGTTTTGCTAATGACACCCCAGCCTGCTTTGAGGAGCAGCCTCTCCCTGGGAGTACAGACTCAGGGGCCCCACCCTCACCTTGGTCACACCCAGGTCTGGCCAGTCAGCAGGTGTCACTCCCCCTACCTCTGTCCGTGTCACACAGGTTGGTCCAGGTCTGGGCAGGTAACCTTAGTCAAACCAGTGATACTCCTGGATACGTGCAAACACCTAGCGAAGGCGAATGGCTGAGCACAGAGCCAGGGAGACTCGGATGTGTCGGCCTGGGTTGACCTCTGGTTCAAGCCATACCTGAAACCGGTATCCCTGGCATCTCCAATTGCCTGAGGTAGCACAGTTCCATTTTTGTTCATGCCTGATTGGGTTGGGTTTTTGTCACTTTGGGGAGAGCCCTCACCAACACTCTTTGGGTCCTAAAAAGATCCCTACAGGTAGGCTGGGTCCTGGCTCCACCCTGACCCGCCCTGTGTGCCTTTGAACAAATCACCCCCCAGGAGCTTGGGTCTCTATGTCATGGGGACTGGGTGCCCACAATGGCCTCTCACTCTGGCCATCCTCCACTCTGTGCCATCAGGAGGGCGTCAGAAGAATCTCCTTGTGACGTCAGCCTTTCCCCATCTTCAGAAAAATGTCAGGGCACCCAGGGAAGCAAGAAGGGCTGAGCGTTATCTCTTTAACAGAGGTTTGAGCTACCTGCTTCACTGGAGCAAGAAGAGACTTGTCTGTGCGTAGCCAGCCGGGAGGTTCTTTCTTGTGTCCACCCTTGTGTTCCAACTTGTGCCCAGCTATTTGCCTGGGACTCATTCCTTGCTCATTCCTGACCCTGCAGGTAGCGCCTCCCAGGCTCGCTTCTGCCTGGGCTCAGCCAGAAGGAGCCTTGGGTGGGAGACTGTGTGTCCATCACCCTGGATGGGAACCCATGGCCCCCAGCACTTCCTGCAAGGCCTGGTGTGGGTGTTCCAAGCGGGGCTCGAGGGACTGGGAAGGAGTCACTCCACATCCAACTCTGCCTTCTTGGAGGAGAATTCCACAACTTACCCCAACTGTGAGCAAGTCCTCATGTCCCCCCCAGCACATCACATCTATGAGTAGTGACACTGCAGAGGAACTGAGCCTGAAGCCAATATATTGATCCATCAGCAAAGGCTTGATATTTCCAACGTGCTCTCCTGACTCTTCCCATGCAGGCAAAGCACTCTTGCCTGACATCTGGGCTGGAGACCCCAGTGACCAGAGAAATCTTCCCTGCATCCCTCCGCACTATCACCGCCTCCGTCTTCACTTTCACTCTCAGGATGTTGACGATGGTGGTGGAGACGATGAGGAGGAGGAAGAGGAGGAGGAAGATGGTGAAACACGTGATGAAAAAGGTGATGGTGGTGATGATGGTGGTGATGATGAAGGTGAGGGTGGTAATTTGGGGCCCATCATGCCTGGCTCATGACTGAAAGCTACGTGACTTCCAGGTCGAGTTATTCAACCTCTATGTGCTTCAGTGTCCTCAGTGATAAAATGAGGATAAAAAAGGATTGATCTCATTGGGTTGCTATGACGATTAAATGTCTAGGGAGAAAGATGGTACTCTGGCCATTGACGAGCCCTCAGTAACTGCTGACTATTCGCGCCATTGTCATCACCCCCTACTCGCAGTGTGTGATCAAGGATCCCCACGTGAGTCCAATCAGAGTGAACCCCGGGATTTTACCAGGACCGTCTCGCTGGGGTCACTGCCCTGGTAGAGTGTGATCGGGCAGCTTCAGTTCCGGGCCATTTTGCCCCAACCTGCACCCCAGGGTGTGAGCCTGGCCAAGAACAGAGCCAACATAGGGGACAGCAGAGCTGATGGAGAGAGACAGGGTCTTGGCAGATTATCTGAAACCCTAGGTCAAGCCGGGTCTGCCCTTTTCAGCAACATGAATAAAGTCCTTTCATTCTACGTACGCCAGCTGAGTTGGGTTTAGGTTCTTCACAACAGAAGGGGCCCCAGTGGATCCTTGTGAGCCTCTGCTGAGCCCTGAGGGCAGGTGATAAGTGAAGGATGAGCCATGCAAGGTCTGAAGAGTGAGGGAAGGAGGGAGAAGAGGACCTGGCCATGGGCAGCAGCTTGAGCTTCCTCACACCATGGTGGCCAGGTTTCAGAATTGGCCCATCTCTCATTCCCCTCCAGACAAGGGTCGCCAAGTACACCCACACGGGTTGTACACTGCACAACTTCAGGAGACACCAACCTTCAGCACTTAGGCTTTCCAGCCTGTATTTGGAGTGACAATTTTCAGCCCAAATCTCTAAAGGTCAGCTCAGGTCAGGTTAATCATCAGTTCTCTGGAACCACCTGAAACAAGGCTTAAAGAGTAACCTGGACAAGCAGATAAGGAAATCCAGGGGCAACAGATATCTGCAGAGACAGGCGGGAACCAGATGAGCGAAGCATATGGTGGAAGGGAGTAGGGAGTGGTGCGGATTGTGGCAGGGAAGCACGGACTCTGCCTAAAGGTGTTCAAATGCCTTGACCTTCCACCTGCCAAAAAAGTGAGCCCACAGCAGAATTCAGATCAAGTTCAGAATCTTTGAAATAGAGACACTGTGCCTTAAGCAAGGATGGAGTCTTATGTGTCCCACAGAGAGCCCAGCAGAGCAGGTGCTCGGTAATAACACTGACCTGGGTTAACCTGAGACTCGAGACCTCGTGTGATCTCTGAAGGACCAGAAAATAGGGCTTCTGCGTACGAGTCCAGAGAGTTATAAGCACAACAGCTGGTACGTATCCAGTCCTGTCTACACTCCAGGACTCGTAAACGCTGTTGGAGAGACATCTACTGCTTACAAATACCTGTGAGCTCCTCTCACTTCCCAGCCCTCTCGTGTTTTGGGGACCCATGTGGCTGCTCTGCCCTGTGTCACTTCAGGGCCACCGCACGACGGGTTGGGGCCTTCCCACCCAGCTCCCTCTTACATGGCTCGGGCAACTGATACCGTTCCAGACAGTAGACCCTCCACCGGCCTGGGTCCCTGAATGACCACGTGGAGCAGGAATAGAACGATCCTGTGAGAAGCACTGCACTGCCAGCTCCACTCGCACCGTCAGCTAGCCTGTCACGACTAAGGCCTAGGTGTTTACAAACAGTTCAAGGCAATGGAGAGGGAAACAGAGGGAAAGAGCAGCCGCCGCCCCTCGGAGCACGCGTGGACGTGCGCCTGAGCCCCCATTCCGCTGGCTCCCAAGCACCCCCGCCCCGCCCTCCAGGGGTTATTTGCTCAACCTCCCTCCCGTGTCCTCCATACGCTCCTCCTGCCCGAGTCAGTGGAACCGGAACTTGGGTGTCTGCCATTTACAAGAACAGCCAAAGAAAACCTGACACATCCAACGTTGTCCTGCTCTTCTCTGGGTTCTCCATAACCGAAGGTAAGTTCTGGAGTTCCGAGGAGCTCAGGAAATGTTTGCTGGATAAACAAAGAAACCAAGCGTGGCATGGGTGCCTGACAGCTGCCAGGGCCGGACCCCTCAGGGGCCACTTCCTGCCTGAGGAGGTGGTGGGTGGCATCAGCCCTGACTGAGGGGCAGCCAGGAGCCTGGGAGGGAGTATCAAGCTTCAAGGCACACGGAACCAGAGAACCCGGGTCCCAACCCCTTTGCTGTGGTTTTCATGGGCTTTTGACAGGTAACGGGGTCGTTTCAGATGCACTCTTTCAGTAAGATGTGCTTGTGGCAGAAGACTCAAACTGGATTAAGCAAAAAGGGAATATACTGAATCATGTGTATGTGAAGTCCATGCATAGAACTGGCTTCGGGTGCAGCTGGATCCGAAGTTAAAAATGTCGTTAGATCTCAGTCCCCTCAGTCTCCTTGCTCAGATGTCCTACATGTGGGATCCAGTCTCTGGCAGGCACTCCTCTTGTGATGGCAAGACCCCAGCTGACACCTGCCTGCCCCCAGGACCTGAGCGAAAGAGGGAGCCTCCCTCCATGGTCACCACCAAGGCCCTGGGTCATGTGCCCACCCCTGGACCAATCACTGGGCACATAAATGGGATGTTCCAACTGGCAAGGCTGGAGTGACACACTCACACCTGGAGCCAGAGATGAAGTTAACACCTCCTTAATTTCATGGACTGAGTACAGGAGAGGAGGGATTCCCCAGAGGAAAATCAGGGTTCCAGCACCAAAGACATGCTGCACAATGTATGCCGGACGACGCTCACCGGCCACCGAATAGCCATCCATGCGCCGCTTCCCGGCTCACAGAGCCCCATTTCGTTCCTTTAGAGGCAGAAACCCCAGGACCACAGGAAAGTCTGACCCCCAACCCCAGCCGTATGACAAATCATATTTGGTTGAAGACAGCCATTAGTAAATCCACCCCCTTTTGCCGGATTTTCACTTTCCCAGCCTCCTTTACAACAATTAATGGCCATGAGACACACTATTCTGGTGATGAGAGCTCCTGGGACTTGGCACCACTGTTGCTTTCCTCTCCTCATGGGGTGCTGGAGTGAGGACATGGTGGCTGGAACTGCAGCAATCATGTCGTATCAATGAAACATCAAGTAAGATAAATAAAAGCCAGTGCTGTATGTAACGTTCTATTTCTTGATTGTTACATGGGTAACACGGAACACATAACATTTTATGAGAATGCGTTGAGCCCTGCACTTTTCCAGCCGGAGACAATTAAGAATTGCAATTAAGAATGGCAACCTATAGGGCTTCCCTGGTGGCGCAGTGGTTTAGAATCCGCCTGCCAATGCAGGGGACACGGGTTCGAGCCCTGGTCCAGGAAGATCCCACATGCCGCGGAGCAACTAAGCCCGTGTGCCACAACTACTGAGCCTGTGCTCTAGAGCCCACGAACCACAACTACTGAGCCCACGTGCAACAAAGACTGAAGCCTGGGCGCTTAGAGCCCATACTCTGCAACAAGAGACGCCAACGCAATGAGAAGCCCGTGCACCACAGGGAAGAGTAGCCCCCACTCACTGCAACTAGAGAAAGCCTGCACACAGCAACGAAGACCCAATGCAGCCCAAAATAAATAAATAAAATTTAAAAAAAAAAAAGAATGGCAACCTGTAATAAGAACACCTACAAAGAGTCTTGTGTTAGCTCAACTAAGAGATTAAATGAGTTAATGCAGGAAAAGGATTTGCAACCACATCTGATAGATAAGTTCTCAAAAAGCGATGGCTATTAGTGCCCTTGTCACCATCACCACTGCTGCACCACCACACGGTGCTCCCTCTGTGGGGAGCTTCTCCCGGCCCTACCTTCCTCTCCATGTACCGTCCCACACCATGTTCCCCTTCACTGTCACACTCATTGAAAGAGGTGCCTGTGCTTCCTAACCTCACACCCACAGCCAACCAGCCATGGCAGAACCTGGTAACTTCGAGTGTAATGACTTGCTAACTACCCACCTCCAGTGCAGACCACAGGCCTCCGCAGGCCAGGTCTGTGCCCCTCGAGGTCACCACTGCCTCTGCTGCACACACAGATGTCCTGAAAGTCACTGCAGAACCAACAGCTGGTTCCCACAGGCTGGCAGAGCAGAAACGTTTCAGTCCCTGACCGCTGGGCTCATCACCCAGCTGTAGCTGAGGAGCTCTGTGAGGTCTTTTCTGAGCCTGGCTGCACGTCCCCTCCACCCTCCTCATCCCCATCTGCATCAGTCAGCTAGTCCACAACATGCTGAGTAACAAACAGCCCCAAGATCCCAGCTTCTTTGGACAATAAGTGTTTATGGTTCATGTGTTTGGACGTTGGCTGGACTGCTCATTTCAGCTGGACTCACTCTAGGATGGGCGTGCCCAGCACTGTAGCCAGAGCACTCAGTCCTGGGTGTGTCTCACCCTCCCTATCCTCCTGGGTCCAGTGGGCTAGCCTGGGCACGGCCTTCTCACGGCCCTGGCAGAGGCGTAAGAGAGCAAGTGGAAACACACAGAATCTCTTGAGTCTAGGCTCAGAATGGGCACATGGCCACTTCCATCCCTTCCATGGACCAAGGCGAGGTTGTAGGGGGCTCTAGGAGAGGGTGCTGGTAGGGGAAGCAACGCACCCCCCTCAGGGTAGCAGCCTGTCGTCATTTCTTGTGGCCACAAAGTGGGCAGCTTAAAGCAACAGAAACTCACTCTCTCCGAGTTCTGGGGGCCAGAGGTCTTAGATCAAGGTGCCAGCGGGACTGTCCTCCCTCTGAAGGCTCTGAAAAGATGCCTCTTTACTGTTGACCTGAACTTAGCAGGATGAGCCTGCTGCACCCCTCACCTCCCCAGGTGAAGCCTGTCTGAGTCCAGCCCGACCTGAGGCCCAGGTGCACACCTGAAGCTCCACAGCAGAGGAAGCCAGGCTGGGTTTGGGTGTCTGTCCACTTCAAGTGGAAAAGCCCCAGGGGTCCCTGCGGCCCTGTCCTCCCTCCCACAGGCTGCCACCCCCAACCTGCTGTGCATACCACTCAGGGCCATGTTGGGGACACAGGGACCGTGCAGACAGGACCTCCCTGCCTTGCAAACACCCCTTTCTTTCTTTTTTTTTTTTTTAAATAAATTTATTTATTTATTTATTTTTAGCTGTGTTGGGTCTTCGTTGCTGCAAGTGGGCTTTCTCTAGCTGCGGCGAGTGGGGGCTACTCTTCGTTGCAGTGTGCGTGCTTCTCATTGCAGTGGCTTGTCTTGTTGTGGAGCACGGGCTCTAGGCACACGGGCTTCAGTAGTTGCGGCACGCGGGCTCAGTAGTTGTGGCTCGCGGGCTCTAGAGCGCAGGCTCAGTGGTTGTGGCGCACGGGCTTAGTTGCTCCATGGCATGTGGGATCTTCCCGGACCAGGGCTTGAACCCGTGTCCCCTGCATTGGCAGGTGGATTCTTAACCACTGCGCCACCAGAGAAGTCCCCAAACACCCCTTTCTTGCATGAGCCTTCCACTCCTCCTCCAAGGCTGGACCTGCTGGAAGACACCCTCCAAGGAGAATCAGGAAGCCGGGACTCCTGGGGCACCCCAGACAAAGGATACTCAGGGCCCCCTGTGCATGCCCGCATGGAGTCAGGCCCACAGCTGCTCTTCTGGAGCTGACGCACCCACGAAGGAGAGGATACCAAGATGGCAGGAGGGAGCCTGTGCCTGGAAAGGCCTCGGGCCCAGGGAGGTGCACTGCCTGTGGGACCGGGCACCGAAGCCTGGCCTTCCACGACGGGCGGATAGGGGTGGCGGGGACAGCGCTACGGGGTGTTGCCTGTGTGTCTCTAGCATGGCCAGGAGGCCGGGCAGCAGCTGTCAAGATAGAGCCTGGACAAACCCGAGCTCCAGAGGGACCTCTCACAGCCGGCCCAGGGAGCCAAGCCCTTCCTCGGGGCTCCAGGAGGGGCAGGAGATGGAGGAAGCCCCCGGGGCTGCAGCCCAGAGCTGCCTGAGCCTCTTGGGGATGGGGGATGGTGGATCCTGACTCCGTGGGTGACGCTGGCAGGCCGGGCGCCTTGCAGGGCCCCCGGAGGTGAACTGACCGCTCTCGCTCTCACTTCTGCCTGCCAGAGTGCATGGACTTCTCACGTGGGCAGCCCTGACCGGCCACTGGGCGAGGGGAATTCTGAGAAATGTTCCCACTCAGCTGGGTCAACCCAGCACAAAGTGCCCAACTGCACTTCGGGGAGGAGTGACATCTGAGTTAGGCTGATGAAGAGGGAGGCTGTGGGCAGGGCGGGGCAGTAGGGGGTCAGGACAGCTGGGCAGCCCCCACGCAGCAGTGGGCTCAGAGCCCAAGCACAGAGCAGATCCTGAGGAGCAGGAATGAGTGGGAGGGGCACACTTGGATGAGCACCCCCCAAATTCCAACCCCTCGGATACCCTGCTCAAAACAGATTCTAGGGAATCCCCTGGTGGTTCAGTGGTTAGGACTCTGCGCTTCCACTGCAACGGGCGCAGGTTCCATCCCTGGTGGGGGAACTAGGATCCCACAAGCCTTGCGGCACGGCGTAGCCTGGGCCCCTGTTGTGACAAATGGGAATATGGTCCCCAAATCTCTACTTCCTTCCTGTAGCAGGGCCACACACACACACACCCCCGGCCATGAGAATACAGTGCCACCCTCCCCACCCACACTGGAGCGGCAGGCCTCAACTTCCTGCCCCATGGGTGGCAGTCTTGGCCGAGTGACTTGCTTTGGACGGGTTGTGAGCAGACATGATGAGGCTTAAACATAGACTTTCAAAGTGCCTGTGCAGTGTGGCTTCGCCCCATGAGTTTTGCAAAGAAAATGCCTCAGGTAGCTCACCTCTTGCAGCCTGGCTCCCAGAGAGAGACCCTTGAAACAGACCTGAACTTGACCCACAGGCTGAAGCCGAGCCCCTCCAGGACCCTGCAGCCCCACCGGCAAGAAAGAAAGAGTTGATGTTCCCAGTCACAGAGATTCCAGGGGCTGTTTGTCACACAGCATTAATACGGCAGGAGCTGGGACACCTGCCCATTCCTTGGCTAGGAGGGAGGGGCACACAGTGAGCTGTCCGCCCCTCCCAGACTGCACCCATGGAAGCGGGCTAGGTGTCCAAGTACACTGAGGCACTCTTGCCAGAAGGAGGGGGAACGGATACTGGGAAGGTGGAAACCAGCATCATCTCTCACCGTGCTGGAGCAAACAGCCGTTCACAGACGGGGCAGCAGGGGTTGGCCTGTTAGCAGGAACTCATTTTCTGGCTGTCACCCTACAGGCGAAAAGTATGTTTGAACACCAAAGGAGCAGCTGACTCTGATGATTTATAGGGCCTGAAGCGGCTCTGTGAGGGCAGACTGAATTCTGAATACAATTCCACACCAATTAACTTTGCTCAGAGCCTGACAGAAAAGCAGTGACTCTAACGCAAAGCCAAACAGCGGAGACTGATGGGGCTGACAGGCCACCCTGGAAGCAAATAACTTTCAGCGATGCCTCTCGGGAGCTCTGCTGTATGTGGTGACCAGGCGAGGGCCTGGCTCTGGCCACGGGACCAGGGGGAGACTGGGCTTCTGGCCTCACGGCAATGGGCCAGCAGGCTGGGGGTGGGATGGGGGGCTTCTCTCTGGCAGCGTCCTGCCCTCGGGGAGGGTCCCCTTTCCCCTGTTGGACTGGGAGGGATGAGTCCTCAGGGATGGGATGAGGCAGGAGAGACCTGGCCTGGCTGCAGACCAGAAAGCTGAGCCCCAGGGGCCTGGAGGGAGCTCGTAGGAAGGCAGAGAAGAGGGCGGAAATCAAGGTCATCAAGAGCCAGGTCCTGAGGGGCGTATCTCTCGGGGGAGGCGGAGCAAGGGGCGAAGGAGACCTTTCTCACGTGAACAAGAGGGGCGCACAACCTGTGGTCCCCAGACCCTCAGCCCAGCTTGTTGGAAAGGCAAATCTCCAGGACCGGATGAGTCTCTGCCCCTGTGTCACTCTAGGTGAAGTTCAGACCCCCCCCCACAGGGAGCATCGACATCACGCCCCCGCCCAGGGTTTATGGAAGGGACAGCAGATGCAGAGACGTTAGACCACCTGCCCACAGTCCGATGACAGAAGCTGAGGTTGGAGCCCAGGTCCTAGACCTGCCCTGCCCAGCAGAGTAGCCACCAGCCACAAGGGGCTATTTCATTTCAGATTAAAGTTAATAAATAAAATGTACAATTCAGTTCTTTAGTTGCATGAGCCACATCTCAAGGGCTCAAGAGCCTTGTATGGCTGGTGGCCACTGGACTGGACAGCATAGATCTAGAAAGTTCCCATCACTAGCATGATCTAGAAGCTATCCCTTAGCCACTGTTGGTGTCTGCACTCCAAAGCCCCCCATGTCTCTCCAGGAAGAACAGGGCAAATGTGTGTGCAAGCAAACAGGTCAAAACGAGAAGCACAGGGGCCCTGCCACCCATTACACCAGCAGGGAGTGGAGGCGTCAGGCGCTCAGCTCTGCAGGCCCCTGCAAACCCTGCGGAGCAGGTTTAGAGCCCTGGGAAGGGTACCCAGTCATTCTGTTACGATGTGCATAGCTGGGGGAAAAATGCGCACAAGGCAGGCAAGCAGGCTTCGGCCTCAGATCACCCCACCCTGCCCCTCTCCAGAGGGGAGGTTCCCTGGGCCCAGAATCCTGAGGAGATGGCGGCAGCTGGTCCCTACAGCGCTGGCCAGCCACCTGGAAATAAATCGAGGGAGGGAAACACCTGGGGGGGAGGGGGTTGCTCCCCAGGAGAGCTAAGAAACTCAGAGAGGAGTTCCCACAGGGGGTCTACAGAGACCCCATCCTTCACCCTGAACGCACATCCAAGCGTCTTCAAGAACAGATGAGCAGACACAGTCATTTCTACACTTGAAAATTTCAACACTAGAACCTGGACCTTCCCAAGCATTGCTCTAGGAGGGTGGGGAAGGGGTGACAAGAAAGGGCCCATAGGAAGCCCCCTACAGTCCCCAAGGTCAGTTCAGCAGCCCAGGCTGCAGGTCTCTGAGGCCTCCGGAGCAGGTATGGGGCCTGGAGACCCCTCTGGGGATGGGCAGGCAGGCCCAAAGGCCTAGATCCAGATGAAACCCGAAAGTATTTCCCTTGGGACCACCCCCCAACACAGATTTTCTGGCCTTCTGTCCTCAGAGGGGAATTAGGGGAGGACGAATGCAAAGAAAGTTTTCCGTCTTCCTAACAAGGCTCTTAAAAATCAAAAGGGACGCTGCTGGGGGTAGTCAGAGTTATAACAAAATCTGGAATGGGAAGAGGGGGAGGGGGACCCTGCCCCCACCCCAGGGAGGCTAGGAGAGGCTGGGAGGAGGGCCCAGAGCAGAGGAAGCCTGACAGGATGGGCCTGGGAGGACTGGAGGTTGGTCTGGAGGCCTGAGCTCCCCACCCCCTGCATTCAGAAGCTTGTAGAGCAGCCTTCGCAGCCGCCCCCAGGGACAACCCTGCCAACAGCCTGTGACAACCAAGACCACACAGCTGCCTGCCCTGCGCACGCTGGGGCCCTGGGCTGCTGCTGGCTGGCTCCTTCTCATCTGATAGGTCTCAGCTCAAACTGCCACTCCTCAGAGGTCTTCCGGGACCACCCCATGCCCACTTCCTATGATACTTGCCTGTTCAGTTTCCTTCAAGTTAGCCTTCCATAGTACGTTATTTGGCTCTGTGTTCATGTTCTCTCTCACTTCTAAAAGGGCCCTCTGTCTCATCGACCACTGCATCACAAACAGTGCTGGGATGTAGGGCATTTGGTAAATATGTGTTAAATGAATTGATGACCTTAAGATTTGAGGAAGACAGCCGGCCCCTCCCCACCTGCAGTGGGTCCTCACCACAGTCTCCATGGGTGAAAGAGGAAGGTCCTCCTATACCTAGCTTTCAACTCTCAGGCTGCCCTTTCCCATCCGTTCCTGCCATGATGCAGCCCCGGATGGAGAGCAGCCCCTGCACCCCAAATTGCTGTCTCTGTGCCAACCAGGCACGCCCGGGGCCTCCCACCCAGAGGGGTGAGGTGGGGAACTTGACCCAGGAGAAGGGAGAGGGGACGCACTTCGTGTAGAACTCCCCCTTCCCAGACTAGAACCCAGAGGTTGGGGTGCCTGGGCAGGGGCCGGTGGAGAGCACGGGGAAGCCGTGGAGGGGCAAGACCAGCCTGCAGGAAGACCCCGGGGCAAGAGGGGCAGGAGACACGTGAAGAAGTCCTGGATTGGGGTGCAGGGTAGTGAGGGGCCGAGAAACTCTCACCCGACTTTCACACGCCCCCACTCGGGGCGTAGGTGGTCTGTGCCCCTCCAAGAGCGGAGTAAGACCCTTACCCGCCCCTGTATCAGGAGTGGCGGCGAGGACGCCCCACCCTCGGCCCTCGCATCAGGGCTGGGACAAGGACGCCTCATCCGTGCTCACCCTGCGGGGGCGGGGTGGGGTGACGGTGAGCGTGGAGAGGCCCCCCACTTTTCTGCTCATGCGCTCCCATTTAAAGATTCTTCGGAACGAGGCTGCGCCTGGGGAGGCGCAAAGACGCCCCCGCCCCCGACCCCGCAACTGAAATAGCGGGCAGCACTCCAGCTCCCCACACCTCCCACTTTCAGGAACGCCTGCTCAGGTGCGAGCGGAGGGGCGGCAAGGGGGGCGGCTTCCCAGCTCCCTCCCCCGAGGGGCGGGGTGAGGGCGGGGCGGAGAGCGGCTTGGGCGGGGCGGGGCGGGGCCGGAGGCGGGGCGGTGGGGCAAGGCCGAGGGGCAGAACGCGGCCTGGGCGGGGCTAGGGGCGGGGCCATGGAGGGCGGGGCTTGCGTCAGCCCCGCTGAAGCGCCCACTTCCTCTGGCGCCGGCTGCCTGGCGGAAGTACGTCAGTTGTTATCCGCTCGGGGCGCCGCTGCCACCGCCGCCTCACGAGCCCAGGCGCCTCAGCTCCGGTCCGCGCCCCGCCCGCCCACCGGGCCTCCGCCCAGCCTTCGCCCGCCGCCAGCTGCCCGCCGCCAGTCGCGCATGGGGCGTGCCCCCGGGGCCGCGGCCGAGGGCCGCTGAGCGCCGGCCGCCCCGCCAATGCGCGCGGCCTCCCGCGCCGAGGCGCCCAGGCCGCGCCGGGCCCGGGGCTGAGGCCACCCGCGCGGCATGTCTGGCCCGGCCCGCCGCCCGCCGCCGCCCACGGCCGGAGTCCGCGCGGTCCGCACCGAGCCCGGCGGTGCCGCGTAGCGCAGCGGCAGCGGAGCGGGAGCCCGACGGCGCGGCCGCAAGGTCACCGCGCGCCATGGAGGCCAAGGTCCGCCAGAGCCGGCGCTCGCGCGCGCAGCGGGACCGCGGCCGGCGCCGGGAGGCGGCCCGCGACGCCCGCGACCAGAGCGCGTCGTCGGGGGACGAGCCCGAGCCCGGGCCCGGCAAGGAGAACACGGGCCTGCCCCGCGCGCCCCCGCCCCGCGCCGCCGCCGCGCGCCCCCCGCGCCGCCGCCGCCGCGAGTCCAGCTCGCAGGAGGAAGAGGTCATCGATGGCTTCGCCATCGCCAGCTTCAGCACGCTGGAGGCCTTGGAGGTAGGTGGGCCCCCGCGAGCGTGCTGCCGCGGGGTCGCGAGCGGGAAGCCCCTGGAGCATAGGCACACCCACCCCTTAGGGCTCCCCGGGCTGCGTGGGCCCCGCGCGCCCGGCGGGTTGCTCCTGGAGGACCCGGCAACCTGCGTTGGGTGCAGGTGTGTTTGTGTCTTGAGGTGCTGGGGAGAAAAATCTCTAAATTACACTGTCCGAACTGGGGGCCGTTTAGCTACTCAGCCGGTCTTTTTTCAGTTGTGTTTCTGTTGCCAAAATATCACTTGATTCGGTTCAGGATGTGCTAGGGAGGTGGACACTGCTGGACTTGGTGGAGGCCGTGATAAAATGGATACACGGGGAATTCCTTCTGTTCCTCTCCTCCTCCTCGAGGTTTCTGTTCAGACGGGGAGAGGGAGGGTCATGTTTTATCCCCCTCTCTGCGACCGCTGTTTGCTGCGTGGTTAATAGGATGGCAAAAAAATATCGTTTGTCTGGTTGAGTTATCATGGAAGTATCTGTTGAGCAAATGCTTCCCTTCTCGCCTGGAACCAAGTGAGTGGAGAAGGAAATGGACGCTGTCAGAGTTGGCAAGTGGACCGGTTGGGAGCTGCTGTCTCCTAGAACTGGCCTGGGTAGGAATGCCGCCTGGCCGCGGAGTCCCGTGAGCCGCAGCCAGCTGGCCAGCCCGCCAGCCCCTCCACCCTCCAGGGGCCCCAGGCAGCACTTACTTTGGGGGACCAGCACCTGCTGGGTTTGGGGCCCCAGGGGCCGCTCAGTTAACAGCTCCCCTTTTCCTGGGGGTTGGGGGCCAGTGGCCTAGGACTCACCGGTCGCAGAGGCTGAGCTTTGGGGGAAGGGAAGCCCCCACAGTTCAGGTCTCTGCAGTGAGCCCCCTCCCAGGGGTGCCCCGGGTCCGTAGAGAGCCTCAGGGTCGGGTGCTGGCAGCCAGGGAGAGGTGGCCCAGGGACAGGTTTGCCCCTTCTTGTCTGGGCACATGGATGCACAGAGGTGGGGCACCGGTGTCAGAGCTTGTGCTAACACAGAGCCCCAGGATCGTCTGTTGTGCACATCTGGGGGGCCTGAGATGGCTCCTGGGCCTAGGGGTCCTCAGCGAACGCGCTTTGGTGGGGTGTGGTGGCGTGTGCCTTGGCTCCGGTCTGGGCAGGGGAGGTCCCAGGGCTGAGTTTTGTGCCTTTGTACAAGCCAGGTCCTGCCCTGCGGCCTCTGAGAGGGGATACACCACCCACCTTCCAGGTGCGTAACCGCTCTGCCCCGTGGGGAAGAGACAAAACCCCTACTGCGGCCTCCAGGGCCCTGCAGCCCATCAGCTGGCCTCTGCCACCTGACATCCTCTCACACCAGCACATCAGCCCCTTTCAGGTTTTGCCTCAGGGCCTCCGTACTCGCTGTTCCCTCTGCCTGGGTTGTTTGGCGCCTTCATGTCTCAGGCGCAGATGTCACTCTGAGAGGCCCTCTCCGGGCATGGCCTGAAGCAGCGTGCCTTTCCCCCCAGCTGTCCATCTCCCCGTTTTATTTCACAGACTTTCTTTGCTGTCAGTTACCACTCTTTCCGAAGCTGTCTGCTCTGTTGTGACGCTCTCCCCGCCAGAACTTGTAGCTGAAAGAGAGCAGGCCCCATGTCTGTGTGTGTGTGTCCCCTGCGGGGTCCTAGTGCCCCATACGTGTTTGTGGAATGAACCAGTGAGAGGAGATACTGAGGTTCGGGAAAGCTGCGCCCAGGGTCCCTCAGCGCACCTGCTGGGCCCACACGCTGCCTGCAGTGGCTCTGGCTGCACCCCTTCTGCATCAGGGGCCGGAAAGTGCGGCCTCGGCTGTAGGGGACTTCTGCAGGCTCAGACCAGCCCCGGCCGGGTCATAGTGAGACTGAGCTTGCTTTCTGCTTGGCGTTCACGCGGCCGCATCACCCCGGGGCCACTCCATGCACCTTTCTCTGCCCTGCTGGGCCAGGGAGGAGTCCGCCTGCCTTGGAAAGTACGGGACTTCTGGACGAGTCATAACTCCTAGATCAGCCCCGCTTGTTTGGCCTCATTTCTTGCTAAAGTGTAGTGGTTTTCCCCCAGAGTTCAGATAGTTGATAACGAGGCTGATAATGACAGCTGGCACTCAGCAAATGAGTGCGCTCTACCAGGTGCTGTTCTGAGGCCTGCTTGTCCCCACGGCACAGATGGGGACACTGAGGCCCGGCACCGTGAGCGTGGAGGCCTCAGCCTGCCTGGTCTCAGAGCTCTGCCAGGCCCTTGGGAGTCCGTCTTGGCCTCCATGCGGACACAGGCTGCCACCCCTGGAGCATAACCTAATGTTAGGTGTGGCCCTGCTCCGGAGGTGGGACCTGTGCGCGGTGCCAGTGTCCCTCGAGTCCTCCTTGCCTTTGTCCTGGGGATGCAGGCCCCCCCCCCCCGCCGCCACATCCCGACAGGCCCCTCCCCCTCTCTGCCCGGGGAAGGCCTTCCCGCCCCCTGCGTCCCGGGCAGGTCCCAGGCACCCTCACCATCTACCCTGTGTACCTGAGTGTGCCCTGAGGGAGGACGAGACCGATCCCTGCCTCTGGGGCAGCCGAGAGGATCACCGGCCGCCTCCGTCAGGTGCTGTGGACACAGCAGGAGCTCCACAACGTGGCAGTGATGTTGTCGGCTGAGGGCAGCACCTGCTTTGGCCTGGCTCAGGATGTGTCCACAGTCCTGGGGATAGAGTTGTCTCCTGGGATCCTGGGTCGGGCGGCTGGAGTCCAGCGTCTGCGCTGAGGGTGTGCAGAGGCCACAGACTGGGCAGGGGGTCACACAGCTGAGCCCTGGTCCCCATCGGCTTTCTGAGTCTCCATCTATCCGTGTGGGGGCAGTGAGCAGGTAGCAGTGGGACAGCGGTCTTGTGGTTTGGGCAGGACAGGGGCTCTTTCTTCTGTCCTCACTGAGCAGGGACATTTGGGACAGACTGATGGACAGCCCTTGCTGTCCCTCTGGTTCCTGTGATGTCTCCACCTCCCGGTGTGTTGACCAGAGGTGATGGGAAGGCCCTTGGGGGCAGGCCAGAGCAGCACTGTGGGTCTCTCCCCAGGTCCTCTCAACCTTTTTTCCCTGTGGCAAATCTGCCCTCCGACCGCAGGGCAGGTTGTGCGGGCCCCGAGGTCTCCCGAGAGGTCGCCTCGCAGGCAGTCAGGACGTGCCCAGCAGACCTACTGTGCGCCTCCTGGGGCTTTCCCTCAGGGCCGCCAGCCCTTGCCCTCAGCTCCGTCTCTGCAGGTCTGGAGAGAAAGCATTTGCCGCTAGAACCACTCTTCTGGTTAGGCATCCATATGATTCTTTGTTAATTTGCTTTTCGAACAGCAAAATACTTTTACGTGCTTCAGAAGTCAAGGTGTATGACAAGGTATATTTTGAAAACAGTCAGCTCCAAACTCAGCCTCCTTCGGTGACCACTCTCGCCAGCCCCTGGCCTTTCCAGAGCATGTAGTGCAGCTGTAACCACGCTTTCGGTCTTGTGTCTCCTTTTTTGCAGCAGGAAAAGGTTATTTACCACATCTGTACACACGTCTGGGAGGTGTGTACCCGGGAATAGAGATGGAAAGGAAAAGACCCCACATTTTAGCCGTGGTCGCAGGTGACTTCCTTTCTCTAATTCTGTTTCCTACACACTGACCAACACGTGTTACTCTCATGAGCACAAAGCAGACCCCGAGGCCACACGTGAGCTGCTGCACGTGGAGTCGTGCCTGCTCCACACCACGCGGGGGCTGCCCAGGGGCTCGCTGCGCATTTCCCCTGAAAACAGCGGCGCTCTTCCAGCTTGGGATGCGAGCCTCACGCCCGCGGAGGGGTGGGTTCCGGTCTGGACCTGGCCCCGTGGCGGGTCGGGGAGTCGGTGAGGGGTGCCGAGGAGGCTCAGTGGTGGCGGTCTGTCTGCGAGCCGGGTTCAGCGGCCCACAGGGGCGGAGGGCACGTGGTCTGTGCCGGCTCTGGGTGCTCAGGGCCAGGAGTGTAGGGAGCTGGGGTGTAGTCCCCGCGGCCCGTGGACGGAAGCCCATGCTGTTGGTGTGCCGGGGGGGCCACGTGTCCAGCCCAGCCCTCTGACGGGGAAGCAGGGCTGAGACCACGCAGATGATTGGGCTCTGTGAGGAGAGCCAGCAGCCAGAGAAGCCTTCAGCTTGGAGAGCGTCTGAGCCTCCAGGCCAGAGCACCTCCTCCAGGCTGCCTTCTAGTCTTCAGATGGGGAAACTGAGGCTGGGCCGGGGGACAAGTCCTCGCCCAGGATCTGCCTGCCACAGTCCCAGTCCGCAGGTGGGACGAGGCAGAGGGTGGTCCTGCACAACATCGAAGGGGCAGCCTTTCCTGGGCTGCAGGAGCAGCACTGTGGCCCGGGCCGGCTGTCCCACCTCTAGGGAAGGGCCGTCCCCTCTGAGCACCGTGGGGATCGACCAGACTGCAGAGCCTGAGGCTGCACCAGGCTGGGAGGGCTCAGCTGTGTCCCCCCTCCCCCGGTCACCACGTATCCATCGCGGGCAGGAGGATCACAGAGCAGACACTCAGAGGTGACACCCAGCGTGGAAGCAGCCGCAGTCCCGACGGACGGTCAGCTCATTACCCTCGCCTGCCCCTGAGCACAGGTGAGGGTCTTGAGCCCCATGCGGGGGGCCAGGACCATCTCCGCTCCGGCACGCTGGCCCACTCCCCTGCTCCCATGGCTGGGGCTTGCGCGCACAGCACTTGTGGCCCCTGGGCCTTGGTTCCCCTGTGTGTCCCACCCACACTGTGAAGGCCGGCGGGGGGCTGACGACAGGAAAGGTGGCAGACGTCCGTCTCCCCACTGCCACCCTCTCCCGGGCGCCTGGAGGCTGTGCTGCACCTGGGGCAGAGCGTCGTGGACCCCCGTGGCCTGCAGCCTCCCCTTCCCACAAGCTGAGTTTGCCCCGGTGGCGCGGCCCGGGGGCAGCTGTAGCCCGCTTTCCCTTTGCGCCGCCCTGGCTTCTGGGCTGTGTGCGCATGTCTGCGCCGCGGAGGGCTGGGGGGCCGGGTACACGTGTCAGGCGGGCAGAGTCGGCCTTTTGTAGGAGCGATGCTGGCGCCTGGACACCACCCCTACCGTGGGCGTGGGGTCACTGCGAGCTGGGGGCCGCCAGAGTGACAACAGTGGCACGCAGTGAGACACCCGCTGGGGGACACCACCGTCCTGGCCTTGACCCGTGTGGTTTCACGTGCTCTGCGCGGAGCCCTGGGAGCGGGGAGCCGTGGTCATGGGGGCCCTGTGCAGATGGGGAGACGGAAGCATTGGTCTGGCCTCTGCCACTCACCTGGGGCCCGAGTCCAGAGCTGGTCAGGGGCAGGGCCCAGGTGCCTGTTGTGGTCTTGCTGCCCAGGCCGTGCTGCCCGCCGGCCCGCACTCCTCTGCCGAGAGCCCTTTTCTACCTCCTTGGTGACCGGTGTACCTGCTGGCCCTGGTGCCCTGAGGACGCGTCCCCGGGTGCAGTCTCGTGAGGCCCCTGGGCAGCCGGGCCGCCTCCCAGTCTGAGGTTTTCAGCACCGTGGGTTGCGTACCTGAGCCGTGGCCTCCCTCATCCAGCCCTGGCAGCCCTTCTCTCCTGGACTGCTGCTCGGGACGGTCTCTCGTCGCTCTCGCTCCTTGGGGCCCGGGCAGTGGTGACCCCGAGGCAGGCGAAGGCAGGCTCGCGTGAGGCTGCCGGGCCTCTGGCAGCGACCGCTGGCCACCAGGGAGGGCTCTGACCCGTCCTTCTCTCCTGACTCACTGAGCATCGATAAGCAGTGGCCATGCCCTGAGCTGGCTGCGGGCTTGGCTCCAGGCAGATAGGTGACTAGGCACGCGGGAGGCTGGGGGGAGGTCACGGGCTGTCGTGACAGCGGCTGCTGGGCGGGAGCCGGCACGGGTGGGGCTGTCAGGTGGAGAGGCCTGGGGAAGGTGGGTGAGGCGCTCGGCGGCTGGGGTGAGGGTGGGGACGTGGGTGGTCACTGGGGTCACCTGAGGTGCTTTCTCCCTCGGGAGCTGGAATCTGAAACCTGCATGGAGTCAAGTGCTTTGGGGACTTGGGGCAAATGTATTTGACTCCAGTTGGGTGTGGAGAACCTTCCAGTGCCCTGGTTTCCCACATTAGTTCTGGAAGGAAAACACACTGCGCTACTCCCTTCATTCAGCTCACCAGGACTCTGTGTGAATGTGCCGGGAGAGCTGATGGGATCCTGGTGCGCACGGAATGTTATGTGAGGGCAGGGACTGCCGGGTCACACCCTGTCCTGGGGAAGCGTCTCAGTGGCCCCGGCTCTGCTCCTTCCTTGGAGCCGTCGTCTGGGGCAGTCGCTGCCCTCTGGACGCTGCACAGAGCAGCACACGCTGACCAGCCGCAGGTGCCTGCAGGTCCCAGACAAGGGAGGGTTCTCTGGTGAGATCTTAGCGTCAGCCGGTGGCTGTGGGGAGCAGAGCAGCCATCTGTGCGAGGCACACGTGTGGCCCTGGCAGGGGGCCGCCACTCAAACACCATTGGCAGGGAGGAGTGGGAGGCCCGAGTCCGGCCCGATCCATGGTGATGCCGAAAGGCACGGAAATAGGAGCGATGGCAGTCAGGGCCTCGGCTCACTTCATCCTCCTAGCAGCCCTTGCAGTGGATGCTTGCTGTTCCATTGTGTAGAAGAGAAAACTGAGGCATGGGGGTTAAGTCACTTTTTGAGTCTACATGGCTGGCAAGTGGCAGAGCGGGATGGGAACCAGGCACAGGGCGTGGGTCTGTGCTGCACCTTGGGGGCTGGGGGTGGAGGCCATGTGACCAGAGAGCGGCAGGGCTCCCACGTGTCCAGCCTGGGCCTCACCTTTCTGGCGTAGGGCTGCGTGTCTGGCCACCCTGCCTTTCCTGTCCTTGGGAGGGACAGTCCTCACAGTTTCACGCTGAGTCAAGAGTTGACCCTATGGGGATCAGGTTCCTGGTGGGTCCTCCAGACCAGCTTCCATGGGAGCTCCAGCCCTGCGTGGCCATCAGCCACGTCCTGAATCCTCTCCCCTGGCCCTGTCCCACTGGTCGCCCCCAATCTGACATATTGTGCCACCTCGGGTGCCTGGCAGCTGCCATCCTCCCTGCAAATACTCTGCAGCCTTGGGTGGGGTGTTCTTGTGGCCCCAGGGGTCCCGCCTCTCTGTACGAGCCAGTCCCCACAGGGACCGTGGGTCTGCCACGACCCCATCACTCAGCTGACCTCACACACCACAGCTGTCCCTTCTGCCCCCCAGCCCTGGACCCACGTGCTGGTCCTCAGACCCTGGCAGGCCCCTGGCCGATGCTTTTCCCACGTGCTGCCTGGCCTGCCCTCAGCCCTGGCTCCGCCTGCGGCCCCAGTAAGGATTTGTCAGACAGGAATGCTCATAGACTCGTCTGGATACAGCCAGTGGCCCCTGGCTCCGGAGATCACATCTCTGCCTGGCCCAGATCCCCTGGGGGCCCCCTGTCTGTCATCTGTGGAATGAACCCATGTTCCCCTCGAGGCCTGGCCCTGGCCATCTCCTCACCTCGGTCCCAGCACCCAGGAACGTCTGCCTTGGGGCCTTTGCCCACCTCTCGCCATCACCCAGGAGCAAGTTCAGGTTGCTTCTTCCAAGGCCCTCCCCGCCAGCTGAGGTGGCCAGTGAAGCTAGTGAGTGTCTGCCTCTCCTCACGTGTGGCCCCTGGCAGCCCTGTGCCCGCTCCGGGTCTCAGTTTCCTCTAGGGAGTCTAGGGAGTGACAAGGTGGACGTACCTGCCGTGTGGTCCTGCGCCCTCCCCATCTCCTCTTCGAGGCCCTTCTCTAAGCTTGTTTCTCTTCGTGCCCCACCCGGACGGAAGGCAGGCACGAGGTGCTTCAGCAGCAGCGGCCCCGGCCCCCGCAGCTTCCCCTGCCAGGCCAGGCAGGCCTCGGCAGCAGCTGTGCAGGTTCCGGGGCCGAGGGGGAGCTCCCAGGGCCACGAGCGTGAGAGCAACTGTGGCAGTCGTGGGCGAGTGCGGGATGCGCTGTCTGGGCGTGGAGGGACCGGCGGTCATGCCGAGAGGGGCCTGGACAGACTGACCTCGCAACGTCACTGTCAGGACAGTGGCTGTGACCGTAAATCCCAGTCGAGTGCAGGGCAGAGGGTGGCCCAGACCATCGGCCAGGGTCGCGGTGGGGGACCCACACGTGGACGTGGTCTTGGGTGGCGGCTCAAGCGGATCCACAGGGCGCAGACCTGAGCAGGCGGCCGCCTTCTTCCACCAGGCGGTGTCTGGCTTGTCTTCAGCAATGGGGTAGGTCTGTGTTTTGTTTCCAGGTGACTCTTCTCTGTCCCGGCACACGGCGGGGGCTCACTGGATGTGTGAAGGGGTGGGTACAGGGCCTGGGAGGGGCGTCCCTCCCGGAGGCGCTCCCCACTGGCGTGCAGGGGGCTGGCGCTCGGGAAGCACTCCAGATGCCGTGGTCGTCCTGCTGGAGGCCCGGCTCCTGACTCCTGGCTCCCTGACCGTCTGCCATCCAGCCGTGCCGGCCTCACCAGGTGTTCAGTGCCTGGCGCCCACTGTGGGCGGGTGCTCGGGGCAGGGCACTGAGGAGGAGCGCAGCGGGCCAGCGGGAAACGAACCCAGAGGGACCAGGATGCAACGAGTCAGGTTCCGGAAGCTTCTGGAGCAGCTGAGGTGTCAGTAAGGCTTTCAGGAAATGGTCCTCAAGGGCCAGGTGACTCTCAGGCAGGATGACTTGCCTGGGGGGTTGGCGCACTGGGCGTGGGATTGAGGAGAAGACGGGCAGCGGTGCCTGTGCGGTGTGAGTGTGACTTAGGCGGTGGACGGGTCAGGGAGGACAGTTCTGTCCCAGCAGCATAGCTGGAGGGGGTGACTGGACCTGGTCCCCACACCAGAGTTGGGACAGCCGGGCCAGCTCCCAGTTCAGCGTTCAAGCCCGGAGAGAGGTCAGCAGCAGGTGCTGGAGGTGTCCCTGGCCTTCCTGCACCTGGAGCAGGGCCCAGGGTGGGGGTCAGGCCAGGCAGAGGGACCTTCCCACACCTCCATCCTGGCCCCCAGCCCACTGTGTGGGCAGGGAGGGGCTCTGGCGAAGGCTGTCTAAATGATGGAAGATGCTGTCGTCGTGGTTCACGGGGCCTCCCCAGTTTCTCTAGGACTTCCCTGATTTTGGCACCGAAGTCCCACGTCGTCGCCAGAACCTTCTAGATAGTCCCAGGTAGGCATGGAGAGTTGGTCACTTGGGGGTGTCGGGCACCAGTTGCTGGTGGGTGGTGCAGAAGCTGCCTCCTGTCTGGCCAGGGGGAAGGGGAGGGGGTTCCCACCTGGGGCGAGACCCTGCGCTAAGCCACGTGCTCCCCCGACCACAGGAAAGGAGCGCCTGCACGTTGAGTTTCTGAGGAGTGGGGAGGCGGGGCGGGGCATGGGGGCTGCGGATTTACCCTGGGTGCGGTAAGGGGAGTTTGAGCCAGAACTTGCAGGTGAGGGGGAGTGAGCCATATGGGTGCCAGGGCAGAGGGAACAGCCGCGCCAAGGCCCTGAGGCAGATGTGCTCTGAAGGGCGTCCAGGTCGGGGGTGACAGCCTGCCCGGTGAGCCATGGGCGAGGCCCTGAAGGTGGAGTGGGTGGGGCCGCACTCAGACTGGACGTGGGTGGCGTGTGGCGCGAGCTCCCGGAACCATGGAGAGCAGGTGCCTGAACCATGCGTCGGGAGGGCTGCTGGGGCCCTCAGGTCCAGAGGCTCTGGGAGAAGGCAACCTCTGCCACCCGCAGCCTCCTGGCACCTTACGGGGACGGGTCTCCAGGCCTGGCCCTGCCCCAGGGTAACATGGACGTCCCACAAAGCCTCCGTCCGGGAAGTGGAGCGACAGGTGGGGTGGGGTGGGGGGCAGTGGTGAGGGCTCAGGTGGGCCATCTGCCTTCTTGCCCCCGGCGGCGAGAGTTGCCCAAGTTTGGTGACGAGGGGTGAGCTCTATGGGCTGGAGCCCGGGTACTGGGGAGCAGACCCCAGCGTGGTTCGCAGAGTAGAGGGGCCCCCAACCTGGTCAGAGGGGTGTGGCCGCGCTTTTGCCTGCAGGGTCTGGGGGCCTGAAAGGGCCTGATCCAGGTGGGAGCAGGCAGCCTCAGCCCCCGGTGAGGGGAATCATTCCGAGTCTGTGTTTACTAGTTGTCATTGCTTTTATCTCTCCGCGGTCGGTTTACAGAAGCGAGTTAGAAATTCTATCGGCGCTGCATAGTAATCGTGTTTAGGGGAGCTACAGGTGGTCACGTAAAATCGCTGCAGGAAGATCTAGTCTGATTTCACAGCAACATGCACACCGCCGCCCCCGTGGTCCGGGAGGGTCAGAGGGCCTGGCTACTGCGGGGGGCTTCGCTGCAGGGCCATTGCCTCAGGTCCCAGGGCTTGTCACCGCCGTGCCTGGCAGCGCCTGCTCTGGAGGGTCCACTGCATGCGGGCGTGGGTGCTGGGGTCTGTGTGGCCGCGTCTGCCCATCTGTCCCTGTGTGCTCACAGGTGTGACTGCACGGGCGGATCTGGAGGGGATGGTGCCCCGAGGCTCTGTGGTGACTGAGGCCCTGCCTGGACACCCCCCTGGGTTTCCCCACTTGCAGCCGGACACCCTCTGGTGACGGCAAGAGCTGGCCACTTCCGGGGGACACGACCCCAGACCCTGGAGCACTGGAGTTCGTCCTGGCTCACCCTGAATTGTCGCAGCCTTGGCGGTGCCTCAGTTTCCCCATTTGTACTCGGGAGCACTCGTAGCACCAACTTTGTGGGCCCGCAGTGTGGCTCAGAAGTGTGGCTGTGGGTAAAACCCCCGCACACCTCAGCTTCGCTCTTCCCTGCAGGCCTGGGCACAGCTGCCGCGCCAGTCTACAGATGAGGAAACTGAGGCCAGTGAGGGCAGAACTCTGGCACTGCGTGTGCCCAAGCATGGCTGAGCCTTCAAAACGGGCCCAGACACACCCCCCCACGGGTCTGGCGTCACAGGTGAGGGCAGCCCCAGCCTTGGGCACCAAGCTCAGGCCTGGCTCGCGCTCGCCAGCAGTGCGGTACAGAACAGAAGCCCAGGGAGCTCCGCGGTCGTTCTCATGGCAGTGGCTCGGTGTAGGAGCGGCTGCATCTGGACCCTGGTAAGCCCTGCTCCAGAGAAATCCTTCTGAGATGGCGATTTTCCTTCCAGGAGAGGAAACTGGCAGGGCCGTTGGCTTAGAGTTCATCCTCTCGAACCTTCAGGCGGGAAACACTATGGGCCTCTCTTGGAGCTGGGACGTGTGCAGCACGAGGCCTCCTGCCTGCGGAAGCCAGGAGAGAGCCCGTGGTCCTGCCGTCCCCTCCGTCTGCACAAGGCCCACGCCTGGTGCACCTCAGCCCGGCCAAGGCAGGTGGCTTTCCTGCTCCCCCAACTCTTCCAGATGCAGGAGGTCCTGCCCTGGGCCCCACCTGCCACTGTGGGCTGTGGCCAGCATGGAGCTGGACTGAGTGCAGGCCAGGGGAGAGGCACTGGTGGTTCAAAGATTCTGGCAATCTAGTTGTTTCTAACGAAAGACAACAATGCCAAAAACAGGTTTACAGATGTGACGAGTTAGAACAATCTGTGGTTGACAGATGCGTCCTTTTTACCACGTGAACGATGCGGTGTCCGGATGTGTCTGGAGAGATGACCTAGAATTTTCCTGAGGCCCTTCCAGAACCTGTGGAGGGGCCGAGGTGGGCCCCGGAGCGCGGCGGGGGGCGGGTCTGTCTGAGGTGCTCACCACGTAAGTCAGCACCACGCTTGCTTCGCTGCACGTCTGCCCTTCCCTGTCCTTCTTCTTTGTTCACAAATGCTTGTTAGAAAGACAGGTCCCAGGTGTCCCCCTGGGGCAGGCTGCCCCTGGAGATTCATGGTTAGTAGTGGACACGTTCTCTGTGTTTGCTCAGACACGCCACGGGCAGCCCTGTTCTGTTCCAGGGCTCAGACCTGAGAGTTCAGAGGTTATCCCGTGGGCTAGAAGCAGTCTTTGTGACTTTAGCCAGGTAGGTCAAAAGTGGCCTCGGGCGGCCCTAGAAAGACCCTGAGGAGGGTTCTTGCTCCCTTCCTGCCCTGTAAAGGCGAGGCTCACCCCGCAGTGACACGGGACGTGCGCATCTCGGGACCAGGTCGCACGGGGGCAAGATGGTTAGTTAGTTACTCTTTCCGGAAGGAGGTGGCCCGTGGGGAGGTGGGGAGAGATAACTTGCCACTTTCTGTGGCGATGAGAAGGTCAAGGTGGCCCACGGTGGGGGGGCTCCGAGGTGTGGGAGTCGAGAGGCCCGTTGTCAGGGCAGGCTTGGGCCCGGGGCCTGACCAGCACGGCCGCAGCCCAGAGACTCGCGTCCTGCCCGGGGCCCCAGGGTCTCCAGGGTCCCGGGTGTGCAGGGTGGGGCTGCATCAAAGCCCCGCCTCCCCATGCCCGCGGGCCCCTCAGGTGGCACCTGCCGGGCCAGCCGTGCCAGCCTGGCCCCAGATGGGAGGGCGTGTGGACGGGGCTGCGTTTCCACCGCAGACTGAGTGCGGCAGGCGTCCTCTGCATGCGGGCGGGCCTCGTCCTGTCTGCTGAAGGCCGTGTGGAACCAAAAGGCCCGCCGTGCCCCGAGGAAGACGGGGCTCCTGCCTGACGGCCTTTCCTCCGCCTCCCGCGGCCCTCTGGGGTCACGAGGCCGCCCATAGCGGGTCTCGGGACGTCGGCCTGCACGGTCGTGCCGCCGCCTCCTTCTAATCGAGCTTCGCCTGCGCACGCACGCCGGGGGCCCTGACTGACGCACCCCTTACAGCGTGGTGCCTGGGGACTTGCCCTGTGTCTTCCCTGGGGCCTCTGACCGCAGCCTGCTGGGCCCACCCTCTGCACCGCGATGGGGCTGGGGGGAGGTGGGCGCCCACGGGTGGGCAGTGAGGCTCTGAGGCAACGGAGCTGCAGGCTGGCGCCCCGTGGTCGGGAGGTGGCGTCCAGGCTGGAGAGGTAGGGACTCTGGGGGCCTCGCTGCGCTCCAGGGCCTGTGTGGCAGCAGCCTGTTAGCAGGGAGACCCTTGCGCGCTGGGTGACCGGGACCATCGCTGGGCCTCTCTGGGCCTCGGCCTCTGTCTGTGGGGGGTGACATTCACGTGTCACGGGCGCACCAGGAGCCCATGCGTATTAAGTCCTTTGCGTGTGGAAAGCGAGCCGTCTTCACCAGTGCCTCCTCGCCGCCGGAGGGGCGGCCTCAGCGTTCTTCGCCAGGGAAGCCCAGGCCGTATGCTGGGCCGGCTGCTGACCAGTAGAGCCTCGTTCCTGGCATCACCGTCCTGAGGAGACGGGCACCAGAGAGGGAGCATGGAACTCCTCGCCACCTCAGGGTCTTGGCGCTGGCTGCTCCCTGAGGGAGGCTCCCTGGGCTCTGGCCAAGGGTCCTCCCCGAGCAGCTCCGAAGCGTCTCCTTCCTTTCCGCTTCCCTGCCTGTGTCACCCTCCTGCCTTTTTGGGTGTCGTGACAACTCGCCTGTTGGCCCAGCTCCCTCCCGATCTGGTCCCAGGTGCCTGGGCATAGAGTCGGCGCTCACTGCCAGTTTAACGAGTTGGCCTGTGGGCAGGGCAGGCGCTGGGAAGTCCTGGGGTCAGCAGGGGCTCTGTCGGCAGGGCGGGAGGGAGAGCGACCCCCTCGGGCTGAGATGAGCTGGTGCCCTTGGGGATTCCGGCAGTGGCCCCGGAAGTGTAGATGACCTGTGGGTGTCCCTGGGGTCTGATAGCCCAGAGTGTGAGCAGGGGGAAGGGTCAGTCCTGCATCCAGGACGTTGGGGTCCCACCTGCTGCTCAGGCGGAAGCCTGTGGAACTTTGGGCAGATCCACATGTGGTGGGAGCGCGCTTCTGCATGGAAGGGTGTCTGACCTCACAGATGCACCAGGGCGAGCGCCCTGCCTGCGGCCTCACGGTTCAGCTGACCTTTAGGAGCCCCCACTGGCACACCAGCCCCCCCTCTTCCCGGTTGATGCTGAGTCAACCCCTGAGTTGGGATGCGGGGCGTGCAGGAAGGTGAGCACGCCAGCCCTTGGTGTGGGGTCAGAGGTCAAGGGGTGCCACATGCCCCCTCTTGAGAGGCCATGGGTGGCCCTTCCCTCCCCAGGTCCTGCTTGAGCCGCAGGTCTTTGGGCCTGGGAGAGGGGAGGGATCTGCTGCTGCCGCCGCCTTGTGCAGCCGCGACTGTGTGCAGCCGCCGAGGGGGGGTGGTCAGTCAGCCTGCGATTGGACATGGCCGCTCCCAGGCCGGGCCGCGGGCCACACCAGGCGGGGCAGCTGGGGGGCTTCCGTGGCTGGAGGGGCAGCTCCAGTCTGGCTGACCTCACTGGCACTCCTCTCGAATGCTGGGAGTTGTGGGCCCCCTTCACTGGACGGGAGGAGGGGCGTGGGGAGTCGCCTTGAGGGAGCTGCTGGCTCCAGGTCAGAGGACCCCGCGCGGCAAGCACAGCACATCCCTTTCCCTGCTGCCGGTCCAGGGGACATGTCCTGGGGGGCCGTGAGGGTGTCACCTGGGACAAGTCACCATCGCCCTCATTCAGGCTTTCCTCTTTCCCTCCTTCTTGGGCAGAGGCTTTCGGAACCTTCTGGGTCCCTTGTTGGCATTTCCTTAGCTCTCTCTTCAGCAGCCCAGTGGCGCTGGCGCTGCCCCTGGTTCCCCATGGACCCAAGCAAGAGGCCGGTGGGTGCCCCTTGCCTCTTCACCACCAGTGAATGCCGGCATCTCTGGACACATTGGCAGAGCTGCAGGTGGGGGCGGGTCCAGGCCCCCTTGGCCCAGTAGGAGCTGCGCGGGCAGTGCACAGGCCCAGCCGCCCATGCTGCCATTGTCGGCATCGTTTTAGCACGTGCTTATTACACACCCACTGTGTGTCAGGCCCGGCTCCAGGCACTGGGCACAGCTGTGAGCAAGGCGGGCCCAGGTCCCTGCTCTAGGGATGACATCTGGGGTCGCTGAAGCTCTGCACACCTGGCTGACATGGAGACTGCTTTCCCAAGACAGGCTCCCATTGGGTCAGGATGCCAGTTGGGCATCCTGGAGTTGGGCTGATAAACCCACGGGTGGCTCAGGACCAGGGGATGGGGCAGCTGGAGTTGCAGCATCTCTGCCTATGGCCAGCTACTGCGGTGATGGCCCTCAACCCAGGGCTCGCCCTGGTCTCAGACCAGGGATCCAGAGGGTACCCCCAGGATGGGCCATGCCTCCTGAAGGCCAGCACAGCTGCCGGTCTCAGGAGCTGCTTCCTGCTGAGCTTGGGTGAGGCCTCACACCAGGCCAAGGATCAGGGCCCCACGTTACTGGCTGGGCTCCTCAGGAAACTCACCCCAGTCACCCTCCCCAGACCCCCAGTCCTGACAGGCCCACCCACACTCATCAGACCCGTCTGCCCCCTACCATTCATCCATCTCCCTTCATTCCCCCTCATGCGGCCCTCCCAGGATGGGAGGCTCCTTCCCGAGGTGTGGCAGCCTGACAGCCCACTGTGGGGGGGTGGCAGGGAGTGGCATCTCCAGGTAGGTGCTGTCACATGCCCAGGGCCCCACCTTTGGCACAACGTAGTCTCTCATGGTGTCACTGGTGGGATAACACTTGGAATCCTGTCACCGCCGATTAACTGGCTTTGTCCTTCCTCACCCCACAGAAGGACATGGCCCTGAAGCCACACGAGCGGAAGGAGAAGTGGGAACGTCGCCTTGTCAAGAAGCCCCGTGAGTCAGACAACTGCCCGTCTGCAGAGCCTGGTGAGAACGGGCGGCCCCTGGAGGCAGGCAGCTCCGAGCAGGACCTGGAGCCCACCTGCGACCGAGGGGAGAAGAAGGCCCCGCTGCAGCCCGCCAAGCAGGTGAGCGCTGGGCCCTCCCACTCCGAGTCAAGGGCTCCCGGGCGGCCTGGGGGCCACAGCAGCACCTGGACACCACCCATCGGCATCTGGGCCTGCCTGGCAACGTGCTCCATCGTTGTCGGGTGTGGGATTAGGGGCACACGTGGATTGGGGCCGGGGGCAGCCGCCTGCTGGAAGTCTGAGGGTTCTGAGCGGAGGCAGGAGACACCCCGGGAGGGGGCTGGCAAACCAGGCCAGGAACCCAGGAACTGGGGGCAGGGGGTGCTTGGCTCGGGCGGGGCTGGAGGGCGCACCCGCGGATAGGCTGGCCCCGTTTCCCCATTGCGTCTGTCAGGCTCCGCCGACTGTGGGGTGTCCAGCGTGTCTGTAACGCGTGGGGACCAGGCTCATCGCTGGGTGCTCTCCACGTGCTAAACTTACGCGAAACGCAGTGGGTCTGCGAGACAGGGAGGGAGTCACGTCAGTTGTGGTTGGTGGACCAGGTGCAAGGAGCAGCCCCGCTGGGAGCGGGCCCTCGGTGGGAGGAGCCATCCTTGCTGTCACCCAGAGCTCAGCTGGCATGGGGCAGGGAGACTGGGGCCAGGGGCTTTCTCCCAGAGTACAGGGTTCTGTCCTAGGTGTCGGCTCAGCACTACAGCTGTTTTCCTCTCCAGGGACTCACTGGTTTGCGCCTTCTTTTCCGAGAGGGGTTTTTCTTGGTGTTTCACCCTCCACTTTCAACTCCCTTGGGGATTGGAATGCTGGTGAGGGGGCAGCATGTCTCAGGGGCCTGGGCTGGATGGGGGGTCTACAGGCACACCTGCCCAGGTGGACACGTGCTCTTTCTTCCATGCAGGTGTGCTCCCCAGAAGGGGGGCCGCTCCCAGCCAACCACTGGGACCAGAACGGCCCGGCCCAGCGCCAGCAGCAGCTCCAGCCCAGCCAGCCCCAGGGGTCACTCCCAGCCCCGTGTCAGCGCTGCCAGCCCCGTCGGGCTCTCCCGGACCCTGGGCAGCCCTTCCAGCCCCAGCGGCCACTCCCGGGTCAGCGCAGCTGGCCCCAGCGGTCACTTCTGGGCCCAAGACAGCCCAGCCAGCCCCGGCGGTCACTTCTGGGTCCAGGTCAGCCCTGCCGGCCCCAGCAGCTGCTTCCAGCCCCAGATCAGCCCTGCCGGCCCCAGCGGTCACTCCCGGCTCAGCCCCGCCAGCCGCGTTGGGCACTCCTAGCCCCCAGGCAGCGCTGCCGGCGCCTGCGCTCCCTCCTGGCCCCGTGGCAGCGCTGCCGGCCCCTGCGGTCCATCCTGGCCCCGTGTCACCTCTGTCGACCCCTGCGGTCCATCCTGGCCCCGTGGCACCGCTGCCGGCCCCTGCGGTCTGTCCTGGCCCCATGCCACCTCTGTCGGTCCCTGCTGGCCCTCTGGCACCGCTGCTGGCCCACGCGGTCGTGGATGGGCCCGTGTCTCCGTGGCCAGCCCAGCAGGGCCTCCTCAGGACAGCGGTGCCGGCCGCTTCGGTCACTGCTAGCCCAGTGCCAGCGGTGCCAGCCCCCACAGTCACTCCTCATGCTGCGTCCACGTCGCCGGCCCACCAGCTCACTCTCAGGCCAGTGCTGCTGCCCCCGGCGGGTGTCCCTAGCCCCGTGCCAGCCCCGAAGGTCCCTCCTGGGCCAGCCCAGCCGCCCCCGGCGGTCACTCCTGGGCCTCAGTCAGCCCCAGCAATTAGTCGAAACCCCAGAGCAGCCTGGCCCCCCCAAGCCTTCACTGTTGGGCCCTGGACAGCCGTGCCAGCAAAAGCGGCCACTCATGGACCCAGAACAGCCTCACCCGCCCAAGCGGCCACTCTTGGGCCCAGAACAGCCGTGCCGACGAAAGCGGCCACTTCTGGGCCTGAAACAGCCCTGCCAGCCCCTGCGGTCACTTCTGGGTCCGAGCCAGCCCTGCCAGCCCCAGCCGTTACTCCCCATACCTGAGCGCCCGTCACTCCTGGGCCGGCCAGCCCCACCCCGCCGGCCTCTCCTGGGGCCCCCGAGCCAGCCACGGCAGTCCCTGCTGGACCTGGTCCGGGCCCATCAGCCCCAGCTCTCCCTCCTGGCCCCGGGCCAACCCTGCCGGCCCCTGAGGTCACGACGGACTCGATCCTCCACCCCTGCAGTGGCCCGCCAGGCCCCATCTGTGAGCCCCGGAGCCTGACACCCGTTTTCCCAGACCACCCCAGGTGTGGCTGTGCTGGGCCGGGCCAAGGCCCCCCTCAGCCTGTGGCCCGAGATGTGTTGTCAGACTGGCCGGAGGCCTTCTCCGGACAGGCCGGGCCGTTTGCGGCTGGAGGCTGAGGCCCAGCAGACAGGAGCCCTTGCAGGGCCACCACCGAGCGGAGGCCCCCCACGCCGGGAAGAGCGGAGAGGACCACAGCGCCTTCCCACCTCCCACCGGGCTGGCCCCCGCCGTGCCCGCTGCTTTGTGACGCGCACGCCCCCGGGAGCGAGCACACAGCCACCCCCAGGGGCTCAGGCTCGTGGGGTGGGGGGTCCTTTAGCATCTGTCTGTGCCTCTGAAGTGCCCACGTGTCCTTGAATGTTGGCCTTCCGTGCCCGGGTGTGCTGCACAGCCAGTGTGTGAGTGTGTGTGCATATACGCGGCGTGTGGTCTGCAAGTGTCTGCGTGTGCGTGGAGTGTGTGCGTGTGTGATTTTGGGGGGCGTGCCGGCTGTAGGCCTTGCCCTCCTCGGGCCCCACCCCATCTGGCCAGTGTGCATTCCCGCCCCCCACCAGGCAGAATGTGGGCACAACCAGAGCCAGGCCTGAGGTCCTGCTGCTTCCCTCTGCAAAGGGTGATGTTTGTCCAGCTCTAGAGTCCTGTGACTGTGGAGAGGGGACACGAGGGGTGCTCAGGGCTGTCTGTGGTTGAGTAGCAACTGCTGCTGAGACAGGAGGCCCCCTGTCAGGACTCTTCTTCCACCCCAGTGACTGAGCACTGAAGCTGGGGGCAGTCTCCTGTCCACCCCCCAGCTTTGGACCAAGAAAGCCTGCAGGGCCTGAGGCCATTCCCACAGTGTCCCCTCCTAGCATCCCACTCGTCCCCTACAGCTTTCCGGCGCCTGGCCCCCTAGGACGTCCCCTATCAGGACAGACCTCACACTACAAAACTCTCTGCTGCCCCCCACTCCCACCCGACCCGCACCTGCGCTCAAGGGTCACCACCCCTTGCCCCTGGCCTCTGGCTCAGGGCAGCCCCACGCTAGTGCTCCTGGAGTCCTGGGCACAAGGTGGGAGAGCAGCGTCGGCCACCAGGGGTGCCCTGGCCAGGCTCCCACTCAGTGCTCTGTGCGCCCAGTCTCATCCGGCTGTGACAGCCGCCTCTAATACCGACCCGGTTCATGGAGGCCACGGAGGTGCCCCCCGGTTTCCAGAACCGAGCCTCCCTCCCTGCTTGGTCATGAGGGCCCTGGCCCTCCGGGGGTCCTGACACCTAGAGCAGAGCCTACAGATACCTGGTCTCCCTCCCAGAAACATGGGGCTTATTTTTCGGATTAAAGAAAATAAAAAGTGCTGTGCCGTTATTTTTATGACAGCATCAGCGTTGGTGATTTAACAGCGCATGTGTCGTACGGGAAGTGATTTACGCCGACAAGTGGTTTTCTGCACATCTGGACTTGCCTGTCGTTCATTCCGTTCCGGCTGAGCTGCGGGAGAGCAGCCAGGGGAGCGGGCGCCTGGCCTGGACCTGGCTCACTGCGTCACGTGGTGTGGGCCTGGGGGCACTCAGCTGGCCATAATCACCCTCCAGGCCTCCCTGGCAGCCTCCTTGATGGACTGGCTCCACCTGTCCTGTTTTGGAGCCCCGGCTCTGGAAGGGGTCTGTTTCTAGATGCCACTGAAGGCGCTTCTGAGGTCTTGTCGTTGACCCTTCACGTTCGTTCCCACTGTTCCCTGTCGTCATGCACTGAGGGTGGCAAGGCTTCAGGCCGCCCCCTCCCTCCCACTGCCCTGACCTCCCAGCCCGAGGGGCAGCGCGAGCATCGCCGCACCGCCCGCGCCCCCGGCCCCGTGCTCTTGTCTGGGCGTGGCACGGGCAGGCCAGGACTGGACGGGTGCAGCTGCTGCCTTTCTAGGCCTTTCTGCTCTGGGCATGTTGGCTGCAGTGCTTGGGTGCCACTTAGTGGGGCAGACAGGACTGTCGGGGCACCGTCTCTGATGGCAGAAGGGGGGTGGGGAAGAGGGCTGAGCCCACAGGGACGCCACGGCTGGGGCCACTCTCCTTCTCCTCCTCCGGAAGTGCTCCGGCCAGGGGGGAGCTCCGTGGTGACTGGGGTGGGGCTGTTCCCTGCGTGATCACTGCTGAGGAAGGGGCTTGGCTTCCGCCTGAACCTGCAGGGGCCCTCTAACCCCTCCGGGGCTCCGCACGGCCGCGGCTGGCCTCAGGTTCAGCGTGCTGGGACCCTGAGGGGTGTGCACTTTGGCGAGGCACCCGCTGGCCAGGGAGGGGACTGGGCCGCGTGTGTTGTGTCCTGGGGGACCCGTGTTGCCATGAGAATATAGAGGTCCAGTGTGGCCAGATCTTTGTTTCTGCGAACAACTGGAAACCTGGGTTTTTCTGTGGATTCAGTGGTTTTTGAAACTTTGGTGGCTAATTCTAATTTGATGACTCACTTTGTTGGCCAAAGGACACAGCTGTGTGGGCTCTGCATGGCCTGGTGGCAGAGGTTGGGGCCCTGGCAATTGACCTGGCCCCGAGGTCAGGGGTGTGGGGTGTGGGGTGTGGCCCACCCCGTCACAGGGAGAGTAGGGCAGCCCAGCCTGATGGGTGGGGCTGGAGTGAGTCTTCGGGGGTGTCGTGGGGCTCTGGGGGAGGCCCCATGCTGCCCCAGGGAGCCCTTGGACGGAGACCAGAGCCTGGGCACAGTGCTGTACTGGGACCTCTCCTCCGGCCCTGCAGCCCACCTCCCCTTCTGCAGACTGGGCCGTGGGGAGAGGACAGGCACCTTCTGGGCAGGAGCCCCTGACTCGGCGCCTCGTCCCTGTTAAACCTGTGATGGGCAAGGGCAGTGGTGGTTGTAATTTGCTGCCAGGTTGAAGAGGGAGGGGTGAGCAGGTGGTCCATCCAAAAGCGGCCAGAGATGGAGTGTACTGTGCAGGTGCTTACTAAGGAGACCCCTTGGGATCCACCCCGTGGGTGGCAGGGCAGCCCCGGGAGGTGAGCATGGGCGACCCCTGATGAGTCCCCGGCCCTCACGGGGGACCGCACGCCACTTCCAGCGCCCACCTGGGGCACCCAGTCCAGGCTGGCAGTTTCCTGGGGAAGATGGCTCGTCTGCTGCTGTGCGCAGGCCTTCCCCACGTGCGCGTGTGCACGCACCTCTTCTGAGCACGGAGGTGCTCCACACGTGAACGCCTGGTCGCTCCCAACACGGTCTGCTCCTTCACGTGGGAGACACTCTGGGGAGGACAGGCCCCTGGACCGGCCGCTCCCCGCACGAGGACTTCGTCAGCACCTAAGGCGCCAACACTGAGGATGCGTCCCGACTGAAGCAGATCACCCGCGCCCCGTGAAGCCTCTGTCCCAGCAGACACGGAACGTGACTCAGTCCCCCAGTACGTTAGGAGAGGCAAGCGTGCGTCTGGTGTGCACAGACGTCTGGCTGGCCCGCCTCCTCCCAGCCAGGGGCTGCATTGACCGCAAGACGCCCCTAGCAGCTCGTCAGAGCAGGGGTGGTGGTGTCTAAGGAAGATGGTGTCCAGGCCCAGCCACCTGCCCTTGCCTGGGGGGCTTGGCAAGAAACCTATCCCAGGGGTGGGACTGGGGAGCCTGAGACGGAGGGGTGCACCGCCCAAACCCCTGGAGGGGTCCCAGGGGCCTTGTCAAAAGGCAGGTCCTGACCCTGCAGACGAAGCTTGGAGCAGCGCTCTTTGATAGGACTGTAATAGGACCCACATTGCAAGTGTGAAGAGAAGAGACAAAATTAACCCTAATGTATTTTAAATCCATGTACCGTCAGCTCTGTGTATCCGCGGACGCAGCGGGCTGACTGGGCTACATCATTTTATACGAGGGATCTGAGCAACCGTGGATTTCGGTATCTGCAGGGGGCTCCTGGAACCAGCCCCCCACGGACACCGAGGGACAGCTACATTCTAAGTAGTATCGTTTCAATATGTAGTCAGTATGAAAACTATCAATGGGATATTCCAGTGTTTTTTTGTACCAAGTCTTGGAAAAGCAGCGTGTATCTTACTCTGCCCTTATGCAGCCCTTCTCAGTTGAGACTGGCCTCAGACTGGTCCAGTGTGTCTCAGAGCCGGCAGGCCGGGGAGGTGACCTTCCCAAGGTCACTTTCTCCCCGCACTTGCTGCTCTTGTTGGTTTCCTCATTCTCTCGCTCAGCCAGCCTTGGTTTGACCCCTCACCACTGGACCGCAAAGCCGAGCGCGTGTCAGCCTAGAACCTCCCCTTGAGCACCAGGCCTGTGTATCCAGAGCCGAGACCCTCCACTCAGATGCCACGGCCCCCACACTGAGCGAGAACAAACCAGAACACAGCTCTAAAGCTTCCCCGCACTTCAGTGGGGAGCCTTGCGTCTGCCCCGGTGATTGGGCCAGAAACAGGGAACAATCTTCCACTGCTCACTCCTACCCAGGCCAGTCCTTCGCTTCTGCCTCCTGACTGTCCTTCTGAGCAGGGTTTCATTAGAAAATTCAAATGGAAACAAAAATTCACCGTATAGAATGTGTGGGGTGCAGCTAAAGTAGTGTTCGGAGTGAGACCTCCAGTTTCAGTGCTCGTGTTAGAAAAGAAGACAGGTTCAAGATCAGTGACCTGAAGAAGCTAGAAAGAGAAGAGGAAAGTATCCTAAAGAAGAAAGGGGCGAATACAAATGAGAGCGTAATTAGTGAACCAGAAAGCAAACAATAGAGAAAATAAAGCCAAAAATTGTTTCTTGGAAAACACCAACAAAATTGAGAACTCCCTAGTTAGACTGATCAAGCAAAAAAGAACACAGATTACCAATGTTAGGAACGAAAAAGGAACTACCACTGCAGGTGCTACAGACTTGGAAAGGATGGCACAGAAACAATTTTATTCCAGTAATTGAACAACTTGGGTGAAATGAACAAATTTTCTGAAAAATACAACTTGCCAAAACCGACATAAGATGAAGTAGGTGATCTGAATAGTCCTGTACCTGTTAAAGAAATTGACTTTGTCACCGGATGCCGTGCCTACCCGTCACGGCCAGCCCACCACCGTCTCACCAGCTGACCCCACAGTCGGCCCAGGGGCTGTGTTCAGCGACCACGCCTGTGAGGCAGCGTGTTGCTAGTGCCGTTTTCAGGTGAGGGCACTGAAGCAAAAAACAAGCAATAGCAACACGAGGAAGCATCTCCGTAACTTGCCCAAGACAAGCAGGAAAAGTGGCTGAGCCAGAATTCAAACCAGGTGGCTCGGCTCCAGAGTCTCTGCCCTTGACCGTGACCTTTCCCTGGAAGACAGCAGCAGCTGGCCGGCCCCCGTCTCCCTGCCCTCTGCGGGCAGTGAGGTTCCTCTAAGGAGCTCATTTGAGCATGCCCTTCCCTTGCTGAAAGCATTCTGGAAGGTCCCCTCCACCCTCGGGAAGTCCTGGCTTCTGGATATGGCCTGAGCTCCCCCCCTCCCCCCACAGCCTGCCTGCCAGCTCACTCACCCTGTGGCTCAGCTCCCGCACCGCCCACCCCTCCACGCACACCCTCCCTCCCCTGTGCCCGTGCCCCTCTCCCGCTTTTTTTTTTTTTTTTTTTTTTAATTTTTATTTTGGCTGCGCTGGGCCTTCCTTGCAGCACGTGGACTTCTCTAGTGGCGGTGCGCGGGCTTAGTTGCCCCGCGGCATGTGGGATCTTAGTTCCCTGAACAGGGATCCAGCCCGCATCCCCTGCATTGGAAGGCGGATTCTTAACCGCTGGACCACCAGGGAAGTCCCCCGTGCCCCTCTCTTCAGCTCACCCTTCTGCGGTGTGGTTATTTCTCATCTGCACCCCTCCACCAGGCCTGGTAACCCCGAGGCTGGCAGAGGGCTGGGCCCCTGGAGCCTCGGTAAACGCCGAGAGTGAGACAGAGAGGGACAGAGTTCTGGGTGCACTCCACATTGGCCCGTCCGTGCTCCTCACCATCACATCTGTCGGCTGGGCCCATATTTGTTTGCCAGTTTGTTCAGGGGTTTTCTAATCACTTATAAGACAGTTTCCAGACTGGGCTGGGTAGAGTCCTTCCAGAAGATTCACACTTGGCCTCTGGCAGATGAGCATCGTGATGGGGAATAAGCTCTGACACCTACTAGCGGTGTGGCCTTGGGCAGATGACTGCCCCTCAGTGCCTCAGTTTTCTCATCTGTACAGTGGGGTAATGACACCCCTCCCTAAGGGTTTTCGGTGAGTCAATTTAAAGTCAGAACCATTCTGGGTCCTGGCTAGCTGCTGTAAATGCCTGGCTGCTTTAATGTGGATGGTTTCTCCCACCTCCACCTGTTCTGAGGCCTGGGCTGCAGCTTGTGGGGAGGGGCAGCCGCGGGGGGCTTTCCTGGGTCGCTCTTCATCCTCTCCCCCTCCCCCCCCCATGCCGTCATCGTCATCGTCATGGTCGGCTCTGCGCCAGCCTGGCTGGGACCACACACGCGGAGGTGCAGTTCCAGGGTTAGGGGCCCGGGCTCTGCAGTGGCCCCAGGCAAGGACTCCTCCTTTCAGATGACCTGTTTCCTCAAGTGTAAAGTGGGGCTGTCACTACTGCATGCGCCTCAGGTTGCTGAGATGAAAAACTGAGTTGGCGTGCACGGTCCGTGCTAGATACGCTTGTTTGCTGCTCTTATTGTGGTTACTGCTTTATCGTTATTCCTTGTAGAAGGGTTCCTCCCGCCTCCTGGGTGAGGCCTGGCCGGGCGAGGCTCAGCTTTGGCCTCCTTGGCAGGCTCACCTGGCCCCATCCTGCGGGGGGAATCCGGCGGCCTGGCAGGGCCTAAGGGCAGAGTGCTTGGCCTTTCCGTGGCTTTGGCACCTGTGCCCGGGGCCTGCAGCCTAGGGAGCCGCAGGCTGGGTGCCGAGGCGGCCTGCAACACGGGCCCCCACCCCAGACAGGACCCTCACGCGGACGGAGCACGGGGGACTTGCTGAGGGGCGCTGTTGGGAGGAGGGCGGAGGGGAGTGGACACCTGGGGCGCGGCCGGCACCCACCCCACGTCCCCGGCCCGCCGTGCTGTCACAGCCCGTTCGGCGTGTACTTCTTTGGGCTCTGTTGTCAGTCCCTGTCTGGACCCAGGAATGCCTCGGTGACTACGACACCCGTTGGAGTTCCAGACAGGCGTGACAGGGGTGGGGAGATTTGGGGGTGACAACAGGTCTGCCTGGAAACGGAAGGGGGCTGCTTTAGACCAGGGGATCGGGGCGGCCTCACCCAGGAGGTGACCCGAGCTGAGGGTGACGAGGAGCCAGCTGGCCCGTACCCTGGGATGGGGGTGGCACAGGGCCTGGGCAAGTGTGAATGCCACTCACCCACAGAGGGCCACTGGGGGGTTTTAAGCTGCACAGTGACATGAGCTGAGTTATGTGTTTCAAAATTCACACTGGAGGAGGGCTGGGCAGCTGCGGGGAGGTGCTTGTGGCTTGACTCAGCAGACAGATGGGGACAGCAATGGAGCAGGCTGAGTGGCTCAGCCAAAGAGTGGAGGTGAGATGGAGCCCAGGGGACCCTGCTCTGGTGGCACACACACCCAGAGTCCACTGGCACGACTGGGGGCAGGACACGGCACACCACCGCTGTCCCCCAGCAAGAGGGACCACACTCAGGCACAGGCAGGGTGTCGCGGACACTCACATGCACTTGCTTACATAGAGCTCCCAGAGCCTGCTGGCTCCCCGGGTTGTAGCCTCAACTCAGCCAGCGTCCCGTATACAGTCTGTTGTACGTCTCCATCCCCCATCTGTCCATCCATCCATCAATCACCCACCTGTCCATCTGCCCACCGAGCCGAGTCCCAGGGGAAGGATGTGGAGCAGCGGGAGGGGTGGCCAGCCTCAGAGGGCAGCAGCTCGCTCCCTGACCCTGTGCTGGCGTGGGACCCCTCCTCACTGTGCCGGGCCCCATGCCAGGTAGTGGGGACTGAGGACAGCCCCTGCCTGTTGGGCACTCGCGGTCCAGCGACCCTGCTTCACTCTCAGAGGGACACCTGGTGGCGCAGGAGTGGAGGGAACATCGGGAAGGATTCCTGGGAGAAGCAGGGCCCACGCCCAGAGCCGGGGCTCCTTAGGGCTGACTGCATGGTTCTGGAGCCTCCACCCCCTCGCAGCCCGGAGGACCGCCCCCCTCCCTCCCCCTTCCCCGGGTCACCCGGCAGCTGCAGTACCACACTTCACCAGCAGGCGCTGCTGTCAGTCGCGGACGCCAGCCTGCAGTGCTGCACTTGGGGTGACCGTCCTCCACGCGGAGCTGGGGGGTGTGCTGTGCACATGCGGAGGAGAGGCCGTGCAGGCCGCCTTGTCGGGTGGGGCGGGGGCCCCGGCCTTCCTCGCCCACGCCAGCGTCTGACCCGCCCACCAGCCCCCTCGCGGGTGTGTTTGCCCGGTCTGCGAGAAGGGCCCCTCCCTGGGCCAGCCTTGCTCTATGGCCCTGCCTGAAGCCCGGGCTCCCCAGAGTGGGAGGTAGAGCACAGACCTGGAGCTCGGAGGGTGGGGGCGGGGGGCTGAACAGAGTAAAGTATGTGATGTCCTCACTGCTGTCACGTGCCAGGCAGGGCGGGGTGCAGGTTCAGTGGGGTCAGGCGGCCCCCTGAGCGACAGGGAACCGGGTACAGAGCAAGTAGTCAGGCGGCAAGGGGCTTCCTGGGCAGAGCTTTGGGTTTACAGCCCTGGGGCACTGATGTAGCGGGGGTGACAGAGGGGCTAGGCGGCGGGGCACCGGGGGGAAGGGGGCCCCATCCCGGGCATAGCCTGGGCCTCGGACCCTGCTGCAGTCCAGGCTTCAGGTGGACACGACAGGCTGTCGCCCCCCACTTAGCTGTGCCGGGCACCTGCTCCGAGGGGTCACGGAAGGCTTCGGAGCCCCCAGAACGCACTGGACACTGGGGACCGGCTGGAACGGGCAGGGAGCGCGAGGGGGGGGCGAGAAGGCAGGTGGGTTCTCGTGGATGAGCGCGGCGCGGCCTCCCCGTCCAGCCCGCGGGGGCCACTCGGGGCCGTGGGCTTGGCCTGTGGCCGCCCAGTCTCCCTTGAGGTGCCCAGGGGAGTCACCGGGGGGCCCACACGGTCTCGGAGACCCAGGCCCACGGTGTCCGATCCCTGAGGAGGCCCAGGAGCGCTCGCTTTGCACGGGGGGTGGTCCCTGAGAGGAAACTGGGGTGCTGGGAGGAGTGGGGAGTGCAGGAGGAGGGGCCTCCGCCGCAGGCCTGGGTTGCCATGTGGCCCCGGCACGGAGAGGCCGGGTGTGTGCACACGCGTGTTTGTGCGTGTTTGCTGAGTGGACACGGGATGGGGTGCCTGGGCTGTCGGGAGCCTGTGCTCGGTTTCTGCAGGGGCGTCGTGGAGTTGGCCACGGGGGCACTTTTCCCGACTCCCTTCTCGCTGGGATGTGCCTGACCCTTGCCCCACCTCCCAGAGCCTGTCCCCTGACTGGTTTGAAGGAGACTCTGGGTGGCCTCAGCCGCAGCCCCCTTTGCAGGGTTCCCCAGGGTCTGCACTAGGCCATCCTCCACCCCTTCCCCTCCCAGGCCTGCAGGTGTGGAGGCCAAGTGGGCCTCTCCTTATCCTGGAGGCCAGTGCAGACCGGCCGTGGGCCAGAGGGCACCTCCCACCCCTGGGGGGCAGCGGGGAGAGGCATGGGGCAGAGCCCAGAGCCCCTGAGAACGTGTGTGTGCTCGCGTGCACTCCCGAGAGCTCCACGGGCTGATGGTCGTCTGCGGGCAGAACCGTCTGGCCGGGCGCCAGCTCCTGCAGGGGCTGTCGCGTGCGGCTGTCCGGGTTGTGCACTGCACAGCTCCAGGGCCGCCACCCCACTGTCGCCAGAGGTGGCGTGTGCGTCTGCACGCGCGCAGCAGTCGGGTGTGCGGAGGGAGGGCGCCTCTGTTCCGTCTGCGCGGCAGGGCTCTAGGGGTCGCGGGGGCCCTGTATGCGCCCTGCTTCAGCCAAGGGTCTCGGCCGGGTGGTGTGCGTGCGGGGCACTGGGCAGGTGTCAGGAGCAGGTGGGCGATGGTCGGGATGTGGGCAGGAGAGGCCGGGTTGGGTTCACGCAGGGCCGTCCGGGGCTCTCAGTCGCCCTCGTATCTGTGCGCTCTGGTGGGTGCTGGTCTGTGAAGGGTCTGGACTCCCTGTGAGCCTGCTCACTGCTGGCGAGAGGGGTGCCGGGCGCCCCCAGCCCGCCCCAGGGCATCCCAGGCCCAGGGCGTTTCCTCTCCGCACCAGGGGGAAGCCACCTGGTGTGCAGCTTGAGGGGCAGCCTGGGGACACCGCTGGGCCCCGCCTCTCGAGCCCCTTCTCAGCCGCACCCCCTGGGCTGGCCGCCCGCCCCCCACACTCTGGGGGTCTGATCACCGAGTGGAACCACATGCTGCCTGTCTGCGGCCAAGTGCGCTTGGCGGCCGGCCCGGGAGACAGACGCTTCCTCCTGGGATATGCCACGGAACCCAGGGCGAGGAGGGGAGCCCCGCTGGCCAGAAAGCCCAGGACCCCAGGTGCTCCTGGGGTGCCTCAGTCTGAGGGCGGTGCCCCGACCCTGCTGGTCTGAGGGAAGTGTCCTCTCGCCACCCTTCTGAGGGCCGTGAGCTGACCCTGCCAGCTGGAGAGCAATGCCCTGCTTCCACATATCCACCCGTCTAAAGGGGAGTCCTGGCCCCGCCAGCCTGAGGACACGTTCTGGTGGTGGGCCACCTTGCACGAGCCGATGGGTACGTGCTCAGGGATTTTGCACACCTCGCGGAAACCGCTAGGGCTCTCCTCTCCCCAGGGAGCCTCATTGCTCCCAGCGGTGCCCTCCCCCCCGCTTCCCGATAGCCCCGTGACCCACCTCCTCGCCTTTCAGAAGTGTCACCTTCTCAGTGAGGCCCGCCCTGGCGACCCTTCTTTGCTCTTCTCCGCTGTTGTCCTTCCAAAGCACCTGTGGCCGTCTGCCGACCGTGTGCTGGCCTCTTTGTGGCTTCAGGAGGGCGCGGGCTTGGGTCTGTTTGTGTTCATTGCCCAGAATAGAGCCAGCTCATAGGCACGCAGTAAGCCTTGGGTGGGTGGATGGGTGGACGACGTGTGGGTGAATGGATAGATGGATAGATAGGTGAATGGATGGTGAATGGATGGATGAGTGGACAGGTAGATGGGTGGATGGATGGATGGATGGGTGGATGGACGGGTGAGCGGATGGGTAGATGGGTGGATAGGTGGAAGGGTGGATGGATGGGTGGATGGATGGATGGATGGGCAGATGGATAGACCACAAGGCCCAGGGGTGGGCACAGGCCCAGGGGCTCCCAGCTGCCATCCCAGGACAATCAGTGCCCAGGGACTCTGACCGTATCTCTCCAGCTCCAGCTAGAAATGGAGGCATGGCGTCCCTGGCCTTCTGGCATAGCTGGCTAGCAGCATTTCTGAGCCTCTAGGAAGCAGGCAGGGCTACAGGACAGCCAGACCCCAGCTTGGGCTGTTTGGGGTCCTGGCCTAGGAAGAGAAGGTGACCAGCCATCCCAGTCCAGGGTTGGGGTGGTTCCCAGGGCACAGGACTCAGTTTTACAGGATTTTCTGGGAAATGGGGCTTTCAGAGCTAAAACTGACTGCCTGAGGAAGGATGACAGACCCCAGCCTGCCCCCCTCTGCAGGGCACCACCGAGGAGTCAGGATAAGGCATCCTCTCTGAGGCCCAGCTTAGAGAGGAGACAACTTGTGTGAATGTATGAAGTGGAATGTGGCATCCTCCCGCCTCACATTTCAGCTGTGTGTGGGTTGTTCTTCAGCCTCTGCTTCCCCTCCTGCTTCGTTAGGTGTCCTTGTGCAGTGAGCAACCTGCACAACTATACAGAGCGGCCCTGCGCCAGGCCTTTCCTGTCCTCGCAGTGTCTCTGGGTCCAGCCTTCTTCTTCCTGGGCAGGGACCCTGCTCCGAGCCCAACCCGAGATCCTGTCCCCCAGCAGTGAGGTGGGGCTCATGGGGGTGATGACTGCTGATCAGAGCCGTGAGTCTCAACTAGAGCCGCAGCAGAAGCCCCCAGGGGGCCTGACGGCACAGCAGGTCGGGGCGGGGCCTGAAGGTGCGCGTTTGCATTGCTAACCAGCTCCTGGGTCCTCCTGCTGCTGGTCCGGGGACCCCACTGTGAAAACCACTGGACTAGGGCGTTTGTTTTCTTGCAGAGGCTGCCTGCCAGCAAGGCGGTGAGGAAGGTCCCCCAGGCTCCCATGTTCCCTCCTTTTGGTGAGGCCTGTCACGGGGTCCAGAGGCAAGAAACGCCCATCCCTGCGGGGCAGTTAGAGCCCACTGGGGACAACAGGGACACCTGGTGGCTTCTCGGTGCTGGAGAAGGGTTCCGGCTCACAAACAGAACCTCTTACCCCCATAGTGCCTGTGAAGGGCTCTGTCGGCACCCCCATTTCACAGATGAGGAAACAGGCTCAAGCACAGTTAGAAGAGGCAGCGCTGGCCCAGGGGCTGGGCATTCACCGCTTGGCTGAGCACGAGGGAGCTAGTGAGGCTGGGGTGCCACGGGCTCACGATGGGGGTGCTCCTGCCTGGGGTAGGACTAGAGAGGTTACGTGACAGTGTGGAAAGTGGACCCAAAATCCTGCTTGCATCTTTCTTTTTACTCGGAAATAGTTTCAAACCTCTAGTTGAGTCTCAACTAGAGCCGCAGCAGAAGCCCCCAGGGCCTGCCGTGGGGAGCGAGGGTGATATTGAGGCCTGGGCTCCCCCCGGGTGTGGCTGTTCCAGCTTCCCAAGAGGGTCCTTGCACCCAGGGCCCGGGCTGTGGATGGACCCTGGTTCTGTGTTTTGTCATTACACTCTGCTGGCCACACAGTGTAGGGGCCTGTGGCTTTGGGGAGTTGTACCCCATCTCAGGGCTTAGGTTGGCCCTGGGGAGCAGGGGCTCTGAGGGGCTGCCTCGAGAGAGGCTTCTGGCTGAGCCCACGCTGGGGTCTGCAGGAAGAAGGGCTCAGGCCATAAGGGGGTTTCCTGGGGACTCGAGAATATTCCAGAGCATAGCTGGTGCACCTTGCTGACCCGTCCTGACCTCCTGCCCTGGCTGGGGTCTCTGGGGCTGAAGGATGCTTATGAAAAAACGGCTGGGCGTGGAGGACTGGGCCTGCCTGACCCCGGTCGTGGCGCAGCTTCTGAGCACTCCTGAGCTCCGCGAGCTTGTGCGCTGGGCTGGGAGGCCTGGGGGTGGAGAGGGGGGCAGGCCGTCCGCACGCCCCGCACGCCCCCCACGCTGCCCCACAGGGACAGTGGCAGCCCCTGGAGCAGGGGTCATCGGGTGCTAGGCAGTGTGCCGGCCGAAAGCCACGGCCTCGGTCTGCCGCTAGGAGACGTCAGACACGCAGACGAAGGTGTGGGCCGTCAGTGCGTGTCCAGACGAAGCTGCGGGAACGTTCCAACACAGGGAGGCTGGAGAGACCGGGAGGTGGTGGGATGGCCGAGCTCCGCGGGTCCTGCCGGGAGGGCACCAGGAGCTGGCAAGACATGGGCGGAGGCTGACCTGGTTCAGGGGTGGTGACTTACTGGGCCTGGGAGGGTGGAGGTCTGGGGCTGTGATGGGCACCCCTGCCCCGCAGTTCTGTGAGGTTTGAAACTATTTCCGAGTAAAAAGAAAGATGCAAGCAGGATTTTGGGTCCACTTTCCACACTGTCACGTAACCTCTCTAGGCCTTGGTTTCCTCCTCTGTAAAGTGGGCACAAAGCATCTAACAGGGCTTTTGTGTGAGGAGCAAAGAGCTGAGGGCCCGCCAGGTCTACAGAAATTCTGGCAGATTTATGACCTAGCAGCACCTGTCCTAGTGAGTACTACTTGCTTCATTCTGCAGATGACAGAACTGAGGCACAGAGAGGTTGAGTAATGGCCCTAGGACACAGAGCGGGGAGTGGCTCTGCAGACCTTGCAGCCCTGACTGCCCACCATGGGTTGTGGTGAGGACTGAAGGGGCCCGGGAGTGGTGTGCGTGCCGGGAGCGGGGGTGAATTGCCGCCGGCCTGTCTTGGCGCCCCCTGACCAGCCCTGGTGGAGTGGAAAAGGGCAGGGCGGCCCATTGGCCCGCTCCGCATCCAGGAGTCTTTACAGTCATCCACTGGGCCAGCGGGAGGAAAGGACAGACCGAGCTGGCAGCAGTTCATGCTGCTGAGTGCTCGCCCTTCGCTCTCTGAGGCATTTCTTTCCCATTCTGGGTAGGAATGGGCGGTACTGGGTTGTAAATGCTTGGCTCTGCCCCTGCCGCCCCCTCCCCAGGTTTCAGCCCAGAGGGACCGGGTCTCGGAGGGGGGAGGAGCCCGAGCCTGGCTGTGCCCCGGCCCCACCCTGCAGGGTGTTTGCTGAGCCCGTGTCTCCCGTTCCCCAGATGAAGGTCACAGTGTCCAGAGGGGGCGACCACAACAGTGACGGTGACAGCGTCCGAGAAGCCACCAGCTCCCGGAGGAGCAGTTCTCGGGACCAGCTCAGTGACGTGAGTAGCCCAGCCGCTCCCCGGAGCATTTCTGGGTCCCTGGGGTGACTGCCAGACCAGCCCCCAACCTTCAGACACTGCAAGCCGTTTGCTTAGGGGCCCAGAGTCTCAACTGAGGGTTTTGTGCTCACAACTAGCATCTGCCTTCATTAAAACATGATTTTTCACTAATTAGGGCTTCCCCGTTAGGAGGGATTTGAATGAGGCGCAACCACGAGGCACTGGCCGGGGCCCGTGGAGGCGACCGTGCTGGGGTGCAGGTCCTGTGTCCCGCTGGGGGCGGGCTTGGGGTTGGTGCCAGGCAGGCAGCCGGCAGGGACGTGGATGGGGAATGACTCGCACAGATGTGTTTATTAAGAAGGGTAGGGGGAGCGTCTCTGGCCCCGTGAGCAGGTCTGGAACTGCAGGGAACAAGCTGGAAGCACTCCCACCTGCCCAGGCGGACCGGCCTGTCAGCTCAGGCTGGCAGTGGCCTGCGTGTCCAGCATTCCAGGTCTCTGCCTGGATGCTGAGGTGGCCACTGGGGGCCACGCGGAGGGGAGAGTGCCCCACCGAGGCACAAGCTGGCCTGTCCGGGGACACCCTTCGGTGTCCTGCCTAAAAGACAGGTCCCTGAGCTCAGGTCCCGGGTTGGGTGTTCTTGGGGCCCAGTGTGGGGATGACCCAGGCAGGCAACACACAGGAGCTGCCGCTGGGATTTGGCCCACAGTGGGGATGCTGGGTAGCCTTCCAGGGCCCCTGGGTCTCCCTGGACCTTGGAGAAGGGGATGGGCAGGTGATGTCAGGGCTAGGGGTGGGGACAGAGGGGCCCCAGGGGGAGGGACGACTCAGGCAGAAGGGTTCCCAGGAGGAGGCATTGCTCCTGGAAGAGGCCTTTGTCTTCTTGACCCCCAGCTGCAGAAGTGGCCGCAGAGCAGAGATGGGTTTTCTGCAGGGCTAAATGGAACGAGTCGTCTCTCATTATCATTTAAATGGGGGCTGGGGGAGGGCGGGCACGGGAGGCCGGGAGGAGGGCCTAATTGCCCGGCTCCGATCTTGTTGCCACAAGATGGGAAAATAGGCTGGTAATTGTCTGGGGCCGCGGGGGCTGCCCTAGTTCGAACTCCTCTAATTGCCAGCCGCAGTAAATGAGCGGAGACAGATTCTGAGCACAGCGCCAGCGGTGTGAGGGCGCAAGCTTGGGGGCAATTATGGCACCCTACCCACCCCCATTAGCAGGGCCTGGGGCTGGGCCACCCCTGGTGGTGAGGGACCCCCACTGCGGTGAGCTCGGCCTGGCAGACCCCCAGGGGCTGGCCCGGGCCGGCCAGGGTCTGCCTGGGGCGGGGAGGGGTGGCCTGGCCTCAGCTGAGCAGAGCAGAGTGGGCCAGGCTGCAGTGGTCACCCCTCCCAGAAGAATCTTGGCATCTGGACCTCAGTGTGGCCTGGACCCTGGTCTGTGGGTCCCACACACCTCAGACAAGCCCGCCCTCGCTGACTGCGCCAATGTCCCCCGCACACACACCTGCCCGGTCACCATGTCCTGTCCGCCTGGACCTCAGGGCTCAGCCCTGGGGAGCTGGTGAAATGCACTTGACTGGTCTCTCCCATCGGATCTGAAATGCCCTTTTGAACCAGAGGGAGCTCCATCAAGCATTGTTGGGGTCCCCTCACAGGGCCTCTGGGGTGGCTGTCAGCCTCCAGGCCACAGCTGACCCCCACATCTTGACATCTGAGGCCCCAGTTGCCCAGCTCCTCCTCCAGGAAGGCTTCCCGAGGTTTCCCGCTGGACCCTGTGACCTGGGAGGCTGGTGGGTGGTGAGGGAAAGGTCGACCTGAGCACAGAGAGGGGGTCGACCCCTGGCCCAGAACCCTGTGTGGAAAGGTGGGGTTGGTCCTCTGGGAGGGGCTGAGATCTGGCCAAGGGCTGAGCCCATCCCCGAGGAACGTGGGGAGGCCCCGCTGGGCTGGACCACGTCTCCAGGTCTGGGGGTGGAAGGCTCCTGGTGCAGGTCTTCAAGCCAGGCCCCAGGCTGATCTGGGCTCCATGGTGCTCGGCGTGGCCCCAGGCCAGAGTTCCAGCAAACACCCCAGAGGGGGCTGCCGGGCTCTGCCTGCTCAGGTCCTCGGAGGAGAGGGTGGCCATCAGGGGCTGCCGCCGGTTCCTGACTGTCCTTCTTCCTTCCCTGCAGAGCTCGGCGCAGGCGGTCTCAGGCAGAGGTTACTCCGTAAGTGTCCCGCCCTGCTTCTGCTGTCTGCTCCCCGCACCCTGGCCCTCAGGAGCCCCGACTGTGCCAGGCGCTGCCCCCAGGCTGGAGGGGGGTTGGTGCAGGTTGGGGGTGGGGCCGGAGTGGGCGGAGGTTCCAAGGGAGCATCCCTCCTGGGGTCCTGCCCTGCAGCCCTGGCCTGCGAGGAGTGTGGGTGGGCCGGACACTCTGCCTCTGGGTCCTGTGGGGCAGCGCTTGGTGTCGGGTCCCACCCGTGGAGCAGCTGCCCCCCAGTGCCCTGACACCATCTCCCGGACCATACTCGGCCGGGCCGGAGAGTCTGGACCGGGGTGTGTGGCCCCAGTCCCTTAGCTGTCGTCTGGGGCCCAGGGGCAGGAGGGGGACGGCCTGCTGCCGCCTGATACTCCAGCCAAGGGGGGGCCCCGTCCCTGTCCCCCAGCCTCCTCCTCACGACTTTATTTCATTTCCTCTTAAGTATCAGGAGGACTGTTAATGACACCGTAAAACCCAGAGCTCCATAAAAGCCATTTCTGCAGATTTACAGCCGTTTCGGCTCATTGGAGGGCAGGGTCCTGGGCTCCGCCCGCCTCATCCCCGCAGCCCCTGATTTACTGCGAGTTCCAGAGTTCCAGGGTTTGACAGGCAGCCTCTCTAAATCACAGGGGCTTTTTACAGGGTGTGTAATTAACCCATTAATTCCCCGGGCGGCAGGGACAGCCATGGATCCCTGGCCGTCCTCTCCCCCAGCTCCCCAACCCCCAGGGTCCGCTGGCCCAGGCAGCTCTGCCTTCTGCCTCTAACCCCGGGCCAGGCCACAGCGTCTTCGAGCCTTTGACCTGGGGGGCTGGACACTTCTGGGTGGTGGTCCCGGGGCCGCCCGAGGGGTGTCTTCCTGGGGAGTCCTCTGCCCTCCTTGGGCAGCCTTGGTGCTCTCATCTGCGGTCACGGTCATGGTCGGTGGCCCGTGCTGCTCCTTCCTCCCGCGGGCCTGGGCGGTCCTGACACACCAGCCTCCCCTGGAGCTGACTGTGTTGGCAGTGGCATTCAGGCCAGGAGCTGGGCCAGGACCAGGGCTGTGGGAGATGGTTGGCAGTGTGGTGCAGGTCGGCACTGGGGCGAGCTGGCACGGTAACGGGGACAGTGGGGGCCAGAAGGCCCACCGGCCTGCATCGGTCCCAGAGGGTCCAGGAGTCCCGAGAGGCTGGGCCCAGGGAGGCCCTGTGTGGAGCTTCCCGCTGTGTCTGAGATGCCCAGGGCAGCTGGGGTCTCCCTGCCCCAAGTCTCCTTGCCAGAGCTGCTGGGCGGCCCTTCTGCTTCCAAATCACCATGTGTCATTCGTGGTTTCTCCCCAGAACGCTGCTTTGAATGTTTCCTGGAGAAGAACCTGTAATTAACATGCCAGCTGCTTGCAGCTTAGCTCCCCGCCGCCGCTGCACGGGAGTGACAGATGGTGGCGGGCAGGGGCCCAGCCTGCTGTTCAGCCGTGGGGCTCCTGGACCATGTCTGCAGACGCCTGCGTGTGCGCACCAGGCCCTGGCGTGAGCAGATGTGTCCGCAGGTCCCTGACGTGTGCCGGCCAGCGCTGCAGGGCATGCATGGTCAACCCGGCCCTGGTGGCCCTCTTGCCCAGTTGGCGTGGTAGCAGGGGGGGCTGCCCCTGGGGCTGGAGGAATGGAAACGGGCCCAGAGGACCCTTGCCCAGCAGGCAGCGGCTCGGGGCTGGGGGCAGGCAGGCGGCCCTGCCAGGAGCCAGGGGGCTGGGGTTTGGAGGCCAGCTGGGCCGAGCTCAGGGCGGCTGCAGTCCTGCCTCTAGATCCAGATTTCACTGTGGAGGCCTCAGACACACCTGAGGGTGCCACTCAGGTTGGGGGCCATGTCTGTGTGTGGCTCTCAGTGAAAGGGGAGTGTGTGTTGTGTACCCCTGTGTGTTGACACGTGTCGGTCACATGCACGTGCCTTGAGGCGGTGTCTCTGTGTGGCCGTGCGGCTGCACGCCTACGCGTAGAAGCATAACGTGTTTCTCTCTGGCCATCTGTGTGTGTGTCTGGGTCTTGTCCTCTCGAATGTCTGTCTGGAGGTGCCCGGATGTGTCTGTGGATGTAGCAGGTGGGTGTGTGCCTGCCACACGTGTGTATCTGCATGTAAGTGTCCATCTGAGAGCCTGTGTCTGGACGTGGCACGGGTGCCTCTGTACATGTACAACTGTGATTCTGCAGTACGTGTGTGTGTGTGTGTCTGGCCACGTGGCATTGCGTGTAGGTGTGTACCTTGGCCTGTGTGTCCCTTGCCGTCTGTGCGTGTCTGCAGTTGGGGCCTCAGGCCCAGCAGGGGTCATGCTTGTGCTTGCCTCTCCTCGACAGCGTCCCTCCCCCCGTACTAGGTGACAGGGCGGGGGGCGGGGGCATTTGTCGTCTGACCTGGTTTATAGACCGTACTTAAAAGAGTTTAATTTGCCGAGATTTATCCCCAGCAAATCCCCAATTATCGTTCATCCCCAACAGCGTCCGTCCCGAAAGCTCCGTGCAGCCTCCCCAGCCCGCCGTCAGAGGTGCGTTAGTGCCATAGGATTACTTAGAAAGTAATTTTCCTAATTTGGCTGCTTGCAACCAAGGACACGAGGATTCGTCTCCCGCCGAAGCTGGGGACTTGGGGCTTTCCTCTATTAAAGAGAAATGAGTATCTAGACTCCTGCCGAGGCGGGAGGCTGGCCCTGCCCCCACCCCGAGCGTGCTGCCCGGGGACGGGAGCGGAGGACACCGAGCAGCAGTGACGCCGCAGTGACCCGGGCAGGTGTCCCACGGCCACCCTCCGGGGTGGACGTTGTTATCCTGGCGATGACTGCCCACCCTGTAGATGAGGACGCTGAGGCACGGGGGCAGAGACCCCGCTGCAGCGCCCACTGTCAGGAGGGGTCTCTGCTAAGGGACCCCCGGCACTGGCCACACCCCGGCGTCCCTGCCGTCCCCTCCCACCCAGCCCCGCCCCGCCCCGGCCCCTGGTTGTCACCAATGGGAGGAAGCCTGCCCTCCACCTCGCCCGCCTGAGCCCAAGGCACAGCACCTCTCCCACCCTCACTGGCCAGTCTCAGCTGAGCCGCGGTCCTCCCGCCCTCCCCTGGGCTTGGTCACCACCCACCGCCCGTCATGGCGGCTGGAAAGGAATCAAACAGCCAACGCCCCTGCCCCGGGGATAAGTAGCGTCCCCCATGGAGGCGGTGAGCTCTGCGGAGGAGTTTGCGTGGCGTGGCGGGAAGGCCTCCCCACCTCGCCCTGACACCGGAGCGGCCCCAACACACGCACACACCGGGAGCAAAGGCCCTGGGCCGGGGGGCCCACGTGTGTCGGGAACAGTGCGGGGGCGGCCAGTGAGCCTCTAACGCTGGTTCCCAGGAGAGCGGCGGAGGGCTGGGAGGAAGGGGCACCTGCCTGCACCCCGGCCTCCAGGATGCCCAGGCTCACCTGGGTCGGGCGGGGCCCCACCTGCCGAACCTGCCGGGGTGGCCCCCATACACACATACACACAAGGCATCGTTAGCTGATGGGCGTGACTGCCTCAAGGGGGTTTCTGGAAGTGACCTCTGAGCTGCTGGCCGGGCTGCAGAGAGCCTGCCAATCTCACATCACCTGCACTGCAGCACCAGCCCCGGGTCTCAGGGACCTCCACACCTCGCATTCCTGGCGCAAGTGGGCGAATAAGACGTGTCAAGGCCCAGCTGGCACCCTGCCCCGGGGCCGCGGAGGAGACTGCTGCGGCCTGTGGCGCGCCCCTGGCTGGTCCCTTCCCCCTGGAGCCTGGGCAGTAGGGCAGAGTTAAAACTAGCAGCTGGCGTGGCCCAGACAGAGCCGACACGAGGGCTGGCAGGGCCCAGGCTGGCGCTGTGCCCAGCCAGCTGTTGCCGAGGACGTCTGTCTGGAGGGGCGGGGAGGGGGGGCGCAGGGGCTCATTGTCGAGGAAACACCTCGACATCTGGGGGTCACGGGAGGCTCCTTTCCTCCCCCGTCTGGGGCTTGCTGCCAGCTCGTGGTTGGTGGCCTCAGTGCCTCTGACGTGGGCCTCGCCCGGCGGGCTGGTTGGGCTTCCTCAAGCGTGGTGGCTGGTTCCCGGGGTCCCGAGAGCTAGGAGGAAGCGGCGGCGGTGCTGTGGCCTCCTGAGGCTCTGTTGTCGTAAGCACCCCTTAGGCTCGTGGGGAGGGGCTGTGGACGCCCCCCCTCTGGTGAGAGTGTCAGCACCTCATGAGAGGGCTGCCGGCACCTGGGCAGCCTGGGGACGCACAGGCCGCTCACGAAGCGGAGCCCCTACCCACCCTGACGAGGCCTCTCACACTCGGGGCGCAGCGGCTTCTGCGGGGGAGGTCCGCCGTGCACGCGTGTGTGACAGCACCAGCCCGCGCACAGCCCTGGGAGGTGCGGCAGTGGACGAGGCCAGCTGAGCTCCAGCCACGCCGGCAGGGCCATGTCCCATGAGCCGCGTGCGCACGCGCCCGCGCCCTGTGGGTCCTGCCAGCCCTCCTCCCGGGCGTGCTCGTCGTGGCTCCCGGCTCCACGCTCGGGTTTCTGCCCCGTCACCCTCGCTGGCAGGAGCGAGCGGCACAGCCCTGCCTGCTGGGAGCCCCGGTGTGGGGCTCGGGAGGGCAGAGCAGGTGGCCCGCCGGGGACGGGGTACCTGGTTGGCCGCCTGCAGGTCACTTGCCAGCTTTGCCCGTAAGCCAGGGGCGATCGTGGCTGAAGATGAGGCGCGGCATGTGGCGGGGGCGTCGGCTCCCGTGAGCCCTCAGGGGCGGGAGGGCTGGTGGACGCGGGCGGCGAGTCCTGCAGGCTGGCAGGGGCGCCCGGGGGGCCCCTGGGCCGTCCTGAGGCCTGCCTGCCCCCGTGCCCACCGCGGCCGCGGCTCAGCGCCCTCAGCCCCTGCAGCGGCCCCTGCTCGCTCTGGCGGCCGGGCCTCCTCTGACCCGCCCCGCTGCCCCGCTCGCAGCCCTGCGGCAGGCTCCGTCTTTACGAGGCGGGTTTACGACACCCGTTACCCTGCTCCTCGGGCCTCTTCCGAGCAGAGCAGCCGTAATCTGTACAAAAGCAATGGAAGCCCGTCAGGCTCTCCCTGGAGCCGGGAACTGCACCCTCCTCCCACCTCTGAGCACAGGACCGTCCTCAGCCAGGAAGGGGCCGCTGGGAAGGGGTCGCCAGGGACGGTGGGTGTGCGGTGGGCAGTGTCCTCACCTGTGATGCAACCCCAGCCCGTACCCAGCCAGCCTTCTGTCAGGAGGCACCGTCTGCCCATACATCCGTCCGTCTGTTCGTCCGTTCTTCCCTCGTCTGTCCTTCACTTGGCCCACCTCTCCGGGTCCTGGGGTGCAGCCGTGCCCCACACCTGACCAGCTGGAGGACCCGGAAGTCCTTCCCTGTGGGCTGATAGAGAGCCTGCGTCCCGCTGCCCCTGTCGTCCAGCACCTCTCCCGGCTGGGCTGGGGGCAGGGGGGTCAGCACCGCCTCCGCGGCCAGTTGTGAGGGATTCTGAACGTGGCATGTGGGTACATCCGCGGCTGTTATTCCCAGGGAAGCAGACCGTGATGTGTTCGCCTTGGGGGCCTTCGCCGCTGGGAAGAGGGCCAGGAGGGGAGAGTGCCCAGGACAGCCGGACCGTTCTTCATCGCTGGCCTGGGTCGGTGGATGTGGCACCAGGAAGGGCATGGCCCTCAGGGCCTCTGCTCGGCTTCCTGTGGGCGGGCACTGGGTGGGGGGCCTCTCCAGGCAGGGGGCAGCAGGTTCTTCCTAAAAGGGCTCTAGGGCCCAGATAGAGCAGGGACAGAGTAAGTGATAAATAAGAGAAGCAGGTGACCTGCACGGTGCTGTAGGCGTAGGTGGTGCAGGTATGGGGGGTGGGTGCTGGCTTTGGAGGGGGTGCTGGTGTAGAGGGGGTGCTGGTGTAGACGGAGGAGTGGTCAAGGACTCGGGATTTCCCTGACACGAGCGGCCCTGAGTGGAGCCGTGCGCGGCTGACAGGTCTGCCTGCCGGGGCTTCCCGTGGGCACACTCTGGGCCCCTCTGGCTGTGGCCATCCTCTGCAGGCAGCCGGGTCCTTGGCCCCTGACTCCGCTGTCCCGCGTAGAGGTCAACCTGCCAGGGCGGCACGCCCTCCCCCTGAGGGCTCCAGCATCTGGGCCCCTCTGGAGCCCTGGGGACCCGCTCTCCCGGCCAGGAAACTTCCTGCGGCCACCCTCTGTCCGGCCAGACGCTGGGGTGGGAGAAGGAGGCGTCCTGTGCTCCCCGGGGGTCCCTGGCCCAACCTCTCGGCCCTGAGCCCGCATCACTCCCTCCGCCCCACTGCTGTATCCTGCTCGCCCTCTCATGAAGCAGCGCCCCAGCGCATGCTGGGGGGAGGCCGTCTCCGAGCCCCCACGGGTCACAGTCAGGTTGGGGTGGCACAGACCTGGACAGCCACCTACCTCTGGGAGCCCTGGGCCCGCAGGCCCCGTGGCCTTTGGGTGCTTGACCCAGCAGGACGGCTTGGCCCCCGGGTCGGTGAATATCCTGGCTTCTAGCTCCGCTCTATCAGGAACACGCTAGCGCCACCTCCGGGAAGGTCATGTGTGGCCCCCAGGTGTCGAGCAGGGGAGGAGCAGGGATGGCAGAGCCAGAGGCCACTAGCCCCTGCCCGCCTGGAGGCTGCACTGCCAGTCCGAGGTCCTGTGAAGCCTGAGGGGGTGAGCGGCCCGCTGGGCAGGGCCTAGCAGGGTCTCAGGTCGGGAGAGGAGGTGAAGCCGCCGGGCCGGGTGCCACCCGGTGCCCCAGTCTTCTCATATGTAAGACAGTGGAGCCCCGGGACCCGCCCCACAGGGCTGCGGGGAGAATCCGCGCGCCTGCCGGGCACCTGCTGTCACACTCCACGCGTCTGCCTAGGCCTGTGGCCTCTGCGCCGCCCGCCTTGGGGCCGTGCTCCGCTGGGCGCACCGCAGAGCGAGTCTTGGGGCCCCTGCCCTGGCGGGGAGATGGTGGGAGAGAGCAGGTGCGTCAGCGGCAGGTGCTTCCAGGAGTGCTGGCTGCTGCGGAGGGCATCTGGGGCAACTGTGCCAGCGGTCAGGGGCAGCGTCCCAGGAAGAGCCAGCAGGGAGGTCGGGCCAAGGGCAAATGCAAGCTGGGGTGCAGGTGCGCCGGGGCCCGAAAGGAGGAAGGGAGGGGCCCGCCAGCCCATGGCTTCAGCAAGGCTCGTCCCAGCTGCCCACACACGTCAGGCGCTGGCGCCCCTCTGGGTGGGTGGCCCCACGGGAGCTCTGGGGAGCGGTGGGCAAGGCAGACTGCAAGCTGGGGGCCTGAAGCTTCAGGCTGGGTGGTCCAGGCCTCGGGGGTGACGTGGGTGTGTCACCCGTGTGTATCTTGTGCTGTCATCTGAGCAGGGGTTGGATTTAGTGGCAAGAGAGCATTCATTCGTGAGAAAACCTCAAGTCTCCGTGGCATTTTGCAACCATCTTTAAAAGGCTCCTCCCCACCCCCCATTATTTTATTTCAAACCGGCAGCGGACCCACGAAGAGGCCTCAGCCCGCTGCAGAGGTAGGAGCTGCGGCGCACGCACCAGCCCGCCTAGCGTTACGGAGCCGCTGACGGGAGAACACCCGCAGCCGGCGCTTGCGGGGTCAGGCCTTCAGTGGGCCTTGGATTTGGGCCCCCCTTGGGCACTTTGCAGGCACTGCCAGGAGAAACCACCCCGGACACCCTACCGCGCCCCTGCCCTACAAGCTCCTCCATCCCGATGCCGAGCCCCTGGCCTCCGTACGGGGTCCCTCCCCTCCCCTGCTCTCCATATGGAAGGCTCTGGGACATTCTAGAAACCACTGGCCCCCAGAGCTGCACGTGTTCTAGCTGTCTTGTCGTATCCCACTGCTTTGTGCACTCAGCTCTGGGCGTGCTGCCCCCGTAGCTGGGCGGCAGGCCGCAAGGTGGCCTCACTCACTCACACCCTTGGCTCCTGGGTGGGCACGGACCCACCCTCTCCATGGCAGCTCGAGGCCCTCCACGGGGGTCTCCCTGTGGGACAGTGGGGCAGCACGGGGCTCTCAGAGGGCAAGGCAGCCCTGGGGCTGGCCTGCTGGCACGTGTGCCGCTTTCCATCAGTCAGCTCAGCCTCGCCAGCCCAGCCCCCAGGGGAGGGGATGGGCCTCGGCCCTCAGTGGGAGGGTGACCAAGAACATGCCTGCTGCGGTGTGGCCCTGCCACCTCAGGACCCCGCTCGCCAGGCCAGCGAGCTTCTTCTCACTCGTGTGTTTGTCATCGGTTGCTAAGTAACCAGTTGCCCTGACTTAGTTGCTTAGGGCAGCAGCGTTCACCATGACCATTTCTGAGGGCGGGCATTCAGGGGCGCTTGGCTGCGGACCTCTCCAGAGCGCAGCCTGCGGGGGGGGGTGAGGCCGAGCTCTGGACGGCGTGGTCATTCCGCAGTGGGCTCTGGGAGGGCTCGTGGGGGCCACCACAGCCCCCTCCCCAGGTTCCTCCCCCGCCCCTCCGGGCAGGCAGCAGCTTCTGCCCCCGGCCACACCCCTCCCGCCCCTCTCGGCCTGCTCCCACCCCGCGGCGGCTGCAGAGGCGGAGATGCGGGGGCGCCCTCCCCTCCTGGCCCAGCCTGGAGTGCGGGCAGACCCTGGCCCCTCAGGTTAGCCCAGAGCAATTCAGGCCCCTGGAGGCCCCGCCCCCCTCGCACCTTCAGGCAGCACGAGCCAAGGACTCTCGTCCAGTCGGGTCCTGTCCCTAGAAGCTGGACGCCGACGCTCTAGGGAACCCCTCAAGGCCACGGCCACGTGTGCCAGGAGCCATGGCTGGAGGGACGGTCATTCTGGGGAGCGGGAGGGTGGCGGGCAGGCCGCTGGGAGTGAAATTCAATTATGTGGAACAGGCGGGGCTGCCGGGACCCAGAAGGTTAGGAATTAATGTTAACACCATTCTGGTTAAGACTTTTTGTGTTGATAAATAATTCATAAGGCAGTTAGCGCTTTGAGTCTGACAACAGGAGAATATATTAATACAGTCGACTCCAAAAAGGTCAGCGGCGGGCGGCAGGGCCAGGGGCCATCTTTTATTCATTCCTGACATGGGATCGTTCATTATTCCAGCCCAGCGAGGGCTGCGGGGAGAGCCGCTGATGAGAAAAGGGAGAGCGGGTTTGGTGTGACCCACCGTCCTAGGTGTGGACCCAGGCCCCAGCAAGGCCCCTGAGACGGGAGCCGAAAGCGGCGGGGTCTGCAGCTCAGGCGGGGCCAGGGGTGGGCGGGAAGTGGGTCCTAAAGCGGCGACTGCTGGCCGTCCCCAAGTATTTGTGGCACCCTCGCTGTGGGCCAGGTGCCACTCCAGGCCCCAAGGTCAGAGGATTGAAGAGAACCCAGAAATCCCCGCTCTCGTGGAGGCCATGGAGGGAGGGGCAGATGGGAAAGGGGAAGTGAGTCAGAGGGGTGTCGTGTCAGCAAAAGTGCACAGAGCGGATGTGGAGGGCGCCCCGAAGCTCCGGGTCCAAGGGTGCCGTCCACCCGAGGAGAGGCTCGGAGGAGGGGCCCGGCCTCTCGGGGTACCTGTGGCACGGGCGTTCCTAAGGGGAACAGAGCGCGTGGGACCCTAGCCATCACGTGAGCATTTGTGTGTCAGTGTGTGTGTGCTTGGGCATGTGTGCAAGTATGTGTACAGGTGTGCACGTGTACACGACAACGTGAGTACACGTGCGTGCATGCAGGTGTAATTACAGTCACAACGTGGCCGGCCAGAGGCGGGGGGATGTCAGGTGAGCTGGTGGCCCGTGAGGCCTGTGGAGATTCGGGGACGTCACGTTTGCCCCGGGCGTGAGGCGATGTCACCCTTGGCGCTGAGCAGTGACGTGGCCGCCGCTCCGTTGCCAGGAGCTGCTGGAGGGGACCGATGAGGCACGCAGCGGAGGAGGGGGGCTGCGGGACAGACACGCTTGGCCCATCTGGGGGCAGCAGGTTTGCCAGTCGGCCGGCGGAGCCTGCGGGGAGGGCTCAGGGAGGGCTCCCGGGAAGGACGGGGCTGCCCTCCGCGCCCACCGTCACAGCACCCTGCATCGCCCCTCACGGTGGGACCACGCAACCCCGGCACAGAATTAGAAAGCTACAGGGGCAGAACTGATGGGAAGAGAAGTTGCTGGGGGAAAAGGGCTCGTTCATGATGTGAGTGCCGGGCCTGAGTCCCGGCGTGGGTGCGCAGAGCAGAGGCCGTGGGGCGCTCGAGTGTATCCTCGTGGCTCTTGGAAAAGTTACCCACAGGGAGGTGCCCCAGTCCTCCTTGGTATCTGTGGGAACTGCACCCGGAGAAAATGAAAAGTAACTTTGTGTTTTTCATAACAGGGTCAAGGCTCTGGTGATACTGAGCAGGTTGTCGGCTTCGTGAACTTTGTCTGACAGAACATTCCAGAATTATGTGAGGTGCTAGGCAATGCTGTGGGGACGGCCCCCAGCACAGGCAGAACCCCACTCTGTGTGAAACCCAAAGCACCCTCTGGATGCCGACCCTCGAGACCCCATGAGGGGAGGGGGGTGGGACCAGTCAGTTGTCAGGGCCTAAGTCATCTATCTGCTCCTTCATTCCTTCCCTGCCTGTGCTGTCCGGGGTCTGTGTACACTCACGAGTCATTCATTCATTTGTTCCCTACCCCCTGCTGTCTGGGGTCTCTGTGTACACCCACGAGTCATTCATTCATTCGTTCCCTACCCTTTGCTGTCTGGGGTCTGTGTGTATCCCCCTTGAGTCATTCATTCATTCACTCCCTACCCACATTCACTCCCTACCCACTGCTGTCCAGGGTCTGTGTGTACCCCCCGTGTCATTCATTCAGTCACTCATTCCCTGCCCGCGCTGGACTGCAAGAATGAGATCTTTGTACTTTTTTTTTTTTGGCCTTGCCGCGTGGCATGTGGGGTCTTAGTTCCCCGCCCAGGGATTGAACCCGCACCCCCTGCATTGGGAGCACGGTGTCTTAACCACTGGACCGCCAGGGAAGTTCCCGAATGAGATCTTTGTTCTCAGGGAACTTGGGTTTCACTGGAAGGAGGCTGGTGATAAACAAATTAGCAACTGACTGAAGATGGCTGCAGGGCGAGGTCAGGACTGCATAGGCGGCTATGGAGCGCTGCGCCCAAGCTCAGCTCAGGGGAGGGCGGGGAAGGCCAGCCTGGCAGGGTTATGGGGGGCGGGGCAGCAGGCCAGTCGCACAGGCCAGGCGTGGGAAGGCCTGGAATTCTGTTCCAGGTCCTCTTGGGGTTGGCGCGTTGGGAGGGGGGCCTTTTGCTGTGCCGGCCTCCCCTCTCACGGGGCACCGGCTCCACCCCAGCCTCTCCCCACTGAAGACAGACCGCGCGCTGGCCACCCGGAAGCCGCGGCGTCCACAGCGACAGCTCAGGCTTGGGGCCTGGGATGACGCCGGGCTGCCAGCGAGCCCCGCACCGTGTCCCCGGTGGCCTCCCTCAGAGGCAGCTCTCAGCCGCGTCTGAAAGTGCAGGAGGGGCCCCAGCCCCCCGTCTCTCAGGCCGCGCGAAACCCGAGACCCGGCTGCAGGGCCGTCTCTTCTCAGCCAGGCTTGGTGGCCGCTGTGGCCCCCAGAGCTCCACCCACTGCCACTTCCGGCGGGGAACGGGCTGCGGGGCTCAGCCCTCCTGGCCCGGAGGGGCCTGGGGAAGGCAGGTGGGCCGTGTGGGCTGAGCACCTGGCCCAGGTGACTCGGGCCCCTCTGTCCCCGCTGCGCCCACCCCGTGACGGGTGGCGTCGCCACAGCGCATCCCTGCTCGGTGGTCCCCTCCCCACAGAGGCAGTCCGCGCCCGGCTATTAGGATGCAGTAACTTAATTGCTCGTTAATTGAGTAATTAGTGCTTTGTTTTGCTTTAAAGCCTAAATTCTCACAGAAAGTGACTTAGCTGAGTAAACAAACATGGGATTTTCAGGATCCACCATCCAGGTATCATGCCTAATTAATCAGGGCCGACTGTGACTTCCTGGGCCGAGGGGGCCAGGGGCTCTTTGAGGGGCAGTACTGGGACCTCAGTGCGGTCTTGGCCACCACGAGGGAGTCGCTGGCGTGGGGCCCTGACCACATGGGCAGGTTAGGACTGTGGGTTCCGGAGCCTATCACCCACCCTGCAGCCATGCCCTGGGAGGACGCCCAACCGCTCTGCCTCCGTTTCGCCGTCCGTAAGCAGGTAGATCTGTGGTGGGGACTAGTGAAGTGTGTGGAAGCAAGCCCAGTGAGCAAACACAGCATCAGCCCCATGCCCTGTGGTTTTCTGGGCCTCTGCCTCTCTTCTGCCCCCACTCCTGCCAGCCCTACGGTCCCAGGGCTTGCCTGGGGTTCTAGGGCAGGTGGAGAGTGGCACAGGGCCATTTGGGGCCTGGACCCAGCTCACGGCCCCTGCTCAGTGGCCATGTGGCCGCAGATAAACCCCTTTACCCTTTGAGCCTCTGCTGTCCCATCGGCGAAGTGGGCTTGTGCCACGGGGAGCAGTGGCGGCTGCAGCCGCGCTTGAAAGGAGGGTGCTGCCAGCCTTCTCCAGCCGTGTGCCCGGCGCCCCGCGCGCACCCCGCCCCGCACGTGAGACAGCGGAGGCCCCAGCGCCACCCTGGTGGCGCCCCCGCCCCCGAGGGCCCCCAGGGTCTGCTTCTGACGGGGGGGGGGTGCCTGGCTGACACCCTCAGCCGCGCTGCTCGTTTACGTGATGGAGGCGCGCGTACCGGGTGAGAAGTGGCCTTCCCACCGCAGAGCGTAACCAGACAGCGCTGCCTCTTCCCAGGCTGCTCCCCGCCCGGCTGGGGTCCACAGCTCACTTGGCTCTGTATTTTAGCCGAATCGCTTAATTGGCGTGTGTTCTACATCCCCATAGAGCGTTTGCAGCAGAAACGGAGGCGACATTTCCGCCCGGGCTGGGGCCCCTCTGCTCCCCAGACAGCGACGCCCCTCTCTTCTCCCCCAGTTCTTCCAAAGCGGCTCCAAAAGCAGAGTGTTTAATAAGCTGGAGCTGACGTGCGGGCCAAGGGCGGGAGCCCCGAGCGCAGACACGGACTGTCCACACAGCCACCGCTCCTGGGCCCGCGTGGCCCCATGGCAGGTCGCCTGACTGTTCAGGTGCCGCACGCTTGTGGGACACCTGGCAGGACACGCTAGGGTGGAGCGCCCCCGGACAGGGTGCCCAGGGGCTCACATGTGAGACGCCTTGGAGCACGACTCCCATGTCTTGGCGCTCAGGCGTGCACAGGCACACGTGAGCCACGAGAACACGCCCAGCGAGCGCTGCCCGCGCCGAGGACTGGTGCCACCCGGGCGTCCCCGGGCACACCTCCGGCCACGTGGCTACGACCCAGGGCGGGGGTCAGCAGCGGCTGCCCAGCAGCTCAGACCTTCCTCGCCGCCACGCCCAGGTGGCCTGAACAGAACGTCCCGTCACCTTCCGCGCACACACAGACCACGGATCCTGCCTACTTTTTCGGTTCACAGCTGCTCAGGCCTTTGCAGGTGACGGTGCCCACTGGGAGCCCGGCCCAGACCGGGGGGAGGGCCCGGCCCTCCTTGGCCCCCAGCAGCTCTGCAGTCAGGGCCTCCGCGGGCCCTTGTGCAGCTCAGGCCCTGCTGCCGGGCAGGGGCCCGGCCCACCCCCGCCTCCAAGAGCCAGGCCACGCTGGCCCTGAGCCTGCTGGACCCCTGGATGGAGGTGGGGCCGCCTGAGTGAGAAGAAGGGCCGGGGCGGTTTCACAGCCTCCTTCCAGCAGCCCCCCGGCAGCCCCTCAACCTGTGTCTCTGTTGCACAGTGGAGACCCCGCAGCGATCAGGAGGGACAGCCCCGCCCCCATGGGTGACCTGGCCCAGCCCTGGGTGCTGGAACGTCTGCTGGGCGCACGGGCTCAGCAGCAGGGCGCCCTGCCCATGAATTTTTCATGCCTTTGTTCGAGGACTGGGAGCGGCAGCAGCGACGCAGCGGTAATTAACGTTCGCTCTGAGAGAAGAGCAAGGCCCGTCTCTGCGGCTGCTGAACAACCGTGTCGATTTGTGGAGGCCGATGAGCAGCCCTCGCCCCAAGCAAGTAGCTGCCCAGGTTTCTGGAAGGGTCTCGGTGACGGAGGCCAAGCTCTCCAGACCTGCCGTGCAGGTGCCCCCGGGGAAGCAGGACTGTCGGGCGACAGTGTCTGTGCCCAGGCCCGTGGATGACTCAGGTGCCTCCAAGGGCTGGTCGGGTGATAGGGGAGAAAGGGCTGGGGCAGATCACGGTGACGGCGAAGGTGTCAGTGGTGATGGTGAAGGCGACGGTGATGCTGAAGGGGACGATGATGAGGGGGGTGACACTGAGGAAGGTGGAGATGGCGACGACAGTGGCTCCCATTTATGTGCCCGGACTGCCAACCAGCTGCTGCCCTGAGCACCCCACCCACACTGACCGATGTGACCCCAAGCCCCCGCAGCACCGAGGCCCCCCGTCTCGGCGGACGAGGAACTGAGGCCCAGAGAGGTGAAACGAGCGGCCGCCATTACCGGGAGTGAAGGCAGGACGGAGCCCCGGGCTCCGGGACCCACCGTGGGGCTATGTCCCCAGCATGTGACAAGGGCCAGCACTCGGGCCCTGGACGTCAGGAGAGGCGGGGAGGGGGCCCGGCGGGGCCCTGCCTGGCACTGGGCAGGGCTGTCACGCGGGCACGCGGCTCCCCGTTCTCAGGAAGGCACAGGACCTCATGAGAAATCTCCAGAGTTTTAAATGTTGGCAGCGAATTTCTTTTAAAAATTAGGCCAGTTAGGCCAAACAAAGCCTCATCCAGCTTATGGCTTCTCACGCTGTGTCTCAAGGCCACGTCCACCCATGGATGGGTCCCTCGTCACGTCACGTCCGTGAACGTGGGCGACACGCAGCTACCCTTGGGCATCCCCACGTCACATCTATTTGCATGAGTGACACAGTGGCCTGGGACATGGAAGAGCTGAGCTTCGGGGCTTTGGGAGGTGGGACCCTGAGCTCACATCTGCCTCTGACCTACACTGGGTGGTCTTGAGCTCCCAGCGGGGCGCCTCTCCCCAGCCCCTCATTAGAGTCACCTGGCCCAGGCTTCAGGCTGACGGGGTCTGAGGCCCCTCGGGTGAGCTGAGGTGCACTCAGGACTGTAAGCCTCTGGGCTGGCTGAAGGGTGGGCAGAGGGGCTGGTCCTGGATGAGTGGGCCTGCTGGTTCATTGTCTGCTGGCTCGACCAGGCTGGGAGGAACCGGTAGGCAAGTAAAGGGGTGCGCTACCTCCTGAGCGGGATTGGAGCTGGGGGCAAGCAGGGAAGGATAGAGTTGATGCTGGGCTCTCATCTGGGCCAAGGAGTGCTCCCTTTCTGGCCACCAGCCATCAGGGTCAGGGGCAAGAGCTGGTACTTCCAGGGCTGGGAGACACCTCCCTGAAACTCTCAGGTTTGGGCCTTCAGCCATTCCAAAGGGGAGCCCCTCATTCTCGGCCTAGTTGGAAGACAATAATAATTAATACTGAGTGATGATGGTGGTGGTGATGGTGGTGGTTATGGTGATGGTGATGATGGTAATGATGGTGCTGACAGTGGTGGTGGTGATGACGGTGATGGTGATGATGGTGGTGGTGATGATAGTGATGGTGGTGGTGGTGGTGATGGTGGTGGTGGTGGTGATGATGGTGGTGGTGGTGATGATGGTAATGATGGTGCTGACAGTGGTGGTGGTGATGACGGTGATGGTGATGATGGTGGTGGTGATGATAGTGATGGTGGTGGTGGTGGTGATGATGGTGGTGGTGGTGATGATGGTGATGGTGGTGGTGGCGGTGATGGTGGTGATAGTGGTGATGATGGTGATGGTGGTGGTGGTGATGGTGGTAGTGGTGGTGGTGGTGATGGTGGTAGTGGTAGTGGTGGTAGTGGTGAAAATACAACCACACGGTATATCATGATGAGTACACACCCAGCGCTGTCCTAGTGCTTTGCATGTATTCACTCATATAAGCTGTACAACAATCCTGTAGGTGGGCTGTTGGCTCCGTTTTACAGAAGCATAACTGAGGCACAGAGAGGTCATGGCACTTGCCCAGGGCTGCACAGCATAGGTGGCAGCACAGCGTCAGAGAAGGCGTCTGCTCCAGAGCCCATGTCTTGGGCTCCCACCATACCCAGCACATCCCTTGGGGCCTAGGGTCTGTCCCCTGCTCTGTGGACTCCCCGCCTGGACCCCCACCCATACCAGGATGACGCTCTCCAGGACCGCCCAGCCCAGCCCAACCCCGTGAAGGTCGCCTCACTCAGGCAGCTCCCACGAGACAGATGTGGCTCTTTTTCCCTCTTTGTCCTGATTAATTGCCTCATTCAATTCCGACTCTATTGCAGTTAAACATTAATTCAGTAGGACTTAGTAACGTGAATTCATTTGCAGCGCAGCCTGCGCTGGCTGAAAACGGTGAGTTGTTTGGTTAATTATAGGCTCCGTGGACTCGCTGGAAAGCACCCTCACCCCCTCCTCGATGTCAGATCGTTTAGCTGTCACCAGTGGCACCGTCTGAAAGCGCGGAAGGGATGAAACCGGGCCTGGGGTGGAGCAGGGCCAGGCCTAGGGGTGCTTCCAGGCTGCCCAAGGGACAGTGTGCTGCGCCCGAGGCCCGGCCCCCTGATGGTTTGATGGGATTGCAGTTTCCACCTCAAGGGCTTGTTAGGCATAAAGAGGCCTGATTGGGGGTGTCTGGCAGCTCGGCTAATTCTGCAGCATCAGAGGGGTTCCTGTCCCCCACAGCCCCCCTCCAGGCCACGCTCCCACAGGCCACGACCCCCCAGTTCCCCCCACCCCTCCCTCCTGGCACAGAGAACGTCCGGAAGTGCCGGTCATGTGGCTGCACGACAAAGCTCAGTCCAAGCTCGCTGTGCGGTGAAGCTTTGCATGTTCTGGCCACTCACCTTTCCAGCCTCATCTCCCACCTCCCCTCCTCGCCTTCCTGCTCTGCCTCTGGGTTTCAGCCACCCTGCTAGAGCCAGCCAGCCATGAGGGGCGGACCTGGCCTCTCACCGTGGCTGTACGGCCAGGAGACTGGGCCCGTGGTCCTTCTGCCATTTGTGAGGGGACACCCGCCCTGGAGGTCTTGGGCCAGGCCCTGCAGGGCGCAGTGCGAGGTTGGGGGGCAGAGGGTCCACGGGGCTGCTGTCAGCCTCAGGAAGATCCCCCCAAATGCCCATCCCCCCTGTCCCCAGGGACACTCTCCGCCTGCGGTGAGTGGCTGATAAAGCACAAGGCAGGTCGCCACAACTCCGTGAACCCTGTCATTGAACCCACCCCGGCCCTGGGGCGCGGAGGGCGTGTGCCTGATCGCAGAGTGGGTCTGGTGGAGGACCCCACAGAAACAGCACGTGTCTGTGGAACACCTCCACATGTCTGCCTGGGGCCCATCACCCTCCTGTGCGTCCCGGGGAGATTTATTTTCAGCAATATAATTCACTTGACATAAACGTGTCACAATTACAGTTGCTGGGAAGAGATTCTTTATGGTTTATATTCTTTTAGGGGGAAAATTGCTGTGGTTTCTAGAGCAGGCTTTCTTTTTAAAGCTCTGCTCACTGAAAATGGAAAACGAGGATTTGTTTGCACGATTTTCACAATCTTCCCTTAACCAGCTGCGCTAACCCGTGGAGCGGTTTCTGCTGGGGCATCTGCAGGGGCGGGCGGGGGAGCAGGTGGCCCCCACCCTGGCAGGCAGCACCTGCAGCACAGGCTGTCCTGACTGCTTGTCCTCCACGGGCCCCCGCCCTCCCTGCGGCCCCTTCAGGCCACCCGAGGCTGGGCCTCTCTGTCTCCCTGCCCAGGCGGTGCCCAGAGTCCCTCCCCTGAGCCCTGGTCCGTCGGCCTCGTAACCAGCCAAGGGCCCCTCACGTCTCACCGCGGCCCCCCCCACTGCCTGGAGAGCTCAGCACCTGGGAGGGAGCCTGAGGGGGGCGGGGGGCTGCTCCACGTGTGTCCTGGGGTCACCGGGTAGCTCGGGCCTGCTGGGGCGTGCCGGTGCTGGTCTGCATCTGCCTGGTCACGTGCGCTCCTCTGTCTCACCTCTGCCTCGCCTACCCCTACGACCAGCCCCCTGCCCCGGTCCTTGATGGAGCTCCCACCCAGGGCTTGCCTAGGTCCCCAGATCCCTCCCAGCTCCCGGCGCCTGGGCCCCTGGTCCTGCTGGCTGGGGACACCCCCATCCCAGACCTGAGGCCCCGAGTCGGGGCGTGGGGCGGCCAGAGCCGCCTCCTCTGGCCCTGCCCTCCAGCCCAGGCCCCTCCCACACTCTCACCTTCTCACCCCCTAGCCCCCGACCCGCCTGTGGGGCGCTGACTCACCTCTCTCTCTCTCTTCCCCCCACTGCAGTGCGACAGCGAGAGCGACGGGGATGACAAGGTAAGCCTTCCACCCCCTCCCCCGCCCCTCCTGCTGACCTGGACCCCAGCAGGCTGGGCCCTGGACACCAGGCAGAAAGGTCGTGGTTCTCCTGTGGGGTGTGCGGGTGGCTGTCACCTCCCCGACCTGGCTGAGGGCCGGACGCGGTAGACGTCCACGCTGGGACCTGGGACGCTGCCCAGGCCCCTTGGGGCTGCAGGACCGGGCCTCAGCTCCTGGCCTGCCGGCAGCTGTCTCAGTCCAGGGTTCCCTGGGATGGGGGAGCCGTGGGCAGAGCGGGGGCCACACTCTGGTGCGTTTCCATGCTGGGGGCCGTAAACATCACCCCAAAACAGAGACTTCCGCTAGTAGCAACAGCGCCTGGCCCCTCGCAATTCCCTCCAACCCCCCGCTTTTCAGGAACAATGAAGTTTCTACTAACTCGGGATTTATGCAGTGGGAGAGTTAGCACAGGGACAGCCGAGGGGCCTTCCGGCAGTGCCGTCATCCCTCTGCGTTCCTTTCCGCAGCTCCTGCCTTGGCCCTTGGGGTTCGGGAGTCCTTGCTCCTGGCCATCTGCCGGGCCCTGTGTGTCCTGGGGGAAGGGCAAGAGCTCTTGGCTCAGCAGGTATTGGCAGAGCACCTATTGTGTGCTGAGCTCTGCGTGGGCAGGGATACAGCGGGGGGCGCCGCTCGGGACTGGCTCTCGGGGGCAGCGACCGGGGGCAGCGACCAGAAGCAGCGGCAACAGGCGTGAGGCCCAGCGGGCGCAGGCGCCCGGCACTCACCGTCCCAAAGCCCTGTGGGGCAGGGACTGTCGCTTCCTGATGTAGAAGTGGAGACAAGGCACAGAGAGGGTAAGGAACCTGCCCGAGGTCACACAGCTGGAACCCGGGCAGGCTGGGTGCACCGTCCTTGGGGAACGAGCTAGCAGCCCACCTGAAGAGTCTTCGGTGGTGAGACGGGCAGGAGGTGGCCGCGCCGACGTGATGGAGCCCCTTGTCCTCGGGGTGGGGCCCCCCCGGGGGTGGCACTGGGCACCAAGGAAGACAAGTGTCCAGGCAGTGGGGCCAGTGTGCATGAGGGCTCTTCGTGTGAGGCGGATAGAAGGGCAGCTGAATACCAACTGGTGTCTAGGCAAGTTTCTGTGAACTGGTACGTGGTCCCGTCGGGAGGTCTGTGCGGTGTGAGAGCCTCGGTTGCTGCCTCTCTGGTGTGTCCTGGCCTGCGTGGGCAGGAGCTGTGGACGGACAGACGGCCGGCCCCCCTCGTACAGGCTTCACGCTCAAGCACAGAGCCGCCTATAAGCACGTGAGCAAGTGTGGAAAGAACCCAAAGGCTGGCTAGCAGGGTGCTCAGGGTCAGGGCAGGCCTGCAGAGGATGTCTGGGGTCCGGATTACCAGCCTCGTGAGGTAGGGTACTGGGCTGGGCTGGGCGAGCGTTTATCCCAAGGGCCGGGAGGGGGACGGGAGTCGCGTGGTGAATGGAGGAGGGGCAGGTGTGGGCGGGTGAGGTTTTGAGGATGTGCAGTCCGAGGTGAGTTGGCCCAGAAGCCCCGTGTGGAGTCGTTGCTGTGGTCGAGACCGTCCTGGGAAGGTGGCCAGAGGGCAGGGCAGCTAGGAAGTGTCTGTGGTCCCGAGTGCTCCCCGCTCAGCCGTCCTGTGAGTGGACAAGGTGTCGGGCCGCCGGAGGGCACTGGGACAGGTGCCGCATTTCCGCAGGAGCTGTCGCTCCTGATGTCTTTTTTTTATATAAATTTATGTATTTATTTTTGGCTGCATTGGGTCTTCGTTACTGCACATGGGCTTTCTCTAGTTGCGGCGAGCGGGGGCTATTCGTTGCTGTGCGTGGGCTTCTCATTGTGGTGGCTTCTCTTGTTGTGGAGCACGGGCTCTAGGTGCACGGGCTTCAGTAGTTGTGGCTCGCGGGCTCAGTAGTTGTGGCTCGTGGGCTTAGTTGCTCCGCAGCATGTGGGATCTTCCCGGGCCAGGGCTCGAACCCATGTCCCCTGCATTGGCAGGCGGATTCTTAACCACTGCACCACCAGGGAAGCCCCACTCCTGATGTCTTTAATGTATTAGATCGCAGCACCTGGGAAAGTGCTGCGCTGGGCCATCACCTTCAGCACCTCCTTTATTTGAAAAGCTGCAGGAAACGCTCTCTGAGGCCACGGGCTGCTCTGAGGGGGGTGTGGGGAGGGGCTTCTGAGACCCTGAGGCTGCTGACTGCTCTGTCCAGGGGCCCCTTGGTCAGCGCTGGTCCTGGCATGTTTCTCCCTCCACCCCTCGGTCCACCCCTCCTGCCGGAGCGAGGACCCTGGAGTGGAGACCAGGCGCCGGAAGGGGCCGAGCCAGGGCACAGCCCCACATGGCAGCTCTGACCAGGCACGCCGAGAACTTCTGCCCAGGGCCGTCAACCCCGGGCACCGAGGCCGGCAGGCTGTGACCGAGGGCTAGCCGGAGGCCGTGGCTTTGGCCTCCTCTGCATTCACGCCCACCCGCGCACTGACAGTGGCCCCGAGCTCAGCCTGGCCAAGGACTGACGGCACGGCAGGCGCGGTCACCAGGGGCGGCCCGGGAGCTCGCTCTGGTCGAGTCTGGGGTGGGGTCTGGAACCAGCAGTTCCTTCTGGCCATTCCCTGTGCAGCGTGCGGGAAGAACCCCACTCTGAGGGTCTTTGGGAAGGCCAGGGTCTGAGTTCCAGAGGCCTCTGCACTGGGGCTGACCCCGTGGCATTTGCACCGGGCCTCGGCGGCCAGGGGTCCTCAGGAGGAGGGGCAGAGCCCAGTCTTCCCTATGGTGACTGGGCCCCGGCGTGGCCATGGCAGTGGGCCCCCAGTGGGCTGCACAGGCGATGCGGGCGTGTGACGGCCCCTGGCTCCGGCACGGGCAGGCCTTGGTGGGGCCCAGGCAGGGGGAGGGAGAGAGAAGCCTCCCACTGTCGCCACCTGCTCTGGGAGTGACGGGGTGCCTCTCCTGGGCTGTGGTGAGCTCTGAGTGAGCTAGCACAGGGTGACTGAGCCTGCCATTTGTTTGTGGGGCGGTGGGGCCCCTGAAGTGGGCAGAGCCGGGCCATGCTGCAGAAAGCCTCTTGGCTGATGAGCCAGGGAAAGGTACAGGATTCCTCCCCGGTCACCCGAGTTTGCCTTCTCCATGAGCACATGGGGCTTCTGGGACACTAGGGTGTGTTTCAGACAGCTTGAGATGCAGGCCAGAGGCCAGGGCCGAGATTCCATGCAGCTGACCATGGTGCCGCTCGGAGAAGGGGGCCTGGACGGAGCCCAAGAGCTGCCTGGTGGTGGGGAGGTCTTGGGGCTTCCTAGAGCAGCCCCCTGGGATAGGGGCCCCCTCTAGGGCCCCAGGGCTATTCACCAACCAGCATGGACAGATCTTGGTATTTCTGCCACCGGGACGGGGATGTGTGTGGTCAGCACTGGCTGGGCTGTTGTGACTCGCCAGGCCCTGCCTGGCTGCCCGGCTGCAGGTCTGGAGGCGGCAGCTGCCCTCGCCCTGCCCTCGCCCTGCCCTCGCCCTGCCCTCACCCTGCCCTCACCAGCTCTCCTCTGGGCGTGGCACAGTCTCCTTGCTCGCCAGCTCACATCTCTGCCCTTACCAGAGAGATGCGGAGACCTCTGTTGCCTACATGATAAAGTCCCTACCTCTGTCCTGGCTTTCAAGGTGCAGACACCAACTGTCTACCACATGGCCCGTGTCAGGGAGGAAGCTGTAATGGAAATGGACTCAAGAAGGAGTTTGCATTTCTCACCTAAAGGTCTGGATGTGGACCCTCCCGGCTGGCATGGCCTGTCTGTGGTCATCAGTCTCCTCTGTCTTTCTGTTTGGCCATTCTTGGCATATGGCTTCCTTCCTCATAGTCACCTCTTAATCCACAGAAGCAGCTGTAGCACCAGCCATCTTATCTGCATTCCCCTTTCCCACATCATTGATCTTACAACCTGACTGATCACCTCCTGCGTGGTGAGGCAGGGATGACGTTGATGTAAAATGTCCAGTGGGGCCGAAGCAGAAGGAGGGAGGGAGTGGGTGAGCTCAGAGAGGCCACATTGTAAGAAGTCATGGCAAGAAATTCAGCTTTTGATCCAAGTGCGGTGGGGAGGCACCATCCTGGGAGGTCCCTGACACACAGCCTCACCCTGGCAGTGCTCCCCGGGGGCACTAATTATGCACCAAGGGTATCACCTGCGGTCCAGACCTCTCTGTTTCCTCCATGGCAGGGACACCCGGTTACTCGAGGCTGTTTGGGTCTGAGTTGGGGTGGCGGGTATGGAGAGACCTTTGGAGTTCCTTCTGTCCTTTACCCAAGCTGGGTTTCTGGGCAATGAGTAACTTCCTCTGGGCCCATCCAAAAGCAGGCGCAGGTCAGAGGGCCAGGGTGGACACTTGCCTGGGGCCTCGGCCAAAGTTACCACCCCCCGCCTTCCCCACCCCATAGGGTGGGGAGAGCAGAGAGAGGCGTCTGTCCTTTGCGGCGCTCCGGCGCTCCGGGGCAGAGCCCTGCCTTTCCGAGGCCGTGAGAGCACAGGTGGCAGGGAAAACACCGTCCACTGACAGCAGTGCCCTGGCCTCCCCTGGAGCCTGGCCACGAACAGGCTGAACGAAGCTGGGACAAGCTTGACTTGTCACACTCCTCGGTGCACAGCAGGCTGGAAGCAGCGGTCAGAAGGCACCCGGGCTGCTCGGGTCGGCGAAGGAGACGCAGCTGGGTGTGCAGGTGGGGCGGGAGAGTGAGGGCGGAGCCCCGTGCCCTGGGTCTGTCGGCGCTGACTCCACACCTGTGCTGGGCGCTGGGGATGGAGTGCCAGGCAGGCAGCCCCAAGGAGGCCTCCTCCTGGGCAGGGCGGCGGGAAGACCAGCGCTCCGTCTCTCCTGGCCAGTTTGCTCCTCCCGCGCCTGCCAGCGTCTGAGGTCAGACGCGCCTGCACCTCCAGGGCCCACTGCTGCCCCTCCTGCCCCGCTTGCCTCCCCGGCCCCGGGCTCCTGCCGGCCCACCCGCCCCTTGCCCGCCGGCCTCGGGCTCTGCCTCTTGGCTCGAGGTACAGACACGCTGAGGACAGTGTGCCTCCCAGACACGGACAGACAGTCGGAAACCAGCGAGGCCTCTCCAACCAGCTCAGCCCCGGAGGCTGACACGCAGACAGACAGACAGACAGACAGATGGAAAACCTCCCCGCCGCCTCCCCTTCTGCGGGACCAGGCCCTGCCCCGGGGGCAGCCCACGCCCGGGATGCAGGCCCCCCGCCCCCCTGAGACGCTCCCCTCGCCACAGAACCCCTACATGCTTCCCCACGCCCCACCCCGGCCCTGCCCTGGGCGCTCAGTGCTGGCGAGGAAGGCGGCCTGAGCTGCCAGGAGGCTCCGGAGCCGGGCGGCCAGATGGCTGCGGTCGGTGTCTAACTGCTTTTTTATTGGAAAAATATGGGGTGAAAAATCGTGTGGGGCTCGTCAGGCAGCCTGCTGGTCCGGGCTGGCTGCCGTCTGCCTGAGCGGCCCGGCCAGCACCCAGCCGTCTCTTGAGGGATGTCTGTCTGGCCTGCCTGCCAGGCTCGCCCCCGCCACCCCGCCAGGACGTGCGCCCCGCACTGGGCCGCAGGAACGGGCAGGGGCAGGGGTGGGGCTGTCAGGCGGCTGGCTGGAGGGCCGGGGGTCCTCTGAGGGCCAGCCCTCCAGCCCCGAGCCTCGGTTTCCTCTTTGCTGAGCGTTGCGAACGGGGGGTCGTGGCGGTGCCTGCGGCCCGGGGTGGAGGCCGGGGTTCGGGGGGTCGGCGCTGGCTGCTGAGATGGCCGGGCGGGCGTCCGCCGCCTCAGGCCCCGGGTCAGCCTGGCTCCTCGGGGCCCTCAGTCTGCGGTGAGCACAGAGCCCGGTCCAGGCTCCTCCGCCTGGCGCCTGACAGGGGCCCCCTCTGAGTCCCCGCCTTCTCACCTCTGGCACGAGGCTCGCGGGCCCACCCCTTAGGTCCCTGTGGCAGCAAGGAAAGGGCACGGCAGCCCGACAGCAGCTCAGAGCAGCGCCCGGCGTGCGTCCCTGCCGCCCGTCTCGGGGCAGCTCCCCTCTGCATCCCAGGCCCGCTGGCACTTGCCTCCCACGCCACCGCCGCCACCCCCACTTCCTGCGGGACGCCCCTGCTTGCCCTCGGAGTGTCCCTGCTCACAGAGGTTTCCTCTGTGTGCCGGCCCAGCCCCACTCCTGAGAACACCTTCCCGGAGTCTGTAGGAGGCTCACCCGTCCTCCCCTCTCCCAGCCGCGGGCCCCCCCTCCAAGGCCGGGTGCTGGGGGGACAGAGGTGCAGGGGGCCCTGCACAGGCAACCTCACTGGGTGACCTCACGAGGGCTCAGGGCTGTGCACCGTGACCTAGGGCTGCTCCACCCAGAGCGTGTCTTCCCACGGGTTTGCCCGAGGAAGAGGAAGGGCCTTTGGCAGTTTGCTCACTGAGGGTCCCAGGCAGGCACTGGGGCGGCACATAGGTCCTAGCAAGGACCACGATGTGATGACTGAAATGCTGCCCGCGCCTCCTGGCCCCTGCACGCATCAGCTCATTCAGCCCCAGATAACCCTCTGAAGTGGCATCTGTCCTGCAGCCCCACCCTCAGCGAGGAACCCGAGGGACAGAGTGAGCATCTGCTAGGACCGGAGGCCTCAGGGGAGTCAGGCACCGTCAGGCTACTGCAAGAGTCCCAGCAGGCGAGGGCGGAGGCCTGGGCTGTGGAAGCAGGGGTGGGAGAGGCACTTGTGTCCTACAGCTGCTCTAACAAATTACCACAGACTGGGTGGCCTAAAACAGCTCAAGTTTATAGCTCAGGAGGTCAGAAGTCCAAAATGGGTCTCCCTAAGCCAAAACCAAGGTGTCAGCAGGGGTGGTCCCTTCCGCAGGCTCCAGGGAGAACGTGGTTCCTTGCCTGGCCGGCTTCTGGAGGCTGCCGTGTTCCTGGGCTCGTAGCCTCCTCCCGTCGTCACTCTGACCTCTGCTTCTGAGGTCACGTCTTCTTCTCGGACTCTCCTGCCTCCCTCTTGTGAGGACCCTTGTGATCACGTTGGGTCCATCCAGGCCCATTAGGGCCTGTGGGCTGGGACGCTAGAGCCCGCTGATGCCTTCAGGACCCCACTGCTCACCTGGGACGGCCCTGGGTGCGTGGGGGGCCCCAGGACGCCACGGGGTAGAGGTAGGGGAGGGTCTCGGTCTGGAAGGTGTTGGGTCTGAGGAGCCTGAAGGGTGTTCCAGCACAGGTGAGACAGATGTGATGGCCGCCAGGGACAGAGAAGGGGGGGTGGGCACTGACGCCAGGGGCCCCGCCCACGAGCGCCGTGTAGCCTGAGGCCCAGCACAGCAGCGAGGGTGGGAGTGCCCGCTGTGCTCAGCGGAAAGCTGGGTGCGGAGAGTTTAACTTCCTGCTGGGGTCACACAGACCTAAGTGCCAGGCGGGACCTGAACCTGCACCTTCCAGCTGAATGGGAACGCTGAGGCTGAGGAGAAGCCGGGAGGCTGGAAGAGAAGGCAGGAAGACCTCCACGGTGGGGGCCATCTGCCCCTCCCGCCTCCCCTGCCCCGGCCGTTCCAGAACTAGCTGAGCAGGACCCCGGGCAGCTCCCACATCCACCTCCAGGTCTCCCCGGGCTCCCCCAGGGATGCACCAGGCTGCCTGGGCGCCTACAGGGAGGTTGTCCTCTGGCCCTGGGGTGTCCATACCCCTCTGTGCCCGGAGGGGTCGTAGCGCCTTCAGACCACACCTGCCCTGCTAGCCTCGGAGGGGGCCGCACTGGGCGGGGGCGCCAGGGGCCTGGTGCAGGCTTGCGAGGTGGGTGGTCCTCACCTGGGGGCAGGTGGGAACCATGGGATCGGTCAGGGCACAGGCAGAGGCCAAGCGCGCAGAACAAGCAGATGCTTTCCAAAATGGTCAGGGCTTGAGGACCAGTCACGTGGCTGGGGCAGGGGTTAGAGGGCGGCCGAGACACCCCACCCCGTCCCTGCACGCCCTGGCCCCGCCACAGCGGAGAGCTGGATTAGCGCCACGACAGCGCTGTGCCCCCGGGTCCCCAGCAGGCCCAGAGGCGCCGCCCCGAGAGAAAGGGCTTTGCCCTTGTTCTGGCTGAAGAAAGCCAGGCCTCCGTGGGCTTCGTGCAGACGCAGACGCGGCTGGGGACGGAGCCGCCGCACGTCCCTGCCCTGCGTCGCACGCACGCGTGCTCCCACGCTCGCACACGCATGCCTTCACACCCGCACACGTGCGCGTGTTCGCCCACAGAATGTCGCACACACGTGCATTCAGCGGGCACTCACGGGTGCGCTCAATGCCCACGCGCCCCTCCTGATACCTGGAGCTCATGGCTTCTGCTTTAGACACCGGCAGAGAACCCACTCCCCTCAGGGATGGGCTGGTCAGGGTGCCCACCGCACACTCAGTGGACCCCAGTACCACACTGGGCAGCTTAAACCACAGGAAGTTATTCTCCTATGTCCCAGAGACCGGGAGCCTGGCATCAAGGTGTGGGCAGGGCCGCGCTCCCCTGGAGGAGGCTTGCTGCCTCTGGTGGCTTCAGGCTTCCCTAGCTCGTGGAATCGCTCCCATCTCCGCCTCCGTGGTCACGTGGCCTCCCTCCCCCACCCCCGTGTCTGGGCCTCCTCTGTGCAGAAGGATGCAGTCATAGGACCTGGGCCCCCAATGCAGGGTGCACTCACCCCGAGATCCTGAATCACAGCTGCAAAGACCCTAATTGCAAGTACGGTCACATCCCGAGGTTCTGGGTGTGCGTGTCTCTGGGGGCCACGCTCAGCCGCTGCAGCAGGCCGCCCTGTCCTCCTTCTCGCAGCCCCCTCACGGACAGCACAGAGCACAGAGGGTTGTCGTGGCCGCAGCGCTGAGGACTGCGGAGGGCCCGGGGCCTCCTGCGCCCTAGAGACCCCGCTCAGCCTCACTCGGCATCCACGCGGCTGTTCTCCCAAGCCCATCAGGAGCCCGTCAGCCTCCTCCAAGGCTTTCCAGAGCGTCTTCTCAGTTGCACGAACTCTCACATCTTTGGCACAATCTGCAGTTACCCCTCTGCTGTTTTGCACTGAATTTGCGTTTTCTGGTCAGTAAGGAGGGCGAGCCAGCATTGAGCGGGGTCTGAGTTCACCCTTGGTCGGCCCATTAGTGAGCATTTGTAGATTTTTCTGGCCTTTGCTTCTTTCCCAACACTGGACACCAATGATGGACATGCCCAGCTAGCGAGGACCCTCTGGACTCCGCCCCGCCCCCCATGCCCTCCCCTCCGTTGAGCCCGCCAGCCTGGCCGAGAGGGTCTGTGCTCCGGTCCACAGCCACGGGGTCGCTCTGTGTGAGGCCACAGTCGCAGCTCGGCAAGGATGAACCGAGGCTGGGGAGCCCAGCCCAGGAAGCCTGTCCCCCATCCCCCCAGTGACCCCCCCAGCCACACTGGCCTTCTCACACGCATGGGGCCCTGTCTCGGCAGGTGTCCTTGTCACACGGCCCACGGGCCTTCGTCTGCAGCCCCTGCATCCACTTGCCTCCCAGAGAGGCAGCCACGAGGGAGCAGGCCAGCTGGCAGCGCCTTAGCCCAGCCGAGGGGAGCCCAGCGATTGACGTGGCTGATTGGCAGCGGGGTGGGCACTCCCAGTGCCCCCCGGCTGTGGGTGGAGCCCCCTCCATGGCCCCTGTGACGGTACCTCCCCCTTGCTCTGCGTAACGATGACAGATGTGGTTCTAAGATGGGTTGTCGGCCCCTGCCCACCACGTGCGGGCCCTGAGTGGATTACCTCTGTTTGGCCTGGGACGTCCCTGCGCTCTCTGACGGTGGCCTTCATTCCTCCCGGTAATCTAGGCCTGCTCCATTTCCTTCTAGATTTCCAACCTCATTAAATCTTTCATATCACAGCCACTTTCCTCTCTAAACAGAATTAAAGCCAGTCCTGCCCAAAGTCTGATTTTACTCCCAAACCAGAGGGCGGGGCCATGGCTCAGAGGTGGCATGGCAAGGACTGCGGCCTTTTCAAGGACCGTGAGTGCCCAAGGTGGTCTTGAGAATGATGTTTGAAGTGAAGCCATGTCATTACAGGAAGACAGGCTCCTCCAGGGTCAGGCTGTGGTGGGAGAGGAGCCAGGGGGCACATTGAGACCTTGACCATGACCTGATGGTCAGACTCAGGGGCTTGTTTCAGACCTGGGTGACAAGGCCAGGCTGAGGCTGGAGAAGCTCCTAGCTGCTCCCGCTGGTTCCCGGCACTGGCCCAGCCCTCAATTGCCACTGCCACTGGCTCCAGGAACCTTTTACTGCCAGGGGTGGGGTCTCCAGGTAGCTGGGAGAGACTGGGTGCAGCCCGGCTGCTCATCTGGAGGAGACATGATGATGGAGCGTACCTTTGGGGCCCCGAGGATTCAGCAGCTCGACTGGGGGAGGTTGCCTGACCTGGTGCACCAGGGTCACTGCCCCCAGAGCTCCAAGCTCCATAACCAGCTGCCAGCTGACATCTCCAACGGGATGGTCCCTGTCCCCACCTCTGGAGGGGCCCCACCACCTGCCCCCTTTCATCCCCCCGCCTGCTTGTCGCTGCAGCTCCTAGCCCAGCTCCTTGTGCCCCACCCAGCCCTGTGGCGGATCCTACAGAGGGGTCTTTTTAAAGACCTCATCATCCCTCTCCTCCTCGGATCCCACACACATCTCTTCCTGTTGCTCAACACAAATGCCCAAGCTCCCTCATGGCCCTCAAGGCCCTGTGCCCCACCCCACCTCCCTGGCTGGCCCTGCCAGGTTGTTCCTGCCTCAGGGCCTTTGCACTGGCTGTGGCCACCCCAGAAGACTCTTCCCTAGAGCTCCCCTCAGCTTAGCCTGGTCCTTCTCATCTTTCAGGTCTCAGCTCAGACGCCCCTCATGGGAAGACTCCCCCAGCTGCCCTTCAGATCAGTGCCCGTCACTGCTTTTCACATTGCCCTTTACTGTCTGTCCACCCCATCTGTACTCGTATTACCTGTCTCCCTGTGTATGGCCCTTCTCTCCCACTAGGCTGTGAGCTTGACTCAGGCCTGCCGATGGGGCGGCTTGTTCTTCTGCATTCCATCCCCTAATCAGGGTCCTGGCTGTGAGTGTAAGTTGAGTGTGGCTGCGGTGACAAGTTGTCACCAACTCGGCGGCTGAGTACTACACTATTATCTCTCAGTCTGGAGGCCAGAAGTCCCACAGGAGTGTCCCCGTGGGAGTCCAGCTGTGGGCTGGGCCGGCCCCTCTGCGGCTCCAGGGAGAATCCCTTCCCGGCCTTTCTGAGCTTGTAGAGTCGCCCACATGCCTGGGTTCCCGGCCCCTTCCTCCATCTTCACAGCCAGAGGGCAGCGTCTTCCCGTCTCTCCTCCCACTAGTAAGGACCCTGAGATTAAGCTGTGCCCGTGGCATCGTCTCTCCATCTCCAGGTCAACTGACCAACCTTAATTCCACTTTGCTGTGTAAGGTTCACTGACTTCTGGGCTTAGGGCACTTTTGCTGCTGACCCCAGAGGGGTAGATCAGGACACCCCACTGCATGAACACCTTTCCCCTTCGCTGCCAGAGGCCTTGGAGCTGGGCCAAGTGCAAGAGCTCACGCCCTGCTGGGGCACGGTGCAGTGGGCACGGGGGCACATGGGCCCGCAGACACCCACCCCTGAGGTAAAGCCACCCCCCAGCCTGGGAGTCAGGGCTCTCCCGCCAGAATCCCACGTCCCAGGACCAGTCTCTGCTGCTCTCCTAGAGGAAGAGCACGTCTTGGCTAAGCCCACGGACCCCAGGGTCGGACTGCCGGGTTTCCAATCCCAGCCCTGCCACATACCAGCTCCGTGGCCTCCAGCATGTCACCTCACTTCTCTGTCTCAGTTTCCTCGTCAACAAAATGGAGGTGACAATAGTGTGTCCTCAAAGGATCGGCGTGAGGGCCCAGTGATTTCATGGTTAAGAGCCATTCAGCCCGGTGCCGCATACGTGCTGTTTTTATGGCAGGAAACGGTTTCGTGGTATGACGTTTATGGGGGCGGGGTAAGGGGAATACCTGTAACTGGTAAATAATTCAAACAGAACAAAAGGACTTAAAAGCCCCACCTAGAGGCTGGCACCGTTGGCCATTTCTTCTTTACGGTTGGAGATTAACTGTGGGCTGTGTAAGTGCATGTGTCTGCCTGTGTTTTGCCGCCTTTTGAAAAGGGAGCGCTGGCCCCGTGCCCGCGGTTCTGGAGCTGTGTCCCAGGGTCCTGTTTGAATGGCTGTGCGCTTCCCCACTGAATGGACCCGCCTCTGATAGCCCAGCTTAGGGCAGGCGTATGCAGGCCCTGAACCTGGGCTCTAAGCTGTGGGTCCCTGGATGCCTCAGGAGAGCTGACCTCCTGGTGCCCCTAGCCCCACAGCAGCTTAGAGGTGGGCTCTCAAACTCCTTGCAGGAGCCCCTCGGCCCCCTTACCCTCCGTGGATTTTTTTTACAGCAAGTTTCATGATTGGGAGTTGTGCTGCTGGTGTCCTGGTGTTGCACCTGCGCGCTCTGGAATGTTAGGTGCCACCCCGTGGGCCTGGATCGGTGTGGGGCATATACTCGGCCTTCTCAAGGGGCGGTTGTTCCCCCTGGATCTGAACTCGGTTTGGGCCCACGGAGCGGCCAGGTGGCTCCGGAGTAGTGGTCAGGGTTGGCGTGTACTGCGCAATTCAAAATTACAGTAACTACTTGGACCCCTTCTCCCACTTTGCATCCCCATTTCGCAGATGGTGAAACTGAGGGCGGAGCTTACATCGGACAGATGTGGGGGCTCTGTTGTCCTTCCTTCAAGTCCCAGCTCCTCGACCTCGCCGCTCCGTGACTCAGTTTCCCCCTCTGTAAACTGGGCGTAGGAGCCATGCATATTCGTTGCTGTGCGCGTCGGAGTAGCCGGCCCATACAGCGTTCGGTACAGCTGGCACCGCGCGCCCAGACCTGGTGACGGGGATGGGACGGCGAACGCTTGAACCCAAGTCCGCGGCCCCATGCGGGCAGATCCGCGCCTCGGGGCTGGATTAATCGGGCCTGCCCGCGCCCCGCCCCCGCCCCGCCCCGCCGCGCTCCCTGGCCGCCGCCTGCGCGCCAGCCAGCAGTGCGCCCGCCGCCGCCGTCCCCGCCGCCTGTGGGACACGCGCCGCGCCCGACGGCGTCCGGGAGCCCGGTGCGCACCGAGAGCCGCCCGGAGCGCGCCGAGTCGGCGCGGCGGACATGCGCGCCCCCGGCCTGGGTTCCGGCTAGGCAGGGCGCCACGGGAGAAGGGGCCACCTCGACGGGCCGAGGCTGGCGGGGGCCCGCGTCCATGCCGCCCAGCTTCGACTCCGGCTCCGGTACGAGGACTAGCGGCGGTCGCCTGCAGAGCGCGCCGGACCCGGGGCGCCCGCGCGGTGAGTGAGCGCTGGTGCCTCCGGGGAGGAACTCGGGACTTCGGGGGCCGGGGTTGGGAGAGCAGCCGCCCCCTCTAGAGGAACGGGGAGCGGGAGAGGCCCCCGGCGCTCTGCTCACTCCGTCTCTCACGGGAGCCGGACGCGCGGACACCCCACGTACCTCCGCCTGCGCCCGTGGGGCGCACGTGGCGGCAGACCCGCAGAGAGTCCTGGGCCTCGGCCAGGGCGCTGGGGGGCCCGCGGCGGAGGCGGGGCAGGGCGCTGGGGGACGCGCGCCTTTGTCTGCGCCCTGGCGCGGGCTTGGCCGCCCGGGTTCCCGGCGCCCGCCGCGCTCACCTGCCCGGAGTTGGAGCTCTTTGTCTGGGGCGGGGCGCGGCCGGCGGAGTCTGTGCCGCGTGTCTGGGCCGAGGCTGCCCCGCAGGTCGGGTCCTCGCAAACAAAGCGCGCCTTGACCTCCGCCCGCGGCCGGGATTGCGGATCTCCGGGGAAAGAGTGCTGACCCTGACACTCTCCGTACGGAGCGGGCGCCTTCCACGGGGACCCTGAACTTGCAGCCCGGGGACCTCCAACCTGGACTTTGGCCTGAAGTGACCCTTTTCTTTCACACCCACACCGGCTCAGTGCCAGGATTGGAGGGTGCCGGCGCTGCCTGGGTCAAGTCCCAGTGGATAATCCTCAGGAAGTTATTAGCACAGATCTGGTGGTTGCGCTAGGGCTGCCCACCCGCCTTGGGTCAGCTGGCCGGCTCCAGACCCCTTGTCCTGGAAGGGAAAGAACCGAGGGACCTCGACCTGGGCCAAGTCCCAGCAGGGGTGGCTTTGTGCCTGTGCTGGGAAGGGGGCTGGAACCTGAGCCACGGCCCCAGAGGTCCTGGGAGCTAAGAGTGCCTGTGGGTGTTTCTTGAGAGCCTTCTCCAGTGGGCCTGGCCGTGCCTGGCCCGGTGTCCTGGCCCTTGCCGTGCGGTGGAAGCCTGCCAGGTCCCTGCCCACGACCCCTGTGGGGACTTGGATCCCTCAGCTTCCCTGAGCAAACTTTAATTTGGGCAGTGTGGCTGTGAGGACCGGACAGACAGGGGACAGTGGCCTTCCCACCTGCCTCCCGCCTTTGCCCGGGCGGCATCCCAGGGGTCGGCAGGGCCAGGGAAGACACTCCCCGTCGCTGCTCCTCGCCCCCCTCCCCTCTCCTCCCTTCTCTGCTCCCCATTCACTTTCCCAGTGTCTGGGGCGCCACCTCCTGGCTCTGGGGTCCAGTGCTCCAGCCTGGGGCCTTGAAGTGAACCGGAACTGGCCTGGCTGGGCCTCCCGGGCAGGGCAGGGGCGCCTGCAGCCTTAACTGGACTTGCTGCTCTTCCCTCCACCCCCAGTCTAGGACCGAGGGCAGTCCTGCCCCACAGGAGCAAACGCATTTTCTCAGAGTGACGCCTCTACCACGTTCCTTCGCGACACCAGCCTGGGTGGGACGGGCGCCCGGCCGTATCAGAGGAGGGCTCCGGTGAGGGCTGGTACACACGGGGCAGCTGAGGCAGGTGCTCGAGGCCGACCTGCCATGGAGTAGCCCCCTCCCCCTCCCAGTGGCCCAGCGACCACACCCCTGGGAGCTGACGACAGCTTGCAGGCTGAGCTCACTCCCTGCACCTGCTGCTGGCACGCGATAAGGCACTGGGGTGGGCTGCTTGCGCGGTCAGCACCAGCCCCAGGCCCAGAGGGGCTGTCGGTGCCTCAGGTAGTGGAGACCTTAAGGGGGCGGCTCCGGAGAGCAGAGTGGCTGCCGCTGCTCTGGTCCATCTCATGTGGGGGGCGCCGGCCCTGCCCACTCATGCCCTTCTCCCACTGGTGCAGGGCAGCAGGCGAAGAGGATGTAAGCGTGCGCCAGTGGGGGCGGGGCACCCTCAGGCTGACGGGGTCTGGGAAGGCCTGGGGGGACTTGGCCGAAGCCACTGGGTCAAGGGCCCAGACAGGCCGGCCGGCCACACCCTTTTGGGGGCTGGGGGAGAAGCTCACACTGTAGTTTGGGGCAGTGGGAAGGCACTGGAGTGCTTTCAGTCCAGGGTGACTTGTTCTGGTTTGGCTTTTAAAGATACTCTTGGCTGCTGTGTGGAGAATTAATTTGTGAGAGTGTTAACGAGACCAGCTAGTAATTAAGCAGCTGTCACTCGGGCTGTGTGGCCTCAAGTGGGAGTGTCAACAGGACCCCCTCCTGGGGTCGTGGCGAGGGTCCAGTCCTGTTAGGCCTGGGGGTCTTTGGGTGGGAGGATAGGTGACTCATGGGCCTTTGTGGGAGGATACAGGGCTCTGGGGGCACCTGGCCTCACGCCTGGACACGTGGCCGTAGCTCCCAGCAGAGCTGGGGCCGTGCCTGCTGCAGAGTGAGCAGGTGTGAGGTGTCCCCATCCTGGCCCTGAGGGGTGGGTGGGCTGGCACTGCTGACTCTGCCATCCTGACCCCGCCGACCCCCAGCCCAGGTGGGCCCCTCACCCACCCATCCCCCCACCCCCACCCCGGGATCTCCTCGGGTGAGGCCACGATCCAGGCTGCTCACCACGCAGGATGCCTCGGGAACACCCTCAGGAAGAGGTCAAGGCACAGCCTCCCTGCAGAGGGCACCCCGGCCTCAGCTCCCTGCTCCCCTGGCGCCCCGGTTAGCAGACTCCCCTCTGGTGCGGGTCTGAGTCCAGCCCGGGGAGTGTGGGCCTGTGTTTTCGGCCTGCGTTTGCCACCTGTTTTCTTCCCAGTGCGGGGTTTCGGGGCGTGGTTAGGCAGGTGGCCCCACCCCAGCACGAGTGTAAGGGGCACAGCGGTCTGTTCACGGTTCGCTCTGCACGTTGCCGTCAGCAGGCCTGGAGTGACATGGGCCCGGGGAGCCCCCATCCGAGCAGCTCCTGCCCTTTCCCACAGACCCGGGCCCTGCCTGTGCTGGGCCTCCCGTGGGCGTCACTGTCTGGGACTCTTGTTTCTGTTCTGTTCACCTGTCAGTCTGTTCTCGCCTCAGTCCCCATCTCATGATTGACTTTCTTGCCCCACAATTTACGCGCAACAAAATGCGCCTGTTTTAAGTGTACAGTTGGGTGCGTTTCAACAAATACATACCACTACATACCCCCACCGGAGTCCGACAGAGAATGTTTTCATCACCCCAGAGAGCTCTTTCATGCTTTTTTCTTTAAGTTTTTTATTTATCGTGGTGAGATACACATAACAAAATTACCATCTTAACCATTTTAAGTGTACAGCTCGGGGCATTAAATACATTCATATCGTTGTGCAACCATCACCACCATCCAACTCCAGAATTTCTTCATCTTGCCAAACTGAAACTCTGTCCCCATTAAACACTAATGCCCCCTCCCCTCCCCCTCCCCCAGCACCCACCAGCCTGCTTTCTGCCTCCATGGATTTGCCTGCTCTAGGGACGTCATGTAGTGGAACCGCACAGGATTTGTCCTTTTGTGACGGGTTTACTTCACTGAGCATAGTGTACGCAAGGTCATCCACTTGCAGCATATGTCAGTTTCCTCCCTTTTTAAGGCTGCATAATATTTCATTGTGTGCATACACCACGTTTTGTTTATCCAGCCATCTGTTTATGGACACTTGGGTTGCTTCCACATTTGTTGGTTTTTTGTTTTTTGGGGTTTTTAAAATATTTATTTATTTATTTGGCCCACGCCAGGTCTTAGTTGCGGCACTCGGGATCTTTGTTGCCATGTGTGGGATCTTTTTAGTTGTGGGCGGGCGGGCTCTTAGCTGCTGGCATGTGGAATCTAGTTCCCTGACCAGGGGTCGAACCCAGGGCCTCTGCATTGGGAGCGTGGAGTCTTAGCCACTAGACCACCAGGGAAGTCCCTGCTTCCACGTTTTGGCTATTGTGAATAATGCTGCTGTGAACACGGGTGGACAGATACATGTTTGAGTTTCTGCTTTCAGTTCTCTGGACATATGCTCCCAAGTGGGATTGCCGCATCATACGGTAGTTCTATGGTTGATTTTTTGAGGAACCTCCGTACCGTTTTCCACAGCGGCTGCACCGTGTTCCAGTTTCTCCACATTGTCCTTGCCAGCCTTGGCTGTTTTCTGTCTTTCTTGACAGTGGCCGTCCTGGGGGGAGGCCTCATGCCCTTTGGTACTCAGTCACCCCACGCCAACAGCAACCACTGTATGCTTTCTCCCCGAGGAAGTCCACGATGGGGGCATCGGGAGACGCTGGGAGCAGAGTAGCAGTGCCCAGGGCGGGGGGAGATGCGAGTATTGGGGCGATAGCTGAAGGGCATGTGGTTTCTTTCCCGGGTGCTGAGAATGTTCTACAACAGGTGGAGGTGATGGTTGCCCACAGCTGTGTGCCTTCAGTGGGCGTGTTGTATGGTACGTGAATCATACCTCAGCGAAACTGTTTTAAAACAACACTAGCTAGGGAGAAAAGATCTGCTCAGAACAGCCTTACGGGCTTGCGGCTGCGAACCGGCGGGTGGGCCACAGCCTCATCCTGACTGTCCTCACCAAGGCCTGGCACACACACGGGCGTCTCGCCCGGAGGGGAGAGGCCGAGCGGCCCAGGGGCCCATCAGAAACTGCCACGTTCCCTCCTGAAGTGGGTTGACCCCACTCCACCCTGGACACTCAGTGCATCATGGTGGCCGGGGTCCCCAGACCTGTGACTCAGCATGTCTGGGGCGTGGCACGTGGTGTCCTGCAGCCTGGGGCTGGGGGGCGCGGGCATCCCAACTCTGCTCCCCCCACCCTGCCACCTCCAGTGCCAGGCCCAGCGGAGCCCTCGGGTTCCTGGTGCCGGCTCCGCGGGTTGGCGCCCCGATTCCCAAGTCCTAGCTCCCCACCCAGCAGGGCCAGGCTGAGCCCCTGCATCCCTGCTGCGTGGGGCGTCCTTGGTTCCCTGGTCACAGGCCGAATGACCTGTGTCCAAGTACTTGCAGCTGGGCCTGGGCGTGGTCACCCTCCTCCATGGGGGCTGTGGGCCCAGAAGGATGTGTTCTGCCAGGCTGGGCGGCCCTTGTGTGCGCAGAACCTGCCCAGACCTGTTTCCTGGGTGCCGGGGGCAGGGGGTGAGGGCCAGGTTCACCCCAGCCCTGTAGGTCTCTCTGGCCTCTGACCCTCCTCTCTTTCTTTCAGGCGTCTGTGGGCTCCGAGAAGCTCTTTGCCCCAGCAGCCGATAAAGGTAAGTGTGTTCCTGGGCTCCTGGCCTCTAGGAAGGGACAGGACACATTCCTGAAGTCCGTGGCGGCCCCCAAGTTAGGCTCTGTCTTGAGTTTCAGGTGCAGAGCCCCAGGCAGGAGTTGGGTGCTGTCATTTACTGAGGGATGCAGCCCGCCCCCCCGCCAACCCCCCGGGAAAACCACAAGGAAACAAGGGAAGCTGGGAACGGGGCCAGTGTCTCGGCCAGAGCTGGCCAGTTCTGGAGCGGCGGTTCCCAAAGTGGGGTCCCTGCACTGCTGGGGACCGTGAGGAGCGCACTTTCCCGGGCCCTCCCTGGGCTCACGGGCTCAGGTGCTCTGGGATGGCCAGCAGCTCCTGGCTCGGGATGCGGCCCCGCCAGCACACCCAGGCCCTGGCCAGTGACCCCCGAGTGGCATGGCGCAGGTACCCAGCATTTCACTGTCCCACAAAGCTCTTCTGGCCGGCACTGCTCTGGAGGGTGGATGCCTGGCCACGGTCCCATCAAGGCCAGGATAGGCCTTTGTGACCCAGCCTGTCAGCTGTGGGCTGTGGCCGGGAAGGGGGCTTCCCTGGGCCCAGCACAGAGAAGGGGCCCTTTTGCTTGGGGGGCTCCCTCAGGATGTGAGCACACAGGACAGGCCTTGGGGCACCCGCAGCACCTGGGTCCTGTTGGCCTGGTAGCTGGGCACGGCCTCTACGTGCCTTGAACTCAAGAAGCCCCTTCCTCAAGTCAGAGCATTGCAGCCGAGCAGACACCTGCTGGGGAGTCTGGGTAAGGCGGCCCACCAGAGGCTCGGAGGAGCCAGGCATGCTCAGCTGGCATTTCAGACGTAATTAACGTAGGGTGTATCAGTTTCAACAAATGACCACAAACCGCGTGGCTTGAAACAACAGACATTCACCTGCTCACGGTTCTGGAGATAAGAAATCTGGAGTCAGGTGTGCGCAGGGCTGCGCTCCCTCCAGAGGCTCCAGGGGAGGGGTGCCTCCTGCCTCTTCCAGCTCCTGGTATTGCCTGCAAACCTGGGCATCCCTGGGCTTCTGGCTGCATCCTTCCCATCTCTGCCTCCGCCTTCATGAGGCCTCTTCCTCTTCTGTCCCTTACAAGGACACCGTCACTGGATTTAGGGCCCACCTGATTCCAAGCTGATCTCATCTTGAGATTCTTAGCTTGATTACGGCTGCAAAGACCCTTTTTCCAAATAAGGTCACAGTCACAGGTTTGGAGGTTACGATTCAGCAGAGTTCAGGGAACTCTGGGCTTTGAGGTACCCAGAGAGGTGGCGGGGGGGGGGGTGGTGATGAGTAGCAGTGCTCATGCTTTTCCAGTGGCAGGAGGCTCTAGAAGGTTCCAGGCATCTCCAGAAGGGCTGGGGCACTGGTGGCACACGTGGGGTCACGTCCAGGTCTGCATGGCCCATGCCTGCCTCTTTCCATCCTGATGGCTGCTCTTACTTTGTGAGGGCCTCGTGTGGAGATGTGAGAGAGACAGGAGGGGAGAAAGGGCTAGTGTCCCTGGGCAGCTGTGAGCAGCAAGTGGGCTGAAGCCAGTGGCCCTCTGTTCCTGTCCTTGTTGCAGGAGTGGTGGCAATGGCCTCCTCTGTAGGTGCGTCCCTAAGCAAACAGACCCAAGGCAGAGGGAGGTGTCGCCCTAGGGAAGGAGACTTCCCAGAGGCTCCAGACCTCTCACCTCTCTGCCAGCCTGGGTCACACTGCCCTGCAGCCGCAGGGGAGTCTGTGGCCAGCTCTTCACTCAGCGTGGCAGCCACGGGGTCAGCCCACAGCCCAGCGACCTGAATTTCCACTCCTCCTGGGGACCGGGATGCTGCCCCCTGCAGGCAAAGCGGCTCACATGGGTGGTGCTGCCCCCCGCCTGGCCGCTGGGTATGTGACCTGAGGCCTCCCTTGTAGCCGTTTCAAAAGGAGGGTCTCAAGTGAGCAGGCGGCTGGCTGGAGCTCACGGCCCAAGGGCAGGCCCGCAGCTCGCAGGGGAGCAGAGGCTCTGGGCGGTGAAGAGGGGGGCAGTGTTGGCCCGCAGCAGCTTCCTCCCGGCCGACCAGGCAAGGCTTGTCATCCGGAAGTCTGCCCCAGGGCAAGGGCCCACAGAGGGCTTAGGCCAGGGGTCACCCGGGTGGGTCCAGAAGGAGCAGCTGCTAGCACGAGTGAAGCTCCTGCCGGAGGAAGGAAGGGCGACAGAATGAGCTGGGAGCCCAGCGCCCTGCCTGGCCCGGCTCCCTAGTGCACCTCGGTCTCCCTCTGTAAAATGGGGCCGGGACAGTCCCTGCGCTGGGATCTCCGTGGGCAGGAGGTGCAGGACACTCCCTGCGGGTCGGCCCTCAGGGCAGGTAGCCTGGGGGGCGGGGGTACCGAGGTGTTGTGGGCAGGAGCTCCGCGCCGCGTGTCTCCCCGTCGGAAACAGCCCTGGACGGCATTCAGTGAGCCGGGACCCCAGCTCACTCCGGCCCCTCTCTCCGCAGGACCCACGCTGGGCGAGAAGTCCGAGGCCAAGGCCGGGGCGGCGCTCAAAGTCTCGGGCCTGGAGCGCAGCCGCGAGCTAAGCACCGAGCCGCCCTTCCTGCCCCCTGTGCGCAGCCCCGCGCCGGTCCTGCCCTCCGCTGGCCCCGCGCCCGGCGCCCCGTCCAGCCCGCCCGTCAAGAAGGAAGCCCCGGCCCTGCCCCGCCTCACGCCACAGCCGCCGCCCGCGCCCCTGCAGACCCGGGCCCCACTCCCGACGCACGTGCCTCTCCCCGCGGGCGCCTTCCCGGGCCCCGGCGCGGCAGCGCACAACGGCCTGCACAGCCTCAGGTGGGCGCGGGGCGGGGCCCGCGCAGCCGCAGGTGGGCGCGGGGCGGGGCCTGCGCAGGCGCAGGTGGGCGCGGGGCGCGCGCGGCCGGCCGGGCACTGAGCGCCCCTCCCTGCAGCAGGAGCAGCAGCGCCAGCAGCGGCGCCAGCCTGGGGCTCGCGAAGCACGCGTCCCTGTCGCCTCACGGGCCGGGCCCCCACCTCTCTACCTCACACTTGGCGCTCCGCTCGCAGGCCCAGCACCAGCACCACGCGGCGGCCATGTTCGCCGCGCCCCCGACACTGCCCCCGCCCCCGGCGCTGCCGGCCAACAGCCTGGTCATCCCAGGACACCCCGCCGGTAGGTCCGGGCGCCGTTGGTGGGGCAGCGGGGTCACTGTTCCCCTGCACTCTGGGACCCTAATCCCCGGGGGGAGGGACGCGGCCCCTGGGGAGGGGGCCAGCCCCCGAGGTCTGTATACTTAGTGATCACCTGGCCCTCCAGACCCCACCCAGCTGGATGGCAGCCCCCCCGCAGCCCATAGCGCTAGCAGGCCACCTTGCCCAGGGCAGAGGAAGCTTCCTGCCAGGGCCTCGGTTGTGTGTGCGCGCGCGCACACACACACAGATACACACAGATACAGGTGCTCACACACGCGTACACGGACACAGACATCCCTTGCTCCATTCTGAGCCCTTGCCAGGCCTGGTCAGGCAGTCTGGGGCAGGGAGTTGGTGAAATCTGGAGCTGCTCCGTGATCATGGCAGTGAGGGCTCCCGGGGCCTGCCGTGGCTCTTCCCATCCACCGTCCCTGGGCTGCTGGGGGGGCGGGGGAGGGGAGAGGGTTGAATTGTGGAGGAGAGGGGCCCCAGGTGAACAGCAGCTGGCCTGGCCCAGCCTGGCCTCTCCCTCCCTGCCTGATTCCAGCAGGGGCCCCTCACGGCCAAATCTTAGGTCACTAAGGATTTCTCTGTGGGTCTCCAATTTTTTTCTAAAATCTTGTCGGCCTAGCTTGGGTTGGGGGCAGCTCAGTGCCCCAGGATGGGACCAGGACACTGGTCTGGGGGTGCTGGGACGGGCAGGGCTCCCCTTCAGGGCTGTCTCCGGGGGCTCCCAGGGTGGCTCACGGTGTTCTCTCTTGCCTTTAGATGCCAGCCTGTTGATCTCATTCAGCCAGCCAATCATGTATTGCCAGCCTCATTCGGGGATTCTGATTGGTACTTGGTCACAGGCACCTCTCTTACCTCCACCCTGGGGCCCGCACGTAGCGAGCGGCCACCACGGCTTGGCCTGCCGAAACCGGGAGTGCCAGCAGGTGACTATCCGCCTCGCCCCGCCGGGAGCCCGCGGCCGACGTGCCTCTCTGTCTCTCTCTTTTTCTCTTGTAGATCACGAGCTGCTCAGGCAAGAGCTGAACGCGCGTTTTCTGGTCCAGAGCGCCCCCCTGGGCCCGGGAGCTCTGCTGCGGGCGGAGTTCCACCAGCACCAACACACACACCAGCACACACACCAGCACCAACACACATTCGCCCCCTTCCCTGCCGGGCCGCCCCCGACGCCGCTCCTGCCGCCCGCCGCACCCCCGCCGGTGCGTAGGCTGCGTGCCGGCGGGCGGGCGGGCGGGGGCGGCCCGGGCGTGGGACACGCAGCAGGCACACGCAGACGCTCTCTGCACGCATGCAGGCTGACACCATCCCCTTCCGTCTGGCTGTCCGTCCAGCCCCTCTTCTCGTCCCCCTCCCCCCGCCCCAGGTCATGCCATGAGGTTCCCCATCCTGAGCCGTTCTTTCGGGCTTGGGGAGCACCGCGTGTCCACATGGCCATGGGGCCAGTTGCACCCACGTGGGGTCCTCCGTGTCTCCGCTGGCAGCAGGGCGGCAGGTCCGGAGGCCCGACAGGACTGAGGGGCCACGGGAGCCAGGACTCTTCCCATGTTCCTGGTCCTCGAGGTCCCATCCCCTGAGCCAGCTGTTGTGGGGCAGGGTCCCCTCTGCTACCACCTAGCTTTGCTTTGTCACTGACTAGTCTGCCAGTGGCCTAGGTGTGTCCTGCAGCCTAACCACCAGCCTTGGGCTCCACGCCCCCCCCCGCCCCCCCAGTCATGGCCACAGACACCAGATGGGCGAGTCTGCGCCTCCCGTGCTGGGACCACTAAAACAGGGAAGGCCAAAGGGCAGCACCCTCGGGGAGCCTAGGGGACAGCTGGCCTAAGGCCACCAGCCTCACTCTGGCCACTGCCTGGCCCGAGGGTGTGGGTGGGTGCTTGGCCAGCGGAGGGCGTCCGCGTGGACGGAGGCCTCACTCTTTGCCTCCTTCCCTTCCAGTTTGACAAGTACACGCCCAAGCTGGACAGTCCCTACTTCCGACATTCCAACGTGAGTGTCCCTGCGCGCTCTGGGCTGTCCAGGCAGGGTGAGGGGTGTGGAGGGCGGCGGGGCTGTGCCGTGTCCGTGTAGCCTCCCACCCAGCGCAGGGGTGACGGAGTGGGGACCAGAGGGCTGGGCCCAGCATCCCTGCCCTGGGCGTCCTAGCGTCCGGCAAGGCCCCTGGAATGCCCCTCCCGCCTTCTCTTGCAGTTTTTCCCGCCCTTCCCTCCAGCCGTCCCAGGACTGCCCGCCCTGCTCCCACACCCAGGTCCCTTTGGATCCCTGCAGGGTGCTTTTCAGCCCAAGGTACCAGCTGCTCCCAGGAGGGGGGTGGGCACTGTGGGTGGGGTCTGCAGGACCGCCCCCCCCCCCAGCCAGCCCTTCCCATCCCTGGGCAGCTCCAGCCGCCTCGCACGTGGTTGTGTGTGTCGTGATCCCGGGTGGCCCCCAAGGGGTCTTCACCTCAGTGCAGAACATTCTGACCCTGGGTGGGGCCCTGTGTGCCCCACGGGGCCGGGAGAGCCTGGCTTCGCTCGTTCTCACCTCTCCCGCTGGCAGCTCTCGGGGTTGGGGGTGGGAGGAGCAGCACAGCAGCGGGGTCTGGCTGGCAGCAGCACAGGGCCATCCTCGCAGCAGGAGGCCCAGGCAGGAAGCACCCCCTGAGGCCCCAGGACCAGGGACTGGGCTTGCTCTGCTCACCTTCCCTGAAGCGGGGCTGCCTTGGCCCTTGGGGAAGACCCTGGCCCAGGCACGTCGGTCAAGAGCCTTTTCAGAAACCTCTGGGTAGGATATGGTGGGAGGCCAGGCCGCCCCTGGGTGGCGCCTGGGGGGTCTCGTGCCGCCTGGGCGGTCTCGTGCCGCCTGGGCGTGGGGCCTGCAAAGTCGTCTCGTGCCCTGTCCCTCTCTCCCCTCAGACTTCAAACCCACTCGAGCTAACAGGCCAGGCCAGTGCTGTTCACACCCTCCTACAGAAAGCCCCCGGGGTAGGTGGCAGCGGTGCCTGTGCCTCCCTCCTTCCCTGGCGGGCATTCCCGCCATCGTGGCCCCTCATGGAGGCCCACATAGTGCTCTCCCCCCGACCCCCCGGGGCTGGGCTGCTTGCAGAGCCTGGGTCTAATGCTTCTTCCTCTGTCGATGGCAGGTGTCAGACCCGTACCGGACAGCAGTCAGGGTGAGTGTGTGTATGCCTGCTTGCCTCACCTTGGGAGGAAGGGGCCTGGCGGGACCTCAGGGGAGGTCCAAGGCCAGGGAGGACTCTGGGTGCCTCTTGAGTGGCCACAGGGGTGCGCTGTGACAGCAGGAATCTGGCGGGGGGTGGGGGGAGCGAGGGGGTCCTGGCCTCAAAGCTGAGCCCGTCGCCCGCCCTGTCGCAGAAGCCGGGGAGGTGGTGTGCCGTGCACGTGCAGATCGCCTGGCAGATCTACCACCATCAGCAGAAGATAAAGGTGAGCCTGACTGCTCATCCTGCGGCCCGGCCCGCGGCTCAGAGGGTGCCCCTCGCCCAGGCGCTGTGCTGGGCTGGGAGGGGACAGGACAGCAGTGTGTGGGGAGCTCAAGGCCACTTCCCGCCTGGTCACCCAGGGTGACACAGGCAGGGGTTTGGGAGGCGCTGACCCTGCGGGCCTCCCCACCATCAGTCGAGTCCTCCCAGCGAGCCTTCGGCCCTGCCCCCTTCTTCCCTCCAGGTGTCTGTTAGCACTTGGGCCTGCTGTGTGCCTGGGTTTTTAGCCAGGGGCAAAGTCGACCAAAAGTGCTCACAGAGCCTGCGTGCTCCCTGCGGGTGGGGGGGGGGGGACAGGTGGTGAACAGGAGCCCAGCTCGAGGCCGTCCCCCTCCCGGCAGGTGGTGCCAGGCGCCCTGGCCGAGCGACGCAGGGAAGTGGGAGACCTGGGGGCCCACGGCTGGGGCGATGGGCCGGGGCGCTGAGGGGGCCAGGACGGACCCTGCCCTCGTATCGCAGAAGGGTCTCCATGCTCTCCTCTGCCAGCTCAGATAACACGTTACCCCACGCACAATATCTTTAACTCATCACGTCCTAAATATGGTACAAAGGACCAGTCACAGAAAGGGGTTTATGACAGATTATTGTGCGTTTCAACATGCAGATGCTCAGACAGGGCCACCTGGAAGGCACAGTGAAGGAGGTGGGCAGGGCCCCGAGCTAGGGCCCAAGCACCCGCTCTGTCGCTGCCATCTCGGCAGGTAGAACTCACCTAGCCCCATGCCTCCTGCGGCCCTTGTGACCCAGGGACTGGCTTCTTAGTTTTGTTTAACTTTAATAAATTTGAATCTTAATACTGAAGCTAAATTTAGTCATTGGAAAACTGGAACGACTTGCGTATGGGAATGCTCTTCCAGCCTAATTTTACAAAGTGTAAACAAAGTATTTCCAATGAAAATGTAGCATCCAAATTGAGATGTGTTTTAAGTGCAAACACACCAGCTTTCAAAAAGCACATGAAAAGGAGTGAAACACCTCAATCAGGAACTTGTGTCATCACACATGGCGTTCGGTTATCCTGCGTCCGCTGAAACGTCGTCAGGATAAATCTTACCTGTGTCACCGCCCGCTGGGCAAGGCCAGCGGAGCAGGTGGCGTCCCACCTTGCTGTCAGCTCACTGGCAGCCCCTGCGCACACTCTGTCCTGCAGATGCAGCTGGGCCCTCACAAACTGGACGCGGGCGCCAAGCTGGACTTGTTCAGCAGACCCCCCGCCCCGGGTGTGTTCGCCGGATTCCACTACCCGCAGGACCTGGCCCGGCCCCTCCTCTCCAGCTCAGGTAAGGCGGCCTGGCCCGTGGGCGCTGGGGGCTCAGCCGCCATGCAGGCCAGGGGGCGGCCGGGCGGAGGCGTTCTCGCCTTTTCCCTCTGGCTGGTGCGGGCGCCTCAGGGCTCTGGCTGCTCGGGCAGCATTCTTGTTTCTCCGGTCGTAGCCAGAGGGGTCTGGCAGCCCTGCCCTCCTCGAGCTTCTCCCACCCCCCCGCGGAGACTTCCCCGCTGCTGACCTGAGTCCCACATGGACTCTGGCCAGGATGCCCTCCTCTCTGGGGCGTCCTTCCCGATGTCCCTCCCAGGAAGGGTCTGGCTTTTCTCCGAAAGGTGGGAAACGGCTCCCGGAACCCCTGTGCTCGCCCCCGCCAGCAGCCGCGCCACAGCCTTGCTGTGTCAGGCTCCCTGGGACTACCCCCAGGCTCGCAGTGCTCCCAGGACTCAGCACAAGTCACACTCCAGCCCTGGCTGTATGTGTTGCAGCCGAGGGACACACAGCAGTCGGCAAGGAGGAGGGGGAGGGTGGAAATGGGCGGGTGCCTCCTGAGCACTGCCCCGAGGGGCCCCAGGACGCAGTTCATTCCCCAGCGAGGAGCCATGACAGCAGGGCGAGGTGCTGTCTCCCAGGGAAGCTCGTGGAGACCCAGCGCCCAGGGTTCTTACTGGGGGCCGGTCACGCAGGCAGCTCTGCCTGCATGGACCAAAACCCGGACTCCCAGAAGGAAAGCAGGTGCTCAGCACAGACCACCTTGTTTGCACAAGCAACCTGAGCATCCGTGAGGCCTTCCTATCAGAGGGAAGCGAGAAACCTCCTGGAACCCGAGTTCCCAGATGCCAGCCGAGCAGCAGGCCTTGCTGAGGTCAGCGGCCTTGAGCCCTCGCGCCGGGGCTGCTGCTGCTTCCTCCCCAGCTGTCAGGCCCTCAAAGGACGTCACCTCCTCAGAGAGCCCTCCCTGACTGTTCCTCGGACACCTCCCCCCGCCCTCCTCTGAGCTCATATATGCTCACCCCCACCCGCTGCCCCTTGCACGTGGACACGTGGTGCATGCGGGCAGCCCGTTGGCACACTGGCGTGATGGGTGTGGATGGGGTCATGCTGGCTGGCCTGGTGAGCGTGGCGCCTCTTCCCAGCCCCAGCTCCACTGCCCTGATGGCCTCCAGACCCCAGCCAGGCGTCAGGGCCCCTCAGAAAGCAGAGGGCCTCCCATCTGGGCCAGAGCCCACAGGCTGTGGCCTGGGCCCCTCTGTGCTCCGCACCCACCCATGGCCTCCTCGATACACCATCCTCTTTAGCCCTGGGGCCAGCTGTTTTCCTAACTTCTTTGACTCAGGGTCACTTGGAGGTGAGGTCAAGTTTCTAGTTGGGAGCTCTCTGGGAGCTAGAACCTGCGTGTGTCTGGGTGGAGGAGCCCACCGGTGACACACGCAGCAGCGCGCCACTGTTGGGGTCCCCACAGGTGCAGGGAGCTGGAGGGACACGAGGGGGCGCCCACGTCACTGGTCTCGCCAGGCACTCACCTCTAGGCTACGGGGCGGGGCACCCTAAGCAGCAGAGTTGGCCCCTGGCTCAGCCCCGTCTCCAGACTGGGCCCACCGGCTGCCCTCCAGGTTCGGTCCTGGGGGGCGTCGGGGGAGCCGGGGCTGTTGCCGCCGTGACGCTTGTGGGCTGTGGCCTGCAGCCAGGGGACGCCGCAGGAGGAGCTGCGGCCTCTGGCAGCCGTGACTCGGGCCAGTGTCCGTCAGCACCCAGGCCGCACCCACTGTTAGGTGACCGGGGCTGTAGCTCTGGTTGGAAACTCCAGGGCCGCTGGCTTTGGGAGAAACTCCTGAAGGCTCGATCGCAGGCCGTTCCTCTGCCCTTCTTCCTCTGGGGGCTCCGCTGCTGTCAGCACCTGCCTCCCTGCTCCGCCCCCTCGGGGTCTTCCAGGCTCCAGGGAGTTGAAGGCCCACCTCCTACCTGGTCACGTGCTTGGAGTGGGAGGGGCGGCCATCCAGGGCGCACCCACCCTTGGAAGGAGCCACGGCCGAGGCCCCAGGTGCACTCCGGCCTCCATCAACCTGTCCCCCTCCCCAGGTGCTGCCCATCCCACCACCAACCCGTTCGGACCCTCAGCCCATCCTGGCAGCTTCCTGCCCACTGGTCACTTGACAGGTAGGTGTTCTTTGAGGTCCGTGCCGTCTGGCTGGCCTGTGCTGACCTCAGGGCTGTGGGGTGCAGGTGGGTGGGGAGATGACCTCAAGAACCCGGGTACCCCTCAGATTGCAGAGGTGGCACCTGCCAGGTTCGGGAGCCACGGGGTGGGGGGAGGGTCCAGTGCGCACGTGGAGGCCCCTGAGCCCTCCTTGCCCCCACAGACCCTTTCAGCAGATCAAGCACCTTCGGGGGCCTGGGGAGCCTGGGCAGCAACGCCTTCGGAGGCCTGGGCAGCCACGCGCTGAGTGAGTGACCGCGCCCCCTGCTCTCCCCGCGCATGCGCCCTCACTTCGCGCATGGGCACACACCTTGTCCTCCGCGCGCGCCTGCGCGGGCCCGGGCCGCCCTGACGTCGGGCGCGCGGACCCCCTTCGCCGCCTCCCTGGGGCACTTGTGGGTCTGAGGTCGGGAATCTCCGCGTGTGTGCGCCTCCCTGGCAGCTCGGCCTCACGCTCCCACCACCACCCACCCCCCAGCTTCTGGTGGCGGCCTCTTTGCCCCCAAGGAGGGCCCCACGCTGCACGGCCTGCCCAGCCCCCGCGAGGCCTGGAACCGGCTGCACCGGGCGCCGCCCTCTTTCCCCACGCCACCCCCGTGGCCTAAGCCTGTAGACGCCGAGCGGGTCTCAGCCCTGACCAACCACGACCGAGAGCTGGACAAGAGCAGGGAGGAGCGGTGAGTGGGGTTCCTCCGCTCCCCCATCCTGCCGGCTTCCCGCCCCCGCATCCCCTAGGCAGCTCCGCCGAGCCCCGGGTACCCGCCCGCGGGGCACGCTGAGCTCTGCATTCAGTCTCCTTGGTTGGGAGAGTGTGAAGTCTGCATCCTCCGGACCGGGAAAGACTAGGGGAAGGGCGCCCCCATCCCCAAGCCCCTTGCATTCTGCCCGCACGGAGGGCTCTTGTTGGCGCAGGGTCTGGGCAGGCACCATGCAGGGCGGGGGTGCACTCCCTCCGAGGCCCTGGCGGGGACCGTGGGCTTGTGGACCACAGCGGGGCCTCGAGGGAGCTCAGATCAGCAGGGCAGAGAATGCCGTTGCACGCTGCAGGGGGCTGCTGAGCCACCAGGGGGACCGAGTCTGGGAGGTACGCCTGTGGGCGGGGCAGGTGGATGGGGGCTGAGCTTGTGCGTGCCCCCCTGCCCCCAGCCCTATGGGCCGCAGAGCTAGGCCAGGGCAGGGGAGGCGGGAGCCACCTTCTCCGGTCAGCGGCAGAGGCTGGGACTTGAGTGTTCTTGAGGAGCCGTGGCCCGCCGCGTGGACGGGAGCAGAGGAGGGCTTCCTGTCTGGCCCTTCCACCCAGGTCCTGTCCCCCCCAGTCCTGAACTTGGGGCACTTCACTCACGGGCAGTGCTGCGTGTCAGGTACTGGGGGCACAGGGCGGAGGTTGAGAGCGAGGAGGCGACCTAGAATCGGCCTAGAAGGCGGTGGGGACGTGTGTCGCCGGACCCAGGAAGGGTGCCAGGGAGCAGCCTAGGGCCTGCCTGCATCCTACAGCCAGCACTGTCACCACAGAGGGTCAGGAGCCCGGGGAGTTGCAGGTCCCCCACGGGGACCTCAGGGTCGAGTGGGTGGGGTTCAAGTAGAGTGATGGTGGCCAGGTGCAGCACTGAGGGTTGGGCAGGGGTCTGGGGGACCTGGGGACTCCCAAGGGGAAAAGGAGCCTCGGATCTGACCCACTCAAGCCCAGCTGCTCTCCCAGCCCCTCATCAAGGTGGGGGCCGTGCCCGCTGTGCTCCGAGCTCAGAGGCAAAGAACTGTAAAGTACAGGGTGGTGCTGCGGGTGAGAACCAGCCTGCGATGGGGCGGGCGGAACTATGGTGACCGCAGCCAGGCCACACACTGCCCACGAGGAAGGAGTTGCAGGACCCTGTCCCTGCAGCGGATCTGGGGCCTGGGTGGAACTGCCCTACGTTCCTCACTGAAGGACTTGTCCTGGCTCAGGGGCTCCGCGGCCTGGGTCCCCGTGGAGCGTTCTACGGTTCTGCTGCAAAGTTGGTCTCCGTGGTGCCTGTGGAGGGGAGACGGCCGTGGGGTAACCCGCGTGGGGACGTGGGCTGTGGTCGCCGTGTGTGTACGGGGTGCCAGTAGCAGTGATTCCATGGGAGCCCGAGGTGCTAAGCGTACCCCGCACGCACGCACGCAAGGACCCTGAGGTCACTACCATGGGCAGTGGCCTCGCCGCGATGAGGTGGGAGCTTGGTGTCAGGGGAGCTCGCTGCCCGGTTTCCCGCCAGGCTGAGGAGGGCGCTCTGTCTTGTCGCTCCCAGGGACCTCCTGGAGAAGACGCGCCTGCTGAGCCGGACCTCGCCCGCGGCCGCCGTGGGCCACCCGGGCAGCGGCCTCCTGCTCCGCGGCCAGGGCGAGCCGGGCCGGCCCGGGCTTCCTGCCGAGCGCGAGGCCGAGCCCCGCGTCAAGGAGAGCCGCTCCCCGGCCCGGGAGGACAGCGCCAAGCCCAGCAAGGCGGCCCTGGGGGACGGCCTGCGCCTGGCTGGCCTCCTGGGCCGAGAGCCGGCAAAGCCGCTCGAGGCGGCGGCCGAGCGGTCCCAGAGCGACGTGAAGGTCAAGGAGGAGCGCGGGGAGGACGGCGACGCGCCCCCGCAGCCTGGCCCGGGCCCCGCGGGCCGCGAGCGCCCAGCTTTCGCCTGGGAGCCGCTGCGGGAGGCCTACCGCGGCCCAGAGCCGCCCCGCCGCGCCCCGCTCGCCCCGGGCCCCGCCGCCCTCCTCGAGCCGCCCGAGCGCCCCTACCGCGACCGCGAGCCGCACGACTACAGCCCCGAGCGCCTACGGGAGGCGCGCCGCGACGAGCTGGAGCGCGCCCGGGCCGCGCACCTGGACGGCACGGCGCTGCTGCCCACGCTGGGCGCCCTGCACTACCCGCGCCTCGCGCCCGCCGCCGCCGCGCTGCACAACGGGCTCCTGGCGCGGACCCCGCCGGCCGCCACTGCCTCGCTCGGCGCGCCGCCCCCTCTGGTGGCCGCGGCCGGGCCCCCCACGCCCCCGGGGCCGCCGCGGAGCAGGACTACGCCGCTCGGGGCCCGCGCGCCCGGCGAGGCCCGCGACTACTCCCCCTCGCGCAACCCCCAGGAGGTGGAGGCGCGGTAGTGGCCGCGGGGCCGCGCCCGCCGCGTGTGCGGAGGCCCCTCCATAAACGAACGCACTGCTGTCGACTAACCTAAACGTCTGTTTCTAGAACTTAAGCACAGTTCCATCGGCCCTGGGGTGATGCTCGCTCTTCCACTCGCAGCCCGTGGAGTCGGGGTGTCATACACGGCTTTTCTGGGGGTGATCTTTAGTTTTCCGAGCTTGGAATGAGGCTACTGGAAAAAAAATTCAAGTTTGTACCTTTTTTCCCACAGGTGAGAAGCGTTTTTAATAGATTTGTATTTTTTTCAACTTTGTGCTCTTTAGACATTTAAATGAAACAAGAGACTTTTGCTTTTTAACTTTCAGTTTGGTTTTGCGATTTAATGGCCTCAGAGCCCCAGGGGGTTTTTTTGTCTTATTTATGGAGAAGAAAACGGTCATTTTGTCCAACGCACTGTGAGGTCCCCACTCAGGCCCGGCCCTGGCCCTCCCTTGGTACTTGGAACCGAAATTACAGATATATATTAGGATAATTAATAATGTACAAAACTTTATTTGCCTTATTATGCAGAAGTGTAAAAGGGTTTCTTTTTCGGTTTGTTTTTTTAAAAAAAAAACACAAACTGTAAATAGTCTGTTAATATAAATATATGATGTTATTAAATTCTTAACCTAGGTAGACTTTATAAAAACGGTTTCTAGAAACTTCTCTGGTTATCTGTTTAACATGGTCACAAAAACCCACCCGCTGTCAGTTGGAAATGCCCTCAGACGTTTAACTGCGGCAGCGTCCTTCAACTATGCAAGCGGTCAGGGCCGCCGGGGGGACCACGGAGCGGCCCTGGGACGTGTGTGCTGACGGCAGTGTCCTCGGGATCCACCCCAGACAAGTAGGCTTTGGGAGGTGAAAAGGCTAAAGGCACAAAAGAAATAACTTCTATCTCTTCTCACGGAGGACATCAGCAGACGTTTGTCTCATGTTTTCCCACCGGCCAAGGCCTTGGCATGATTTCCTTTTGGTTTCAGTCTTACTTTCATAACCCCGTGAATGTCACCATGCCCTGTCGTCAGCGTACCTTGTTTCCTGGCATCCACACCTGTGTCCTCGGCGTGTGAGCCTTGGTTCGGCCATCTGTAGCTGTTTGCTTTGTTCGGTTCTGTATCTTCAACCCCGTGTTTCCACTGTAGACTCCGGTTATTTTAAACATTCTGTTCTCACATCAACCAATGAAGGTAAATACAGCCTTGATTTTGGATGGACAGGTGGTTGAGTGTTTTGTGGGGCTTTGTGACAGCTGGGGGTCGCGCACCCACCCTCAGTTCCCTCCCGCACCCTGGCTGCTACCTCCACCAGGGCTGCCCAGTGGAGCGCCGTCCTCGTCACCAGCCTCACCTCGCCCCGCTCCCCCAGGCCGTTCCGTTCCCCCGGGGCCGTTCAGGCTCCTCCCTCTGACCTTTGCCTGGCACCTCTCGCTTGGCCTTCAACTCTGCTCTGGTCACGTGGTCCCCACCCTGTCATCTGCCACATCGCCCCTGGATGGAACTTGTCCGCTGGGTTGGTCTTCTCTGTGCATTGGCTGTTGGGGTGCACATCCTGGGCGGGGCGGGCCTTGCCCCCCGCTGCCCCAGCAGAGCGGGTGGCGGCTGTTGGAGAGGGGAGAGCTCAGGAAGGAGGGGAGCAGGGGAGCAGGGGCACAGCTGGCTGCCGCCACCTGCCGGAGGAGAAGGGCGAGGGGGCGCCTGCCCTGCAGTGGGGACCGCAGCTACTTGCGCTGAGCGCTGGGCCCTTAGCCCTGCCCTGGCCGTGGTTTAGAAATGGGGCCCTGGCACTGTACCCCAAGTGGATTGGCCTCCTTGGGTGAGCAGCCAGGGCCTAAGCAGGGCCTCTGAGCCCATGACGGTCCCCATGGAGAGCTGGAGGTGCCCTTCATCCCCGGGGACAAGCTGGTCACCGTTGTGCCCTGGAGCACCAGCCAGGGGCTTCTCCAAAGGGGTTTGGTTCCCGGGGACCAGCCCCACCGGGCCGCAGAGCCTTCCTCTCTCACTCCTTGGTTTTCCCTTGTCTTAGTTGTAGCCTACACAGCAGAGCTCCAGGAGCAACCCATCACCGAGTTCTCCTGTGATGGACTGGGGAGGCTCACGACCACGCCCACCCTGGGCCGGTCCACCCAGTGGCCTGGGCTATGCCCCACCCCACTGCAGGGTCCCTGCGGAGCAGACAGAAGCAGAGGCCCAGCCGGCCGGCACCCAGGGCTCTGGGACCCCACCCATAGGTGTAGTTGCAGGGTGGATGCAATTCAGGGTCTGCCCTTGACCGAGACCACTTGGGAGTCCAGGGATATAACGTGAAGGAATAAAATACTTGAGTTAAAGCCAAAGGACACAGTCTGCATTGAACCGTAGGGACCAGGAGAGTAGGCCTGTGCTGCTTGCCTTTTCCCAGACAAGGGCCCCTAGCGGCATGTCACCTGCAGGGTAGTGTTGGTATCTGCCCTGGGGCAGGCCATCCCTAAGGGACATCCTTTTCAAGGGACCGTGTTCTCTAATGGAGTGTCAACCAGAAGGGCATGATTTTTGGTGGAGCAAAATCAATAACGGAATTCTGCCCACTGGGGGGCGCCCTCCGTGCTGGCATATCACCCAACAACGACCGCGGTCTACGCAAGTGGCCCATAGGGACCGTTGTCTGTAAGGCAGTACCAACCTCCAGGGACCCACAGTCCGTGCTGGAGTGCCACCCCCTGGGAAGCGTCTGTGAAGTTAAATGATTGTCAAATAAAATTTTTCAATAAAAGGATTAAAAGATAGAAATTATAGTTTATAAAATCCCCTAGAAGGTAAAACAAAAAGACAGTGAGTTGAAAATGTGAGAAAAGGTGAACGACTTGGACGGCCTTTCCAGGATGTCCATCATCCAACTAATAGAATTTGGGGGGAGAAAGCTAAGTGCAGTGGGACATTTTAAAGAAGCGATTTTAAAACATCCTGGCCAAATACCAGTCAAGAAAAAGACGTATCAGACACGCAAGGATTCAGACATACATTCATTCCCTGCGTCTTTTGTTTGCAAGCCACTGGAGGAAATATTCCAGTAAAATAAGGGTGTAAACCAAGTGAAAGAGAAAGAGAGGGGCCCAGGAGGACGCCCTCCTGACCCAGGAAGGAGGTGAGAGGCCTTGAGGGAGGCTGTGAGCGCGAAGTTTGCTGCTGTTCTTGCAGACAATTTCTCTATGTGAACTTTAGGGTTAGCTTGTCAAATTTTGTTAGTTTTTTCCTGTCACTTTTATATTGGGATAGCATTGGATTTATAGACAAATTTGGGAGGAATTGACACTTTTACAATGTTGATCCTTCCTGATCCATCACAGGACTCTCACTAATGTATTTAAGTTTCCTCTTCTGTCTCTTGGTAAAGGTTTTAATTCTCTCCAGCTGTCTCGCAGCTTCTCGTGTGTACTCCTAGGTGTTTCATGCTTTCGGTAAAGCTGCGTGTCGCACTGGTCATTACGACGGTGCAGAGTCGCTCCTGGTTCGCGTGTCTGCCGTGGGTCTCGCTCCCTTCCTGTGGCATCGGTGCTGCTTGCCGAGCACCCCCCAGCCTCCAAGCGCATGGGAGGGCCGTACCACTGGCCCCCCGTGGGTGGACGGAGCTGTGGGACGCGCCCTGGTTGTCGTCGCCTGCGGAAAGGCATAAGCTGCTTCTGAGCAGGGGTGCTCGATCGCTGGTGTGGCGCCCCCCAGGGCCTCAGCGCCCAGGACTGTTCCCAAGGGGGCTGCTCTGTGGGGCTCGTGGCGGGAAAGCACAGAGCAGAGCCCTGAGACGTGGGGCTGTTCATCACGGCAACACAACCGGACCTCTCCAGACCGAGGTGCTGACCAAACCTCCTACCAGCTCCACCGGCCTTTCTGTTGGCTCTCTTACGTTGCAGGTAGACTGGGAGGTCATCTTCAGGCGAGAACAGTGGCTGTCCTCCAGCGTCTTTGCGCCGTCCCCTTGTGCTGCCCCGGGGCAGGCACTTCCGTGCTGTACATAGACAGTGGGTAGTTTGATGTTCAGTCACCAGGTTTTCTTCTTTGTTAGCTCCCTTTTTAATTTTTAAATCAGACACAGGTGTTTTATATCTATTAGCTGGCCGTGTGGGTTTTCTCCTTGAGTCGGTAACGTCACACATCGCACAAACAGCTGTCCTGACGCTGAACCGCCTTTGTGCTTACACACTCAAGTTCTTGTGAAATGGCCAAGTCTGACCAAGCAAACCCTGTGCTCTCCTGCATGACCATCGCTGCCTTGAGCCAGGCACTCAATTTTAAAATGGTTTTGTAAGTTGCACACTTGACCGCTTTAACCCAACAGGTCTTCTTTTTTTTTGGCTGCATTGGGTCTTCATTGCGGTGCGCGGGCTTCTCATTGCAGTGCCTTCTCTTGTTGCGGAGCACAGGCCCTAGGCGCCCGGGCTTCAGTAGTTGTGGCTCGTGGGCTCTAGAGCGCAGGCTCAGTAGTTGTGGCGCACGGGCTTAGTTGCTCCGCGGCATGTGGGATCTTCCCGGACCAGGGCTCGAAGCCGTGTCCCCTGCATTGGCAGGCGGATTCTTAACCACTGCGCCACCAGGGAAGTCCCGCAACAGCTCTTTGGTGACCAAATTTTATTCTGCTTCTCCGAGTCCTGAGGGGGAAGTTGAGACTTAGTTTCCTGTGCCTCCGTGGCTGTTTAACGCGTTTCCTGGCAACCTTGCCGACATCTTTCTGAGGATGTCGCGTTCATCTGTGACCACATCTGTCCCCCAAGGAGGTCCCGGCGAGCCTGCCCCCGGCCAGGCAGGGGCACTGACCGTTTCTGATTTTAGGGGGTAACCAGTCTCTTCAGCATTACTACCTGGTTTTAGAGACAGTTTGGGCGGGTTTACCTTCCGGGGAACGGGTCTGCTCTCTGAGGAATGTGGCGCGTCTAGTGAATGGGTCCACACAGCACGCTTCTTACAGTTTTTAAAACTGTCTTTCCTCTGGGACTCTCGTCTTTCACGTTCCTCGGGCTCACCGGTGTCTCCTCTTTCGTCAGTCACACTCTCAGAGGTTTGTCTATTCTATTCTATTTTGCAAAAACCAAACCTTCGGGTCTTCCCTCCCTCCCGCGCCCCTCACGCCCGCAGGACGCAGCGCCCCCGCCCTCCTGCTCCCCAGCAAACCTCCCAGCGCTCGGGGCTCCCTGCCCGCGGGTCCTGCAGGGCCCACGCCGCCCCGAGGCTCTAGCCACCGGCGTTCGCCGCTCGCCACCTCGGTACCACAAAGCGCCCGCTTTCTCTCCAGCCACGTTACTGAAGCCACAAAGCGCTTCCAGGGACATGCTTGCCCTCAGCCCACGGCACCTCGGGGATTAGCCGCCTAGAGACTTAATCTAAAACCCTACCCGGGTAGCCGACACCTCTTGTCACTTCTCATCAGAGTTTTGGGGGAGACCACGCGGAGTAAGTCTCTCCAGTGACGGCCACTTGTCCCGAGCGCAAAGCTCCCCTCCCCTGGCCATCTCCCCATCGTGGCCCCGCGTCCCGGGGAATTATCGATAGTTTCGTGACCCACTGGGCTTTAAGCCAGAGCTTCTTAGCGCAGGGAGAGGCTGCGCTGAGCAGTGACCGCCGGGCAGAGCCCAAAGCACGGAGGTGGCTTCATCCCTCCCCACATGGATGGAGAGACGGCGCCAACCGCGCACAGGCAGGGCGGCCACGGGCTGCGGGCCCGGCCTTTCTCGGCGCTGGAAGCCTGCCAAAGTGTCAGGGGTCTGAGGGGCCGGCTTCCGTTTGGGGAGATGAGAATTTGTGGAGATGGTGGTGGACGGTCGCTCAGTGCGAATGTACTGAATGCCCCTGAGCTGTGCGCTTCAAATGGCTGAGAGGGAAATTCTTATGTCGTGTGTATTTTACCACAATTTTTCAAAAATTGCATTCCATGACTACAGAATAAAAAATTTGGGGGAAGAAAAAAAGCCAGGAAAACTGTAGACCCACTTCCTCCCCACGGTGGGCAGGCGTCTGCGACATTTTGCATGTGAGCTTGGGGGCGAGGACACCTGGGGGGCACCCGTGGAGACCGCTTTCTTGCCTGCAGAGGAGGTCGTCCCGTCCTCCCCATGACGTGGGAGACGTGCAACTTGCTCTGGACGAAGAATCACCCAAGTCCCTTCCGCAGGGTGGTGCCCGGGACCATGTCCCCCGGCCCCCAGCACCGCGGCAAAGTCCCCGCAGCCACCCAGCCACCAGGCCTCAGAGACGGGGCCATGAGCGGGGCCACCACCATCGGGTGACCCCCGTGAGCCCCTGTGGAAAGTGGTCCTCGGATCACCTGTCGCCAGCTCCCTTGCAGACCCCCTCCTCCCACTCTGCCCGGCCCTGGACCCGAGGTGGATCCCAGGGTCCCTCCTCCGAGGAGCTCTCGGTCTGCCATCAAATCAGGGCCACCCAGGATGGCGAGGAGGCCAGCGGAGGGGACCCGGAGGACCTTCAAGGTGACAGACGAGAACCGACCCGGGGCCCCTCCGTGAACCGCCCCTTCCTCTCCCTCCCTTCCCAGGGCCTGGGGCCCAGCAGCTCTTCCCGCCCATCTACGGTGTTTCTAGAACGACTTGGAGGGTGTCACGGGGTTAACTGTGTCCCCCAGATTCACAGGTTGAAGCCCGACCCCAGGACCTCAGGATGTGACTCTGCGTGGAGACGGGGCCTTTAAATGGGTGACTGAGGTAGAACGAGGTCATTAGGGTAGGGCCGAATCCCACAGGACGGGCGTCCTGAGAACAGACACAGGGAGGACCACGTGGGGACACGGGGAGGACGCAGCGTCCGCGCCGCCCCGAGGCTCTGTCAGCCGTGCGCGCGGGGGCAGCTCCCGCCCCGGACACCACGTTCTCCGAGGAGTGCCCGGCCTCGAGGGGACCAGGCTCTCCTGGAGGGGGAGGAGCGGGGGCTCCGGCCGATCCCCGCGGAGGGACCCCCCCCGCCAGGAATCCCCTCGCGTGCGGCGCTCACCCGGGCTAACCTGCGCGAGGCCGGCAGCCAGTGGGCACACTGCTGTTTTCCTGCTGCAAAGGGGAAACTTCGGGGTCTGTCCGCATCCCCGGAGGAGCGAGCCGCTGGGGCTCCCCGGGGCCTGGCCGGCTGCCGACCCCGAGCGCCACCTGGCGGCCGCGGGCGGAACTTCCCTTGTGCCCGCGGGGTGCCGGCGGGTGGGGCCGCTGTGGGTGCATCAAAGACCAGAACAGGCAAGACGCCCGCGCGGCGGGCCCAGCGCCCCAGGAGCTGAGGCACCATGAAGCAGGTGGAGCGTCCGCAGCATCGGAAGGCCCCGCACCTGAGGACACATGGAGGGGCCGGCACTAGGGTGGCCGGGGTCCCGCTGAGAACCAGGCGTCTGAGTACGGACTCGGCTGCGGGCGCCGCGTGGCTCTGCGGGCCGATCCCGGGAGGCCCTGCGGCGCGAGACCGGCTCCCGGAGAGGGAGGGGTCGGTGGGCAGAACCTCAGGGAACGAGGTGGGGACAAGGTCGGACACTGCTGGCCGTATGGGGGACCCTGCGCCTCTACCCCAGAGTCTCCAGAATATTTTGAGCTAAGGAGAGCGATCCTTCTGGTTTTGCTGTTTTTATTTTATTTATTTATTTTTGGCCTTGCCGGGAGCGGGACCGGGCGGGCATGTGGGATCTTAGTTCCCCAACCGGGGATCGATCCCGTGCCCCCTGCAGGGGAAGTGCCGAGTCTTGACCACTGGACTGCCAGGGAAGTCCTGGTTTTGTTGTTGTTGTTTTTTATTTATTTATTTATTTATTTTTGGCTGCATTGAGTCTTCGTTGCAGTGCGCGGGCTTCTCATTGCGGTGGCTTCTCTTGTTGTGGAGCATGGGCTCTAGGCACGTGGGCTTCAGTAGTTGTAGCACGTGGGCTCAGTAGTTGTGGCTCGTGGGCTCTAGAGCACAGGCTCAGTAGTTGTGGCGCACGGGCTTAGTTGCTCTGCGGCATGTGGGATCTTCCCGGACCAGGGCTCGAACCTGTGTCCCCTGCAGGCGGATTCTTAACCACTGCACCACCAGGGAAGTCCCTTAACTGGGTTGTTTCCACTTAAGTTTTGAGAGTTTTTCGTATAGTCTGCATCCAAGTCCTTTGTCAGATGTGTCATTTCTTCTCATCTGTGGCTTGTCTTTTCATTCTCTTAACAGTGTCTATCACAGAACAAAAGTTTTTAATTTTTATGAAATCCAGTTTATCTAATTTTTCTGTTATGTGTGGTGTTTGGTCATGACTAAGACCTTTTTGTCTAATCCAAGATCATGAAAGTATTCTCCTCTTTTTCTTCTAAATACTTTACAGTTTTATGTTTTACATTTAAATCTATTCTTTTTTTTTGTTTTGTTTTAAACTATCCTTTGTGGCTTACCTGGCTTGTTCTCATTATTAGGGTGGGAGCAACGGCTTCTCATGACTTACTCTGCAAGGACCATCATAGTCAGCTCCAGCCCAGGAGGAGCGGGGAGAAGGGGAGGAGGAGAAGGGGAGGAGGGAGGGGGAGGAGAATTTTTTTTAACAGAGCCCAGCAAAGCAGCCTGGTGTCTGCAGGGTGGGTGCTGGGCACAGAGGAAGGTGACAGTTAAATTTCTGGCACTCTGGGCACAGAGCCGGCTCTGGTGTTTGCCCCGAGAAGCCACCAGAGGGAACAGATTCTGGATCAGCCAGGACTTCTGCTCCAGGGGAAGGTGGGGGACCTGGGGGCCGAGGGGGCAGGAGGAGGGACCAGTGGGAGGCCCCCTCCCCCCAGGGGTCTTCAGTGGGCTCCAATGTCCTCACTGCGCCATCCGCAAGGTCAGAGGAGCCTTTCCAGTTGGAACGGCCAACTGATGACTTTTACCCGCAGTGACCTGTGTGTGCCTGCGGGGGAGGGATGTGTCTGCACCTGGCCGTCCCTCTGGGGAGACTTGGTCTCTGGTTAAGGGGGCTCCTTAGGATGGCGCTGAGCTGAGACCCGCTGTCTCCACGTCCACAGAAACACTCGCTCAGTCGGGAGGTTTACTGATGCTAAGTTGTCACCTCGAGGTTCCAGTAGGTGCCACCCGGATACGGGTGGTCTCAGGAGGTCACAGCTAGACATCTAATACCTACAGATTTTCGTCGTCCCAGGAAGAGCAGCCTGAACACGTGCGGGGCTCGGGGTCCAGGGAGGTCTCCAGGGCACAGACCGGGTCCAAGTCACTAGAAGACACAGCAGAATTGGGGAACGCACAGGGAGACGCAGGCTGCAGGGCAGGAGCAGGAGGGGCTGGCCTTCGGGCCGGCTGCATCGTAAGGGCCACACCCTCCTCAGGACCGGCAGTCAGCACCTCTGGGCGAGGCCGCCGGCGGGGCCGCCTTGTTGGCTCCGACACCCTCGGGACACCCGTGGGCTCGCTGTCGTGGCACCCGCGGCGCCCACTGCTGCTCCGGGTGCGGATGGGCCAGGCGGGCGTGCTCAGAAAGCTCTGGTTCTCAACCTCGGGGCTCAGACACACCTTTACGGTCAGACTGAAGTCACGGGTCCCGGCGTCCGAGCTCGGGCAACAGGGTGTCGTCTCCCAGCCGCTCGCCGCGACCCTCCGGTCACCGTGCCCCACCTCCCTCTGCCCCCCCCCCCCCCGTTCTCCGTGCCGTCTTCAGGTTCTGCGTCCTAGGGGGCCGCCTCACTGAACTCCTTCCTCTGGGGAAGGCGATGGGAGGGGAGGAGGGGGGAGGAGGAGGCTCCGGCCAGGGTCCTTCCCTTCGTCCAGCCCGGGGTGCAGCCCCACAGGAGTCAGTCCCAGCGCCGCCCCGTCCCGTGGGTCCGCCACCCGCCGCTGTGCTGGCCCTCCACCGGGCGTCCAGCGCCGTGTCCTGCTGCGACCCTGGTGGACCTGAGAGCCCACCACCCATGACCCGTGTCCTTTTCTGACGCCTCATCCGGGCTCTGCTTCAGGAAACGGGAACGGAGGCCGATCTGCAGAGGCAGTTGGCGGCCTCTCCTGGGAGGGGACACACCACTTCCAGGTCACTGCCCGCCCACCCTCAGGCCAGTCACCGGAGTTAGCCCCACAGGCGGGCCGGACCCGGTTCCAGGACTCACCCAGGGCAGGCACTGGACCAGGATGCCGCTCCGGCGGACGCAGCGGTGGGGGCCGACCTCGTTCGCCTGGATGCAGCACTTACTGCGGCACTCGCTGTGGTCCGTGCAGTGGTCCCCGTTGGGCTGGGGACAGAGGTCAGAGGTCAGAGCCAGCAGGCGCCACCCTCCGGCCCCGCGGCCCTTGGCCTCACCTTGCGCCACGGCACGCACTGCAGGAAGATGGTCTTGGCCGTGCAGTACGTCTGCGGCCCGTAGCCGCTGGTGACGCAGCAGCCGCTCCGGCACTCCGTGTGGTCCAGGCAGGTGTGCCCGTTCGGCTGCGGGAGAAGGAGACCTGGTCCCTTCCGCCAGGCCCCCGGCCCTCCTTCCCAGGGTCCGCCCTCCCCGGCCCCTCGCCCCTCGCCGGCCAGGGCAGGGCACACCTTCTGCCAGGACAGGCACTGCTGGAAGACGGTCTGGGGGCTGCAGAACTTCTGGGGACTCAGGCTGTTGGTGACACAGCAGTCGCTCTGGCACTCCAAGTGCTCCTTGCAGGCCTCCCCGATGCCCTGCCAAGTCAAGGCTCACCCACCTGTGCCCGCCACAGCCCCGTGTCCTCCCCCACCCTTCAAACTTAGCTCGCCCGCCTGACACTGTTCTGGAACATCTGCAGACAGCGGGGGTCCAGAAGACGGAGAGCCAGGGGAGGGAGGCAGAGGGTAAACTGAGGCACAGAGGATGGAAGAGGCGGGCAGGGAGGAGTGCCACGAATGAAACTTCCAGGCCCCCTCCCCACGCTCTCATGTTTTACAGGTGAGACGCTGCGGCTCAGAGAGGGTAGGTGACTTGCCCAGGATCACGGAGCCAACAAGGAGTTGGGCTGAAGCCCAGGCCTGCCGCCCGCCCACCACCTGTGAGGGGCCCTCCACTTGGCTCTCAGAAATCTCCTGCACAAACTCAAAATTACTGAAGGTCCCAAAGAGCCGTTGTTCCGCGTTTACTGTTCTGGGTAAGTCACTTCAGCTCTCGAGGGCTGAGAATAAAGCCGTCTGGGCTCAGAGTCGGGGCGGCCCAGCGGGTGAGACCCGAGGACGGAGGAGGAGCAGCTTCTGAGCCTCCCGGAGACAAAGCAGACAGGAGGGCCCCAGGGAGGGGGCTACACAGTGCGGGGTCCTCCCTGCTGCATCCTGCGCGGGGGCCACCGCGGACCAGGCAGGACGCGGGGACCAGGGAGGTGACACACAGCCCCCAGCACAGACAGATCGCGTTGTCTCTGCTGTCACAGCACGATGCACACGAGCTGACCACTGTCACCCTGGCACCCGCTGCCCCCTCCTCCCCCCCTCCTCTGAGCCCACCCCCTGCCATTCCACCCCATGCTGCCGGGGCCCTGGAGCAGCTTCTGTCCCAGGTAGCAAGGGCCACTGGACTTGGGACTTGGCGACGGGCCTGGGTGTGAGTCAGGAGTCAGCTGTCCTGGGGGCCTGAGAGCCTTGGGAGGCGGATGTGCTCATAGGCCGGGCGCGGGAAGGGGGTACGGAAGAAGGAGCACAGAGCCCGGGGCAGGAAGGCGGGCTGGGAGCCAGGGAGCCCCCGTGGGCCTGGGTGCGGGCAGCCCCGGACCGTGCGGCGACAGGAGGCAGGGACGTGTAGCTCACCTTGTGGGACTGCGGCAGGTGCTTCCCCCGCGTCGTCACCAGGGTCGCGGGCAGCAACCAGAGCAGCAGCAGACGCCCGGCGCTGGCCATCGCTCCTGGCCTGTCGGCCCCAGAGGTCATGGAGTCCCTGCCCTCAGGGCTCCTGCCCCTCCCCTTCCCAGTCTTTCTCCAACCAAATGGATTTGTAAACGTGAGCAGACGTTGTTTTCTTAGAGGGTTCTTTTTCTTAGAGGGGTTTTGTTTACAGGATGGGGCAGAAAGTGCAGAGAGTTCCCATACACGCCCCTGCCCCGCCTCCGTTTCCATTATCAGTATCTCAGTCGGTGTCATGCATTTGCTGCAATCCATCAAGCGATTTTGGTACATTATTATAAACCAAAGCCCGCCGTTTCATGAGGGTTCGGTCTTGGTGGTGTGCATGCGACGGGCTTGGACACACGTTTGCAGTGTCCCTACGCTTGAGAATCACACGGGGTTGTTTCTCTGGGCTCTGCCTGCTCATCCCCCAGCCCTGGCACTGCCCACCCCGATCCCTTCACGTCCCCATGGCTCTGCCTTTTCCAGACCGTCCCAGGGTTGCAGTTGTGCAGTGTGTCACCTTTCAGGTGGCCTTTCCCACTTCCTAATACGCACCTGAGGGTCCTCCGTGTCACTTCAGGGCTTGGTAGCAAATTTCTCTTTATCACTGAGTGGAAAGTATATTTTCAACAGCCTTTCTCTGGGGAACGATCGAGCCCTTTATCGGTTTAGACAAGAGCGTCTCTGAGGTTAGCGCGCCCAGAATCTCTCCTCGCTTCTCTTTTGGGCCCACCTTGGCAGCGGCCCCCTCTGGTCTCCAGCTCTGGACCTGCGATGTGACAGGACGAGTGTCCTCAGGGCCCACGGGCCTCACCCTCAGACTGTCCCAGGTCACTCTATTTGTTGTGGGGCTCTGGGGAGACCACCGGGCCTTTCTGGGCCCTAGTTCTCCTCCCTGTGAAGTGAGGGGTGGGCCCCCTTTGAACTGTCGGTTTTCAGATGATTCCGTGAAGCATGGGGTCATCTGCCTCGCAAAGCACCGTGGAAATCTGCTTTTTAAGTTCCCGCAACTGTTCAGGAGCACGCCCAGCCCTCCAGGATGAGCCCTGGCTGCCCGTGCTGGGAATTTGGGAATTCAGAGCCTTCCGGAGAACAGAGCTGGGTGGAGCACAGACAGGGAGGGGGGGTGGCCTGGGGGTGGCGCCTCCCCCAACCCGCCCGATTGGGACAGATTCTCAGACCAGGAAAGTCGTCGTGGGCAGGGCCTGGTGGGGCAGCGGTGTTGGTACCTGGGGGTGGGCGGGCAGGGCTCTGGCTTGTCTCCTGCTCATTGCACCTCACGCAGAGCACCCGACCCAAACAACCAGGGCTGGTATTTGCTCCAGAGCCATTCCTGTCTGTCAGCACAGACTCTTTGGGCCCCATGCAAATATCCAGAAGTTACCCTGTGCTTTCAGTAAGGACAGAATTGAGCAGCACAGAACATCTCAGCGCGGCTTCGTTTATACTTTTGTTAACGAAAATGGCAAGTCACAGGACACATCAATCACTTCTCTGAGTTTTGGTTTTCTGTAATTTTAGATTTAAAATTATCTACAGTAAACCATAGCTCATGAGCCACAAAAGCAGTGCTAAAGCATTTCATTCAGAAGTTTTGCTGTTTCAAAAGAGACACAATAGCATGAACTCAGAGCCCTATTTGGATCTGCGGATGCCGAAAAGTGATAAAGATGCAGAGAAAAGAGAGCAGAGGATGCCGGTCTTAGTGACAACAATACCATTTCTCTTTTAAATTTTACCTTTGAAAAAGCACCTCGAAGTCTATTTCACGACAACAGTGTTTTAAACTTTTCCCCTCAAGAAAAAAGCACCTGCAAAGCTGGGATGCACCTTTCCCACACGTGCGTCCTACGTGCCGGCAGAGGTCCAAGTGTGTCTGCAGGTCTCCCCGCAACCCCATCGCAGGTCGGCAGATGTGAGCGGGCCGTTCTGGGTTCTGGGGCCTCACCGGGCGCCGCTGCCCGCATATCCCAGGCCCTGGCCCCGCCCAGGCTCCTGTCCCTCCACTCAGAATCGGCCCTTGGGAGGAGGACGTGTTTCCACAGTGGAACCCAAGACACACTCTCTGGTCCTGGGAGACTAAACCTACAGACAGACCCACAGCCTGGAGCAGCCGACCTGGGGAGCTGGCCAAACCTCTCAGTGACCCCAGATGCCAGCCCCGGGTCAGTGACCCCAGCTTCCCTGGCTTTGCCCCTCCTCCAACTCAGGACCAGCCTGAGAAGCCAAATGTGCCCCCTAACCCATCACACAGGATGCCCATATCAGTCTGCCAGGCTGCATAACAAACCCCACAGACAAGGATGGCCTTGCATCCTGGAGCCTGACAGGCCTAGGTCAAGGTGTGGGCAAGGCTGGTTCCCTCTGAAGCCTCTCTCTTTGGCCGTCTCCTCCCCGTGTCCCCACGTGGCCGCCCCTGTGTGCCTGTCTGTGTCCTGATCTCCGCTTATAAGGACACCAGTCCTATGGGATCAGGATCCACCCTAAAGACCTCATTCTACCTCAGTCACCTCTTTAAAGGCCCCGTCTCCGCATAGTCACATCCTGAGGTCCTGGGGTCAGGACTTCAACATATGGATTTGGGGGGACACAGTTCAGCCCATAACAACACCCCACATCTAGTCAGCTGCCTCACTTTCCCCACCAACACCCTGCCCTCGGTGCGCTGGAGCCGACCCTTTCAGCTGCCAGCGTCCCGTCCCACCGCCCGCCTGCGGGTCTGGTGCGGGGTGGACCAGCCCCCATGCTGGGCAAGCTGTGGACAAGCGCCCTTGTGCTGACCACTGCCCTCTGCCTGCCTGCTGATCTGTGAGGGCCACCGGCCACAGGCTCCGGGGACGGCGCAGGAACTCATTTGGTTTCCTTCATAGCAGGTCAAAGGTCTGGGATGCCTCAAATCACATGATTCAAGGAAAATGACACCAGACAGTTGAGTCATATAAGCAGTTTCCAAGATAAATGGCAACCCCACAGCCATTGTAGGAACTTTGTAAGCCCTGTTCCCACATCATATCAAACCTATGAAATATAATCATTATGTCACAACTACGTAAGAGCTAAATTTCAATGACACCTTGAACACCTTTAACTTTCAAACCTGCAGTGTTCTTTTTGTACTTTAAACCAGGAAAAAAATATTTTCTGGTCTCAAACCTTTTCTCAGGCCCTTGAAAAGTTCGCAGACCCAGTGCACGCAATTGGGTACGATGTGTCTGATCAACCAAACAGCCCACGCGGCACGGGAACACTGTGCCCCTGGGAGAAAGTCCGGTTCACGGAAGGTCACAGCCCACCTGTGCTCACAGCCCATCACTCACAACAGCCGAGGGGGGCGCAGCCCGAGGGTCCACCGATGGATGATGGACAAACAAAATGTTTGTCCACATAATAGAATATTATTCTCCTTAAAAAGGAAGGACACTCTGGCACCTGCTACAACACAGAAGAACCTGGAGGACATGATGCTCAGTGAAATAAGCCAGACACCAAAGGACAGATTCTGTGTGGCTGGTTCCACTATATGATCCTCCCTGGAGGAGTGACATCCACAGAGACAGGAAGCAGGATGCTGGTTTCCAGGGTCTGGTGGGGGGGGGTGTTATTTTATGGGGACAGAGTTTCCGTTTGGGAAGATGAAAGAGTCCTGGAGATGAGGGTGGTGAAGGTTGCACAACAGTGAAAATGAGCTTAATGCCCCTGAGCTGTACACCTAAAAATGGTGAAGATGGTAAATTCTGTATTGTACACATTTTACCAGAATTAAACTCAGGGCCCTGGAGGCGTAGCTGGTCCTGAGCTTGAAGAACAACGCATTCGCAGCCCCTAGTTATTCTGAAATATCCTTCTATGTATAGAATCTCTTTTCTTGGATATGTGTTTATAAGTCTCTCGGCTCAGGCATCTTTGCACAGTTTTGCCCTCCGACATCAACGTCACGTGTGGTTCCCCAGTGTCTCAATCTGACAAAAGCCCGATGCCAAATCTTGTGGAAAACTTTACACGTCCTGATAAATTAGATTGTACAACCACAGGTACCATATTTGGAGCATAAACCCCTCGTGTTGGTCCCATACCCACCCGGCCTCATTTAGTCTCCGAGCGGGGAGGCCGGCTGAGCCTCTGGTGCCCACGAGGAAAGGTGACCCGAAGGTGCAGCCCTGACGAGCGCTCGCGTGCAGGCCGCCCAGCACCCTCACACGCAGAAGAATAAGACATACCAGCAATCCTGTGAGCGTGGACATCCCCTGCAGAAAAACGCCCTCTGGTAGCTGATAATGGCTTAAATCCTCAGCGGCCCTACCTTTGAATCTTGGGTCCCACCGGCTCCTCTGTGTAGAAGTGAGACTGGCCAGGCTGTGGCTTCCGGAAAAGACTCCCAGCCCCCAAACAGAGATTCACACAGGAGCCAGGCTCCAGGGAGCCTGGGGCAAAGCTGCCGCAGAATCGCCGGAGCAGCTCCCAGCCCCGCCTCTGTTCCCGAAGTCTCCTCCCTCCTCAGGAGAGACCAGACGCACAGTGGGCGGTGGCCGGGCCACACAGGACGGCGGGACGCTGGCCCACGTGGGAACCCCAGGAACCAGCCGCAGCCTCTGCAGCCGTGGGCCCAGACGGCCGGCCCCGGGCCAGTGACCGCAGCTCCCCCGGGTCTGCCCGCCCCGACTCAGGACCAGCCCCTGACCCATCCCGTGGGACGTCCCGCTGCCGGTCAGCCGCCCTGACCTCCCCACCAGCACCCCTCAGGGCCCCTGGAGCCGACCTCCTGCACTCTCAGGGTCCCCACCCGCCTGCCTGGGGGGCTGCTGATTCCCAGCCCTGCTTGTCCTCATGGGGGTGGTCTGAACACAGTGTTCATTCAGTTACATTTCCTGACTTACTTATTATTGACGACAAGCCAGGCTCTGCGGAAGAGGACTGTGTGTCCCCAGCCACCTTATCACCTAGGAGGGGGTTCTTGGCCTCGTGTGGGAAATGGACCTGTCGACAGATTACATAACGTGTGGAAGATGCCTCTAGGGGGGCAGTGGGGATGCTGGGAGGCAGGACTGGAGTTCCCCAGGTGGTGGGATGCAGGACAGGGGTCCAGGCAGAGGAGGGAGTGGGCCGGGAGGAGGCTCGGCCTGGGAGTTGGGGACGGACGGGAGGGTCGGGCCTGGAGGGCTGGCACAAGAACCTTCACAGGACCAGAGGGTGTGTCAGAAATCTCTGGGCACCACGCAGGACAGGACGAGAGGCTGGCACTGCTGGACCAGTGCAGTGGGTGCTGCCTGGGTGTGTGGGGCGAGGGCACCAGGGACCCAGGACAACTCTGGGCTCTGGGGATGGGAGTGTGAAGGGCTCAGTTCCACACAGCGTTTCAGGGGTCCACCACTGCCTAGCGGGCCCCCAGAACTCCGTGGCCCAGCGGGCAATTTGTGACTGCCTCTCGGGTCCTGTGGGCTGGCTGGGCTCAGCAGGGCGGTTCGCGCGCGGACTCACGCGGCAAAGGGCAGTCAGACGGCACCAGGCTGGCGAAGCGACCTGAAGCCGCGACTTCTCCGCCCGCTTGTCCACGGTGGCTGGAAGGCAGGGGCACCTCCCCAGTGTGACTGCCTCACATCACTGAGTCCCAGGGGGACCCGCCCAGGAGCCAGCATCACCCCAGGGACGCCCGGGTCAGTGTGGGAAGAGGAGTGGCCAGAGCCAGAGCTGAACCCAGGAGTGGACACGAACCACCCAGGAGTAGATATGACCCCCAGGAGTGGACACGACCCCCAGGAGTGGACACGAACCTCCCCAGGAGCAGACACGACCCCCAGGAGCAGACACGAACCTCCCCAGGAGCGGACACGACCCCCCAGGAGCGGACACGACCCCCAGGAGCGGACACGAACCTCCCCAGGAGCGGACACCACCCCCCAGGAGCGGACACGAACCTCCCCAGGAGTGGACATGTCCCCCAGGGAGATGGCAGAGGGTGAGGAGGGGCAGCTAGTGACAGGATATGGTTTCTTACAGGTGTGATGTCTGCACAACTCTGTAAATATACTAAAACAATGAATTATACACTCTAAATGGGTAAATTGTATAGCATGTGAATTTTATCTCAATAAAGCTATTTAGAAAAGGAAATCTATTTGAACTTTTAGTTATAACTTCATTGTTTTTACTTCATTGTTTTACTTCATTGTTTTATTGTTATTTATACGTTTTTAAAATTCTGTCCTTGTCAGAGAGTAACATTTCCTTTTAACCAAAGAATTAGAATTCAATTGAATAACTTGTTTTCACTTGTAAAATGCCTTTTTAAGTAAAAAAAGAAAAAAATCAGTCCTCCTAAAACTAATTTAACTTATTATTTTTTTTAACCATTTTTTAAATTGAAGTATAGTTGATTTACAATGTTGTGTTTGTTTCTGGTGTACAGCAGTGATTCAATTATATATATATATATATATATGTTTCTGGTGTACAGCAGTGATTCAATTATATATATATATATATATATATATATATATATATATATATATATATATGAACTTCCCTGGCAGTCCAGTGGTTAAGATTCCATGCTTCCACTGCAGGGGGCACGGGTTCAATCCGTGGTCAGGGAACTAAGATCCCACATGCTGTGCCCCGTGGCCAAAAAAAATTATATATATTCTTTTTTAGATTATTTCCCATTATAGGTTATTACAAGATATTGAATATAGTTCCCTGTGCTATACAGTAGGACCTTGTTGTTTACCTGTTTTATATATAGTAGAGTGTATCTGTTAATCCCAAACTCCTAACTTATCCCTCCCCCACTTTCCCCTTTGGTAACCGTAAGTTTGTTCTCTATGTCTGTGAGTCTATTTCTGTTTTGTAAATAAGTTCATTTGTATCATTTTTTTAGATTCCATATATAAGTGATATCACATGATATTTGTCTTTCTCTGTCTGACTTACTTCACTTAGTATGATAATCTCTAGGTCCATCCATGTTGTTGCAAATGGCATTATTTTATTCTTTTTTATGGCTGAGTAATATTCCATTGTATATATGTACCACACCTTCTTTATCCATTCATCTGTTGATGGACACTTATGTTGTTTCCATGTCTTGGCTACTGTAAATAGTGCTGCAATGAACATAATCTTTTCAAATTATGGTTTACTCTGGATACATGCCCAGGAGTGGGATTGCTGGATCATATGGTAGCTCTATTTTTAGTTTTTTAAGGAACCTCCATAGTGTCCTCCATAGTGGTTGTACCAATTTACATTCCCACCAACAGTGTAGGAGGGTTCTCTTTTCTCCACACCCTCTCCAGCATTTATTGTTTGTAGATTTTTGATGATGGCCATTCTGACTGGTGTGAGGTGATATCCCACTGTAGTTTTGATTTGCATTTCTCTAATAATTAGTGATGTTGAGCATCTTTTCATGTGCCTGTTGGCCATCTGTATGTCTTCTTTGGAGAAATGTCTATTTATGTCTTCTGTCCATTTTTTGATTGGGTTGTTTGTTTTGATATTGAGCTGTATGAGATGTTTGTATATTTTGGAGATTAATCCCTTGTCAACTGAATCATTTGCAAATATTTTCTCCCATTCTGCAAGTTGTCTTTTCATTTTGTTTATGGTTTCCTTTGCTGTGCAAAAGCTTTTAAGTTTAATTAGGTCCCATTTGTTTATTTTTGGTTTTATTTCCATTACTCTAGGAGATGGATCCAAAAAGATCTTGCTGTAATTTATGTCAAAGAGTGACCTGCCTATGTCTTCCTCTAGGAGTTTTATAATATCCGGTCTTACATCTAAGTCTTTAATCTGTTTTGAGTTTATTTTTGTGTATGGTGTTAGAGAATGTTCTAATTTCATTCTTTTACATGTAGCTGTCCAGTTTTCCCAGAACCACTATTGAAGAGAATGTCTTTTCTCCATTGTATATTTTTGCCTCCTTTGTCATAGATTAATTGGCCATAAGTGCGTGGGTTTATTTCTGGACTCTCTATTCTGTTCTGTTGATCTATGTGTCTGATTTTGTGCCAGTACCATACTGTTTTGATTACTGTAGCTTTGTAGTATAGTCTGAAGTCAGGGACCCTGATTTCTCCAGCTCTGTTCTTCTTTCTCTAGATTGCTTTGGCTATTTGGGGTCTTTCATGTTTCCATACAAACTTTAAAATTTTTTGTTCTAGTTCTGTGAAAAATGCAATTGGTAATTTGATAGAGGTTGCATTGAATCTATAGATAGCCTTGGGTAGTATAGTCATTTTGACAATATTGATTCTTCCAATCCAAGAACATGGTATATCTTTCTATCTGTTTGTGTCATCTTTGATTTCTTTCATCAGCATCTTATAGTTTTCAGAGTGCAGGTCTGTGTCTCCTTAGATATGTTTATTCCTAAGTATTTTATTCTGTTTGATACGATGGTAAATTGGGATTGTTTCCTTAATTTCCCTTTCTGATATTTCATTGTTCGTGTATAGAAATGCAACAGATTTGTGTGTATTAATTTTTTATCCTGCAACTTTACCGAATTCATTGATGAGCTCTAGTAGTTTTCTAGTAACATCTTTAGGATTTTCTATGTATAGTGTCATGTCATCTTCAGTGACAGTTTTACTTCTTCTTTTCCAGTTTGGAACCCTTTTGTTTCTTTTTCTTCTCTTACTGCTATGTCTTGGACATCCAAAACTGCATTGAATAAAACTGGTGAGAGTGGGCATCCTTGTCTTGTTCCTGATCTTAGAGGAAATGCTTTCAACTTTTCACCATTGATGTTAGCTATGGGCTTGTCATATATGGCTTTTATTATGTTGAAGTATGTTCCCTCTGTGCCCACTTTCTGAAGAGTTTTTGTCATAAATGGATGTTGAATTTTATGATATTTATAGAGATTTCCATCTGAAAGCAGTAGAATACATGTTCTTCTCAAGAGCACATGCAACATTCTCCAGGATAGATCAAATGCTGGGCCACAAAGCAAACCTTGGTAAATTTAAGAAAACTGAAATCATGTCAAGCATCTTTTCCGACCACAATGCTATGTGGCTAGAAATCAACTACAAGATAACAAATTGCAAAAGACACAAATTATGTGTCCAGGCTAAACAATATGCTACTAAACAACCAATGGCTCACTGAAGAAATCAAAGAGGAAATCAAAAAATACCTAGACAAATGAAAATGAAAACACAATGATCCACAACCTATGGGATGCAGCAAAAGCAGTTCTAAGAGGGAAGTTTACAGCAATACAAGCTTACCTCAGGAAACAAGAGAAATCTCAAATTAACAACCTAACCTTACATCTAAAGCAACTAGAGAAAGAAGAAACAAAACCCAAAGTTAGTAGAAGGAAAGAAATCATAAAGATCAGAGCAGAAATAAATGAAATAAATAGAGACTAAAAAAAATAGAAAAGATCAATGAAACTAAAAGCTGGTTCTTTGAAAAGATAAACAAAACTGATAAATCTTGCAAATAGAGATTATCATACTAAGTGAAGTAAGTCAGAAAGAGAAAGACAAATACCATGTGATATCACTTATTTGTGGAATCTAAAATATGACACAAATGAACTTATCTGTGAAACAAAAAACAGACTCACGGACATAGAGAACAGACTCGTGTTTGCCAAGGGAGAGGAGGGGATGGGGGAGGGATGGAGTGGGAGATTGTGGTTAACAGATGTAAGCTTTTACATATAGAATGAATAAACAACAAGGTCCTACTGTATAGCACAGGGAACTATATTCAATATCCTATGATAAACCATAATGGAAAAGAATATTATATAAAATGTATATAAATAGCTGAATTAAATTCTTTATGTAATAAAAAAAAGAAACAATAATACTTTGGATGTATTAGGTTAAATAAAACATATCAAAATGAAAAAAAAATGATAAAACTTTAGCCAAACTCATCAAGAAAAAAAGGGAGAGGGTCCAAATCAATAAAATCAGAGATGAAAAAGGAGAAATTACAACCAACACCACAGAAATACAAAGGGTCATAAGAGCAACTATATACCAATAAAATGGACAACATGGAAGAAATGGACAAATTCTTAGAAAGGTACAATCTTTCAAGACTGAACCAGGAAGAAATGGAAAATATAAACAGACCAATTACCAGTACTGAAATTGAATCAGTATTTTTGGCCACGCCATGTGGCTTGCAGGATCTTGGTTCCCTGACAAGGGATTGAACCTGGGCCCACGGCAGTGAAAACGCGGAGTCCCAACCACTGGACCACCAGGGAATTCCCTGAGTCAGTAATTAAAAAACTCCCAAGGAACAAATGTCCAGGACCAGATGGCTTCACAGGTGAATTGTACCAAACATTTAGAGAAGAGTTAACATCTATCCTTCTGAAACTATTCCAAAAAAAATTGCAGAGGAAGGAACAGCTTCAAACTCATTCTATGAGGCCACCATCATCACCCTGATACCAAAATCAGATGAAGATATCACAAAAAAAAGCAAGTTACAGGCCAGTATCACTGATGAACACAGATGCAAAAATCCTCAACAAAATACTAGCAAACTGACTCCAATAATACATTAAAAGGATCATACACCATAATCAAGTGGGATTTATCCCGGGGATGCAAGGGTTTTTCAATATCGGCAAATCAATCAGTATGATAAGCCACATTATCATACTGAGGAATAAAAACCATATGATCATCTCAATAGATGCAGAAAAAAAGCTTTTGATAAAATTCTTTAACTTATTTAAATATGTTTATGCAATTGATTTTAACTGACACCTTAACTGTCACCACTGACTCTGTGGTTGGGGCCACGCTTGTTTTCTCCCAGCCTGAAGTTTGCATTAGGACTTTTCACTTTTAATTTTCCTTCCAGGACGCTTCGAGACAACTCACCTAAACCTCACAATGAGCGGTTGGGGTCCAGACACAGGCTTCGCACTGACTTTGAGAGGCTGCTAACGGGAGAGTTCTAATGGGATGGGTGCACATGGCAAAGCCACCTTCCTGGGGGCACCCTGCAGCTGTCCTGTCGTCCTCAGCATGATCGTAACGACACAGCAGAAAACTCTTCTCAAACAGTGAAAGAAATCACTAAATTCTTGGACAAACAAGATTTTATAACATACCTTTTCTTCTGAGAAAAGATAAGGAAAAAACACTACACATTTTCAGAAGACAGAACCCCTGCCACAGCTGGCCAGGCAGGGCTTTGCCGAAGGGGAGGAGGGTGACCTGCAGGGGAGAAATCTCCCTGTTGGTGTGGGTTTCTCTCTATCCCTGGAACGCTGGTATTTCACCCTGACATTTTAGGTGTGAACCTTTTTAAAAATCCTCTTGCCCGGGGCCCACCAAGTCCATTTATCGCTTCTCCCCAGTTTCTCTTCTTTCTCGAACCGTGTGACAGCCTCTCGGAGCTGCCCACACCTCTCCTCCCTCACGACCTTCTGTTCATGGGGTCAGTGTGCCAGATGTTGAACCCTGCAGTTGTTGGGGTCAGGCTACTAGTGGGCCACACACAGCGACCAGCCCCTGGCCAGTGGAGAGCCCTGTACTGTGTGCTCCTGTAACCCGTGCTGGGCAGACTGGCCAGCCACTCCCCTTCAAGGCACAGGGAGAAACCGCCTCTGCTGACAGCAGCATCCGTGGGCCCAGGAGCAGGGCAACAACCCAGGGAAGGGTCTCTGTTGCCCCCAGGTTGCAGGCAACGAGGGAGCAGGGGCCCATCCTACCGTAGCACCCTGGAGGTCCCAGGACTCTGTAGCCCTCACTCCCCATCTTCCCCTCCCCCCACCCCAGTGCCTGGCAACCATTAATCTGCTTTCCAACTCTATGGATTTCCCTGCTCTGCACATTCCATATAAATGGATTCATACAACAGGTGGTCTCCAGGGACTCACTTCTTTCAATGAGCAAAAATTTTTCAAGCTTCACTCACATTGTAACGTAGAAGGTCCTTCATTTTTTTCATTGCAGAATCATTCTGTTGTATGGATATACCACATACTATTTATTTATCAGTTGATAGACATTTGGGCTATTTCCAATTTTAGCCATTATGGATAATGCTGCTGTGAACACTTATGTACAGGTTTCCGTGTGGACACGTTTTCATGTCCTATGGGTGTTCCACCTAGAAGTGGATTGTTGGGTCCTGTGATAACTCTAGGTTTAACCTTTTGAGAGACTGTCAGACAGTTTTCCAAAGTGGCTGCACCACTGTTCATTCCCACTGGATATAAAAAGTATCTGCTTTTTCCACATCCCCACCAACACTTGTTATTATCTTCTTTTCGATTACAGTCATCCTGGTGGGTGTGAAGTGGTCTCTCACTGTGGTTTTGATTTGCATTTCCCTACTAGTGGATGCCGTTGAGTGTAATTTCATATACTAACTGGCCATTTGTGTATCTTCTGTGGAAAATTTTCTATTCAGATCCTTTGCTCCTTTTTCAAATTGGTTATTTATCATTTTATTATTGAGTTGTAAGAGTTTTTGAGGTACAAGTCCCTTATCATATATATGATTTGCAAGTATTTTCTCCCATTCTGTGGGTTGTCTTTTTACTTTCTTGATGGTGTCCTTTGAAGCACAAAATTTTCTAATTTTGGTGAAGTTCAATTTATTTATTTATTTTCTCTACTTATGTTATCATTTATAAGAATCCATTGCCAAACCTAAGTCCACAAATATTTACACCTATGTTTTCTTCTAAGAGTGTTATGGTTTTAGCTTTTACATTTAGGTCTTTAATGCATCTTGAATTAATTTTTGTATATGGCGTGAGGTAGGGGTCCAAGTTAATTCTTTTGCATATGGATATACAGTTGTCCCAGCACCATTTGTCGGAAGACTACTCTTTCCCCAGTGAATTATTTTGGTATCATTGTCAAAATCAATTTATTTTATTCTGGTTTACATATTTATATTTTCCTTCTTTGTTCTCAAGTCAGTTCCATAAATCCACATTTCTATCCTTATGCCAGTAAGTACAAGTGAGTTGTTGGGTCCTATGGTAACTGTTTTGATTACTGTAGCTTTGTAGTAAGGTCTGAATTTGGGAAGTGTGAGTCCTCCAACGTCACTCTGCTTTTTCAAGATTGTTTTGGCTACTCTGGATCCCTTGCATTTTTATATGAATTTTAGGATCAGTTTATTCTTTTCTGCAAAGAAGCCACCTGGGATTTTAATAGAGATTGTGCTAAAGTTGTAGATAAATTCAGGAAGAATTGCTATTTTAACATCATTAAGCCTTTCAATCCATGAACATGGACTGTCTTCCAGCTTACTTAGATCTTCTTTAATTAAAAAAAAAACTTTTATGGGTTTCAGAGTATAAGGCACTAGTCCTGTTAAATTTATTCCTAAGTATTTTATTCTTTTGAATACTATTGTAATGGAACTCTTTTCTTTTTACTTATTTATTTATGGCTGTGTCAGGTCCTAGTTGCAGCGTGGGGAGCTTAGTTGCCCCGAGGCATGTGGGATCTTAGTTCCCCGACCAGGGGTTGAACCCACATCCCTTGCATTGGAAGGTGGATTCTTAACCACTGGACCACCAGGGAAGTTCCTGGAACTATTTTCTTAATTTTCAGATTGTTCATTGCAAGCGTTGTAAATATAACTGATTTTTATATATTTGTTTCTTTGTTTGTTTTTGGCCACACTGCGTGGCTTGCAGGATCTTAGTTCCCCGACCAAGGATTGAACCCAGCCCCCCTGCAGTAGAAGCGCAGAGTCCTAACCACTGGACCCTCAGGGAATTCCCTATATATTTTTTACTGAACCAAACTTGGGTCTTCTTGCCTGCAAGCAGCAAAGGCAACCCACTGACTCCGGGTTGTGACGAAGGAAAGTGCAGCATTTATTGCAGGTACCAAGCAAGGAGTCCAGGGAACTAGTGCTCAAAAGACCTGAACTCCCCGAAGGCTTTCAGGGAAAGGTTTTTAAAGACAGGGTGAGGGAGGGAGGTTGTGGGGTGTGTGATCAGCTCGTGGACATTCTTCTAATTGGTTGGTGGTGAGGTAATTGGGAGTCAACATCATCAACCTTCAGGTTCCAGCCAGTCTGGGGTCTACATGCTTGTGGGCAGCATACAGTTAACTTCTGACACCTGGTGGGGGTCTCAGTATCTGCAAAACAGCTCAAAGACACGGCTCAGCATAGTATCTATAGCCCTTGAGGAAGAACTAAAGGTCCTTGACTTTGTTTAATGGCTAAAATATTGTTATTTTGTCTTGTTTGACTGTTTTCTTTCTGCATTTTCTCACTTCTCTGATTAAATTTGTTCTTTGGAACTGGGGGATGGCCTAGGAGGCTAAAGTTTTTCTACAGACAAGAGGCAGGCAGAGGACAGGGGAGGGTCTGTCCCGGGAAGGCCCCACAGGGTCCTGCTCGGTTACATATTGATCTTGCATCTTGCAACCTTGCTGAACTTGCTTATTAGTTCTAATAGGTTTTAGTGGATTCCTTAGGCTTTTCTATTTCTATTTTAATTTTGTCCCCATTTTCTTGCTATGTGCCCTGGCTGGAACCTCCAGGACAATGTTGAATAGAGGAGACAAGGGAGGACACCCCCTTCTTATTCCTGATCTTAGGGAGAAGCATTCATTCTTTTCACCATTAAGAATGGTATCAGCTGTGGGTGTTTTGTAGATACTTTTTATCAGGTTGAGAAATTTCCTTTCTAGTCCTAGTTTGTTAAGTGTTGTTATCATGAAGAAATGTTTTGGATTTTGTCAAATGCTTTTTCTGCATCTACTGAGATGATCATGTGGTTTTTGTCCTTTATTTTGTTGATATGGCATATGATATAATTAATTTTTGGATATTAAATTAACAGTTGGTTTGCTTTTCTTTTTGAGAATTTTTGCATCTATATTTTAAAGAATTAGTCTGTTCTTGTGATGTCTTCCTTTTTTTTTTTTTTTTTCCAATACTAGCTTCATAGAATAAGTTGAGATGTGTTCCCTCCTTTTCTAAATTTTAAAAGTTAACATTTAAGGAAGTTAACATTTAACACCAATCCTGGAAGTTTTAGCCTGAAAAATCAAACAAGAAAAATAAATAAAAGGCATCCAAATCAAAAAAGAAAGAAAGTCTCTGTTTGCAGATGACAGGACCTTATATACAGAAAATCCCAAAGAATCCACAAGAAAACTACTACAACTAGTAAATGAGTTCAGCAAAGTTGCAGGGTAGAAGCTCAACCCACAAAAATCAGTTATGCTTCTACATACCATTAATGAACAATCAGCAAATGAAAGTAAGATAATAATTCTCTCTACAATAGCATCCAAAACAAACAAACAAACAAAAAAACCATAGGAATAGATTTAACCAAGGAAGTGAAAGAGTTGTATAATAAAAATGACAAAGCATTGTTTAAAGAAATTAAAGAAGATGTAAATAAATGTAATGACACCCCATGTTCATGTATTGGAAGACTTATTATTGCTAAGATGGCTATGCTACCCAATGCAAACTGCAGATTCAGTGCAATCCCTATCAAGATTCCAGTGGCCTTGTCTGCAGAAATGGTACGGCTGCTCCTTAAATCCATATGGAATTGCAAGGGGCACTGAATAACCAAAACGATATTGAAAAAGAACAAAGTTGGAGGACTCACATTTTCCAGTTTCAAATTTTTCTATAAAGCTATAGTTATCAAAACAGTGTGGTGCTGGCATAAGGATAATACAGATAGGACAATGGAATAGAATAGAAAACCCAGAAATAAACTCTGTGTCTATGGCCAATTGATTTTCAACACAGGTGCCAGACCCTCAGTGGGTAAAGGATAGTTTCTTTAACAAATGGTGCAGGGACAACTGGACATCCACGTGCAAAAGAGTGAAGTTGGAGCCCTACCTCACACCATATGCAAAGATTAGCTCAAAATGGATCAACAATCTAAATATAACAGCTAAAATCGTAAAACTCTTAGAAGAAAACAGGGGTAAATTTTCATGACCTTGGATTTGGCAATGGATTTTAGAAATGACACCAGAAGCAGAAACAACAAAAGAAAACATAGATAAATTGGACTTCATCAAAATAAAAGACTTTTGTGCATCAAAGGTCATTATCAATAAAGTGAAAAAACAACCTACAATGGGACAAAATATTTGAAAATCATATATCTGATAAGGGTCTACTATCCAGAATACCTAAAGAATTCTTACAACTGAACAACAAAATTTTTTAACCCAATTAAAAAATGGACAAGGTGGGACTTCCCTGGTGATCCAGGGGTTAGGAATCTGCCTTCCAATGTGGGGGACATGGGTTCAATCCCTGGTCTGGGAACTAAGATCCCATATGCCGCGGGGCAACTAAGCCTACACGCACTAGGGCCCACATGCCACAACTAGAGAGCCTGTGCACTGCAACTACTGAGCCTGCGCTCTAACTAGAGAGGAGCCTGCATGCCACAACTAGAGAGACGCCCACGTGCTGCAACGAAGGGACCGGGTGCCGCAACGAAAGATCCTGCAACTAAGCCCCGATGCAGCCAAATAAATAAATACTTTCTTTTTTTAATGGGCAAGGGACTTGAATAGACATTAATCCAAATAAATTATATAATTTCACCCACTAGGATGGCCATAAGTGAGTGGAAAATAACAGGTGTTGAAAAGGATGTATAGAAACTGGAATCCCTGTATATCGCTAACTGGAATGTAAAATGGTTCAGCTGCTTGGGAGACATTTAGATGGTTCTTCAAAAAGTTAAACACAAAATTACCATATGACCCAGAAATTCCACTCCTAGGCATATACACCAAAGAATTGAAAATAGTTGTTCAAATACTTGCACCCGGATGTTCATAGCGGCACTAGTTACAATAGCCAAAATATAAAATATAAAAGCTCAAATGTCTATCAGTGGATGAACAGATAAATTGTGGAATATCCATACAGTACAATATCGTTCTGCCATAAAAGGGAGTGGAGTACTGACACATGCTACAACTCAGATGGACCTTGAAGACATTATGCTAAGTGAAAGAAGTCAGACACAAAAAGGCAAATATTCTACGATTCCATTATTTGAAATATCCAAAATAGATAAAGCCATAGAGAGAAGGTAGATGATTGGTGGTTGCCAGTATGTGCAAGGAGCAGGGGAACAAGAAGTTCTTGATGGGCATGAGGTCTTATCTGGTGATGATTAGAATGTTTTGGAAGTAGATGATGGTGGTTGCACAATATTGTGAATGTACTAAACTTCAATGAATTGTTCATTAAAACGGCTAATTAGGCCTTCCCTGGTGGCGCAGTGGTTGAGAATCTGCCTACCAATGCCAGGCACATGGGTTCGAGCCCTGGTCTGGGAAGATCCCACGTGCCGCGGAGCGGCTGGGCCCGTGAGCCACAATTACTGAGCCTGCGCGTCTGGAGCCTGTGCTCCGCAATGGGAGGGGCCGCGACAGTGAGAGGCCCGCGCACCGCGATGGAGAGTGGCCCCCGCTTGCCAGAACTGGAGAAAGCCCTCGCACAGAAACGAAGACCCAACACAGCCAAAAATAAATAAATAAATAAATAAATTTATAAAAAAAAAAAAAAAAAAAAAACGGCTAATTAAATGCTATGTGAATTTCACCTCAAAAATGTGTAAAACATTTATCATTCTGTGAAATAGTACGATGTCTGGGATTTGGTCCAAAATAATGAGGTGGGGGTAGAGGTACAAAAAGTAAAAACAAAAACATGTTTCCTCCGACTTGTATAGGAAACAAAACAAAACAGAGACGGAAATGGGTAGAAACCTAGAGTGCGGAAATCCAGGTGAGAAACGGGGCGGGGCGCTTGAGGTGGGGGGATGGGGAAGGGGCTAGAACCCAACAGCCCTGAAGTGTATATGTAGACAAAAGCAAGAGGGCTGTTAGGGCAAAGAAAGTGATCCAGATTTTTGTCTGAACCCTGGAGGCAGGGGTGCCTTTGCCGAGCTACGGGGAACCGCGGACCCGAATCAAGGATTGCTCTTGGGAAATCATCTCTTTGTGCACCTTAAACTTACACAACTTCACGCGTCGGTTGTATCCCAACAAAATTGGGTAAATATACATATATATTTTTCAAAGGGATTGCTCTTCAGGTTTAGTGCGCGCCGCGCATCAGACACCGGCGGAGGCGCGGAGGAGGCGGGCGGTGCTCTGCCGCGTCTTCCCCCCGCGTCTAGTGTCCTCCCGAGGGACGCGAGGGCCTGCACCGTCTTCACGCCCTCCCTGAGCGGGCTGGGGGCGACGGCTGCCGCGACCCCGACTATGCCCGCTCGGGGCCCCACCTGGCGACACCTGCCAGGTGCGCTGCGTGTCTCCGCCCGGCGCCCCCGCGGCTCGGGGACCGACCTGGGGCGGGGCGAGGCGGAACAGGGCGGGGCGCGCGAGGCCACGCCCCGGAGGCGGCCACGCCGGCGCCCCCCAGCCCGGTTCCCAGACCCAGCAGCTCAGGGCCATGGCGGCCGCCGAGCCCAAGCCCCCCGCGGCGACGGCCGCGGCCCGACGCCTGGCCCGGGGCTGCTGGTCCGCGTTCTGGGACTACGAGACGCCCAAGGTGATCGTGGTGAAGAACCGGCGCCTGGGCATCGTGTACCGCGCGGTGCAGCTGCTCATCCTGCTCTACTTCGTGTGGTGGGTGCGCACGGGGGAGACCCGGCGGCAGGGGGTGCCCAGCGGGGTCCGGAGGGGAGGGGAGGGCGCCGCCGGGACGTCCCGGGTGGGAGGGGCCGCTCTGGGCAGGGGTCGAGGAGAGCGCCGGCGGCCGCCGGGCTGGCCCCTCGGGCGCCGCAGAGCCTACCCGGCCGGCCCCCGAGAGGCGGTGACGCAGCCTCGATCCCGCCGGAGTCGAGCTGACTCGGCAGGGGAGGGGTCCCGGGCCTGCCCCGGGGTCGCCTCCAGAGCCGGCCCTGCCCGTCCGCACAGGTACGTGTTCGTCGTGCAGAAGAGCTACCAGGACAGCGAGACGGGCCCCGAGAGCTCCGTCATCACCAAGGTCAAGGGCATCACCTCGTCCGAGCACAAAGTGTGGGACGTGGAGGAGTACGTGAAACCCCCCGAGGTGTGCCACTCGGGCCCCGCCCCCAACCCGAGCACCCCGAGGGTGGGACCGAGCGGCGGCCGAGCTGCCCGGCGCCGGCCGACCGTCCCTTCTTTCTGAGCCCAGGGGGGCAGCGTGTTCAGCATCATCACCAGGATCGAGGTCACCCCCTTCCAGACCCTCGGAACCTGCGCCGAGGTGAGGCCGGGTAGAGAGCAGAGCGGGGGCGGGAGGGAGGGGCCCTGCCTGGTCCGCTGCGCCTGGGGGCAAACGGTGTCGGGCCCCTGACCAAGCAGCCTCCTCCCTAGAGTATGAGGGTCAACAATGCCACCTGCGACTCGGACGAGGACTGCGTGGCTGGGCAGCTGGACATGCTGGGAAACGGTCAGTGTGTGCCAACTGGGGGCGGGGGCGGGCCGCGCCCCTGAGCGCGCATCTGCCACCTGAGCGCGCGTCTGCCCACAGGCCTGCGGACCGGGCGCTGCGTGCCTTATTACCACGGGTCCTCCAAGACCTGCGAGGTGTCCGGCTGGTGCCCGGTGGAAGACGGGGCCTCAGTCAGGTGTGCACGCCCGCTGTCCCCACCCACCTGGGGCCAAGCTCCTTTGCTCCTTTCTCCTCACTGACCGGAGTCGGGGTGTGTGGGGGGAGAAGGGAGGGAGGGACAGCGCAGCGGGGGAGGCTGGGGGACGGGGGGAAGGGGAGACTAAACACACCCAGCCTGTGCCTCCTCAGCCAGTTTCTCGGTAAGATGGCCCCGAATTTCACCATCCTCATCAAGAACAGCATCCACTACCCCAAATTCCAGTTCTCCAAGTAAGAGCCATTAGCGTGTGGTGACAAGGGACGGGCTGGAGTGGGAGTTGCCTCTTGGAATGTGTTGTTTGGGGGTGCATGGCTTCTGCTCCCTCCCCATCTGATGCCGCTGGGCCTTGTCTTTAGGGGCAACATCGAGAGCCGGAAGGATGGCTACCTGAAACACTGCACGTTCCACGAGGTCTCTGACCTCTACTGCCCCATTTTCAAGCTGGGCTACATCGTGGAGCAGGCAGGGGAAAACTTCACGCAGCTGGCACACGCGGTGAGGGCACCAGGGAGAGCGGCTGGGACAGCTGTCCGTCCAGGTGCTGGCTCCCACCTGCGCACAAAGGGTCTCGTTACAGCCGAGTCCGTCTGCAGTTTGGCCAGCCCTGGCCCTGCTCGGGCAGAGGAAGAGAAACACGATCGGCTGGCCCATCTGGGTGTGCATGGCCCCTGCTAAATTATTGACTCCTGGCATCCCCTCGTGCCTCGGAAGCAGGGCACTCAACTAGCCCCCTTCCCCAGCTCTCTGCCCTGAGCCGCCCTGGGTGCCTCACAGTATGCACCCCGCACGTAGCCTCAGCAGGACCCTGGGGCTGTTGAAGGTCCTCTCTGTGAGCCCACCCTGACCCTGTGTCTGTGCCCACTTCTGGACAGGGCGGTGTAATTGGGGTCATTATCAACTGGGACTGTGACCTGGACCTGTCGGCATCCAAGTGCAACCCCAAATACTCCTTCCGGAGGCTCGACCCCAAGCATGTCCCAGCCTCATCTGGCTACAACTTCAGGTACCTTGGCCTTGGGACACTGGGTCCTCATCTGCCCTAGCCGTTGGAGGTCCAGGAGTCAACAGGGCAGGTGCCCAAAGGTTCAGGGGCGCCAGTTGTAGGCGGAGTCTTGGAGCTGCCCCATTTGGGCAACAGGTGCACCCACCATCATGCTCCTCAGGGTCAGGTGGCCAGGGCTCCTGCACCCGGGTCATTCCATCCCAGGTTCTGACGTGCTTCCGGGTCATTCTGCCCTAGGTTCGCCAAGTATTACAAAATAAACGGTAGCACCACCCGCACACTCATCAAAGCCTACGGGATCCGAATTGACGTCATCGTGCACGGACAGGTAAACCAGCCCACCTTGCCTACCTGGGATTTGGGCTGGCCCAGCCTCAATCTCTCCTACCACACCCCACGCCTCCCTTGAGCCCCACTCCCGACCATCTCAGGCAGCCTCTTTGCCTCCAGGCAGGGAAGTTCAGCCTGATTCCTACCATCATTAACCTGGCCACAGCGCTGACCTCCATCGGGGTGGTAAGGGATGCACGCTAGGGTCGGGGGTGCGGGGGGTGGTGGGATGGGGGGGCGGGTGCCAGGCTCTTACGCGTTGGTCTTGCTGGCCTCGGGGTGGGGGGACAGGGGGCGGGTGCCAGGCTCTTACGCGTTCGTCTTCTGGCCTCAGGGCTCCTTCCTGTGCGACTGGATCTTGCTAACGTTCATGAACAAAAACAAGGTCTACAGCCATAAGAAATTTGACAAGGTGTGTACTCCCGGGCCCTCCTCAGGCAGCTGGCCCGTGACCCTGGCCCTTGTTTTGGGCCAGGCCCCTCCCCCACCCTATCCCTGCTCCACAGACCCAGGCCAGGCCAGCCGACCGCAGGGTGAGGGGCAGAGCCAGGCCTGGGCTGTCCCCCCCGCATGGCCTTGCCCCACCTCTGCCCCGTCTGAGCAGATGGTGGATGCTCCCAGGCGGGGAGCAGGGCCAGGGCTTGGCGCCTCCGAGCCTTCCCAGCAGGACTGCGCTCTCACGGACGCCCGAGGTTTGGCCCAGCTCTGAGCCCACTCCCACCTTCTGTCGTGCTGCACTCAAGACCTGGGCCTGTTGGGGGCCCCTGAAGTCTGTGGCCCCAGGAGCGCCCCCAGCTCCCCAGGGCAGCATGGCTGGGACCTCGGACCTGGGCCCTGCCCACCCACCTCAACACTGCGTCTCAGCAAAACCAGCAGCCAAAGGGCCCCCGTGCAACCAGGCAGTGGGATGACATGAAGGGGACGGCACCTGCTCCCGGCCTGCCCACCTCGTCCCCCAACTGCCCAGGGGCCTGTAGGGGGCAACTCCCCACCTTCACCTTCTCCCTAGCTGTTCTCCTCCCAGGCTCTTTGCTCCTCCCCACCCACCCACCCCTACCCAGACCCTTCGCTCACCTCATAGCCAGGAAATCACACATCCAGAGTCCAATAAACCTGTGACCAGAACCTCCTGGCCTCGTCTTTGGGGAAAAGCACTTTCAGGCTCTAAGACAAACACGCAATGGCAGGTCTTTGCTCACGGAGTCTCTCTTGTGGTGTGCTTGGCCCTCCGTATCACCCCTCTAGCCAGCCTGGGTGCAGAGTGTGTGGATGCATCTGCTGCCCCCACGTCCAGCCAGGCTACAGTCATGTCTGACCAGTGGAGGTGGGGGACACACAGGCTGAGAGCGCATGAGGACCCCTAGACTCATCCCAGCATGTCCTTCAGGTAGTGCATTTACCAGCTTCCTGCAGGGCTCATCCCGGGCCCCAAACCTCAAAATATAGGAAAAGGCTCATCCCAGACCCCAAACCTCTCAAGGAGGAAGAAAGCCAGGAGGGAGGCGATGAGAGTTGTACCCAAGGAAAACGAGAGCTTAGGCTGACACCAAAATGCCCACCCAGGCCCTGAGGCTCTATTTCAAATGGGGATTGGGGTGGAGGAAGGAATTCGGTGCTGGGGAACAGGGGTGGACAGGGCAGGACGAGGTCGGAGGAGTGTGGGAAGCCGGCGCTAGCTGGATCAGGCCTACGGGTAATCTGGTTCCGGCCTTGGATGCTACAGTGGTCATTCCACTTAGCAGCTCTGCCTGGCCAGGCCCTGCTCTGAGGACACCAGGACCTGGTTGGACGGTTTCCCCAGCAACGGCTATGATGGTGCACAGACCTGAGGAGGCATAGTCCCTCCCACAGATCCTTTCACCTGTGACCCCATCACTCCCAAAGTCAGAGCTGGCCTCCCCACCTGCCAACGAGGCCAGCACCACTCACTGGAGCCAGAAACCCTTGAGAAGCCCCCACCCAGCACCCCTGCAGATTCTCCTATGCTCGTCAGCTCCCTGGGTCACTCAAATGCCTGTGACATCCTGAGTGTCTGGCTCATAGACATCCAGCTCTAGTTTTAGAGAAACCAGCTTTTCCAGTTGGAGCTGGGCTGCAGCTCAAGAACCAGGGCCAGGGGCTCAGGTTTCCCATCTCCAAGCATAAGAGTGACCCTGGGACCTCCACCGCCCCAGATGCCCCCAGCCACTAAGCCGGCCCCGCCGCAGGGAACACAGTGTTGGGGGGTGAGGCACGCAGCCCCACCTCCTCGCTCCTCCGTGCTCCCCTGGGACTTCTCCGGCTCTGCTTCCAGGAAGCACAGTTAGCCCTCCTCCTCCCCAACTCAGCCCTAATTTGATTCGATCTCCATCTGGGGGCTGAGAGGCTCCATCCCCTTCCAAGCCGAGTCAGGTTTCTCGCAGTCGCTGGGCCTGGATGCGCCTGGTGGGCAGTACCCAGGGGCCAACAAACCCAGACAGACAGACGTCAGTTACTTAGTCGTCTTTCCTTCCTTCCAGAGACCCAGGCGCAGCGCACAAACATACACACGGTGAAAATTGTAGGAAATGTCAAAGTGTAAAATTAAAACGAAAATCCAAAGTGTAAATTGAGGTAACCAGGACAAATTTAAACCAGGCTCCAGAGCCAGCAGTGGGGCTCCCCACTGCCCATCCGTTTGGGGTTTCTGAGTTTATGGTTCACTTTTAACATGTGTGTGCCCTCACCAATTTGGCTGGTTTTCTTTTGCTTCCAGTTGCATTTAGTTAGAAATGAGGTGCACGGAGTTGGTCTTATGTTCTGGGGCTGCTGGCAGAACGGAGGGAGAACTCATGCTCAGCAAAGGGTTCCCCAGCCTGGCCCATTCTCCTCTTTCAGCCCCACCCGGGAGGAGAAAACAGCACGGCCCACATCTCTGTGCAGCAACAGGGCCCTGAACAAGCTGGTGGTGAGTGTCGCATTTTAAAGGGGGCACAGCCCAAGGACCCTCTCTGCCTTGGGGTCACAGGTCTTGTACTGATCCCTGAGGCTGAGAAGCAAGAACAGAACTGCCTCAATCCCGATAAAACTGCTGTTGCCCTTTTCTCCATCTCTCCCAACCACTCCTCAGACCTGAAGGAAAGAACCTAGTCTTGCATGTGAAGAAATATTTTTCTAGAATCCAGGTGCTAACATATGATGTCAAAGTCCGCGATAATGGTGCACCTCCTCCCTCCCCGGGGCCCCCAGGCCTCCTGCTGCAGTGGCCCCCCTCACAGCACAGGCAGATTCAGAGGGAGAGGTGCCAGGCCCCGCTGCAGCTGAGCCCCAGCCTGAGACCCTCCCCTTCCTCAGCCTTCCCGCCCCCAGCCCAGTCTCGCTGCTGCCGATGAGGTGACTACGCCATGATACGGACACTCCGGCAAAGCCTGCTCTGACCGGGAATCTCCACAGACAGAGGGGCCCAAGCCCCAGAACTCAGTGTGCGAGAGACGCCCAGGTCGCCACGGGTTCAGCCAGGGTCCCCTGGATGCGGCCCGCATGCCGCTGGCATGGACCGTAGGACAGCACCTCTCCCGGAAGCAAGGGACTGGAGAGCTAGGGCTGCAGACCCCCACTCAGGCGCCCCTCGCCCTGCCTCTGGCTTCCAGCCACCCTCAGGGGCTCGGCTCCAACAGAAGGCCTCAGGGCAGCAGAGGAGTGGGCAGGAAGGGCTGGGGCTGCAGGGAGGGCCGTGCAGCAGCAGAGGGGTGTTCATCCAGCGAGAAAGCAGCCCTGGGACCCCTCGCTGGAGATGCTTCTTGGGCCTAGAGAGGGCTGCCCTGACCGAGGCTGGGGACCCCAGGGAACCTGGAGGTGGATCCATTTCTTGCTCTGGCTGGTTCACGCTTCTTCTGGGCCGCCATGACCTGCTCCCTGAAAGCTCCCTGAGGATCGTCTTCCTGGGTGCCCGTCTTGGATGTGGGTAGTCAGAGCAGAGAATGGGGACGCTGCCCAGCTTGCTAATGGCCCAGCTGGGGGTTCTGCTGCAGCAGCCACTCCAGGGTCTCCATGAGGTACGACATGCCATAGTGCTGGGCAATGTTCCGGAAGATTCTGATCTGCTCCATGAAGACCTACAGGAATGACCAGTCACAGTGAGAACTAGTCCCAGAGGAGGCACAGGGACACAAGGCCGAGACCCAGAAAGGGCCAATGGCCGAGGGGCAGCAGGGCTGGCTGTCCACGGGAGGCCCCACCTTGGTGTGGATGGTGAGGGAGAAGGCCCCGGCACAGCTACAGTACACGGCCATGTTGGTCTCCTTCACGCCCCGGCACTTCAGGCAGATCTGCGATGAGAAGCAGCCCCAGTCAGGAGCACCCCCGGCCCAGGCCAGGGCTGGCCAGCCGCCTGGCACTGGACAGGCTTCCCTCCCCCCATGGCCTTCACCTCAGTTCTGAATAAAGTCTGAGACTTGATAATGGGCTTTATCCACACATGCCAGCTGCTTCCCAACACCCTCCCTGTGGACACCCTACCCTTGCCTCTGAGTCTGGGGCTCCCCCATCCATCACACCAGGCACCAGCTGTTCCCTGCCTGGACCCCAACACCTTCCTCGGGTCTTGGTGAGATGTTCCCTCTTGGTGAGACCACTCCTACCTAATGCTGAAAGCGTCCCTCTTTTGCTCACACACTGCCTGTTGGTTCCCTTTACTCTTACCATCACTTAGTTGTCCATCTCCCTCCACTAGAATAAGAAAGGTCCATGAAGCCAGCACCTGGCCCCTGTAGGTGCCCAACAGATGCTGTAGGAATGAATGAGTCACCTGGGCTCATGGACAAGGCCTGACCCAAGAGGTGGTTACCTTGGAGGACCAGGTAACAACGTTGAGACCCGTGCACACCTCTAGTTTCCCGTGGGTGAAAACTGCTTATCAACAGACCCTCCACCAACTGGAGGGGCGGTCGGGCTGGGTGCAAAAAAGCCCCAGCACCAGGCCCCGCTGCTCACCAGGTCCTGCAGGGTGAAGGCCATCAGTTTCTTCTGCAGGGCTTCCACCAGGGCCATCTCAATGACTGCCGAGTCGTAGGCTACCTGACAGTTGGAGCAGAGCCACTGAGGCAGCACAGACCCATCCTAGGCAGAGAAGGAAAGGGACCAGGTCACCTTCCTCAGCCCCAGTACTGAGAAGGGATGGAAAGAGAAGAGTTCGCGGTGAGAACTGTGGTACCGCTTGCTCACAGCTCCAGGGCACACTCACATCACCACTGTCATCACTTACGTGTTTACCAGGACAAGGTTCTGGCATGTGGCAGCTGAGTGGCTTGAAAAAGGGTGTTTGTTTCTAATTCACACCAAAGCTAGCTGGGGGCCCAGGAGGTGTAACCCAGAAAAGGTGGAGACTGGGGTCACGAGAGGGGGTACTGCAGGACCCCCTGATCCACTGACACCTGGATATTCTGACTTTACCAGCAAGGGGCCTGACGGAGCTGGCCCACCTGAGAGAAGGAGGGGTCTTTGCACAGGTCCAGGTCCCGGCAGAAGTTACAGCTGGGGCAGATGACCTCAGGGAGCACGTAGGAGCGGCAGGGGTCTCGGAACTGGGCCTCCTCCGAGAACTCTCCGACATCTACCAGGCGAAGCAGGTCTCGGTTTAGCTTGTTCACCTGGTTTGTGATGTTCGTGTCCAGAGACAGGACCTGCAGAGAACAGAGCCCACGTCAGGGACAGCTCCCGGGGCCTCCCTGCTGCTGTTTGGACCAGAAAACCCCGCAGCCAACTCTCTAAGCTACTGTTTCTCAGCGTCATCTCAACTCTTCCTGCCTCCTGTACATCAGTGATTCCCCGACTCGGGGCCATAAGAGTGGAGTGGAGGTCCTGCCCCCAGGCCTTGTGGTCTCTGTCAGCTCCAGGGAACTCTGGGACACACCGAAGTGTGCTCTACGTGTTCTCCTTACTGGCTCCTTCTTCCTCAATGACAGGCAGTCCTAAGTCTACCAGAGCTCTACAGTCTCACTGCAAAGGGGTTGACTTCAACCTTCCATGGTGCAGGGGCTCCCAGGCCAGCAGAGAAACGCCTCTGCAGCACACGTGTGTGTCAGTGCCCACAGTGCTGGCACTGGAAGTCGCTCCCGCAGAGCCACAGGAGACTTGTTAACCCCCCATCTGTGAACGAGAGGAGACAGCACTGGCATGTTTCACTGGCCTCTCCCAGCCCTACAGCTCCTGTCCTAGCACAATGCCAAGAGCACAGAACCAAACACCACTTAGAAGACTTCTCTGGGAGGAGCGTTTATGGTCGATCTGAAACAAAGTGGGTGGATTTGCAAGCGCATTTATAACGAGGATCGACAGCCTACTGGGCAGTATTGTTTAAAATATATACATTATACATGTCTTTTACATAGGGAGAACACTGGATGTAATTAAGAAACAGAAAAAAATGAAAGTGAATTTACCAAAACATTAAGGAAGAAGTAATGCTGATTCTACACAGTATCTTCCAGAAAACACAAGAGGGCGAACACTCCTAACTCATCTTGTGAGGCCAGTATCACCCTGATACCAACACCAGACAAAGACAGTACAAGAAAACTACAGTAAAAAACTGTCACGCACACAGACTCAAATATCCTCAACAAAATACCGGCAAATTGAACCCACTGGTATCACGACCAAGTGGGATTTACCCCAGGAATGCAAGGCTGGATCAACATTTGAAAATCAGTGTAATTCACCATATCGAGACTAATAAATAAAAACCAATACGATCATCTCAATTGACGCAGAAAAAGCCCTTAACAAAATTCAACATCCATTCATGATTAAAACTCTCAGGATGGGACTTCCCTGGCGGTGCAGTGGTTAAGACTCCATGCCTCTGATGCAGGGGGCGCAGGTTCGATCCCTGGTCAGGGAACTAGATCCCGCATGCTGCAACTAAAGATCCCGCATGCAGCAATGAAGATCCGGCGTGCTGCAACTAAGACCCAGTGCAGCCAAATTAAAAAAAAAAAAAAAAAATCAGTGCCATTACAATAGCACCCAAACCATAAAAACCTGAGGTGCAAATATGTGCACTATTTTTATGCTGAAAGACCCAAAAACACTGATGAAAGAAATCAAAGACAACTTAAATAAATGGAAAGATATAGTGGTCCATGGATTGGAAGCCTCAACATTAAGATATCAATTCTCCCTAAATTAATCCATAGACTCCAAACAACTCCAATCAACAATCCAAGAGGATTTTTTTTTTTTGGTAGAAATTGATATGCTGATTTGAAATTTATAAGGAAAGGCAAAGGAACTAAAATAGTCAAAATAATTTTGAAAAAGAAGAATAAAGTTAAAGCATTCACACTACCTGGTTTCAAGACTTATTGATAAAGTTACAGAAATTTAGACAGTGTGGTATTGGAGAACAGATAGATATTCAGATTGATGGAGACCCAGAAACAGACCCACACACATATATATGGCCAGTTAAGTTTTGAAAAAAGCACAAACATATTTAAATAGAGAAAGGCTAATTTTTTCAACAAATAATACTGGAATAATTGGATATGTTTATGCAGAATATGAACCTCAATTTATAACATGCACATCGCACAAAAATTAACTCAAAATGAATCACAGACTAAATATAAAACCTAAAACTATAAAACTTCTAGAAGAAAACATAAGAGAAAAACTTTGTGACCTTGGTTAAAGCAAAGATTTCTCAGATATGACACCAAAAGCTCAACCCTTAAAAAGTGACAAATTAGATAAAAGTTAAGATCCTCTGCTCATTGAAAAATGGAATTTTGAAAAGGCAAGCCGAATTCTGGGAGGAAATATTTGGAAATCACAGATCTGATAAAGGACTTATATACGGAATATATGAAGAACTCTCAAAACTCAACAATAAGAAAAACAACCCTGATTCACTTTGCTGTACACCTGAAACTAACACAGCATTGTAAATCAACTATGCTCCAATAAAAATTATTTTAAAAAGAAACAGTTTTTAATAATGGGCAAAAGATCTGGACATTTCACCAAAAACACATGGAGAGCAAACAAGCTCATGAATAAAATCTCCACATCATTAGCATTAGGGAAATGCAAGTTAAAGCCATAATGATATACCACTACACACCTATTTGGACAGATAAAATCTGGAAAGTCAACACCACGAAGCTCTAGCGGGCTGCGGAGCAGCTGGACCGTAGCTACACCTCGCAGCTGACGGGGATGCAAAATGGGGCCACTTCAGAAACGAGCGTGACGTGACCCAGCCAGTCCCCTGCCGGGTTTCCACCAAGAGAAATGAAACTTACGTTCGCCCAAAACCTTCTCTATGAGAATGTTTACAGCAGCTTTACCAACAGTCACCAAAAACGTGAAAACCACCTGAATGTCCTTCAACCGGGGAACTGCGGTTCTCCCACACAACCAGGGAGCAAGACTCAGCGACGGACAGGAACGAAGCACTGAGACAAGCAACGCCATGGAGGAGCCCCAGGGGCACTTTGCTGACCGAAGGAAGTCAGACCTAAAAGGCTACATAACCAACCATTCCACTCATGTGACATTCTGGAAGAGGTCACAACACATGGACAGAAGACAGATCAGCGGTTCCAGGGGTGCAGGCGAGAGGAGTTGAGCCCAAGGGGAAGCACGGGGGAGCTCTCCGGGGTGGTGACCGTTTTGTACCTGGGTGCTGATGGCCAGCCCTATCCATCTGTGAAAACTCGAACGACTGCACTGCACGGAGAGTGACTTTTACTGCATGCAACTTTCAAAAAGTAAATAAACATAGGGACAGACAGATCAGAGCGTGCCAGGGGTGGGGGACTCTGGTTCTGTACCCTGAATGCGTGATTGGGTACCTCACGGAATGCACACTAAAATGGTGAATTTTCCTGTATGTAAATTATACTTGTTCTTTTAAATACGTTATTTATTTCTTTACTTGGCTGCGCCAGGTCTTAGTTGCGGCACGCGGGATCTTCGTTGCTGCACGTGGGATCTTCAGTTGTGGCACGTGGGATCTAGTTCCCTGACCAGGTACTGAATCCGGGCCCCCTGCACTGGGAGGGCAGAGTCTTAGCCACTGGACCACCAGGGAAGTCCCTGTAAATTATACTTCAATAAAAATAAAACTTAAAAATTCTGAAGTCTACCAAGGAATTAAAATGGTACACTAAACCATTTCTTCACCACAATCAGAAGTCATTTGATCACTGTGAAACTGTGATTTGCTGGGAGGTAACTTAATGGACAGTAAAATGCTCCGTAAGGGATGACGCCCGCTGGGTCCTCATCCGGTAATATTATGCCATCGTTTGATGCAGCCTGCCTTTCCCAGAAAGGCATTTAGCGTCCGAGCAAGCTCTCCTCTTAGGTTGCATAGCAGCCCGGACGTTTTGGGAGCCCTGTCCAGCTCCTAGTCGGGCCCAGCAGCCCCACGGGACCCATGAGCACCTGCTGATCCACTACTCACCCTTCACCAGCACTGCCAGGTCACCCCTCTCCAGGGTCTCTGCATCCCCTCTGCCCACGGCCAGACCCTCCTAGCCCCAGTGGTCTCATTCTCGCCCCAGGCCCCATCAGAGGGCCTTCCTCACCTGCCCCGCCCCTGAGCCCACCTCTCAGCACCTGTGCTCTCTGAGCTCACCTGTCCCTCACTGACTCGTGCCCCCTCAGTGGAGTGAGAACAGAGGTCTTTCCCACAGCGGCTGCATGGAGTGGGTGCAGTGGGTGTTTCTGGAAGACAGGAGTGACCTGCACACACGTCAATGGGAGTGTCCTCACCTTGCACACATATTTGATGAACTCCAGAGCAGGGTTATTGAGCAGCAGGTGAGAACCGGGGAGGACAGGAAACATTTCTGAGAGCTCAGTCGAGTTCCGAGAGCCTGCGACTTTCTTCTGGATCTTCTGTGTGATGGTGAAGAAGTTCTGAGTGAGTTCGTTCGCCACATAATCTTGTGAGAAGGTGATCATCCCTAGGAAGAGAAGCGACACGATGCCTGCTCCCTATTTCGCACGGCGACAGGGACACCGAGGGAAGGACCCCTGAGGAGCACACAGTGGTGGCCTCCCGCGGCAAGGGCGCTCACCGGGAAGGGCTCTGGCCTCCCCCTGGGCCTCCTGGGAGAGCTGGCTGGCCCCCCTCCTCCTCACGGGGGTGCTGCCTGGGGCGCTGCGCCTCAGCTCCTCCTTCATGCTGTGGTACACGGCCACGATGTACGCTGCAGAGAGAGGGCAGGCTCAGGCCACCGGCCCCGAGCGTCGGCATTGCCGCCAACATCCCAGAATCCGGGGGCACCCTGTGGCTAGTCACACTGCCGCCCAGACTGGCTGAAATGTCATTATTAGCGATGATTCTATTTGCTGCACTAAGATGAGCCAAAGTCAATCAGAGAAATGGGGACAAGCAGGGAGTTCGCTGACGCCCAAGCTCAGGCAACACGCGTCAGCCTTCACACTGGACGGCGAGACAGAAGGCTCGCCTCAACCCCCAGGCACAGCACGCTTCTCCAAAGGCTCCACCAGGCCCACACATTCCAGAAGAGAACTTAACAAAGCGAAGGGCTCAAAGACAAGTCGACAAAATATAAAATATAAATATAAAATAACCACAACGGAACTACCTCTGTCACTATATACGTGGGTGCACCTATATCTACGCCTATGCGCCTGCTGACAATTTATGATGCTCTTCATCAACTGTTCTAATGATTAGCTCTGAATTATAACGGGTGTTTAATGTACACACTTCGTTTACACATCAAGCTAAATAGCTTGATTTGTAACACTAAACCTTTTTTTTTATTTTTAACTTTTGTTGGAGTATAGTTGATTTACAATGTTGTGTTACTAACACTGAACCTTTAGACCCAAATGAAATACAGGAGTTTCTTACACCATAAGTTGAGCCTCAAGGACCAGCCAGTGGGACAGTCGATTCACGAAGTGTCTAAGCTTTTCTACTTGGGGTTTACCTTGATCACTATATGTGCACGTGCACAAACCTCGGGGGCAGGGCCACGAAGCCTTCGTGACGCCCCGGGGAGGGCAGCCTTCCTCACGGCGAGGTTCTGCGAGGGGCTGAGGGTCTCCTCTCCGCCTCTCACAGTGCTGGGCAGCCAGGGCGCCCCTCAGGGGCCCCCGACTCTGGGCGTGCTCCCACCAGGGCCACGTTATTCCCACTGCGTGGCTCAGACGCTATGGCGAGTGTGGACGACTCACCTGAAACGATCATGAGGAAGTAGCTCTGGCAGGAGGCTGCCTGCGGCAGGAACTGCAGGATGTTCCAGTTGTTTTCCAGCAGGTCCTCGACATCCAGCTCCTGTGCGCCTCCCTCCTCCTCTCCCTCCTCAGGCTCCTCCTCGGACTCCTCCCCCTCTGCTCTGCCCTCTTCAGGGGAGTCTTGCTGGGACACAGAGACAACCCCAGTCACGTCTGCGCACAGCAGCACCGCCCAGCGGGTGCCCTGTTCGCCCCCTGAGCCCAGGTGAGATTCCTGCAGGACGGCTGTAAGAATAAGGTCATTTATGGAACGTGCCTGGTGCACAGAAGCACTCAGTACACAGCTGACTGCTACTCTCGTTTGCTCTTCCAGAGGATTCACTTTAAAATTATTCAACTCCCGCCTCCCAGGAAGGGCAGAATGTTCACCATCTGAGCTGTGACGGCCGCCATCCTTCAGAGCACCAGCCACCACTGCCTTCCCTTGATTCGTCTACATGGCCTGCACTTCCTTCTCTCCCATCGTGGTCTCAGTGGCCCTCCCAACCCCAGCACCAAGCGCAGCCTCTGTTTCCTATCTGCTCCCAGCAGCACGGCTCCTTCCTTCTGGGGCCGCTCTCCATTTGAAGCCTGAGGCCCCATCCCCCAGTTCCCCTACCCACTGGCGGCTTCTTCCATGGGGACCTGCCCTGGGGGGACTCAGGCCTCTCAACCCATGCTCACCCCCAGGTGTTCTCAGCAGCTGGGATGACCCCAAGTTCCCACCCCCAGCCCCTCCCCAGATGCCCCTGCCACCACCCGACCTCTGCATCTCCACCCTGTGCACGTCAAGCAAACGGCAGGCTCGGCAAACACCACATGCCGCAGCCAAGCACAGCTCCCCTCTCCCCACCCTCGCTCTCCTGCCCCGTCCATCGGGGCTCACACACCCAAGCACAGGCCCACACACAACCTACTCGCCCAGACATCGCCCACCCCTGTGCCCCCGGGCGTCACCCCACATTCATTCCGCTGGCCCGTCCACTCCACCTGCAGTGCCCACCGGAGTCCTTCTCCCTGACTCCACCCCGCCCCACATCCTCCCCTGGGCCGACACTAACCGGGCTCCTCTCAGACCCTGACCTCCCCCGGTGCGGTTCACTCAGGATCCAAGTGGAAGTCAGGCCCTGACACTCCCCCACTCAGAATCTCCCCGTCACTAAAAGCCAAGTGTCCATCGCAGCCCTCGGGCCCAAGTGGCCTGGCCCCGGCCAGCTCTCTGCCCACACCTGTGACCACTGTCTCTGCCTGTCCTGTAACTCACGGCAGCCTTACACTGCAGTTCCATCACCCCCTCAGAAGACTCCTCGACCTCCCCATCCAAATCGGCCCCTCCCCCGTGGCTCACTCTCTATCTCTACCCTGCTTTTTGTTTTCTCCGAGCCCTCACCATTGCTGACACTGGCGTCTACATCTACTTGCTTGCTTGTTCGTGATCTTTGCCCTCACAGACTCCGTGAGAGCAAGGACTACATGACCGGGGCCTGGCACCTAGAACCGTGCCTGGCACTCGGCCTGTGACCCCCAAGTGTGCACTGAAGGGGCCAATGTGGACCCCTAAAGTTGCTTCAGATTCCAACCTCTGCTCTCTAAGACTGGTTACCTCTTACCTGTCCACAGTGAATACTAGATGGAACATTTCCTTTGATTCCACCATAGTTAGAGGGATCCATCCAGAGAAGAAATTCCCAGCATCGAGAGAAAGAAATTGTCAAAGAATGGAAGATCTCTTTAGAATGGATGCTAAAAAAAGCAAAAGAGAAATTGCTTAAATGAAATCAATAGTTTTCCCCTTTTTCCCCACTTTCCTTCTTTTATTATGTTTAACTCTCTACTTATTTAAAAACGGATATAAAGTAGATTCACATTTTATCATCCCTCAAACTTTCTAGGGAAAACGATAAACATAATACTAAGGAGACGTCTGCATCTAGCCAGGAGGGGAAACAGGGACCAGTGTTGAGGGGATGAGAGGCGAGAGCGGCACAGAGGGAACCCCGCATTCAGCAGAGCATGGATCACACACAAGTGTGAGAAAACCACACCAGGCCTGGGGTGCTTGCTTCCCGCCGCTGTCAGAACCTCGTAACTCAGAGGCACGTGCAGCTGTGCTCACAAAGTCTTGCTTCAACAGTGGGAATAATGAGCCCTAGACTAAACACTGCTCTGGCTCTGCCTATACATCTCAAAAAATGCCCCCAAGGATCAAACTGTTTCCAAGTAACAACATAAAGCTCAAGAATATTTACAGGACTGCAAAAGCACCCAACGGACAAGCCAAGATTCTTAATGTCTGGCATCCCATCCTATATCACCAGGTGTGCAAAGAAGCAGAGAAACACAACACATAATAAGGAGAAGAATTTACCAACTGAAGACAAATCAGAGCTGACAGAGATGTAATAACGAGCAGAACAGCAATTAAAACTGTTATTAGGGGCTTCCCTGGTGGTGCAGTGGTTAAGAATCCGCCTGCCAATGCAGGGGACAAGGGTTCAAGCCCTGGTCCGGGAAGTTCCCACATGCCGTGGAGCAACGAAGCCCGTGCGCCACAACTACTAAGCCTGTGCTCAACTACGGAAGCCCGCGTGCCTAGAGCCCATGCTCCGCAACAAGAAAAGCCAACGCAATGAGAAGCCCACACACCGCAATGAAGAGTAGCCCCCGCTCGCCGCAACTAGAGAAAGCATGCACGCAGCAAGGAAGACACAACGCAGCCAAAAAAAATAAATAAATAAAATAAATTAATTAAAACAAAAAAAAAACAAAAAAAACTGTTATTAGAACAGTATCACATGTGTTAAAATAAACCAGAGGGAAGACTGAACATGTTAAGTAGACTCTAGAGATGTATAAGACCCAAACCAAGCTTCTAGAGATAAAAACTGTCAGTATGAAATGAAAAATATACTAGATGGGATTAATGGCTGATTAAACACTGCAGAAGATCAGTGAATTTAAAGACATAACAACAGAAATTATCCAAAAAGAAACACAAAGAAGAAAAAAAAGACTTTCAAAAAAGATCCATCTGTAATTCTATGCCCAGCAAAAATATCCTTCAAAAACGAAGGTGAAATAAAGGCTTTTTCAGATACCCAAAGGCAGAAAGCATTCGTTACCAACAGAGCCATGCTACGAGACACGTTAAGGCTGTCAGCAGCAGGTGAATGGATCAGATAAGACACAGATGAATGAAGGGTGCAGGAATGCTGACACCTGTTAGTGATGTACTCCACGTAGGCAAGGGCGTCCTCCACCCGCCGCTTCTTGGTGCACAGGATGATGCGGTTGAAGTTGGCGTAGACGACTGATGACCCCAGGCGCTTGAACTCAGCAATGAGCCTGCAGACCAAGTTCAGAATCAACGGTCAAGACACCAGAGAAGACCAGAAGACACTGTGAGAAAAAAGCTGATCGTCCTGAAGCAGAAAACATACTTAGAACCCAGAAGCAACAAAGAACAAAAGAGGTCTGCATCGCAAAACCCTACCGTAAACAAAACCAAAGACAAAGACTGAGGAAAAAGTGTGCAACTCACATCACAGAAAAATGGCTAATTTTTATCTAGAAAGAACTCATACAAATTAATGAGGGGAAAAAAACCCCAAATCTACAGAAAAATGGGCAAAGGATATGAAAAGGAAGTCCAATTTCATTCATAATAAGGATTGCATATTAAGGGTATACCAAGAGAGCATTTTATCCCATCTGGTTGGCAATAATACCCACCACGGCGGCGTGGCTTGGAGTGGGGACATGCATTCCCAATCATCGCTAATAGCACAATCAACTGTACGACCTTTACAGGGAGCTCTCTGACAATATTGATCAAATTGGTGTTCACCCATCTGGATTTATCTGATAATATCGATCAGACCTGCAACAGCGTTACTTCCTGGAGACTATCCTACAGACATGTTTGCGTGACCTCATCATGTACAAGGCCACTCCATGGTTGGTCACTGTGACAGCAAAAGTTGTGGGAGCAGCCTAAATGTCCATTAGCGTGTACGTCCACACACAGCTCTCTAAGATCTACTGCTAACGAAGGCAAGCAAGGTGCAGAACAGTAAGCACAGTGTACAATGACTTACGAAAAAGCAACAAAGACTATGCATCGCACAGCGTGTCTCTGGAAGCCGCGATGGCAGCTAAGCTCTTCCTGGGACCCATCTGATCGCTATGGTTCAAGTGGGCTCTTGATCCCAGAGGTGCTAACTGCCATCTTTCTGGTTTGGGGACTGAGGGATCAGCACAGCCCGGAGAAGGCCACGGGCGGCACTCACTGCAAGAAGAGCTTCTTCATCATGCTGTGCAGCGTGCGGTGCAGGGTGGGGTCGTGGAGCAGCGAGGATGGGGACCGGAGCCAGCGGTAGAAGTGCATCACCTGGTTGTCGGCATAGATGTTGCGGTACTGCGTGATCTCCTTCACCCAGCCCACCACCATGCTCTTCAGGATCCTGCAGGAGGGGTTCAGAAGGCGCCCCCCTCTGTTGCTGGCACCAGCTCTTCCCTGTTCTGCTATCACCTGTGCCCCCTCCCTTCTCACCGTTCAGATCCATTCCTCGGCCCTCCGTGACCCATCTGCACCCCTCAACACCACCACACTCAACACAACCTTTCAAGTTTTCCCTACGGCTGGTGCCAGGACAGAGCTGAGAAGACGGGGGTGCCCTTCAAGAAGGCACCTCACCTGCTGGGAGAACCAGGAGCAGACTCACCACAGAGACCTACAGGGCCCTCCTCCCTTGGGCCAGTCAGGGGCCTAACGATCTGCTTCGCCACGACTGCCCTGGTTGCGTCGCCCCAGGTGGCTCGAAGCCATCCCCTCCCCGAGGCGGCTCTGCTGCCGCCACCTCTCGGGACACAGCTGGCCGCTTCTCTGCCCAGCAGTCCTTGGCCCTGACCACACCACGTGCCTTCTGGCCCCCGGCCTGCAGCCCGCTACCTCCAGTTCTGCCCGCCTTCTGTGAGACGGCAACAGGAGTGGCGGTTGGAGAAAACAGTTCTTGAGTCGCAGGACTTGCTCCTGAGCACCAACCCCTCCCCTCAACTGCAGTACGACCGCAAGCACGGGGCCTCGGTTTCCTCATCTCTACAACGGGCCACAGTCATATCACCTGGTGGGCTGTGGAGAGCACATGTGCTCCCTGCCCGTGTCACCACTGCAACTCGCACCCCCTTCTGTGTGGCTTAACCCACTGTGCATCCCGCAGCAGATACTCGATAAACACCCGCACCCCAAGTGAACTGGCGATTTCCTGCAGGCACGCCTCTGGCCACAGGAAGGGGGCCAGAACGCAGCACCCGGAACTGTCAACCCATACCTGGAGGGCAGCAAAAGACCCATGAGCAGAGGAAGGAGCCTGGCCCTATGCTGGTTTCTGGAAAGGCGGAGGGAAGCCCCAGTGACACTGTCTTAGCTCTTAGTTTCCGAAACAAGGACAGAAGATAAAAGGATTTCTACTGCTCCTTCTAGAACCCAAACTGTTGCTTGGCCTTTGGAGAGGAGAGGGCACAAGAAGAACAAAAGGTCAGGTGATGTTCTCAGGGTCGCAAGCCCCTGGGTACCTGAAGGTGCTGGAGCAGAGGGCCGTCTCGTCGTAGCTGGCGGGAGCGCTGGCAGCCTGATTGCCCGTGATCATGTCCTCCAGGGAGGCCTGCTGGATCACATCGAAGCTGATGCCCATGCTGTCGGCGCCCTCCATGTCATTGACGTGGTGAGACTGCAGGATGGTGTTGACAGCCAGGTTCTGAATGTCCAGCTCCACGCACACTGCACACAGACACCACCGCTTGTGCACTGACCCCTCCTGGGTGCGGGGCCCGACCCCAGCAAGCACTATCTCAGAAAAATCCCTGCTGCTGCTGCTGGGGGCGGCCAACTGCAGAGCACACACCCGCAGAGCCCTGCAGGCTCGGCTCCCAGGCTCCCGGCCCAACAAGGCTGTGCGTTCCCACCAGCACAGAACAGCAACAAGTGGCAGGGACAGCAGCCCAGGCCCCCGAGTGCCTCACCCACCCACCTGTGGAGTAACAGCCTGAACTGTTGATCTCCACAGGGGCTTGGTCATCGAACTCCATGACGAGGCGGTTGTCGTCAGCCTCCTTCCCGCCCAGGTCAGGGCGTGACGTGGAAGACAGCCACAGCAGGTGGTTGTGGCGCTGGAGACGGCGGGCAAAGAAGAGGTCGGAGCCAAAGGTAGAGATGTCCTCTGGCAGATTCCCAACGGGGACGTGGAAGTACCTGCAGGGGCACAGGGTCAGCCAGCCCCAGGAGGGGACAACGACCGGGGAGGCGGGGAAGGCCGACTTGCCACCAGAGACCCGTGAGGCCAGCGACAATCAAGATGGCCAGGGACACCCCTCCACTCGGCTCACCTGCTCATCTCGAAGGCCTGTGACAGGCAAGTGTCCAGGTTGAGGTAGTGCCGGATCATGCGCCGGGCTCCGTGGCGCTGCCAATCCAGGACCCCGTAGCTGACCTTGTCAGCCACACGGACAGGCACGACCGGGAATTCCTCCAAGACGGGAACTTCGCCAGCCAGCCTCTGCAGCTCCCAGTTGGACTGAACGGCAATGAGTGTGGGCCCACGGCGCTCCTCCTGGGCGCGGGGAAGGAAACGGCTAGGTGGGCCTAGCCCGGGGGAGGGAGGGAGGGAAGGAGGGAAGGAGGGAGGGCGCTCCCACGGCGTGGGAACCCGACGGCACGCACTTTGTAGGCCAGCAGGAAGCGCTGGATGGCTCTGCAGATGACCTTCATGTCTGTTTCAGCCCGAACTTCAAAAGTGTGTTTGCTGGGGGGCAGGAGCTCGGGGCCCACTTTCTCCAGCAGGAGGCTGTGCTCGGCTGAGTACAGGGCACTGAGGCTGGGCATCTGGTTGCTTCGCACCTAGACAAACAAGGGCTGGGTCGGCGCCTCTCCCCACAGGGAAGGAGGTGGGCAGCCCTGAGTGGACACGGGTGGCCGGGCTACCTCTGCGGACCCACTTCTAATTCCTGGGCAAAGGCTTTTGGAAACAAGGCAGCAGTGGGGGCAGGGGTGCGAGAGTTTCGTGCCCAGGGATATGCTCCTCCCCCAGCGAGGCTCGCCCACAGCCTGGCCCGGAACTCACGGTATCCAACACAAACACAGACGCCTTGCGCTGTGCGGGCACGAAGATGCCGAAGAGAGCTTTGTGGCCCTGTGTGTGGTGATACAGGTAGATGTGGCGGATGCTCCCTGCAGGAGGACATGGCCTGTCACCCTGCGATGAGCAGGAGGCGGGCCAAGCAAGGGCGGCTGGCACATGCCATACCTGGTTCCAGGTAGCTGAACTGGGCCAGAGAGCGCATCTCCAGGTGCTCAAGAGCGAAGGTTTCTGCTTCCCAGCCTGAGTGATGCCTCACCAACTGTTTATTGACCACACACACACAGCCCAGCTGCACCAGGGCCCGAAACAATAACGGAACCTGGAAGTGGGGCAGACAGGGTGGTGTGAGCGCTGATGGGGAAGGACACTGGCCCCTGGTCATCTTCGGCAGACATGCTGCTGAAATTGACTGTGTCCGTGGAGTCCACAGCCGATGCTGCTAGCCTGTCCATGCCTCTGTGGGGTTTGTTTCCCTCTATTCCGTCCGGATAGATCCTTGCACAGTGCAGCTGGGAAAACAGTTACCTGAGTCTCGTACACGCCCTCGATGTCTGGTGCTGCCAGCTCAGTGTTGATCTCGTTGATGTGCTCTTGGTACATGTCCTCTGGCACCGAGTACTCATAGAGATTGTAGACCACGTTGGAGCGAGGAAGGACCCGATTCACCTGGTGACACAATATGGCGATGACCTCACTCCACAACTAAGTGGTGATGTGTGCTACAATGCACAGGCAAACACATGTGCACACACTCTTACAGACATGCATCGTTTAAACAGGCCTAGAACCTCTGGGGCCCACAACCATGGAGTAAACCCCTACAGCCCATCCCTCCCAATGAGTAAAACGAAAAGGTCTGGGCATGACTTCAAGAAGCTGCCTGAGGCTTCTAAAAAGCAGACAAGCTCCCAGACTGTGAGGGGCAGGTGTTCCCGCTTTATTTTCCTCTTTTCTCTCCTGGGTTTAACCTTAAGGGTGCAGGAAGCAAAAACCGCGAGAGAAGCCATGTTTTCCTGGACAGAAGACTAGGAAAGGAGCTGCAGCCAGAGTGTGGGAATCCTGGCGAGGAGGGAGCAGGAGAGGGGTGCCCAAGGGGAAAGATATCCTACAAGGAAGGATGTTCTCCTGCAAACTTACATCATATCACATCCAAGAAAGCTATGGAATTCCAGACCATCTGTTCTCTGCTGACCAGCACCCTCCCTGTCCTCTTTCTAGATCCACATTCTGCTGAATCTTCTGGTTGGAATCGAGTTTCACCTTCTCCAGAAGCCTCCTGTCTAGTTGCCAGTTACCAATACTCAAATCTCATCTCCTCAACTAGACATCAACCTGTTAATCGGTTCCTAGCACCCAACCAAGAAACATGCTCATTTGCTCAGTGAATGAGCTCTGGGTGGAGCTAACTGGGAGCTCGGCCTCTGAAGACACCACAGCTGAGAGGAGGACCACCGGCTGTAGGATTCCATGTATGTGAAACGTCCACAAGAGGCTAATCTAGAGGTAGAATGTGGACCCGTGCTTACTGAGGGCTGGGAGAGGGGAGAGACTGCTAAGGAGCCCGGGGTTTCTTTGGGGGTGGTGAAAACGTACTAAGATTGACTGTGGCGATGGCTGCATAACTCTGTGAATACCCTAAAAGCCAATGACTCGTACACTTTAGCTGCGTGACCTGTATGGCCTACGAATTAGGCCCCAGTGAAGCTGTTGACAGCCGAAGAGCCGGTGGAGACGGAGCCTGCAGCCTCTGACTGACGGCCCCCGGGCCTTTCCCTGCCACGTGGGCGTCAGATGCAAGAGGGCGGCGCAGCAAGGACAGACACCCACAGCTTCCGTCGCTGAGCATTCACCTGGCGCTTCACAGCATCGTTTCCATCAGTTTTTACAGCATCCCAGGAAGGTTCTCAGGGACGGAGGCTCCAGAACACCTCGCTCAAGGCCACAAAGCCCACTAGGCCTTTACGTGGCCTCCTCCACAGTGGAGACACCCTCAGAGGCTGAGCAGACAGCTGACCTCAGTGATCAGCAACACAGCTGCCCCCCGTACCTTCCGATAGGAAGGGCCCTCCTCCGCTTTGGCCACCCGCTGGTTCACGTAGAATATCCGGGGAATATTCAGCTTGATGCAATACAGGTCACTGCTGATGACAGCCCACAGCCTGAACAAGCCAGCCTGGCTGGTCTCGCTGATCTGAAAGGAAACATAGGTCGCACAACAGTGCGTGTCTCACCGTGTCACAGAAGGCACTCAATGCCTGTGGACAGGCCATCTCCCAGGTGGCCTCCAGCACCAGGCCCCATCACAGAGGCACAAAGGTAAAGCCTTGCCCTTCCTGCTCCATTCCAGACCAGGTCCCCAGGATCGTGAGCCGTCCAGATACCCCTTCCTTCCCATAAGCCGTGCTCCTGCCCTCAGGGGTGTCCCACCCTCCCACTGATAGCTGTCCGCACTTGCACAATCTGCCACGGAAGGTCCAGAATGCTGCGAGCAGTTCTTCGAAAGAAGCCCCCCAGCCCTGTGGAGGGCCCCTCTCGGATGGTCCCAGGCCTCGGTGCACCTTCTGCCCCCTCCAGACGCCGCCTCTTCTTGTGAGCAAGGCGCTGTCGAGCTTGTAGCTGCCACTTCTTCTTGTGGAACTGGAGCCAGACCAGCCACTCTTCCTGGGATAGGTCAAGAGGAGGAGGCGGGAAATACAGCTGAGCACGAGTGAAACAGAAACACCCTTCCACAGCAACTAACCCTCGCAGCCCCCAAGCACTCTGTAACAACTGTGTACATCTTGTCCATCTGCTCAGGGGTCAAGCCCCAGTTCAGGGCCCAGACCCTGCAGGCAGACAGCTCGTCACAGGTCAGGCCTGACCAGCGTCCCTGCTCCCTCCCCCTGAGGATTCTTGCCTGGGTGGTTCCAAGCCCTGGAGGCTGCCCCAAGATCTCCTGCCAGGGCACCGTCAGCTCCAGGTCCTGCGACTCCTCCTGGCTCTCCCAGCGGCTACGCCTCCTCTTGGTGGCAATGGGCACTGCCGAGCGGAGCGGCTTCACAAGGCCAAAGTCCTCCATGTCGGGGGCACCGAGGCTCTGGGCACCTTCTGAAGCTTGTGCCACGCCCACCTGCAAAGATCCAAAGGAGCCTTAGAACAGCTCTCTCTAGAAATCCACCATAAGTGCACCTCTGAATAAGGTAAAATACTTGTATGCAAACATATTCATTTACAGACTAATCTATTTTTAAACTTTTAAGAGTGAAAAGGTCAGACAGAAAATGTCACTCAGGTACCACTATTATGAAGTGAATGTTTACATTTTTCTGTGCTTGCTCCAGAACTCTCTCCTCTTCATAATAAAATACTGCAAAGAATAGGTCAAGGCCCCCTGTTTCTCCCCCCCAGCCAAGCGCAGTGCCTACCACTCCCCACACATTTTGAACTTTTATTCCGTACCTATAAACCCATTTACCGTTACTTTAAGCTGCAGTTTTATATGAACAGAGACACACGGTACACATCCTACTGCAACTTGTTTTACTCAATAACATATTTTTGAAATTGATCCCTATTGATACATGTAGACACTGTCCATTCATTCTAACTGTAGGATATTCCATTATGCAAATAAATCAGCTTACCTATCCATGACATTCTAAAATGAAGAATGGTTAATTTCTACTCTTTCAGAACTAGAAACTGGGTTTGTCAACAACCATCCTTCCACATGCTGCCTGAAGACCTTGTGTTCACACTCCCACCAGAAATACAGATAAGCTATTTCCCCACGTGCGCTAATAGTTGGTGTCACCATACTCATTTTTTGGTGTGACGTGGTATCTAAATATTTCATTTTTCATTTACCTGACAGTGGGGTTGACCCTGGGGCAGTCAGTCTTCTAAAATGGCCCTGATGACCCCACCTCCAGCTGTTGATGCCCCTGTATGACTCCCTCCTGAGTGTGGGCTGGACCCAGTGACCCGCCTCTAGTGAACAGATTACAACGAAAGTGACAGGATGTCATTCTGAGATTAGATTATAAAATACAGTGACCTCTGAACTGCTGGCACTCTCTCTGGCTCTTATCCAGTGCTTGCTCTGAAGTCAGCTGCCAGGCTGTGAGCTGCCCTCTGGAGAGGTCCACGGAGCAAGGAAATGAGGACGGCTCCACTAGTGAATCCTACCACCAGCTACCAGAGTGAAGCACCTCCTTCCCCAGTTGCTGGGGAAGCCTTCAGATGAGACCACAGTCCCGATGACACCTGAGTGCAGTCTGTGGGAGACCCTGAGCCAGGGGACCTTGATAAGCTGTCCCCAGATTCCAGAACCACAGGCCACAGAAGTGCAAGATAATAACACACCTGTGGGACTTCCCTGGTGGCACAGTGGTTAAGAATCCACCTGCCAATGCAGAGGACATGGGTTCAATTCCTAGTCCAGGAAGATCACACATGCTGCAGGGCAACTAAGCCCGTGCGTCACAACTACTGAGCCTGAGCTCTAGAGCCCGCGAGCCACAACTACTGAGCCTGCGTGCTTTAGAGCCGGCGCACTGCAACCACTACTGAAACCCACGCGCTCTGGGGCCTGCGTGCCGCAACAAGAGAAGCCACTGCAATGAGAAGCCTGCACACTGCAACGAAGAGTAGCCCTCACTCGATGCGACTAGAAAAAGCCCGTACGCAGCAACGAAGACCCGGCGCAGCCAAAAAAAAAAAAAACAACAAAAAACAAAAACACCTGTGTTATTTAAGCTGCTAGGTTCTCGGATTACTTGCTACATAGCAACAGAAAAATAATATACATGCTTATGGACCATTTCTAACTTCCGTACATTCCGATTATCTTCTTTCAATTATGACTTGTCTATGGTGACTTCTGTGCTATAAAAGTGTCTGTTTTTTTTACTTTTTATTATAAAAATTACAAAAGTAATGAATACCCATGTTCTTATAACTCAGATTCAATAAATACCAACGTTCTGCCATTCTTGTTTCAGACTACAGAAAATTTACATTTTAATTAATTGAATTTATCTGTCTTTCCCTTTGTGATCTGTTTTTTATGCATGCCTTAAGAAGCTCTTTCTACCTCAGCATCATAAAGATAGCCTCCTGTGTTTTTTTCTAAACAGTTGTTTTCTTTTGCAATTTAGATCTGTATTTGGAATTTGTTTTCATACTCAGCGTGAGATAGCTACTTACCTCTTGAAATATGAAAAAACATTTCCCCCAGTATCATTTATTGAATAAGCACTCCGTTCTCCTTAATAATGTATAACGCTACCTCTGTGATAGACCAAGCTCCCATATGTATTTGGATCTGTTTCTAGGGTCCCTGTTAGTGCTACTGCTGTATGGTCTTGCCTTAATAAGACTTTCTTGTGTGTCTTGTTACATACTAAGACAAGCTTCCTCTTGTTAATCTTCAAAATTGTTTTTGTTTTTCTTATATTTGTTCTTCATATGATGAATTTTAGGATTAGACTTTCAAGTTCCATCAAAAAACTTTTTGCAGGACTTCCCTGGTGGTCCAGTGGTTAAGAATCCACCTTCCACTGCAGGGGGCGCAGGTTCAATACCTGGTTGGGGAATTAAGATCCTGCATACCGGCCTTCCCTGGTGGCACAGCGGTTAAGGATCCGCCTGCCAATGCAGGGGACACGGGTTTGAGCCCTGGTCTGGGAAGATCCCACATGCCACGGAGCAACTAAGCCCATGTGCCACAACTACTGAGCCTGCGCTCTAGAGTCCGAGAGCCACAACTACTGAGCCCACATGCCACAACTACTGAAGACCGCACGCCTAGAGCCCATGTTCTGCAACAAGAGAAGCCACTGCAATGAGAAGCCCACACACTGCAATGAAGAGTAGCCCCCGCTCACTGCAACTAAAGCCTGTGCACAGCAACAAAGACCCAACACAGCCAAAAATAAACAAAAATTTTAAAAAATCCTAATTGTTTCTAGTATAAGATAAAGCTACAGATTTTTATATATCAGCTTTGTATCTAATGATCTTGCTGAAATGTCTTATTAGTTAAAACAATTCCTGGGTTTCCTTACATTTTCTGTGTTAACAATTATATCACCTGCAAATGATGAGTTTTATGCCTTTCTATCCTTAAAATTTAACTTCTTTTCCTTGTTGAATTATGCTGGCCAGGACTTCCAAACAATTTTGAATAGAAGTGATGGTAACAGGCATCCGTTTCCTGTTCCTCAACTTTAATGATTCTAACGTACCATTAAATACGATGTGTGCTGTTTAGTTTCGACAGAGACTTTATCAGAGAACCATCTCATCTTTTATGATTTTGCCTGCTCAAAGTTTTATCAGGAACAGACATTACAGTTTATCAAATGTTCTTTCTTGCCTCTATTGGAAATGATCCCATAAGTCTTCTCTTTTGATGATGATGAACAGATTTTTCCTAAAATTAACTGACTTAGCAGATTTCTAAAGTTAACACCTGCCATTCCTTGCATAAGCCCTACTTGTACACAATGTTACTGTTTTATACAATGCAAAATTTAGTTTGTTACTATTTTTGTACCTGTCGTTTGTAACTGCCAATGGCCTATAACACTCCTTCCTTTTCCTGGCCTGTCAGTTTGTTACCAAGGTAACAAGTGTTATCAAGATTACCAAATGAGCTAAGGACCCTCTTTTTTTATTCTCTGGAATAATTTGTTTAAAAAGTTCGGTAAAATCCCTCTGAGAAACCATTTGGGTCCAGTGTTTGTTTCTTTCTAATTATGATTCATTTTTTTTTTTTTTTTTAATCTGTAACTTTATTTATTTATTTATTTATTTATTTATTGCTGTGTTGGGTCTTCGTTTATGTGCAAGGGCTTTCTCCAGTTGTGGCAAGCGGGGGCCACTCTTCATCGCGGTGCACAGGCCTCTCACTATCGCGGCCTCTCTTGTTGCGGAGCACAGGCTCCAGATGCGCAGGCTCAGTAATTGTGGCTCACGGGCCTAGTTGCTCCGTGGCATGTGGGATCTTCCCAGACCAGGGCTCGAACCCGTGTCCCCTGCATTGGCAGGCAGATTCTCAACCACTGCGCCACCAGGGAAGCCCCTATGATTCATTTTTTAATGGTTAAAGTTCTATTCAGTTTTTCTATTTTTTTCTTAGGTTAATTTGAATAATTCTTCTAGGATACTATCCATTCCATCTAAGTTTTCCAATTGTTTAGGAAAGGTAACTACTTATTTATTTATTTTCAGGCTTTATTATATCTGCAATGATAATCTGTTTTCATTAAAACAAAACCTGAAATACCTATCTTGACAAAGATTCATCTATTTCATAAGTCTTTCCAAAGATCAAGGTTTCGGTTTTACTGTTTGTTCATTCATTGCTGCTCTTGCCTTTATAACTTCTTTCTTTCTACTTTCTTGGTTTACTCTACTGTTTTCGAATTTTTCAGCTACAAGCTTACTTAATTTTCTACTGGTTTTTCTCTTCTATTATATGCATTTAAATAGATTATGTGTTATTTGTAGTCCTCTTTAGCTGCATACTACAAATTTTGATAGTATTTTCATTCAGTAAGTATTTCTAATTTCCATTGTAACTTCTTTGATCCATGAGTTACTTATAACTGTATTTCTTTTTAGTTTCCAAACAATATGGTCTGTATATAAATTATTTGGAATCTGTTGCAATGCACTTTGCAGCATACAGACAGTCTTATTTTAGGTGTTCTTGAAAAGAATGTGTATTCTTTAATTACTGGGTGCAAGGTTCTATTTGTTAACTAAATCTAGTTAGCTACTAAATCTAGTTAGCAATTGTGTCATTCCAACCATGCACATTTTTACTAGTTTTTGGTCTGCTCGATCTATCGATTGAGAGAGATGTGTTAAAATCCCAAACTCATTAGATGTCAATTTCTTCTAGTTAGGTAATTTTTACATTATTTAATTTGAAACTAAACTATTAGAATTGTTATATATTTCTAGTGAATTGTGACTTTCAGTATTATTTAATACCATCCTTATCCCTACTAATACTTTTTGGCCTAAATATTTTTTGTCTGACATTAATATAGCTACATCAGCTTTGTTTTGGTTAATATTTACCTGATATATATGTTTTTTCATCCTTTTAATCATTTTGAGCCCTTTTAAGTATAGCTCTTATAAATAAGATAAAGTTAGACTGTAAAAATTCAATCTGAGAATCTGGTTTTTAGCAGGTGAGTTTGTATACTGCTCTGGTTTAAAGCTCACTTTTCATTTTCAGCACCTCAGAATTTTCTTCTTGCTCTTCTGATTTTAGCTATGCTTTTCATTACACTGTCTTCAGTATTTTTTAGAGTTTCTAACAGATTTTTTTTTTTTTTTACAGTTTAGACAACTGAGGTCTCAAGGTATAGTGATGCATTCCAAGTTACTGAGTCTAATTAGTACACCCTCCATTTACACGTAAGAGTTCTTCACCCTAAACTGATGATTCACAACGTTTCTTATCTCAAAAGAAGAACATTGGGAGGAATTAAAGGATAAAGTATCAATGTGTACATTTTTGGAAAGAAAAAAAAACATTGTAAATGCTTGAATGGAAGGAAGCATCCAAAATTATGGACAGCAGTGTGGAGACTTTGGTGCCCTGTGTGCCCATGGGACACTGCCCAGCACCAACTGTCACAGCCTCTGTTGCCCTGGGCCAGGCCCCATTACCTGTCTCTTGCCCTCAAGGATGAAGAGCTCACTGATCTTCTTCTGCTTGTAGACATCATTCTTCTCCAGCAGTTTTTTGTGCAGCCAGTCAGGGTGCTTGACACGTGGTACTGGGTTCTTCACCTACATGAAGGAGACATCGATCACCTGTCTGAGGCTGTTAGTCTGGGCCAGGCCCAGGTTTCTGCGGCCTTCAGGTCACACTGGGCCTGCTGCACCAGTTCCCAAGCTCACCTGCTGCAGAGCCGCGGGGATCGTGATGATCTTCTGGATGGCGCTGCCCAGCCGCTCGATGTAGTAGTCCCAGTCCAGAACCTGAGCGTGCAGGAAGCCAGCGACAACCGGGCGTATGAGAGACAAGCAGCAGCAGCAGCATGCTTCGCGTGTCTTATTTAAGCCTCTTAGAAATTCTAAGATAAAAGGTCCCATTTCGCAGAGGAGGAAACTGAAGTGGAGACTGTACTCGACTCTCCCAGGATCAGAGCTAGGAGGGGGCCGAGCCAGCACTAGAACCCTGTGCCAGACCCCAAGCCTTAGTCCGTCCAAGAGCACAGTTAAAAGGGCCTCCCCAGCATTTAGCTTCTCCAGTTTTGCCCTAAAATGTAACTATTTCCTCATTCATTACATAACAGAAAGGAGGAAATCAAGAGTGAAGTCTCCAGACAAAAAGGAGACCTGAGTCAGGGATACTCTGCCCTGTCTAGTTTTCCTCCTAAACTTCTGAGAGTAGGAAAAAACCAGCACTCACTGTCCGAATATCAAAGTCTTGAAGGGAAGAACTCTTAAGCCATTTCCGGAGAAAGTGCTTCCTCACCGTGGGCTCTGCCTGGAAAATGGCGAGTGGAATGGCCCTGGGCGAGAAGAGACACAAAACTCACCAGTGTGAAAATCTCCCTAAACCCGGTCATAGCACTTATCAAGGACATACATATTCTACATGGAAATAAGTTATTATGACCTACTTTGTAACCTCTGTTTTTATTTATTGTAGTTATTTGTATAAACTATCCCTATACCTGATGTTTATCATACTTAATAACTAAACAATACTTCATCATATTAAAATACCACGGTTTAATGTACAATCCCCTACCATTGGCCATCTGGTCTGTGTTTGGCCACTGTTAACAGAGCTATTTATAAGTGTCCTTATATAAATTATACATTCATGTGCATGTATGTAATTAAACACTTAAAAAACTGTTATTCATTGGGTAAAATATTAGAGAGCCCACCTGCTCACCTGAAAATGAAGCCAGTTTTCACATCACTAGCAAAGCAATAGGGCAACTGTCACTACCCCTCTTTCTTTCATTGGAGGAAGTATTTGTTATTGTGAAATATCGTGAAGAAACTTAGAAAGAATACAACAGACACCTGTGCACCCACCACCTAGTCCTATCAAACTGGCCCTGCCATTTTTATTTCATGGATGAAAAAATAAAGATGACGATGAAGTCCCCATTGTAGCTCTCCTGACCCTCCTCATATAGAAATAAACACAATATTATTCTTGGTGTTTATCAATCCCATGCATGCTTTATAGAACTATTTTGTGTACCCATAAAAAAATAAGAGTACTTTCTATGTGTGTAAACTTAAACAGGTGGAAGTACACTGTATGTGTCACCCTGCAGTCTGCTTTTCTTGCTCTATCAGTGATGTAACATGTAGCTGTGATTCAATCATCCCAACTCGAAAAGTGCAGCATCAGTCTCCTCGGGGGTGTGAGTGATCTGGAGTCCTGTCCTAAACCTGAAATGGACCTTGTGATGGGGCCCATCGTAGCAGACCCTCCAAGACATCCCCACTCCCCTATGCCTGACTGAGAGGGTGCTCTCAGTCTGGTCCCCCAAGAACCCAGATTCTCTGGGCTCCAGGTGGACGGGCTCACCACGCCCTCTCAGGGGTCCCACCAGGGCCCCAGAAAGCCTTCCTGTCATCTGATCTGCAGGGGGTCCGAGGCCCAGTTCCTCCCTCTTCTAAATCCTGACTATCCCTGCACTGTTTTTTGTTTTAAATATTTATTTATTTTTGGCTGCATCAGGTCTTAGTTGCGGCACAGGGGATCTTTTGTTGTGGCGCGCAGGCTCTACAGCGCACGGGCTCAGTAGCCCCACGGCATGTGGGATCTTAGTTCCTCGACCAGGGATCGAACCCGCGTCCCCTGCAATGGAAGGCAGATTCTTAACCACTGGACCACCAGGGAAGTCCCTCCCTGTACTGTTTAAGGAAGCTCATCTCTCTATGGAAGGACAGAGGTTCCACAACAGATGCAGGTTTTCAATGTGAGCATATGAGACCCTTAAGGAATTCCTTCCTTAATACTGGAAACCCTTACCTCTCTGTGACCGGAGACCCCTCAGGCTTCCGGGAGATGATGTAGCGGCAGCTCAGCCCTGCATCCTTCACCATCTGATCTCCCAGAAACTCAGCCAGGCGCTTGGCTGTGCTGATGGACGTAGACTTCTGCTCCCCATAATCTTCCAGCTTCCGAGACATGGAACGGTTCTCAGAGATCAGCTCGAACAGCTCAGAATCAGGCATGTTAGCTGCCTGGAGAATGAGGCAATGGGCAAAATGTCATGCAGAAGGAAGGGAGCACCACCGAAAGGCTACCCGAGACTTTCCTCCAGGTGAGAGTCTGCGTTTCTCTAGCCTGACGAGCTGAAGGCAGCAGTGTAATAGGGCTGTCTCATACCAGCGTACAGCAACACTTACACCACACACAAAACCGTACCTTCTGTTTTATTAAACTGTGCAGAAAAACATCAAGAGACGTTTATTGAGCTATTAGCACGAAGACTGCAGAAAAAGAGAAAAGACAGAGAATTGATTTTTCTCCTAAAAGGAAAAGAAAGATGGGGAAAGGAGGAACCAGGAGCGAGAAGAGGCACGGGCCAGCTGGACAGCAGCTGGACCAACTGAGGAGCCAGCAGCTTTCTTCAGCGATGAGGAGTCCAAGGGGCCTATCTGAGGACCAACAGCTTACAACTCGTTCATTATCATGCTATTTGTTTCCTTCACAGAATTCTGTCACTGGATATAGAAGTTAAGGGGGGATTCTGAGAGGCCTTGGAACTAAGGAAGTCGTGGGATTCCATCAGAATTATTAGCCTAGAGTTCACCTGTCACCTTGCTCACCAGGACCCTCTCTGACTGCAGGACCCTCAGAGCCAGGTGAGGAGGGTGGCCTTACCTTGCTGTACAGCACGTCCAGCCAGTAATCAGCCACCTTGGCAACAGAGCCATACACCTCCTCTAGGGTGCTGCCCTTAAGGAAGGCCTCAAATACTGAGGACTGGAAGATTTTAATCAGCTGCAGCTCCCCACGGCGTTTGACCTCGAAGCCCTTGAGCTCAGCCAGGGAACCATCCTCGTTGAACACGGCGTACCTAGAAACACAGGCAAGCATGGCAGAGGAGGAGAGCCTGGGATGCTGGCTGCTTCTCCTCGCCCTCTGCCTTCCTCCTTCTCTTTCTTACCCTCCCCTCTAGCATCCAGCAAGCAGCAAACATCTCTTCATCCTGAGGTTTATGCTTCTCCAAACTAAACATGACTTAAGGGCCTGCCATCTGTAGAACCAGAATATAACAGGCGGAGAACACAGTTGGTAGCATCCGTGTCGATAACATCTTTCCAAATTGAATCAAAAAGGCCAAAAAACCAGAACTGGGGTCTGTTCCCATCCTGGCTCCTGGTCCATTTCCTAGAGGAGTTGTTAAACGTAATCTATCCATTCCCTTTCCTAAGCATAAAGTCTGTGGGATTCCTACCTCTTCTTCAGTTTCTTGCCTTCTTCCTTGGAGGCTGGAAGGATCATGGCAAGGTAGGGTCCGTCAACCTCAAAAAAGATGCTGTTCTCTGAGCGGGTGACATAGGTGAGTGAGGAAGGCTCAGCCAGCTCCTGGTACTGATCATTGGTGAAGCCTTCCTGCACAGCAAGAGTGAAGAGGGGGTCAGCCTCACCTGTAATCGTCCAAACCTGGAAACCACCAGCTGCCCTCCAAGGGGTGGACGGATCAGCCAAGCTGGGGCTCTTCCATACAATGGACACCACTTGGCAAGAGAAACGGATCAAGTTCTGACACATGTCCAACATGGATAAAATGAAGTGCATCCTGCTTGGTCCAGAAAGTTACACGCATGTTTCCATTCATAGGACATGCTGGAAAAGGCAAAACTATCACACAAAGGACATGCTGGGGAGCCAGGTTTGGGTGTAAGGAGAAGGGCTGACAACAAAGGGGCAGCACCCAGGAACCTTTGGGGTAGTGGGCTATTCTGTGTTGCTCTGTGGTGGTGGACACACACCTCTATGTGTGAATCAAAACCCACAGAACCGCACCCTGTAAAAAGTGAATTTTACTGTAAGCAAATTAAGAAACATTCAACTGGGATCTAGGATGACCCCAAGAGAGCCTGCAGACTGGGACAAACGAGCTTAACTTCATTATCACTGCATGACAGGACCCTGCCAGAGGGCTGGCTTAAGAAATTTTGGCAAACCTTGTGTTGCCAGGGTGGTGTAAGACTAAAGACAAAACACTCGACTGCAGCTGGTGAGCTTACTGCTCACAGACACATGGCAGGCTTCCCTGGTGGCGCAGTGGTTGAGGGTCTGCCTGCCGGTGCAGGAGACACGGGTTCGAGCCCTGGTCTGGGAAGATCCCACATGCCGCGGAGCAACTAGGCCCGTGAGCCACAATTACTGAGCCTGCGCGTCTGGAGCCTGTGCTCCGCAACAAGAGAGGCCGCGATAGTGAGAGGCCCGCGCACCGCGATGAAGAGTGGCCCCCGCTTGCCACAACTAGAGAAAGCCCTCGCACAGAAACGAAGACCCAACACAGCCATAAATAAATAAATAAACAAATACTTAAAAAAAAAAAAAAAAGATACACAGACACATGGCTCTGAACCTACTTTACACAAATACTAGGGTTGAACAAATAAATAAATACATTAGGAAAACTAGAAACAGGAGAAAGGAGCTACTAATAAGGAAAAGAGAATAGATTGGAGCCGGATATATCAATAGACTCATGTTATATATTTTTAAATACATAAGCAGATAAAGAGAGAGAGAAACATACATTCGCGTGTGCAGGGTTACTACACACACACACACACACACACACAGACACACACACACACTTCCTAGACAATCTGCTGTGGGCAGCGTGACACCTCAGCACCCCACCTCGGTTTCTAACACCACTCTCCAATAAAAGGGAGCCAGGCTCCTTGGGGAAATGGCTGATTCCAGGGTGGGACAGGGGAAATACAAGATGAGGCTGGAGTGTCTTGTAGTCCCAGGAAGTTAAGAAAGTACTCCAAAAAAACCCAAACCCAAACCCCAGAACGGGGCATGTCTCAAGGACACGGGGGTGAATATGGAGGAGCCCCCAGCGGCCGAAGGGGAACAAGCTGAGTAACAAAACATGCCAGGACAGAACCGGGTTGTGGCCCAAGAGAACAAACATGCACAAACCCACACTGACCTAACAAATGACTCAATAAAGAGACAAGCAAGGGAATAAGTGGGAGAGAAGGGTGACAGCTCTTCCTTACAGAAGGTTCCGAAGAATAATTTTCCAGGAATGAGGGAACTAGAGTCGCCTTGGGCAGAGTGATGCCTGCTGCAACGAGACCACTGCTAGCGCTAAAACCAGGGGGCGAAGGTGCGCAGCGAAACGGCACATCTGCAGAATCTCAAAGTATCTCCTCCACTGTCTTTACTAATTACAGTGGTGGCTTTGCTACGTGGCCAGACTCTGCCACTCTCCTGGGAGTGTGGACTCACTGACTCACTCCAATAATGCGACATTGGGAAGCCAGCAGGCAGCAGGAGTGCAGGTCCCGATACCATGCCCTGACAGAATGCCAACACGGGGCATGTACCTCTGGGGTGTTCCTCCAAAAAACCCAAATAACCTCAGTCTAATAACAAACAACAACAGACAAATTCAAATTAAGGGTCAGTTAGCAAAGCACCTGACCAGTATCGAAGTGTCCTGGTCATAAGAGACCGGAGAGACCAAGGGGCTGCCGGGCTGGAGGGGACTAAGGAGACAGGGCGCCCAAACGCAGTGCACAGTCCTGCAAAAAGTGGGGAATCCAAATACAGCTGTAGTTGAGTTACGGTGTGGTGCCAAGGTGACTTCTTAATTCTGACAATTACACTGCGCTTTATAATAGATCTTACTTAACATTAAGGGAAGCAGGCTGAAGGATATACAGGAATTCTCTGTTCTATTTTTGCAATCTTTCTGTCAGTCTGGGTATTACGCTGAAGGAGAATGTAGACTCAGGTAACTTTTGAGCATAGCATTTTCTGGACAGATGCTCAGGCTACAGAAAAACAATCTGAAGGTTGGAGACGGAGTGGCCTGAAGTCAGGAAGGGGAGCATGCCAGTGTGACAGCCAGCCCAGCCCCCTTTCCCAAATCCCCGTCGGAGTGGCGGCACGAGGAAGCCAAGCCCAGACGGTAGCCCCCCACTGGAGACGCAGGCTCACCTTGACCATGATGTTTAACATAGCCCCAGGGTAGGAGATGGTCACCTTGGGCTTTTTCACACTGGTCGTCTTGATGACAAAGTTTTCGGGGAAGCTGTTGGGCAGGACACACCATATTCCATCTGTGTCCAGCTCTAAGGGCCTCCTTCAGGGAAACAGAGAAATGAGGCCACATGGATGGCGGACATCGATGCCTACAGAGCAAGAACCCCACGCCAAGTCCTGACGGTGGACAAGGCTCCTCTTGGTCGTGAACCCGCAGAACGAAACACCTGCCCATCTCCAGCTCTGTCTTCACCAACTTGTCCCGTCTCTCCCCCAGCCATCCGGCCTCCCCTACCAGGCCGCGCCCCACCCAGCCTCAGCAGCTGACCAAGTGCAGCACTCACCCGATCTGCTCAATCAGCTCCCGCGCCTGGGTGATAATGTTGGCCCCCGTGAAGCAGACGATGCCAGCCATCTCCATGGAGTACCAGCGGGCCCTGGGAGGGACAGTCACAGCAGAGGGGTGGGAGGGGCTCCCTCTAGAGGGTCGCTAGAGTTGGGGCTGGGAGGAGGGGACGTCTGAAGCAGGGAAGAACTAAGGTGGAATTTAGCTCTGTGCTGAGGACACTCCTCTGCTTCTACTTCAAGGTGCAGGGCTCTGCTCAGGAAAGTTCTGGAAGGATGCAGCATGCTGCCACTGCAACAGCTCACAACCTCAGCTAAGCAGGACTCTCAATACCAGCCAGATGGCCATGTGTCCATGAGTCCCCTCCCACTCTCCCCAGCGCCGTCTCATGCCTTCTCCGTTCTCCCAAAGCCCACTCTCATCCCCTGACTTCTCAGGGAAAACACCAGCCCACCTGGCTCAGTGTTCACACCAGGTCTCAGAGGTGTCAAGCAACCTGAGGCCAGGCCCTCCTGCCCCAGGGAACTCTGCTCCGGTTCTAGCCCTGCTCTCAGCCCCTCCCTCTCTGCCATTAAAAAGCAGCAACAGATAATCAAGGCCTCTCCCCCTCAGACCAGTCCTTGGCCCCATCACCACCTTCCCCCTTCTCCAGGCCGCCACGCTGACCCTCCCAGTCTCCAACCACAGGGGCTAGGCCTCAACTTCGATCACCTGCTCTCCCGAGGCCCCCACCCACCTGGTTGTCAGTCCAATGGACACAGGCCCCACCTTGCCTCATCTCCCTTTGGCCCCCGACCCCGGGCACAGTCTCCATGGGGCTTTAGGACACCCGCTCCTGGCTTTCTCGACTTCTCAGAAGGCTTTATTTATACACCCCTCACTAGTCGTATGCCAGAAACTACCACACCGCTGTCTGCAGCCCAGGATGCTCAGAAGAACATGTCCAGCAGTACTGACCCCCTTGACGCCCAGGACCCTCTGAGTCAGCGTGACCTCCACCCCTACCCAACCTGCTCTCCCACATTCCTTGAACTACGGCCCTGCCTCTCGCCTCTCACTCGTGCCCATGGGCCCCACGCATCTCAGCTCCTCCCTTCGTCTGCTAGCCCCATCGGCCCCACCAGGCACCCGGGCAGGAGCCTACCCCTTGCGCATGACGTAGCCGTAGAAGGAGTTGAGGATGCACTTGTGAGCCAGCTGCAGGGAGTCGTACAGGACCTCCATGTTCCTGCAGCGCTTTGCTTCCGCTGCCTCTCCCACCTCCACAGCTGCAGAGAGCTTCTTTCTCCACACCTGAGACCGGCACGGAGAGCTTCTTTTTCCACACCTGAGACCTGCACAGGCTGATCACCCCCCACTCTTCAAGCTCACATTCTCTATGGCCAGTGGCGCAAGGTTTACTATGTTGCAAATTTCCAGTCTATGGGAAACTTGAAAAAAAGTAGAGTGAAGACCATATGCAAGAGGGGCCACTGTTGATATTTTTTGCCATATTTCCTTTATTCCATTCTCTCTCTCTCTATTGGCACAAACAATGGAAAGATGTAGCTCTCATGACCGGAGCCCCCTAAATACTTCAGCATACCATTTCCAGGAACAAGAACATTCTCCTACGTAACCTCAATGCTATTATTACACCCGAGAAACTTAACATGGAAACAACATCAACTTGTTCCTCATAGGGTTGGCACGCTTGGTTCTCACCAATCCAGAATCACCTTCAATCTCGAACTGCCCCATGTAAGACAGATATCCTGAAAGGAGTTCTGAACACAAAGGAATATATCGATATTACATTTTTATTTTTTGTGAGACTAAGGACTAGGAGAAAATACTCTGACAGCAACAACTCACTTGGACACCTCAGACTTGGGGCAACTTCAGCCTCCTGGGACGGAACCCAGAACCTGGCCGCTAACTGGAGAAGGGGATGAAATCCACGTCTGAAGACCAGTGACAGAGGCAGGGGTTTCGCTCCACTAGAGGCCCAGGGGCTCCCAGTCCAAGTCCTGTTATTCCATTTACTCTCTTATTAATAGACTGGACAAGCTGAGTGACAGGGTCTCTCAAACTACGTAACTCACAAACCACTGACTGAAAGCAAGGTGCACGGCATTAGAGGAGACATCTTAGAATAACAATTTACCCCTTAGCCAATACTTATGAACAAACAACTGTTTACCAGACACCAGACCAAGCGGTGGAAGACGGACGCCGCACTGCTAACCAGGACTGTGTGCTACTGTAACTGGCTGCAAAGGAGATGCTCTCCTCACTGTGGTGGTGGTTACACAGCTGTATGCGTTTGTCAAAATCCATACAACTGCCCACCTGAAAGGGTCAGATTTATCCCACGTCAATGTTACCTCAACAAAGTAGACACAGCCACCAGGGAGGGTGACAGACAAGGACGCTCGGGGGCGTATGAACTCACTTCCTGCCTGAGCAGCATTTCTTTCCGTTTGCTAGGCTACATGCTGTCACAGTGGTCAAACACCGGACATTCTCCTTCCATCTCAGAACATTTCACCTTTACTCCCCCAGCTGATACCTTTTCAGTACCTAGAAGAGTGTCGGGCACATAACAGGCACTCAGTAAACGTGCTGAGTGAATGAAAGGCTTTCCAGGATTTGTACCACACGGGAAGACGTCAGGTTGTTAGTGCTGAGGGGGTGGGGAGGGGGCACGCAGGACCCCCGGAACGCCCGGTGCCAGCCGGGGTCGGGGTGGGAGGCTCAGCATGGTGACACCTGGCCCTCGTGTCCACACGGGCTGTACCTCCCGGGACGCTGAGCCTCAAAGAGGCCGATGGACAGCTCAGCCCCCAGCAGCTGTGAGGCTGGCGTTTGGCAGCTTAGCTCCCCCTGCTCCATCGAGATGAAGCGAGTCTCAGCTAACAGGAACTGTGGGGGGCTGGCGACACCGCACTGCCAGCTTCCGTGATGCGAATGGCCGTCCTGACGTACCCTAGGACAAGAAGCCAGGCCCATCTGTGTCTTATTAACTAGGGAAACAAGAGCTACTCAGGAGGTCCCTAGTAAAAGCAACTGATAAAGAAATGCAAAGAAGGCCATAAATATTTCAGCAAATTCCTCGTCCAATGTGAGAAGAAATTTTTTTAAAAGTTTGGTATTAAAGAACAAAAAAAATTAAGATATTTATTGAGTGCCTACTATGTGCCAGGTAATATGTTAGACTCTAAAGAACAAGACAGACAGTCACTACACTTTCGGCACTCTGATGAGGCAGACAGATGAACAAGTAACTCAATAGTTTAATTAAAATAAGGTGAGAAGGTATGGTGGTTCCGCAAAAGATTACAAATACAATTACCGGGACTTCCCTGGTGGTCCAGTGGTTACGATTCCACACTCCCAACACAGGGGGCCCGGGTTCGATCCCTGGTCAGGGAACTAGATCCCACACGCATGCCGCAACTAAGGAGCCAGCGAGCCTCAACTAAGACCCAGCACACCAAATAAATTAATTAAAAATTTTAAAGTAAAATAAAATTTTTCTCCTTTAAGAAAAAAAATACAATTACCATATGATTCAGCAATTCCACTTCTGGGTATATACCCAAAAGAACTGCAAGCAGGATCTCAAAGAGATGCCTGTACACGAGGGGTGAATAATTCACAGCAGAAATACTCACAATACCTAAAACATGGAAGCAACCCAACTGTCCAGCGATGGATGACTGGATAAACAAAATGTGTTATGTCCATACAATGGAATATTATTCAGCCTTAAAAAGGAAATTCTGACATAAGCTACAACATGAACGAACCTTGACGCCATTAGGCTAAGAGAAATAACCTAGTCACAGAAGGACAAATCCTGTGGGACTCCACTTATATGAGGTCCCTAGAGTGACCAAAGTCCACAGAAGGTACAGAATGGAGGGTTATTGTTAAGGTAGTACAGAGTTTCATTTTTGCAAGATGAAGAGTTCTGGAGAGGAATGGTGGTGATACCTGCACAACAATGTGAATTTGCTAAATGCCTGTAAACTGTACACTTTAAAATGTTAGATTTCATGTTGTGTATATTTTATCATAATAAAAAACCAAAAAAGTTAAAAATGATAATAATAAAGCACAATGATAACAGTCTATCAAGGCAGGGTGGGAGGACTCACTGAGTCTAGCAGTGAAGGAAGGTCTCTCAGAAAAAAATGATTTGCTTAAATAGAACACAATTGCTTGTTGATATTACAACTGAGGTATTGCTACGTATTTCTATGTATTTCCCTTAATCCTACTGGATCAAACATGTCAGTAAAAACACTCCCCTCACTCCTCCTGGTCAGAGGTCGGCTAAGTAAAGGGCCACGTGGTGTGTACTGTACACGTGCAGGCCTCAGTTTCTGCTGCTCCCTCCCTGCTGCGGGCAAATGCAGCTCAGTTCCAATAAAACTTTATTTATAAAAATGGCTGGCCCAGCCATAGTTTCCTGACCCCCTGCTCTAGATAATGACTTTAAAAGCAATCATTCAGAATAGTTGCAAGGCCCCAGGCCCTTAATTCTTCAAAGTTAAATACAACTGCACATTTATTGTCTGAATGCAGGTACCAGCCCAGAGGTGGGGAGTAACACATCTAGACAGCGCCAAGCAAGGATTTTCACCTCAGAAACTAGACTCTGTTCCGACCTCACAAAGGTCAGGCTCACCTTGTGGAGACCTTTGAACTCGTAGCGCCTGTCCCGAAAGGCACGCACTGTGTCCACATAGAAGGAGTTCTCTCGCTGGCAGATGGTGGTGAGACGTTCTTCCACCTTGGTCACGTGGATTTTCTTGTATGCCTTCCGGCAGTAATCTGAGGCACAATTGAGAGTGGGGGGCATGTGAGACTCCACACAGCAGACAGGCCTCCTGGACACAGCCAAGAAAGCTAGGCAATGGATGCCAACAAACGTGGCTTTTTAGGTTAATGCAAAGGAGCAGAAAACTCAGAAAGACGTGTGCTAGTGAAGCATATGAAAGAAACGGCAGCCCCGTATGAATGGACCAAACACGTGAAGACCACAGGAAGGAGGGTTTGGTAGCTGAACATGCACTGAAGGATAAATGACAAAAAGAAGCCTATAGGAAGAACTAGTTCACAGTGGTCTCATCTAGTTCAACAACTGGGTCGACTGACCTCAAGGTGTGACACACCAACACAGCCCAACGAAGACTCAAAAGTCAGAGAAAACGCAGTCTGTGGAGATGTGCGCTGGCCCAACCGCTCACCTGCCAGCCTTCGCTTCTCGTATTTAGCCTGCTCCTCGCGGGACAGCTCGTGAAAGGCCCGGGCTGGGCCCTCTGGGGTCAAGGGAGGGAACTTCTCTGACTCCAGCTGGTGCTGGATCCGATGATACTCGCTGCGACTGGCTGGCACTGGGAGGGGTGATGGGAAGAGAGTCTGTGATAGAGGCCCAGCCACCGCTCCCTGCTGAGCAGCACCACCCAGGGCGGACACTCACTGAACTCGCCCCTCCACTGCCAGGACATCTTCCTCTGGCAGTTTGCTCCAGGCTTGTTGAAGTCACAGGCAGCACAGGTGGCCTCATCCACCATGGCAGAGGGCTGTGAGGGGGATAGGAAGGGAACAATTAGGGTTTGGGCAAAAGAGCTTGATTCTGATGTGAGAATCTCTCTCACCTGCAGGCGGTTCGTCAAGATGATGTTGGGGTACATGGCCCCCACGTCCAGGTGGTAGATAAGGGGACACTCAATTCGGTTAGGAACGTCTTTCAGGGAGGTGAGCTTGGTCTTAATCTGATCACACACCTACAGAGAAAGGGGAAAGAAGTGGAGGCTGGCGACCAAGACGAAAACTGGAGACTGGACAGAGTGACAGAGAAAGCACCATGGGTCGCAGACAGACGACAGATACCAACACCAGGCCCTGGAGGTGCAGGGGACTTGCAAGAAAAGACAGGACAGCATCACGGGAAGCAGCAGCCTCCACCCCAAAGAACTCTGGGGGTCGGGAGGAGGGCGCAGAGTCTGTGGCCTCACATGGCACAGCCCGTCTGCTAGCAAGTAGGGGACCCAGCTAGATTATCAAGAGCCACACTTCCTGGGTGCCCCGAGTGCCCCCATGGTGCAGGCGTGTGCCCCAACATCAACATGCCAGCAATCCCTCATCTGATGGATGCGAAGTTTCAAGAGGTTAGTATGGGCTCAAGGACGGGCCCTCTTAGACCAAACACCTGCTCTGAACTGTGACGCTTGACTGTTTCCAGCATTACTTTATAAACCAATGAATCAGATTCTGTTTCCAGCCAAAGCTATTAGCTTAAAAACCCTCCTAATGCCAAACACCTAGAAATCCTAAATGAAATGTGAAAACTATCCCTGTAAATGCAATTCTGAGCTTCTAAGTCATCCCCAGAGAGTAAGAGTGACAAGCAGACTCAAAACCAGAGCAGTGAGTTGACTCAATGGGTGCCTGGCAGGGCCGGGCCCTGTGCTGGGGTCCCCAAGACCATCCCCAGGTTTGGTGACTCACAGGGAAAAGACACAGAGCTCAATCAGCAAAGGAAAAAGGCGCTTGCGGAGGAGCCCAGGCTCAAGCTTGGATGAGCTGAATTCTTCCAGCATCAAGCTGTGACAACACATGAGAAGTGCTATCTCCCAGGGAAGCTCGTGGAGACCCAGCGCCCAGGGTTCTTACTGGGGGCCGGTCACGCAGGCAGCTCTGCCTGCATGGACCAAAACCCGGACTCCCAGAAGGAAAGCAGGTGCTCAGCACAGACCACCTCGTTTGCACAAGCAACCTGAGCGTCCGTGAGGCCTTCCTATCAGAGGGAAGCGAGAAACTTGTTGGAACCCGAGTTCCCAGACACCGAGGGCAGCCGAGCAGCAGGCCTTGCTGAGGTCAGTGGCCTCAGGCTTGTGCTGTGAGTTCTTTCCTTCACACTTCTCATGTCTCCTCAGGGAGGGGCAAGCTACACACAACAGGGAGACAAAACACAGAGCCCCAAATAAAGGCAGGACTCTCAAAGGCTGCCTCCATAAAAGAATAAACTAGAACAAGTCTGCTCACCAAAACCATGTGCATTCTGGGCTCTGGGCAAAGAAAGCATCTTCCCTGAGCATCTGTCACCACGGGTGCTAAGAGGTCTGTGATTTGCATTAAACTCTCCACTAAGACTGAGACCCTCCAGCCAAGGAACCAGATAAGAAGGGACATCAGGCCTGTGTCACTTTTGTGGAACCAGGAAGAAACTGTAAAATTACCTGACAGTCCTCCTACTGAAGAGGAATTCACATTCCAAAACTGCAGAACATGGGGAAAAAACACCCACCATGACTGAGAGCAGACACAGTGGGAGGAGACCCCTGAGAACGTCAGAGGAGTAACCTCCTGGAGTAAACATGCTAAAATGAGGCTAATTAAAGACAATAAAGAGCAAAAATCTAAAACACAGGAAGAGAAACAACAAAGACCTACTGTATAGCACAGGGAATTATATTCAATATCCTGTAATAACCTATAATTGAAAAGAATATGAAAAAAAATATATATATATATAGGGAATTCCCTGGTGGTCCAGTGTTTAGGACTCTGCACCTCTACTGCAGGGGCACGGGTTCAATCCCTGGTTGGGGAACTAAGATCCTGTAAGCCACGTGGCACAGGCAAAAAAAAAAAAAAAAAAAAAAAGATTATATACATATGTATGTACATATATATATATATAAAACTGAATCACGTTGCTGTACACCTGAAACATTATAAATCACTATACTTCAATAAAAAATTAAAATTAGAAAATAAATAAAACATAGGAAGAGAAAAAGTCCACTTTAAAGAAATAAAGCACATTTGAAAAAGAACCAACAGAGCTTCTAGAAATAAAAATATTGTCCTAAAAAACAAAAACAGTCACTGAAACTATAAAAGGCTAAACAGGCTTCTGATAGCCATGTATTTTTGTTTTATTTTTATTTTTATTCACTCCCCAAATGTAACACCTAGTTAAACCAGAACATTAGGTATGTACTTATTTGGTAAGTTCATTTTATCCAAAATGTATGCAACACTAAAATTTGAGAACTACTGTATTTAGGAGTTATTCTAATATTCATTAGATAATTTAATTTAATACACTGGCATTCTTAGACAAGCTGGCTAAAAAAAAACACCTTTAGATCTGGGGTCGGCAAACCTCTGTGAAGGACCAGATAATAAATACTTCAGGTTTTGTGGCCACAGTCTATCACATATTTTTTTTTTACAACATTTAAAAATATGAACACCATTCTTAGCTTGCTGACTGTACAAAAACAGGCCTTATGGGCTATAGTTTGCCAATCTCTAAACATTCAAGTATAAACTGGAAAACATCTAAATTATGCAAAAATTAACCAGAACAAAAACATTAATCAGAAGGGTAGCCATCTTTTATGAAATACATTAACTTTGGTAAAGTCACATTAGAAAATCACTTGAATGCAAAATTGCCCTTAGTATTAAAAAGTTCCTTAAAACCCTCCAAAGGAGTCAAACTCAAACTAGTAAGGAAAAAATGACTAAAAGGAATATCTATCAAGTAGAACAGGAAATACCAGAAACGTAATACTTATTGTTTCTAACTGAATCTCAGGCAAATGAGCCATTCGGAGAACAACCCCCCATCCATCTCTGTGCTAAGGCAAGCTCTGAAATGCTGCTCTGGAGGGAAGATGAGCCGACCCAAGTAAGGGGCGGAAGGCTGGGATGACAGGGGACGACACCTGGACAGGCCAGACGTCGCTGTGAGCCCCCAGCTGACCCCTCCCACCAGATGTCATCATATCACTGCCCGGATGATCACTCAGGAACAAAAAGGTGAACCTGCTGCCCTTCCCCTAAAGACCCTGGGCCACCCTATAGAGGAGTTTCAGGGACTTTGGAGACAGCTACGAAGACGTGCTACCTGTCACCCAGAAAGAGTTCACATCCAGATTCACTAAGGTGTCTGGAGTCCCTCCAGTTAGCATACCTTAAGCCTCACTCCTCACCCATTTCATTGGTTCTTGGACGTGAAAGTAGTCTCTTTTGGGAACTCCCTGGCGGTCCAGTGGTGAGGACCCAGTGCTCTCACTCCCAGGGGCCATGACCCCTGGTCGTCTGGGAACTAAGATCCCGCCTGCTGCGCCCACCCCCACACCAGCCCCGCAAAAAAGAAAGTAGTAATTTTGTTCAAGTTGTTCTTTAACTCCTATTTGTTATTCAGCCCAGACTCTCTTCTTCCCAAGTTGGTTCATGGAGAGTTCCCAAAGTACATGACAGCTGCAGCTGACAAGAGCTGCACAGTACTTCATAGTTTGCAGAGCATGTGCACACGTTCTGCTTTGAATTTTGCCTGGTGAATCTGTTACAAGGCATTTCTTGAAATCAATCCTAGAACTGGTAAGAACTGCAAAGTACTGAAGTAGCTGAATATGTTGAAGTGTTGAGCAGGACCTGACAGAGACGCAAGATGTGCCGCACCCAAAGGAACAGGACAGCAAAGTGGGAGGTGCCTGGGGCCTCCAGTCATGTGACGCACTTTGCATATGGCGTTTTCTAACCATCATGTGATGGACTTTACAGTCACTGTATTCTGCCCTGTAATTTGTAGGGACTCCTACCATCATTTTTTAAAGTCTCTTGACAATAAAAAGTAAAAATCCTCCAATGGCTCCTCACTGCCTACAAAATACAGTTCAGGTGAACTGGCACGAAACCCTTCACTTGCCTTCCTCGCTCCCACATCACACCACTTTGTCCCGAAAGCCTTCGCCATCTCTGTGAAATTCTCCCACCTCACCAAGTCGAGTCACTCACTGCGAGCACCACGCTCTCCTGTCCTAACTAGACCAGACCAGGCCCCGTGTCCTCTGTCTCGGCGCCCAAGCGCCACCACACAATAGGTGCACAATAAACATGCCGATGAAAGAAGCCAATGTGCAAGGCGTGGTGTGTAAGCAGACCGTCCCCCCTCCAGCCCCCCGCACGTTACCTCTTGGAAGTTGGTGACCTGCTCCATGGGCACCTTCTCCTCTTCCTCGATGGCGTGACGCATGGTCTTCTCCACCCGCTGCAGCAGGAAGTCAAAGGCAGCAGGATTCTAACACAAACAACCGAGAGGCCGTGAGTAAGAGAGGAAAATGCCCTCGCACCAAGCAACCTGCCTCAGGTGGGAGGCTACAATGAGAACGCTCCAGGAGCCAAGTGCTCGCCCTACAGCACCCTAAACGGCAGGCCAGACAAAGGACGGCTGGCGAGGGGCCCACGGGGCGAGGGCTTTATTTCAGCCCTTGTGGGCTGGGTCCCTCCTGGGTCCGCCCACAGCTCTGGCGGGAAGAGGCCCAGCTTCAGGAGCCTCAGGGGGGGCGCACCATCCGGAACCGGCAGGGGATATCGCTGCGGAACACGCCCGACTCCAGGGCTTCCACGTGGCCACCCACGTAGGTCTCGGCGTCCAGCACGTGGCCATCTTCTGTCAGCTTGCTGAACTCTGGCTCCTGCTTGTTGGGGAAGACGATGTTGGCGTGGAAGGCCTGTACCATCAGCAAGGCCTCACACAGCGTCCCGGAGCCCTTCCGCAGCACCTACGGGGGAAACGCCAGGCTTCCAGCCAAACAGCAAAATCCAATGGCTGCGTCCGCATCAGCGGCCTGGGACCACCCCTGGCAGGCAGCGGGCCGGGAGAGGCACTGACCTCGTCGGGCTCCATGGGGATAATGGTGCACAGGGCGAATATGAAGGGGTGGACGTACTTCATGTACAGGTAGTACGTGGCCACCGCGTCTGACACCGAGTAGGTGGCCAGCGTCTAAGGGCAGAGTATCAGAGAGTAAGGTCAGTGAGGCGCCCAGCAGGCCACCACCCCCAGCCGAAGGGCAACTCAGCGAGGCAGTGCACGTGCCTGGGGCTGCTCAGTGGCCATCCGGCACATGTCCTCGGGGTCCAGTTCCACGGGGTCATAGCCCAGCTTGGCTTTGGCAGCTGCTTTGAGGTTGTGGCTGCCCACGGGAAGGTAACTGTCCCTCTTCACCCACCTGGGAATGAGAAAGAGAGCAAAAGCCAGAGATGATTCTGAGACGAAGCCCAGGAACCTGTGAGAGGCTGCAAAGCTGGACACACCACAGGAAGATGCAGGGTCCTGATGGGTATCCCAAACATCTCCAAGGCGTCACGTGGTGCAGGCCCCTTGTGAAAAGCTTTCACCCGGATCCAGTCAATTTCAGACAAACCCACAAACAAGGAGATGCCAGAGCCAGTCCTACAGCCCCACGGCCTTCCTCTCAGCCTCACAGAGAAATACAAAGGTGAGCAGGCAGGAACCTGCACCCTCTGGCCTTCTGGATCCTTCCACAGCTTGTCCCCTCTACAGGTGCCACCAGGCTCTGCCCGGCTCTGCCCCGCTCTCCCCGCCCCTCACACCCTGTTGTCAAACTCCCCTCATCCTCTTGCACCATCCCTTCAGCACAGAAACGCTCCAGGCCACCTCGTGCCCATCGCCACCTCTTCCCCATGACACACACCGCTGTCTCTCTAGGACCCACGTCTTCTTACTGGCAGCATCCAATCTCACCTTCCTTGGCCTCCCTGCCCTGTGGGCCATCCTCTCCCTCAGAAATGCCCCGCTGGGGCCTCCCCGGCACTGCTGCCTCCACTGAGGGTGCCCGCTTCTCTTTTACTTCTCTTCTTGAGAATCTATCAACTATCACTTTTTTTTTTTTTTTTTACCACATCATGGTGCCCCACAGTCTCCAGGCCCTCCACGTGGGTAGGGCTCCCAGGCCTGCTTCCACTCGGAACCCGAGCTCTGTCCTATTCCCCCATGAGCCCACCCCAAGCCCTGAGAACCAGAGCTTCCCACGCCTCCTGCACCTGCCCCCAAATCTACAGATCCCCAAGTCCTCGGCTCTCAAATAACTCTAGTCCAGCCCTCTTCACTCCTGTGCACGTTATGACCCGGCCTGCCCCTTCAATCCACAGGCCATAACATCAGGGCTAAAGAGAAAATGCATCAATGGCTCCCCATGACCACCAAGATAAAACCCCCTCTCCACCAGGCACAGAAAGCCCACGAGACCTCCTTCCACTCCAGCCTTGCCTCTCAGCACTCTGGGCCACCTTGCACACTTGTCCTCAGCCTGGACACCCCAGCCTGCCTGGACACCATGCACGAGCCTGACTACCACACCCAACCTCGTGTGGGAAGCCAGGCGCCTCCACGAGCTCCCAAAGCACCGGGCCTCACTCTACCAGGTCTTTCTTTCTGGTCTGGTTTCCACACCCTGAGGACCAGTGCTCAGCATGTGTTTGCTGACTGAATGAATGATGAACAAATGATGAAAGACACATCCCGGGACCTGGGCAGAGCCGGCAGCCACTGTCCTCTCAGATGATGGGAGCTACTTCTTGTGGACAGGACCAGCGTGTGCGAGAAGGGAACCTTGGACCTCACTCACAGAAAGCCCTCATGAGACACTGTGACCAGCCGCCAGGTGAGCTGTGGGGCCTACCTGAGACAGTCCATGTGGATGCATTGGGGTGCTTTGTACTCCCCCTGGCTGTCCTTCTGGAACCCAATCTCCTGGTACATGCTCAGTCCATGGACCGCTGCTCTGGCCTCCACAAACGGCCTAATGACGAGAGGATGGACAAGCACATGGGGCAGTGAGTCTCTAGTTCCTACAGAGACAGGGAAGACTGCCCCCAGGGGATGCCTCACACGATCTCCTCTCAAACGGAGTGAGGAGCCCACCCGTGCCACCCAGCGGTGCTCCTCCTCCCCCTCCCTCCCCTCCCCTCCCCTTTTCTGACTCACCAGTCGAAAAAGTCCCCATTATAGGTGACCATGATGTTGGGTTTGGTCTCCTGGATGTGTTCGAACCATCTTTGGATTAGATGAACCTGAATTCAACAAATCTTAGCGGTCAGAGGGTTGCTTTTACTCTCCTTCAAGCGATTTCCAGGCAGCTCTCCAAAGCTGAGGAGCAGCAACCTCACATGAGCCTGTTATTTCCAACCCAACGGGGCCTCCAGGTGAACGAGGACCAGCCACTGGGGACTGAGTCCAGCTGCTGCTATGATTAAAGGAATGCCGAGGGCTAAGAGGGTCACCAGGCCCGCCTCCCCTTCCCACTCTACCCCAAACATCAGGCAGTTTCCCAAGTGACACCTCTACCTCATCAGGCGCATTGAAGACATAGAAGGGCCCTTCATATTCTGGCTTGGGGGTGAATTCGAAATCTTCTATATCTTCTGAGACAATCTCCCTGTTGGTGATGAGGTAGCCCTGGGAAGTTCATTAGCAGTTAGTATGAGTTAGAGACACAAAGCCAAAGACACACCTCTCACACGCAGCCCAGAGACTCTCGCTACAAAATCTCTGCAGCAACTTGAAGCGCCCTGGCTTTCCCAAGAAGAGACACGCGACCTAATCCTCAGATTTGCCTGGAAGGCAGAGCGTGGCTGGATGTCAGAACAGGTTCTGTGGACTCCACTCACTCATTATTCTCAAAAACAGTACTAACCAAGGGTGGACACTGTTCTGGTTTGGGGACCAGCTATGGTCCTTGTTCACAGAGAGCTTACATCCCAGAAGGCACCACTCACCTGACCATCAATCATATAGGAAATCATCATAATCTGATCAGTCTCAGCATCGGGAAACTTGAGGGGCAGTTTGGTCGTCTCAATGTCAAATGCTAAAACCACAGGGTCCTGAAGGGACAAAATGTAGCATTAAGTCGGCCACAAACCAAGCTGAGCTCTGGAGACCCTGTGGTCCTCTTGACACCCACCACCTCCACCTCTACTGCCAGTTACTAAAAGCAGGAGTCAAGCTGCTGTGGGGAAAGGTTCAGGAGGAAGTGGGGCTGGCATCTCGGGGATGAAGGACCTATGTCCAGAATACCATGATGATATGAAAACTTAAACGTATGAGAAAATGCTAGAGTAGCTGTTCACAGGAGAAGTCTAGAATTGCAGAACACGTGAGTCTCAAAGCTCTTTAAAATGCACCACTCATTTTGTCCTTTATGACAACCCTGACAGGAGATTATGATACAGAACTGACAACTTCACCTTGGATGTGAGAAAACAGAGTATAGACTTTCCCAAGATCACAAAGCTGTCCCCAAAGCAGTTATGAATCCATTTTTCAACGTATCACTTTACTATTAACCACCCAAAATGGAAGTCAGAGCTTTCCCTCAAATGTTCCGATCCAGCCTAGCTCAAATACTGACGTCACGTGATGATGTATGTGTGCAAAGTGAAATTATACTGTCAGGTCAAAAACTGATGGAAAAAACAATTACCCCATAATTCTTTTAAGAAGGTATTTGAGGAAAAAGAAGCAAACAAATCTTTGAATCAAATTCACCCTTCAGCGCAGAATTCACTCTCCAAAAACAACTGGAAAGTTTAGGATGGAAGAAAGGCAAGTGGTACTTACGGGTCGTTCAACAAGGTCATCGCGGCGGGCAATTTCCACTGGAAAGGCACTTCCTCGGTACCGGACATTGTACCAGTGAGCCTGCAAGACGTGTGGTGCATTAACTAAAGACTTCTACGTCTGTCCAAGGAAGTCAACTCTACGGATCTATCCTTCAATATCACCTCCTGGCTATCAGGAACTGCCCACACGCAACAGCCCACTCACCACATGGATCTTCAGGTCGATGGAGAGGCGGACGTGGTAGGGCACGTCGTACTCGCGCATGTCCACAATGTTGTCCAATTGGTCAGCAATCTTCTTAGAGGCTTCCTCTTCATCACTAATCACACTGCCCCCTCGTAGAACACTGCAAAATAAAGACAGCAGCTCTTTCAACTATGCTCCGCTAGGGGCTGGAGTGGGGAAGACCAGTGTCCATACAATGAAAACACTAAAGTTTTACAAGGTGGCTGAGATGATCAGGACAGGCCCTTCGTAAGGAATGACCTTGGATGAGCCCCACCCCAAGCAGCAGGCCACAGACACAAGGAAGTTCAGTATACTTAGGACATTCATTTTATAGGATATAAGTTACACCCCATTTAAAAGAGCAAAGAAAGGAAACTGTTACCTGGGAGGCATGTCTACAGATGTGACCCACCCTCACTGAGCTTATTTCTTCATCAAGAAAAAGAGGATGACAGTCACAGGCCCACCCTGCAAGAGCGTCATGAGGTACTAGCCACAAAGCTGTCGGCATGGTGAAGTGACAGGTAAACAGTGACTATTTCTGTATCATAATTATTCTTACCATATCCAAGAGGGAATCACTGTCACTAGAATATTCACTCCAATATTAGCCCACTAAGCTTCCAAATACCGAATGGACTATTAAGGGGGGAAAGAAAGGCAATGGGTTTTAGAGAAGGCAGGCCTCTGGGGACTTGGTCTCTGGTTACAACTTGCAATATTCTGAAAAGTAATTAATGGGCCACTGTTGGGGGGTAGTGTGCAGAAATGCTCAGGGTCCCAAACTGATCTACTTTTGTCAGAGAATACAATTAGTTCTTCTGAAGTCATCTTAACTTTTTGTGTGCCTTTTTTTAAAATTGAAGTAGAGTTGATTTACAATGTTGTGTTAATTTCTGCAGTACAGCAAAGTGATTCAGTTATACATATATAAACATTCTTTTAAAAATTCTTTTCCAGTATTATTTATCACAGGATATTAAATATAGCTCCCTATGCTATACAGTAGGCCTTATTGTTTACATATTCTATATATAATACTTTGCATCTGCTAGCCCCAAACTCCCAATCCATCCCTCCCCCCCACCTCCCCCTTGGCAACCACAAGTCTGTTCTGTATGTCTGTGAGTCTGTTTTTGTTTCATAGATAAGTTCATTTGTGTCATATTTTAGATTCCAAATTATAAGTGATATTTAGTATTTTCTTTCTCTTTCTGACTTACTTCACTTAGTATGATAATCTCTAAGTCCATCCATACAGCTGCAAATGGCATTATTCTATTCTTTTTTATGGCTGAGTAGTATTCCACTGTATATATGTACCACATCTTCTTTATCCATTCATCTGTCGATGGACATTTAGGTTGTTTCCATGTCTTGGCCATTGTGAATAGTGCTGCTATGAACATAGGGGTGCATGTATCTTTTGGAATTATGGGTTTGTCCAGATATATGACCAGGAGTGGGATGGCTGGGTCACATGGCACTCTATTTTTTAGTTTTTAGAGAAACCTCCATATTGTTCTCCATAATGACTGCACCAATTTACATTCCTACCAACAGTGTAGGAGGGTTCCCTTTTCTCCACACTCTCTCCAGCATTTGTTATTTGTAGACTTTTTAATGATGGCCATTCTGACTGGTGTGAGGTGGTACCTCACTGTAGTTTTGATTTGCATTTCTCTAATAGAGATGTTGAGCATCTTTTCATGCGCCTGTTGGCCATCTGTGTGTGGAAGTCACCATAACTTTTAATTAGCCAAGATTTCTTCTTAACCTCTTACCCTGTTTCTTATTACTGTTGCTGTCTAAATATTTAATGAACAGTGTTTGTTGTTCTATATTTAAATTTCTCTGTATAATACCCAGGGATCTCTGAAGAAGATGTGCTATGTAAATCTAGGTATTTAATAAAATTTGCAGACATCTTAACACTTACTAAAAACCATGAAAACAGACTGTGTTAAGATGGTGGGATTAGAAATCTAAAATGTCTACTGTTACAGCAACTCAATTTGGAGCCACAAATCTACCCTCTATGCAAGAAAAGAGGGACAGCTAAAATACAACCTGGGAATCCACCATTTCTTTAACACAAAGGGAACATATAAGAAAGTCTACCTAATTGCTCTAAACTGTTTCCACATTGAATGGAGCCAATCATTAAGGTAATTTTATTGCTGAGTTTTCCCACCTCCTACGCATCTTGTAAACTTAGGAAAAACGGGCCACAGTCCTTGTGGACTGACTGGCTGCTCCGCTTATGTGAATGAAGCTTACCTGGTGAGCATAGCCGTATAGGCATCACTGGCGTGGCCCTGCTCCCGGTTTTTCTTCACAGCAGGGGAGATCTCCTTCCTCACTTTGACAAGGTCCTCCACGGTGTTGAAGGACAGCTTAATGTAATTTCGTTTCAAACCAACCAAGTGATTTGGCTACAGAGTGAAGAGATGGTGCTCATGAGTTCAAAGAGAAAAAAATACTATACTGGGGAGAGAAAATAAGGCGAGACGATTCAAAGGTAAATAAGTGATTTGAAGAGTTGGCAACTCCAAAGCACCTTGTTCAACTCTGCATGTGGCACCAACTATGCCACTAGAGTTCTCTAAGAGGATACAGGGACAGTCACCAAAGCCCATCATCTATACTGTCCCACAGGTGCGGAACTTGTCCTCTTCCCATCTCACCCCATGGGCAGGGTGGACCCGGCCTCATTTACCCTGAAAGGGCTGGGTGATACTCACCAAGTCCAGATCCTCTTTAGGGACAGTCTCTACTTTAGCAATTTTACCCTGAAACTTCTTAGAGAGAAAAGACGAAACTTCTCGCTCACAACCCTAAATCAGGATCAGAATGAAAGGACTTCCCATTAGTAAAGTCTATTTCCTTCCTTGCTTATTTCTCTTGAAGCCTCTTTATTTCCAGTTTTGAATCCCCCCACAAAACGAGGCACTGGTCGTTTGACCTGATGCCATGAACCACAGACTTACCTTTCTGGTTGCAATGTAGAAATATGGCTTATAGGGCAAGGCCACCTGCAAGAGTCACAACCCATTCAGGGGTGATGAGAAAGAAAAAAGGAAGAAAAATGAAGACAGGCTGTTTGCTGTTATACCCTGATATAGCCTAGCCTAGATCCAATGCATCCTTGACTTTGACATATCTTAAGAGAGACAGTGCAATAGAAAATTAGGACCTGCACGTATCACAGGGGCAAGAGTCTAAGAGACACAATGCTGCTCATCTTTCAGTCTTTCTGAGCTAGCTTCTCTTAGGACATCTTAAGTGGTGACTAATGTGGCTCCAAGGGGCCCATGTCCCTAAAGGGCTTCAGGTAGCTGCACACCGCAGGTCTCCCAATCCCTCTCCTCACAGTTGCAGAGCTAAAAGGACACTTGTCATTTTGAGCCCAGCTATGCCTCATTACTGAGTGGTTGTTAGCTTCTTGGATGTCAAGGGCTTACCTTAAATCTGCTCCCATCATCTTGAATAAAGTAGTAATCCACTGCACTAACTAAGCGTTTATCTTCATCTAAAATCTCCGTCTACAAGAGAAACAGTCAACATGGGCACAAAGTTATCCTCTACACAGCACAAGAGACTTTTCCTCCTTCTCTGGGAAACTGAGCACTTTAAAAACAAAATCTTCCTCTACCTTGCATAAACACTACTGGCCCCACTCACAAGAACCGCATCATAACAGCCTCCAAATGGGAATTTCTCTATTTCCCCCTCATCTTTGAAAGCTTTCTTCTTATGGGTAACAAGGATGCCCCTTACCTCAGTCTTCCCAGTGGCCTCTTTACGACCCAAAGACGTTAGAGAGGAAAGCAGGAGAGCTACAAACAATCCCATCTCTACCTGTATTGCCCAGACAACAGGTTCCCGCTAGCTGTCACCTACTCTTCAGACAAGGGCTATGCCACAAGGGGTGCAGCCACCCTCCTGAATGGAAGGAGGAAGATGGAGGAAAAGCACAGGTGCTTACAGGGTGCATGTTGATAAGCCAGCCTGTCTTCTCACCAGGCTCCTTGAGTCTCTCAAAACCAAACCGCAGATCCATCTTATCTGTCCACTGACTGCGCTCCAGGCGCTTGAGTGCCGAGACAGAGGTAGAGGGGCCATCGTCCCTGAGTGAAAGGAGAGAAATCCGGTCTCCGTTGATCATGACACTATCTACTCCCGCAGCCCTCAGTCTGCCTAGTGTAAGAATTTCGTTTGTGACATGGTAGGAGCACCCCTGAAAAACCTCACATTTGGCAAAATAGCTCATTAAGATAACAGGACTCAGGAAAAAGATGACAAAACTTGTTTACCTGTGTAACCAGAACACTAATAAAAACAACAGTCTTGGCTGGACACTGCTGCCTCATGGGATATTAAAAATGCACAAAGTCCAATACTGCAATCCTGAGCATTTATCCCAAAGAAAAGACGCGCTCATACAAAAAACTTGCATGTGAATGTTCATTGCAGCTTTGTTCATTACAGACAAAAAGTGGAAACAACCCAGATATTCTTCAACAGGTGAATAGTTAACCCATGTTATATCCTTCCCATGGAATACAATTCATTGACAACAAACTTACTGATACATGCAATAACCTGGATGGGTCTCAAGGGAATTATGCTGAGTGAAAAAGCCAACTCCCCCAAATTGCATATTTTATTCCACTTATATAACATTCTTAAAATAACAGTTAGAGATGGAGAACAGTTTAGTAGCTGCCATGAATGGGGGAAGGGAGGTGGCTGTGGCTATAAGAAGGTAGGTAGCACAAGGGATCCTTGGGACAGAAATGTTCTGCGTCTTGATTGTGGTAGTGGTGGTCATGAATACACAAAGTGCACAAAACTAAACACACACACACACAAATGAGTGTACATGCACTGTTGTATCATGTCAATTTCCTGGTTGTGACACTGCACTCTAGTTACATCAGATGTTACCACTGGGGGAAACTGGGTTAAGGGATCTCTGTGTAATTTCTTACAACTGCATAAGAATCTACCACTATCTCAAAATAAAAAGTTGTTTCTTTGTTTATTTATTTTTTAAATGTTAGTTCCCAAATTTAGTTTGTTTCTTGGAAAATGCAATTAACGGTATCTACCACACAGGATTTTCATGAGCATTAGAGACAATGAATGTAAAAAAGCACTTTGAAAAATGCCAAGTTGGCAGCACAGTATTATGTACGAAAAAAAGAATGACCAATGGAGTGGAGTCTAGTTCTACCAAGAAGGAGCAGTGATGATTAAATCACATGATGCACATGATGTGAGGACAGGATTCTTTGTAGCCAGTGGGTGCCTGATAAAGTATGTGTGATATTTACTAAAGATCAATAGAAACAGAGAGGAATATCCGTTTTTTCTCATCTACAAGGTAAAATTCTGTAATGTCAGAGTTATTTGAAATAACTTGAATGAACTAATTCACCTGTGTTTTCAGGTCATGTAATTTGAGTTGGAAAAATACTGACTGAACACTTTTCAGGTACCACCCTGTGCAAGGCACATGGAAATAACGCACAGTACTCCTACACACACAGGTGGCTGCAGCACATCTGGGAAAGCGCAGTTCACACTAGCAAAGTGCAACAAGGAGGTCTGCAGTGCCTGAGTGTATAGAGACAGCAGTGACCCAGGCTAGGCCATTTCCTCTTTTACCTGGTTTATAAACATTGAAAGGTAGCTTTAATTTCTATACAGCAAAGTCATTAGCCATGTTTTTACAGAGCTGTTTGTTTTAAATGCACAACATGAGAGGAGAGGTCCTGGTTTATGACTGCTGAGCACAGGAGAAAAGTGTAGCCTGCCACCCGAGATGGGAGGGAGGCCCTGGTGCAGGCGCTCAGATGAAATTTTCTTCAAACAGAGCCAACAGTGCACACGTCTGTGCAACACTCCAGCCAAGAGCTCTTTCCTTCCCTACTGCGGATTCCAACCCCCTTGCCTAGGGAAAATTGCAAATGAACCAATATAATCTCCACATTTCACTGACATTCTCCTGTTTACCAACTACATATGAGCAAACTGGGGTTACAGAAACTCACCTGTTGTGGCAGAATAAACTGTACCTTAAAAACACAATATATCTTCTGGGACACCTAAGTCTAGATGTCAGCAGAACCACATAGGGATAAAGGTGGGGATATAATATTGTTCTGTGTGAGAGGAACTATCTCAACTGACAAGGGAAATCACTTCTCAGCTCAGTACATCTGCTTCAAACTTGCCAAGCCTTTCTCTGGTTAGGATTTTGTAAATAACTCTTCATACAGATTTGATCATAAACCTTAAATTAAGTACTTGACAAAGACTTTCCACCAACAGAACTATCCAAAACTGTTCTGATTCCAGAGGTTGGGATAATCCCAAATTGTTCACAATCTTTAACTCCACAGGTGTGATCCCATCTAGATTGACCAGAGTAATTATGGTTTATCTATCTTCAAAACAGAACAATTATTTTATTAGCATTCCAACTTAAAACACAAATGCTAGGGCTTCCCTGGTGGAGCAGTGGTTAAGAATCGGCCTGCTAATGCAGGGGACACGGGTTCGAGCCCTGGTCCGGGAAGATCCCAAGTGCCGTGGAGCAACTAAGCCCGTGCACCACAACTACTGAGCCCTCGTGCCACAACTACTGAAGCCCGCGTGCCTAAAGCCCGTGCTCCGCAACAAGAGAAGCCACCGCAATGAGAAGCCCGCGCACTGCAACGAAGAGTAGCCCCCGCTCTCTGCAACTAGAGAAAAGCCCATGTGTAGCAACAAAGACCCAACGCAGCCCCCCCGTAAAAAAAAAAAAAAAAAAAGCTAGTCTCTTCTTTTAAATTGCAGTTCCGAGATTCTGGACCCTGTATATTTTTGGCAGAAGGCCTATTTATTAGTTAAGCCAACTATATTCTGCACTCCTCAAAAATGTACAGCTAAGAATCGATATCCCTTGCCTTTCTTTTTTTTATTTTTTATTTTATTTTATTTCTGGTTGCATTGGGTCTTCACTGCTGCGCGCGGGCTTTCTCTAGTTGCGGCAGGCAAGGGCTTCTCATTGCGGTGGTTTCTCTTGTGGGCAGCATGGGCTCTAGTTGCGCGGGCTTCAGTAGTTGTGGCACGAGGGCTCAGTAGTTGTGGCTCGCGGGCTCTAGAGCGCAGGCTCAGTATTTGTGGTGCACGGGCTTAGTTGCTCCGTGGCATGTGGGATCTTCCTGGACCAGGGCTCGAACCCATGTCCCCTGTGTTGGCAGGCGGATTCTTAACCACTGCGCCACCAGGGAAGTCCTGGCTTTTTGTCTTAATGTAAATACATGAGCTACTTTATAAACCAATGAGCAGAGAAAAATATGTATGCGTCTAGAGTGGTGCAGTCTAAGAAAGGAAGCAGTCTAAGAAAGCTAAATATACAAAATAGAGACCAGATTAAAAAAAAAAAAAGATCTGAACTAAGCCTGTGCAGAATTCATGTCTTTAATTACTGTAACACATTTCACTAGTTATTAACTTATAAACAGAAGTGGTCAGAGAGTTGCTTAAGAAAAACTCCTTTGCCTGAAGGTAGTCCTTGGGTCTATCACCTCCACTTGAAGAACAGAATGACCTATTTCAAGATTAGGATCCTTATTTTTCACAAAAGATTACAGCCACCTGTTGTAGGCAGGATAATTGACAACCCGCCCCCTCCAGATGGCTATGTCCTAATGCAAGGAACCTGTGTTATCCTACATGACAAAAGGGAGTCTGCAGGTGTGATTACGTTCAGGATTTTGAGATGGGGATTATCTGGGTGGGCTCACTGCAATCATAAAGGGAGGGTCCTTACGCGAGGGAGCCAGAAATCAGAGCGAGAGACTGGAGATCTGACAGTGTTGCTTTTGAAGGTGGAGAAAGAAGCCTCTACGAGCTACAAAGGGCAAGAGAACAGACTCTCCCCTCAAGCCTTCAGAACGAAAGAAGCCCTGTCCCATCTTGAGTTTTAGGACTTCTGACCTGAGAATACACTGGTACAGTGTAAGCCACTAAGTGGTCGTCTGTTACGGCAGCAGTGGGAAACCAACACACCACCACACGGTATGGCATTAAAATCTCTGGATCCACCTTCAATCAAAACCGCAGAAAAACTGTATTCCAGGCCCTGCTAGAGAACACAGGTAACTTCAGTCTGAGGCCCAGATCGCTACCCAGTCAAGACTGAATGGAGTGCTACTTACGGAGGATTGCTCCCGGGCGTGCGGCGCTCTGTACTAGTAATACGTTCCTCCAAATACCCTGGGTTCTATCTTGGCATCAAGTGAGTTGGATTAAGTGGACTCGAAAACTGCTCACTTGGACCATACCGCCTATCAAAACTTTTCTCAGGAGCCGCATAACTCACTTTTTACCCCGTGATAGTACAAAACCCGAACGACGGAGGCAACCGTAACAAAGACAACCACCGTTACTGAGCGTTTACGACCGGACCGACACTGTCCGAGCGCTGCGCCCGAAGTCCAAAGCGGCTCTTCCTACTCGGCAGCGGCGCCACACCGCGCTCAGGGCCGCCGGGCCCGCGCCAGGCAGCGGGCGGGACCGGGAGGCCGACGCTGCGCGCCTCCACCGCCGCGACTCGAGCACGCACGCGCCGACCGCAGCGCGCGCCCAGGGCTTGGGCGCCGACCCGAGGTTAGGCTACACCGCCTCGGCGCGCTCCTGGCGTGGCCCGGGGCTTCTCCCCCGAGGAGAACGCGCCCGCAGCGCAGCCCCGCACGAGCCCCGCTCCGGCGCGTCCCTCCCCACGGCCCCGCCCCAGAGACGCCCAGTCCCCGCTGAGCCGCCGCCGGGCCGCTCGCCAAGGGGCCCGGACACGGCGCCGACAAGGCGGCACCACCGGGACGAGGGGCGGCGGCGGAAAGACGCCCGACTCTCAACCGAGAGCCCACGTCGGGCGGCCGTGGGGAGCGCCCCAGGCGCTCTCGCCGCTGCTCGCGGAAGCCCCGCGCGCTGAGGAGGGGGCGCTCCCGCGCCGCCCGCCCCCCGCCCGGGAGGCCGGGCCACCCCTCACCGGCTAGCGTCGCCGTCCGAGCCCGGCTCCGCGCGCCGCCGCCCGCTGTTCCTCAGAACCATAACGCCGTGCTGGCGCCAACTCCGCCGCCGCAACTTCCCTGTAAAAATTTGGCGCGCTCCAACCAACTCTCGCGAGAGACCGGAAGCTCCCCGCCGCCCAGTCAGAAGGCTCGATGCGCCCCGCCCCGCCGAGCTCCAATCGCCGCCGGCGCCCGAGGGGGAGGTGGCTCGTTAGGGACTCCCGGAAAAGTGCGCGGAGGCGCACGCCGCGCACCGAGGGGTGTGTCCCGGGAGGCACTGCGGGACGCGGCGGGGCGGGAAATGTCCGGCCGTCCCCGCCCCTTGCGCCGCACCCGGAGCCCAGTGGGGTCGGTGTCCCCGGCCGGCGGAGGCAATGGCGCCGGCGGCGTCGAAGCTGAGGGCCGAGGCTGACCTCGGGGCATTCCCACAGCGGGCGCTCGCCCAGTACCTGCGCCTCCTGCGGCTCTACCCGGTGCTCACCAAGGCGGCCACCAGGTCGGCGCGGAGCGGCGGCGGAGGGGACGGGGCCGGGCGGGGGGCGGCCCGGAGCTCGGACGGCCCGGTGACCCAGCCCCATAGGTGCATCCAACGTGGGGGTTTGAGCGTGAAAGGCAAAATCCCGGTGCGTCAAAATGACCCTCCAGAGGCCTTAAGTTAACCAGAAAGCTCAGCACGTGCCGTTCTGTATATTCGGTTCCGAACCGCAACTCCTAGACACCCTAAAATGTGGACCCAGGGACCAGACTAAAGGAGTGCACGAGCCGAAGGACCCTGCAGATCTCGGGGCCTCCAGCCCCTCTGCCCCGGAGGTGACGGCCGTCCGGGGTGAATGGGGCCCGGGGGAGAAGCCTGTCACCCGCCAGCGTGCGCGGCGTCCGCTGCTACCTTCCGGCTTGTTAGTACCTGCTCTTGTTTTGAGGACTAGAATGGACTAGAATGGGTTGAGGTGAACGCCTTTAGGAAGTGCGCGGGAAGCCTGGACGGGGTGGGAGGTGTTAAGGCTTGTTTTCTTTGGCAGCTTTGCATGTGGGAGAAAGCTGACACAGCGCCCTCTGTGCTCCGGTTAGCTCGGCCCTTTGATTTGGAGTACTGAGCTTTTTGTGAGACATCCCCCCTTCATTACTTTCAATTAATAGACTGTATAAGTTTGTCCCCTTTTATTAATTCAGCCTTTCATACATGTGCACAGCTGCTTCCTGTGTGGGGAGCATTAGCAGTGATTAAGATAAGTAAGTTCCTACCCTGACGGAGCTTGTATTCTAGTAAAGAACTAGACAAAAAGCAGATAAATGTATAACACAGATAAAGTGGCCAGGGCAGTTTTTATCTGAGGAGGAGTTTTTTATTTCCATTTAAATGGAGGCCTGAGGAAGGAGGGAGCAAATAAGGGAAGCAGAGGGGAGAGGGCACGGTGGGTGCAAAGGTCCTGAGGGAGGAGCTAGCTAATAATGGTGGAGTGGAGTGGGTCTGTGTCCCTGGAGAACATGAACAGTGAGCAAGGGGGGAGGATGAGGAAGAAGAAGCCAAGGATCAGATCAAGAGGCCCCTTATTGTCCCTTCCGAGAATTTTTGATTTTATAGCTTAGAGAGCTTCTCAGAACGCAGCTATAGACCAAGCCTTTGAGCAACTGGGCCTGTCTCCACCTTTTTATTTGAAAATTGTATTGTGATAATTGTAGATTCACATGCAGTTGTAAAATAATACAGGGAGATCCCTTGTATACTTTTCCCAGTTTTCCTCATTGGCAACATTCTGTAAAACTGTAGTACAGTATCACAACAAGGACACTGGCATGGATACAGCCCATAGGTCATATTCAGATTCCCCCAGCTTTTCTTGTACTCGTCCATGGGTGAGTGTGTGTTTAATTCCATGCAGTTTTATCACATGTATAGGTTTGTGTATCCACCACCATAGTCAAAATACAGAAAAGTTTCATCATAAGGATCCCTCCTGTTGCCCTTTTATAACCACACATGGTAACCTTTTGCAGAATTATAGGATAATATCACAATCAGGATATGACACTGATACCACCCGCCAGTTGGAAATCTAACTGTGCTCCTGTGTGTGTATATTACATTCTGCCGTCTCCACCTTTTCATGTAGGGACCTCACATTTCGGCTGCTCTGATGAGGGTTCATCTCTACCCATCCCCAGCATGTTCTTAGAACCGCCATGCTAATTATGTGCAAGAACAGATGCCCTCCTGCACGTTTTCTGAATACCTCTCTGTCCACAGTGGCGTTTTGTCAGCACTTGGGAACTTCCTGGCCCAGTTGATTGAGAAGAAGCAGGAAAAAGAAAACTGCTCTCAAAAGCTAGATGTCAGAGGGCCTCTCAGATATGCCATTTACGGGTGAGTTCCATAAAGGGGCTGGTTTACCCAGTAGCAGGCTAAGTGCGACAAAGCTAGGATATCAAGACCTGGAATTATCTACCTCAGAAAAACAATTTTTTAAAAAGCATCGAAGTCATCGTGGGAGAAAGTCAGAATGGTGGATAACATTAGCTTCACTTATTTTATAGTTTCATTTGCTTTTTGTTTTGAATTGCATGGGTGAGGGTGGCCATCGTAATTGGATTGAGAAACCTGAGGGCAGATAGCTCACCTGAACCTAAAATCGGACTTCAAGACCCAAAGACCCTGAAAGAGGGAAACAGGCTCAAATATGGCCAGTTAGTTTCTGTTGTTATTTTCATAGCATAAACATCCAGAAAAGAAATACGCATCCTGAAAATTGTCATTTCTGAACCACTTTTTGAATTGCAAAAGCACAGAGATTCAGGAGTTTTACCTGTTAAATCCACCCTGAGTTCTCTGGCCAACAATAGTGTTTGTATAGATGGATTATTTTGAAGCCTTTTGCAACAAGAGTGATTTTTTTTCAGTTCAAAATTCACAAATAAGATTTTTGTATTTGTAAGCATGCTAACTTGAGTTATCTCAGCTTTTTCCATAATGTCCTAAATCCCCCCAGAGAGGGGGAGTGTATCAGAATCACCTGGGAGGTCATCCAATCACAATTTTCCATCCTCAAGACTTCCGTTCTCTCCTTCCTGAGAAGCCCTGCCCTGGGCCACTTAACATTCTATGAAAGGGTAGGGAAAGACAGGGGAGAACTGCTTGTTTAAAGACTTTTCACTGTCAAGCTGGAAGGCCCCTGGGCCCTTGCCCATCTTTTGATTCTGGGCTTTATGAAGCCTCAGGTCTGTTGTCCCTGTAGACGTGGTGGCTGGGTTCAGTTCTCTCCTGAGTACTCTGTGCTCTTTGCAATGAATAATCCTAATACAGACAAGCCAGTGCACAGCACCAGGTTTCAGCCCTGATAATGATCCAAGAGAAATTGATGACAAGCTCTGACACCAGGGATGCTTCCATTATTTACCGAGCACCTTCTCTGAGCCAGGCCCTGTTCTAGGCACTGCAGACATAGCAGTGGACAGACAGACACGATCCTGTCTTGTGGCGTTTACCTTCTAGGGGTGAAGAGAGGGCACTATATAACTAAGCAAATGAGACCATGACAGTCAGTGATCAGTGCTCTGAAGAAAATGAAACAGGGCCTGGAGTAGAGAGTGGCTGGGATGGTGGTGGGTTCATTATTCAGGACAGTCGGAAGGAACTCTCCAAGCCGACGTGTTGAGAAGGAGCCAGCCATGTGACAGCTGGGGTCAGGAACGAGCCTGGTCTGTCAGAGGCAAAAAAGAATGCTTGGAGAGGATTCATAGAAAGTGTATTTTCTAGAAGGGCCACACAGACCTGTGTGGTCAGTGCTGAGGGACTCAGGGTTTAGGGTCTGGGGTTTGGGGGTGAAGCTGGCCCCAAGATGCGTGTGTCCAGCTCAACCCCACCGCGGGCCTCAGGTTCTTTTTCACAGGGCCGCTGGGTCACTTCTTCTACCTCTTCATGGAGCACTGGATCCCTCCCGAGGCCCCCTTGGCAGGCGTCACGAGGCTCCTTCTGGACCGCCTCCTCTTCGCACCTGCCTTCCTGTCATTGTTCTTCCTCATCATGAACTTCCTGGAGGTTGGTCTCTGCCATAGACTCACGCAGGCCAGCTCTTCTCTGGCACAGGGATGCTGTGGTTGGAATTCAGAGTGTCTGTGAACTTTACACTCTGAAGTTTCACCTTGTCCTCTGTGAACGTCAGAAGCAAAGCACAGTCGTATTAGCAGCACCTGTTGGCCTGCAGTGGCAGTTCCAGAGAGTGGGTTGTCACACGTCCATTGTCACAGTTATAGCCCAGAGTATCAGTGATGCTTATCAGTCCTTACACCTGCTGGCAAGTCTCAGCACTGAACGTGTTAGTAAAGAAGCATATATACTGGTCTGTCATAAAATTTTTTCTGAATATTTTGATAGCTGTACTTCAGTATAATTGGTTTCTTTGTAATCCCACATATTTTATTTTATACATTACAAAACATGATTCTGAGAAATGGGTCCATGGGCTTCGCCAGAGTGCCAGAGAGATCCATAGCACAGAAGTTCCAGCCCCCTAGTGGCCTTGCTGAAGCCTGTGCTCACTCAGGGTCTGGACATCACAAGTGCTCTGAAGAGGCTGACTTACCAGCGTAGACTTAACATCACAACGGAAGACTTGGGAGGTGTGTTTGCCCAACCTCACTCCACTAACCGGCTCCCTCACCATCCCCTCTCCACCTCCATGCCCGAGACGTGTCATGTTCTGCTCTGAAAGTAATTCGTTCAACCCATCACAGCAGGTGAACGCTTCTCACTTGGGTTTTATTTTGAAACCTCACGTCAAGTTCTTATTAGTAAGGAGAACACCCATGCTGTCTAAAGTGACCCTGGTGGGCGGTAGAGAAGATGTTTAAACTTCACTGTGATTGCTAATAAGTCCCTGATAGTAAAAAGAAATATTTGGGAAGTCCTTAGGAAATCAGAGGTAGGAGAAAGTAGAGGGCGCCCGCATTAGGAGTGAGGGTACCACAGCAGTTTCTCCCTTTCTTTCCTTCCAAATAGGAAGGGAGTATATTTCCATTAAAAAACAAAAACATTTGCCTCTAAGTATATGGCAAATGTTACCAAAGTGCATAAAGTCCCCACCACATCATGAGACACGTGGGACCACACTATCCATACGGCACACACACTGCAGGTGCTTCTGCATCCAGCATTCTGTGATCCAGAGGTCGTGTTACAGACTAGACCGTTCCACCCACCGTATGCCTGTGCCTTTTGTGTAAGGATTCCCGCTTGGTTAATTCCTAGAATTGTGGTCCAACCAAGGCTGTCGTTTTCTGTCCTCCCTGCAGTGGTGCAGAATGATAGCATCAGCAGACATTTACTGAGCACTTGCCTTGTTCCAAGCTCTGCATCCAGTGCTTCGGGCCTTTGAGCCTCCCATCAACCCCACCTGACAGTTGAGGAAGCTGAGGCCTTCAGTTATTTGCAGGGTAAACACTGGCCTGAGGTCATGTAACGAGTCCGTGAGTCAGGATTCAGACACAGGTTCTGTGACTCTTGAGAGCTCCTAACCCTTGTGGCTCTTCCCTCTGTGTGAAGTTTGTTTTCCTACACTTTTTTTTAAAATTAATTATTTAATTTATTTATTTTTGGCTGCGTTGGGTCTTCGTTGCGGTGCACGGGCTTCTCATTGTGGTGGCTTCTTGTTGTGGAGCACGGGCTCTAGGCACGCGGGCTCAGTAGTTGCGGCATGCGGGCTTCAGTAGTTGTGGCTTGCGTGCTCTAGAGCGCAGGCTCAGTAGTTGTGGCGCATGGGCTTAGTTGCTCCGCAGCATGTGGGATCTTCCCGGACCAGGGCTCGAACCCGTGTCCCCTGCATTGGCAGGCGGATTCTTAACCACTGCGCCACCAGGGAAGTCCCAGGTGTTTGTCTTTTAACTTCATATAAAGTTAAATTGTTTGTATAAGTTATATAAATAAAGGGTGTTATGGTGTCTTTCTCCATACAGGAGTTTAAAAAATTCATGCATTCAAATCTGTCATTCTTTTCCTTTGTAGGCTTCCTTAAAGGAAGATAATGGAAATATTCTCCTATATTTTCTCCTTCTACTCTTGTGATTTTATTTTGTACTTTTTTTTTAAATTTTTATTTATTTATTTATGGCTGTGTTGGGTCTTCGTTGCTGCGCGAGGGCTTTCTCTAGTTGTGGCAAGCGGGGGCCACTCTTCATCGCGGTGCGCGGGCCTCTCACTATCGCGGCCTCTCTTGTTGTGAGGCACAGGCTCCAGACGCGCAGGCTCAGTAATTGTGGCTCACGGGCCCAGCTGCTCCTCGGCATGTGGGATCTTCCCAGACCAGGGCTCGAACCCGTGTCCCCTGCATTAGCAGGCAGATTGTCAACCAGTGCACCACCAGGGAAGCCTCTGTTCTGCTCTATTTTAAAGGAAGTACCCTTTCCAGGACTCTTAGGCCCCTCGGGTGTGCATCATTTTCCCTCCAGGATCCCTGAGTGCCTCCAGACCCCTGTGGGCCTGCTGAGCAACATCGAGGCCCAAAGGTCGGTCCCTCGGAGGCCCTCTGTGCATGCCGAGTGATGGGCAACACCTTGCACGTAACATAAGGAGAGCTACATTTCCAGAGCCCTGGAGCAGCCTCAGGACCACATTTCTAGGCAGTGCGACCTGCCATGGAAGTGTTCGTCACGGCCGCCGTCTGAGCTGCCATGAGAAAACACTCTACTTAGAATTCCTCGAGGACCTCGTACCTGAAGTCACTCTGCTGGAGGAGAAAGTCAGCATCCTCCCATGCTGTGGCGCTAACGGGACCCTCAGCGAGAGCACTTGCCTCGCGGTAAGGCCCTGAATTGCCATGCAGAAGCGGAGGCGTGCAGCAGTTTCCATGAGGCCGTAGCCACTGCCCTGCATTATTTTAACGTCAGTACGCTCTGCAGGACATCTAGGAGCCTGGCGCGGGCACCCTATTGCCTGCAAGGACACTGAGTACCCTCAGGCCCCCATGGGCCTGCTAAGCCACATCCAAGCCCGTAGCCCTTCGGAGCCACTCTGTGTATGCCGAGTGTAGGGCAACAGACTGCACTCTTTCTTGGGACAGCTTGACTTCCCCAGCATTCCCACAGGTCCACGAACACCGTTCTAGCAGGGCCAACATGCCGTGCAAGTCTGACTCATTGCCCTAGTCTGCGCTGCACTGAGAAAACACTCAGCTTCGTATTCCATCTGGGACCCCCTGTCTGAAGTCACCCTGCCTCCAGGAGAATGTGGGCTTGCTTTCCGACTGCAACTAAAGCCCAGTTCCTCGGATAACACTGCAGGCTTTTGAAGAGCCACGGGCCCGGAGGCCTAGCTGGGGCTTTCCTTGGTTGAGGCAGTTCGCTAGATGCAGAACACCCTGCTTCGAGGAGTTGATTCAACGAAGTAACCACTGGGTAACCTGTGTCTCTTTGGACTTGTTAGAAAGCACAGGGATGTATGCTGCGTGTGCAAGTGGAAATGGGGGCCTGATGGAACTAGCCTTGCTTTCCCATTCTGAAAGCTCCATTCATGCTGCCTTGAAGCTACTTGATATTGAGTGCTGTTGACAGGCCACTGGCCACTGTATACATGGCCCTGGGAAGACAATGAGTTTTGTCTAGCTAGCCGGATGCTTCGATGGTCGGGGTGGAGCTCATCGTGCCACGCTCTGGAGCTAAAGGGAAACTCAACGTGAGTACTGACCTCGAGGTAAGTCCCTGAGCAACCGCGCAGAAAGGGCGGCATGCAGCTGTTTCCATGAGGTATTAGTCGCTGTTCTGCTGTATTTTATTTTATTTTTTATATTTTTTATTGTTGTTTTAAGATTGATTGATGGATTGATTGATTGCTATATTGGGTCTTCGTTTCTGTGCTAGGGCTCTCTCCAGTTACGGTAAGTGGGGGCCACTCTTCATCGTGGTGCGCGGGCCTCTCACTATCGCGGCCTCTCTTGTTGCGGAGCACAGGCTCCAGACGCGCAGGCTCAGTAGTTGTGGCTCATGGGCCCAGTTGCTCCGCGGCATGTGGGATCTTCCCAGACCAGGGCTCGAACCCGTGTCTCCTGCACCGGCAGGCAGACTCTCAACCACTGCGCCACCAGGGAAGCCCTATTTTGTACATTTTGATAGGCCCAAAGATAATAGAAATATTCTCCTATACTTTCCTCTAGTATTATGTGTTTGTTTTTAATATAGTGGGAGATATACTTCCGTCTTAGTTTTTTCCACTTAGATAGCAAACTGTCTCATTACCATTTATTGAACAGTCCCCAGTATAGTAAAATGTTAACTTTATCATATTCCAATTCCCATGTGTACAGGCCATTATCTGGACTCTTTGTTCTTTTGCTGGATTCTATTCATTTCCAAATTTCCATGTTTTGGTTTGTTTTTGGCTGTTGCTACTAGACTTTTTTTTTTTTTTTTTTTTTTTTTTTTAAATTTTTATTTATTTATTTTTGGCTGTGTTGGGTCTTCGTTGCTGCGCGAGGGCTTTCTCTAGTTGTGGCAAGCGGGGGCCACTCTTCATCGCGGTGCGCGGGCCTCTCACTATCGCGGCCTCTCTTGTTGTGAGGCACAGGCTCCAGACGCGCAGGCTCAGCAATTGTGGCTCACGGGCCCAGTTGCTCCGTGGCATGTGGATCTTCCCAGACCAGGGCTCGAACCCGTGTCCCCTGCATTGGCAGGCAGACTCTCAACCACTGCGCCACCAGGGAAGCCCTAGACTTTTTAATTGCCATAATTTTACAGCATTTTAAAAAATTTCTAGTAAGGTAAGCCTTCCTTTCTTATTCTTTTTCAGGATGGCTATTCTTATGCATTTATCCTTCCAGATGACATTTAGAATCAATTTATTGGGGTCTGTTTTTTAAAAGCTCCTGACAACTTTTGATTGGAAATGCATCAGCTTTGGAGATTATTTTGGAAAGCACTGACAGCTGAGCCAGCAGCAGAGCAGTTCTGGTGCCCAGACCCGCAGCGTGGATCCCACCGTCGTCAGCTCAGCGCTCAGGGGTCGTGGGCAAAGGTCACGCACAGTGAGCTGCTCTGAGGATTTTCCTCCTGGACTGTCAGCTCCGTGCTGCCCCGCTTGTCCGTATAAACGGAACAAACTGCAGTTTTAAAGAAATCACGGTGTCAGTCTTTGGGGCCCCGGTACTGCTCACGGTCTGTGTTCCCCCCTGCATTTCCCCCTCTCCAGGGGAAGGACGCGACCGCCTTCGCTGCCAAGATGAAGAGAGGATTCTGGCCGGCGCTTCAGATGAACTGGCGAGTCTGGACTCCAGTGCAGTTTATTAACGTCAACTACGTCCCTTTGCAGGTAAGGCCAGCCCAGCACCGCGGGGCCAGAGAGGGGCTTCGAGCTCCCCCAAAGCCCACCCCCGCCAGCCTTCTTTTTCTCGAGCCTCGGGGTCACCCCAAGTTCCGGATTCCTTCTGGGGCTTTCCTCTTCGCCCGGAATCGTTACCGTTCTGGATTCTGGCAGGCAAAGCGACATAGAAGGAGGGGCCTCCCAAGCGGGGTCCACACCGCGCCCCTTCGTCCCGGGCAGCGCTCGGCTTTCTAGGGCTGGATTGCAGCCCGCGCCCACGCAGCTGCGGGAGGGCAGCCTCACCTGCGGGGACGTGAGGGCCACACCGGGGCGGGGCGGGGGGCTCTGAGCCGAGGGTCGGAGCGTCTGGGCGGGAACCTATGCGAGCGGGACCGCGGGCCGCAGGCGGGCTGCGGTAAGGCCGCCCTCCGGTTTGCTGAAGGCCCCGCCAGTGTCCACCGTCTCCACACCAAGTACAGCCCATCTGTGTCCGGGTCCCAAGACCACTGCCGGATGGACGGGCTCACGGCCTAGGTTTATGAGGGCCACGCAGCCGGGATGTACAACTGGATCCTGGGACTCCATTGCTGGCGCGCTGTGCTGCCTCCCTCCCTCCCCTGAGGGCCACACAGAGCAAGCCCTCACCCACCCGCAAAATGCAGGCACTCGGGGTTTCTGCCCAGGGTTTTACTGGGGGCTGGGCACATGGGCACCGCCCCCTGCACCAGAGTTCCCCACGCCCCCGGAGGAGAGGCGGGACCCGCATGAGATCCAAGTTCCCAGACACCAGCGGAGCACCAGCCTCTCAAACAGGCCTTTCCAGGGATTCCCAGGCCTCAGGCCTGCTGTGTTAACCTTTTTCTGCACACCATTTAAGTAACCTACCTGAAACTAGCTCATGCAGGCTGATTTCCATCCTGCTTTAGGGAGAGGAGAGAAAGAGACCTGGGGCAAGAGTCCCCTTGGGAAAGAGGTACCTTGCAAGGGTGGGAAGAGGGAGGGGACGGGCTTGGTAATCACACACACACACACACACACACACACACACACACACCCCACCCCCACCCCCCAAGGGGTAGCAGAAAACCAGAGGCAGTGATGGACAGCAATAGCTGATGTTGCAGGAAGTTAAAGCAAAATAAAAATCGGTCCATTTCCATTGGCTTTAAAAATGGCCTTCCCAAGAGCAACTTCAGTGTCTCGATGTGGCTGAAGCCAGATGGCTGAGAACTGATGAGTGGGTGGGGAGGTAGAAGATAAACTACAAGTCTAAAAAAGTCTCTCGGACGTTTGAGAAGCGGAGGGGAAAACGGCAGTTAGCAGTGGGCCAGGGGAGGAGAAGGCTTTGCAGCTAGGAGAAGAGTGGCCATGCTGCATGCAGGTGGCCCCCCGGGCTGCCCCAGTGCCGGGGGTGGGGGTGGGACTGCAGCGCAAGCAGAGAGGCACTTCAGGTGGAAGGCTCGCCTCCCCTGTGAGCACAGCAGAGAGAGGAGGTCCACTGTTCACTGGGGACCCCGGCCACACCTTGTCTTCCCTCTGGGAGGGGAGGGGTGGGGCAGGCTTGGGGGGATGGGTATTTTGAGGGGAGTAAAGAAGTGGTCACCTTGGTGCTGCAGAGGATAGGAGAGGAAGCTGACTGGAGACGGGGGAGCCAGGAGAGGCTGAAGACTCACGTGCAGGGGCCTGAGGCAGGTGAGAAGGCAGGAGGATCTAGGTTTTTCCAGGGAGTGCAACTGAGGAGCCAGAAGGGAAGGAAACCAGGGCTATGCACTGTGGGTTCTAAGGCATATAGAAGATGAAATAAAGACATGAGAAGACAGAACGGCTGAGGACGTGGAGGGGTCTATGGAAGGGAAAGTAGAGAGGCTGGAAAATGGAATCCTTCTGACTAGCTTAGGGACAGGGCTGCAAGCTTGGGGTCAGAGACCTTCCTAAAAGGTGGTTGCAGGCGAGTGCTTAAGGGGCAGGGAGTTTATTCAACAAATATATATTGAGCACCTGCTGTATGCCCTGCTGCTCTAGACTCTGGGGCTACAGTGATTAATGAGGTAGACCAGACTGCTACTTTCATGGAGCTTATGTGCCCGGGAGACTCAGTAATTGACTAAAGGTGATTTCAGGTGGGAGTATGCCTGTCTGATCATAGAAGCAGGGTGATGGCATAGGATGGGTTAGAGTGAAGAGGAGGTCGTGGAGTTGTCAGGGAGGAGCCAGGTGAAGCCACCTGCATGCTGACTGGTCCTGGGGTGAGAGGCTGAACCACAGCTGAAGTGCTCGGTGAAGGAGTATTTTCCCTGCTGTCCCGTAAACATCATCAGGCGGGGACTGTCCTCCTCACCCCTCTCTGCCGCGCCCCTAGCACAGTGCCTTGTACGCAGTAAAGGCTCAGCAAATACCGCAGTGGGTGCATGGACTGACCAGCGACTGAGCTCTGTCCTGGGGGGTGGGTGCCTGATAAGTGTGCCCAGGCCCTGCTCTTACTGCGGCCTGTGTTCTCTCCGGCAGTTCCGGGTGCTCTTTGCCAGCTTGGCGGCTCTGTTCTGGTACACCTACCTGGCCTCTCTGGGGGAGTGAAGACGACCGGGAGAGGTCCTCAGACACACTGACGTCATGGGGGGAGGGGGGAGGGGGTGCGGGGTGAGAGAGCAGGGACAGCCCAGCCTGCCTCTAGATCATGTGATTCGAGACGACCCTAAAATGATGGACGGAGAAACAGAAATCTCTGAATGTCAGGATTCGTTTTTAAAAAGGTAGCCACTGCCCTCAGGTGGTGCTCCCCTAAGAAACGTAAAATACAGTAGAGATGATTTCACCGCTCACCTTGGACTGAATTAGGATCACAATAAACTATAACGTAGCTTTTTCAGTGGTGATTTTAATTTCTCAGAATAATTGCTGTTGCTTTGAAAGAAATGGGTGATGAGGGCTGCCCTCAGATTTTTTAAAACGTTTAAAAAATTGTGGTAAAATATATCACAATACTACTGCTTAGCTACCTGGCCCCATAGGACAAGGGCCCCTCTAGACCAGGACTTGCCCTGACCTTCTGAGAGGCCCTGTATGCCACCCTTTCAGCTGGGTCTGCTCTCCTGTTGTTCATTTACATTAGCCCTCCCTCCCTGTTTTTTCATTCTTAGAACATTCCTTCCTGATTGTCTCCCATCCTTATTTCATGGATACAATATCCCTTGGGATCTTAATTATATATTTTTTGAATTTTTTTCTGTCTCGCGTGCTGTTTCTATTTTCTCAGGGTTTTTTTTTTTTTTTCCCCCGTTTGATCTTTGTGTTACCCTATCAGCATTTCCTGAAATGTTTATTGATCCTTTTCTTTCTCTTTTTTTTTTTTAAGATTTTTTTTTGAAGTGGAGCATTTTTAAAATCTTTATTGAATATGTTACAATATTGCTTCTGTTTTATGTTTTGGTTTTTTGGCTGAGAGGCATAGTTCCCTGACCAGGGATCAAACCCACACCCCCTGCATTGGAAGACAAAGTTCTTTGTTGTTGTCATTGTTGTGCCAGGTCTTAGTTGCAGCTCGCCGGCTCCTTAGTTGCGGCATGGGGGATCTAGTTCCCTGACCAGGGGTCAAACCCGGGCCCCCTGCATTGGGAGTGTGGAGTCTTAACTACTGTGCCACCAGGGAAGTCCCTGAAAGGCAAAGTCTTAACCACTGGACCGCCAGGGAAGTCCATGTTGATCTTTTTTTTCTTTATTTAAATTTATTTATTTATTTATTTATTTATGGCTGCGTTGAGTCTTTGTTGCGGTACGTGGGCTTCTCATTGCAGTGGCTTCTCTTGTTGTGGAGCATGGGCTCTAGGTGCGCGGGCTTCAGTAGTTGTGGCTTGTAGGCTCTAGAGCACAGGCTCAGTGGTTGTGGCTCACGGGCCTAGTTGCTCCGCGGCATGTGGGATCTTCCTGGACCAGGGCTCGAACCTGTGTCCCCTGCATTGGCAGGCGGGTTCTTAACCATTGCGCCACCAGGGAGGCCCGGGACCCAGTTTTGTTGGGGATCACCCATTTTCAGTAACTGAGGTATTTTCTCCTGGGCTGGTCAGTTTACCCAGAGAGGAATCTTTTCATTTCTTGCCCAGGGTTGGGGGGTGGGGCAGGGAGCGTGGTGGCTGTAGGGGAGCATGGTATAAGCACAGTGGCCAACATTCTCGTGGCTAACTGGAGAAAAGGGGTTCGAGTGCTACTATTAGTAGGCGAACTTCGTATAATTTCATCTTTATTACTGCAGCCCAGTCTCAGCTGTCAGGTGTTCTCAAATCCAGAGCCCCTCTGGTTCAGAACTTCTGTAATGTAAGTTCGCTAGTCTTCTGCCATGTTGGAGGTGAGGTAGTCACCTGAATACACTGGTGATGGAGGGGATGAAGAGTGCAACCTCTCAGGTTTTCAATCAGTCCTGCTGTGTCCTCAGAGCTCAGAGGTGGGGCTAGTAACTGTAACTGGCCAGGCTCTGCCAGACTCACCGGAATAGATGAACTTGCTTCTTGGCTTCCCTCAGTGCAGGCAACAGATATTCCATCTCCTCAGATCAATAACAATCCGATTTCCAGCTTCCAAAATTTTGTCAGCTGATCTCTTGGCTTTGTTTCTTCTGTGGACTCAAGTATGTCCTGTGGATTTGTCTTTTTAAATTTTTTTGCTATCATTTTAATAAGCGACCTTCTGGAAGAAGGAGACATAAGTATATGGGTTCAAGACACCATGCTTAAGCAGAGGTCTGGGTATTTCTGTGGAATACATTCATTCTTCAAAATCCAGAGTGACTTTTAAGAATGTAAATCAGATCGTATCACTTCCCCATTTAAAAGTCTGCCAAGATGATCCAGCAATTCCACTTATGTGTATACACCCAAGAGAACAGAAAGCAGGGACTTGAAGAGGTATTTGCACACGCATGTTCACAGCAGCGTTATTCACAATAGCTAAAACTGGGAAACAACCCAAATGTCCATTGATGGATGAATGGATAAACAAAATGTCCATCCATACAATGGAATATTATTCATCCTTAAAAAGGACATTCTGACACATGCTACGACTCAGATGAACCTTGAGGACATTGTGACATAATCCAGTCCGCAAAGGACAATACTGTCTGACTCTACTTCTTTGGGGTCCCTGGAGCAAATTCATAGAGACAGGAAGATGGTGGGTGCCAGGGGCTGAGGGAAGGGGAAGGGGAGTTAAGTGTTTAACGGGGACAGAATTTTAGTTTGGGAAGATGAGAAAGTTCTGGAGAGGGATGGTGGTGATACTTGCACAACAAAGAGAATGTGCTTAATGCCCCTGCGCTGTACACCTAAAAGACGGTTACGATGGTAAATTTTGCGTTATGTGTATTTTGCCACAGTAAAAACATGGCAGCCGGAAAACCCTGCGGGAGTTTCCCGGTTCACTTAAACCAGAACCCCAAGTCATCTGCGGGGCACGGGTTCCCCCTGGGCTCTTCCCGCAGATGACCTGGCCCAGCCGCCCGGCGCCGGCTTCGGTGCTCCCGTCGCGGCCCCGCCCAAGCGGCTCCCCGGGGCGCCGCGTGCTAGAAGGCAGGGACGACTCCCGCCCCAGGCCCCCCGCAGCGGGTCGAGGGAAGGGTCTCAGAACCACCGGGCTCCACCTTCGTTCCCGGAAGTCGCCCGCGGCGGGCAGGGCCATCCCGGCGACTCCCGCGTCTCCCGCGCAGCCCGGCGGCCGGAAGCGCACGCCCGCGCGAAGCCTGTCCCTTGCGGCGCGCCGTCCGAGCCCGAAAGCGCCTGCGCGGAGTCGACGCGGGCCCGCCTGGGACGGGCCGGCATGGCGTTCCGGCAGGCGCTGCAGCTGGCGGCCTGCGGCCTGGCCGGGGGCTCGGCCGCCGTGTTCTTCTCGGCGGTGGCAGTGGGGAAGCCCCGGGCGGGCGGGGACGCGGAGCTGCGCGTGGTCGAGCCGCCGGCGTGGGCGGGGGCCGCGCGCCCCGGGCCCGGCGTCTGGGACTCCAACTGGGACAGGTGCGGGGCTGGCGGCGGGAGCCTTCCTGGGCCCTGGCCGTCCCGGCCGGTCGGTGTGGTCGGTTCCGCGCAGGGGCGGGCGGGGCAGGCTTGCGTGCGGGTTTCTCTTTCGGTTCTGGCCGCAAGGGTGGCTGTGGACGTGGGGCGTCCTTCGACCCCTTTTCTGAGCGCCAGTTTCCTCGTCTGCACAGGGGGTCGTTTTGAGTAAGGAGCACCGTGATGCCAGGGACAGTGCCCGGCGCACAGGGAAGGCCGAAGTGGTCGTTTTCTGTCCTAGACGGAGGGCTTGGACCTTTGTAGGGCTTTTGTCCTTGTTTCCGTCTCCCAACTTCTGAATCCTCAGATTGGGTGACGGCACGTTGGTCCCACATTTGCGATACAGCTGAGACGGCGAGGTGGAGATGGGCCCTGGAAGGGGCCTCCGCGGGGCGGCCTCGAGGGGACAGGACCAGCAGCCATCTTGAGTAGGAACGTGAGGTCCAGGGGTCCCGGTCCCACCTGGCCGCGCGCTGTCAGTGTTCTTATTGCGCCCTTGGAGTGTGGCTCCTGTGATCAGGAAGCAATTTTTAGTCTTACTTAACGTTAATTAATTTAAATTTAAAAACCAGAGCAGTGCAGATCTTAAAATACTCTATTGAAACGATAGTATTTTTGGTATGCTGGAGTAAATAAAGTGAGTTACTGACATTTCACCTGTTTCTTCCTGCTTTGTAAATGTGGCCACTTGGAAATTTTAAATTACGTATGTTGCCGGTGTTGTGTTTCTATTGGACGCCCCTGCTCTGGGTTGTGGGATGGTTTACCCAGTCCCAGCTCTTTAATCCTTGACACTCTTGAGTGTGGGGCACAGATCCAATATTTATTGCTGGCCTAGTTGTATCGGGAACTTCATAGGTATTCTTTTTAACCTTTAATTTTTAAAAGGTACACTTAGCTTAGAATCGTCTTGTATTTACAGAAAAATTGCAAAAGATGATAGAGTTCCTGTATACTCCACACCTAATTCCCTCTGTTGTTAACACCTCACACTAATATGGGACACTTGTCACAGTGAACCAGTATAGATACGATATTATTAACTGACGTCTGTACTTTATTGAGATTTCCTCAGTTTTTACATCTTGTGCATTGTGTCTTCCCGGATCCCACAGGACAGTCAGGCTTTGGCAGTTTCTCAGACTTGACTTGTTTTGATGACCTTGACAGTTCTGAGGAGGGCTGATCAGGGATTTTGTAGACTGTTCCTCAATTGGGATTTGTCTGTTTTTCTCATGATTAGACTGGGGTCATATTCTGTTTTTCAAACATCAGTACAATCTTGTGAATTTCTTGGGCCTTTTTAAGGAAACAGTCACTCTGAGGTTAAAGGACTGACTTGAGGTAGAGCCAGACTCCAGCCTTGTTTGAGGCCAACATGCTGTATTTGCTTGCCAAGTCTAGATTTATGGGGGGGTGAGGGGGGTGGTGTCCATGCTAGAAAGTAACAGGGCCTCATCCAGTGAGATCTCCAGCCTCTTCCTGAGGAGCCAGGCTTCCTGCATCTGTGCCTGTAGGTTCCAGATGTCTTCTCTGGCTCAGCCCCAGCTCCCACGTGACTGCCAGTGTGGCATCTCGGCTTGGTCATGTTACAGGCACCCCAGGTTCGCACGGCCCAAGCAGAACCCGTGAATTCACCATTATTCCCCTCAAAACTTATTCTTCCAGCACTGCCTCAGCTGAGTACATTCTTTTCCCAGCTCTGCCAGTCTCATAGGCATTTCATTTCTATTAACTTGAGGTCCACGAGCCACCAGAGTGCCTGTCTTCACCAGACTTGGTCGTTTCTCAGCATCTGTGCTGCTGCTACTCCCTCCCAACCCCCATCAGCTCCTTCCCAGCGTTCCAGCAGGGCCATCCAGGGGGCTTCCGTGGGAACGGGAACAGTTTCCTCTCTGTCCGATGTGATGCCCACTATCCCACGTGCTACTAAGCGTTGAAAATGTGTTTAGTGTGACTGGGGAAATGGAGTTTTAATTGTATTTAATTTTCATGATTTTGAATTTAAGTAGCCACGTGGTCAGTGGCTACTATTGGGCAGCACAGCGTCCCCGTCTGCGAGGCCACCCTGTGGGCATTTCCCACCTGCCGTTCCACAGACACTCCTTCCTCTTCTCTGCGTCCCTGGTCTCCTTGCTGTGACTGTCAGTCTCCTCACAAGGACGTGGGCGGCACAATAGCTTCGCTTGTCTGTTCTGTTCACATCCAGCCGCCCAGGGCGGGCCTGGCGCCAAGGGAAGGGGCGGCGCTGGCTCCTCCCCTGCGCCTCCCCAACCCGGGAAGCCTCTCTGTGAGAAAGACTGGGGGTGACTTGCGAGCAGGGGCACAAGGGCAGGGACACACCGTCTTGTATTTCTGCCTCAGGAGAGAACCGCCGTCCCTGGTCAACCTGCGGAAGAGGAACCTGGAGCCCGGAGAAGAAGAGCTGGCGTCCAGGCTGGACCACTACAAGGCCAAGGCCACACGGCACATCTTCCTCATTAGGCACTCCCAGTACCACGTGGACGCCTCCCTGGAGAAGGACCGCACGCTGACGCCCCTGGGTACGTGGCTGGGCCCGCCCGCAGAGGCCAGCCTCCTTGAAGGTGCCCTTGGGGCGCTGGGCCTCTTTGGACCTGTGTCAGGTGTTCTCGGCCCAGATGCGAGCCCTGTCATTATTAGTAATAATCAGCCAAATCTGACACAGGCTTTGAAAACGTCCTCGACTTTAAAACTGTTAAGGTGGATCCTGCCTGCAGGCACGAGGCCCTCTGAGGTGGCGCCGCCCGGTGCCCCGTCCGGCTTGACCTGGTTGCTGGAGAGCCTCCCTCAGAGGCTGCCTCATAAACGGTGGCAGGTCTCAGCAGCCCCGCGCGGAGGGCGCCTGCGGCAGTTTCTCGCTGCTGTGAATGGCGCTGCCGGGCAGTCGTCCCGCCTCGGTCTTTGTGCTCATGTGTCTGTAGGAGAAATTCCTAGCAAGGAAACGCAGGGAGGTTGGAGATAGAGTTTACATTTTAAAAAACCTCTCTGTTGAATGAGATAGCACCCATTTGTGTGAAGGGGCTTGCTGGCCTGTCCTCGGGCACGGGTGGAAGTAAAGCTGCATCTGTGGTATCGTGCATCCAGCTGAAACTGACTTTCCAGGGGCATTTCTACTGGATTCTAAGATACATTTGAGGAAAAGCATTTGTATTTGCACCCAGGCCACAGCAGTGCTAATCTGTCCGTCCTCAAGTGTTGACACCTGGTGGTGGTGATTGAGCGGCGGGTGGTCACTGGCGCACTGACACCCAATCTTTGGACAAAGTTGAGTAGGAATGGTGTGAGGGACCCAGAAATAGTAAACAGGACCCCACCCAAACTTCAGCCAGCCTCAACCATGGCCGTTGTCTTCAGTGTTTTTTCTGTATGGGGCTGAAGGTGGCTGGTTTGTCTCATTGATTTTACCTGTTGAAAGCCTGGCCCCTTCCTTAGGCCTGAGCCCTGGGAGGGGCTACCCGTCTTGTCCCCCACACCTAATGGTGCTTGGTAAGGATTGAAGTATTTGTGAAGTAAACAGGGACTGCGGCGATGTGTAATTCTCCAGTGTATTCCACCTTCAAGGTCGTGAGCAGGCTGAACTAACCGGTCTCCGACTTGCAAGTTTGGGGTTGAAGTTTAATAAAATCGTCCATTCCTCCATGACCCGTGCAATAGAAACCACTGACATCATCAGCAAACACCTGCCAGGTGAGTGCCAGGCGGCCCCGGGGCGGCTGCTCCTGAAGGGGCGCTGAGTCCTGTGTTTCTCTGCAGGCGTCTGCAAGGTCAGCACAGACCTGCTGAGGGAAGGCGCCCCCATCGAGCCTGACCCCCCCGTGTCTCACTGGAAGCCGGAGGCTGTGGTAAACCCCCCCCCCCCCCCCGGGCGGCCTCCACTCCACCCCTGGGCTCCTGGCGGCGGTGGCCCGCGCACTGCCTCCATACGGACGATCCCTCCCTCTGCCCCCAGCAGTATTACGAGGACGGGGCGCGGATCGAGGCCGCCTTCCGGAACTACATCCACCGGGCGGACGCCAAGCAGCAGGAGGACAGCTACGAGATCTTCATCTGCCACGCCAACGTCATCCGCTATATCGTGTGCAGGTGAGGCCCCAATGGCGCCTGCGGCCCCGCCTCCGGCCTGGGCCCCGCCTCCGGCCTGGGCCCCGCCCCCGAGAGGCCCCACCTCCCCACCGCGGCCCCGCCTCCCCCCTCTTCCCGCCAGCCTGTGCCCCCAGCACGGCCCCGCCTCCCCCCTTCTTCCCGCCAGCCTGTGCCCCCAGCACGGCCCGGCCCCGCCTCCCCAGCGCGGCTCCCCGTCCTCCTGCCTGACGGTGCCCGCCAGGCCCAGCCGGTGGTCTGGTAGAACGGCTTTCTCACGACTGCATGTTTTTGGGGGGAACAGACCAGACTGAGGTGCCCCCCGTGGGCGGCCTTTCCCGGGTGATGCTGACGTGGTCGCTTGGTTCAGGCGCTGTGCGCGGTCGTTCCCGCTGCGAAGTCACACTTTGTAGGAGGCAACGCGAACGCCCGTTTCCCTGACGTCCCCCGACTGGTTTCAGCACCTGTCGATGGCTCCTGCCCCCGTGGTTGCTCAGTGGTGTTTGCTTAATGGTTTCGTATGTCCCTTTATTAATTGGAATTTTTGCGACGATGGCCTCACGGATCTGTTTTGTGCGGGGTGATGACCCGTGAGCACGTTAGTCACCTGGCTGCACCAGCTGCTCCCGCAGGGGCTCCTGTGTCCGTGGAGCGACCACGTCCCTTCGTCCTGGCCCCAGGGGTCCAGGGCCCTCGCAGTGATGCCTGCGCTGAGCCACAGGCGGCGTCACGGAGGGCCCTGGGCCTGGGAAGGCCAGCTGGGTGCTCGTGGGTTTGACCACATCCCGCTTAGTGCAAGTGAGAACCCAGCCTCCGCCGGCTCCATTGAAGGTGCTCAGCAGGTGCTTCAAGAGCTATGGGGTCCCGCTTCTCACGAGGGCCCGTTCGTTTGCCCTCAGGCGTCGCCCGCGTGGCCCGGGGCGAGCAGCCCGGCGCGGGGGGGAGCAGGCTGCGGCGCCAGGGTCCCGGCCAGGTTGAGCGCTGCCAGGAGGAGGGGCTGGGCTTCGGGGGCAGCCCGAGCCCGTGTGCCGCTCAGGGCGACTTCGGGACTGTGTGAACCCACGTCCTCCCATATCCCGGGACAGCACTGACCCAGTGTCACCGGGAGCGACCCCAGTGCTGAGGGCCGGCCAGAGACGTCGGGGCCGGGAGCGGCCTGTGCCCCCGGGACACGTGAGGGCGCTCTGCTCCCTAACTTAGGGCAGTTTTGAAAGCGGTGAGGGTGACGCTGAGCTTTGAAAAAGCAGCATGTAGGTAGTTAATTCCTCAAGTCGGCAAAACTCTCGACAGAGAGAGTGCCAGTTAATGGCAAGCCACAGGGATGCCACTTGTGCACCCCAGTGTCCTGGGGCATAAAGGGGTCCGGTGGCTCGGACGGAGGCCATAGTCGTACTGGGCTTTTCAGCAAATACTAACTGTGCCTAAGAAGCATTAAGAGCATGGAAATGCTCCGGGGTTGTGAGTTGTCCCTGCCGCACCGTCTGGCTGCCCCCGTCCCCTTTTGGTGACACTGGAAGAACAAATTCAGTTGCATGCATTTGTTAACCAGTGTGTTTGTGACTCACATGCAAGCCTTGAGTTGGGTTGATCCCCCGTCCCAGAGGGGCTGGGCTGTCACCTCCCCCTTGTTTGATTGATGGGTTGGCATCCACCCGACAGCTCCTTCCTCTGTGAAACCCCTTTTGAAAATGGGAGGGACTTGCAGGTGTTGGCCCCAACCCCAGGGAAGGCCCCTGAGGCCTTGTCATCTGGGGTGGGCCCTTCCTAGCCTGTGCTCTCTCCTCCAGGGCGCTGCAGTTCCCTCCAGAAGGCTGGCTCCGCCTTTCCCTCAACAACGGCAGCATTACCCACCTGGTAGTCCGGCCAGATGGCCGAGTGGCTCTCAGGACCCTCGGGGACACGGGGTTCATGCCTCCTGACAAGATCTCCCGCTCCTGAGGGCCGCCTCGAGGCCCCGCTCTCCTTCTCAGCCCCCTGCCGGCCTGGCGTGGGTGCCACCGAGACCGTGGGCTCCTCCCCTGCCCCCCACCGGCCGCGCCCCGGGGCCAACGCTCCAGGGCTCCAGGGCTCCGGGGCTCCGGGGCTCCGGGGCGCGGCAGCCGGAGAGAAGGCGGCTCCACGTTGCGGCGCTGCAGCACTGAGCTGCTGGCCCAGGATGGAGAAGGGAAGCGCTCAGGTCAGATCAGCTTCGTCTCTCGCAGTGTCTCTGCCTCACTCTCGTCCACCAGGATGAGCCCGTGGGGTCTAAGCAGGCCTGTTTCAGGGACTGGACGAGGCCCGCAGATGCCGTCCCCGCAGGGGCCGCGGCAGACACCGCAGCGCGCCGTCCGTCAGCAGAGCCCGTCAGGCAGGAGGAGGAGGGTGCCCGTGCTTCTTCCATTCGTAACTTATTTCGCTGCTTACACTCTTTTTTCATTGCCTAGAACTCTTTGTCACTTAAGTTTCTATTAATTGAAGATTTTCCTCATCTGGTTCTTGCTTTGAAAACCCATTTCTCACTCCCGAGTCACACAGCCCTGCCGCTGTTGGATCTGAACTCACGTGTGTTGCTAGGCCTTTCTGGACACAGAGGAGGGGCACCTTGGCAGGTGAGGGAGGTGACTCGACCTGCTGGTCTCGTGGGAGGGGCCGGGCAGTGACGGCCCAGGAGGGGCCCTGTTTCAATAAAGTGTCTGGCTGACAGTTCAGTCCTTGTTTGCCTGTGGCTATTAATCTTTTATGCTTGTGGATTAGAATATGTAGATACGATGTGTCCATCCCAAATCTCCGTTTATTTAGGAGAAAGTACAATTTCTATGAAGTGGTTATGAATATTTTTTGCAATCAGTGCAACTAATTGTGATATTTGATCCATTTCTGTCAATTTTGGAAATAACTACAAAATGAAATTTCGTTTTACTGGTTTTTCAAAGTACTAATTGTGAATGTTTTAAAGGAAACGGGAAGCCTGTGCAGCACGACCAACAGCAGCCCCACACTTGCTGAGATAGTTTCAGCAGAAAGCTCTCTTCCCCAGTCTTTTGTGCACCCTGCGCTGACAGTTTTGCAGGGTGTCTGCCCACCAGGGGCCTCAGTGAGAGGCCCTGACCCAGGACAGTGAGCTTGGTAAGTAAAAGCAGCAAGCACACACCGTTCTGTCGAAATAGTTCCGACAAGTTAGCCAGGGGCTGTGCTAATGTCGGAGACCAGAAAAGCCAGAGGCGGCACCAGGTGTCTGGCCTCGGGCGCTGTGAGGCCCCGCAGCTGAGCCCTGGGCCCCCGGCCCCTCGGGCTTGCGCGGCCACCCTGCTGTCCTGTCTGCAGACCTGGCTTTTCCATGGTGTGTCCCCCCTTTACACTTGACCTTTGAGAAGCAGGGCAGCATTTTAGAAACAGGAAAGGAGCCCAGGAGCGGGACAGTGGTGTTCGGATGGGGTCAGTTAGTTACAGGGGCCCAGGGATGTCACACTGGAAACCGCCCCGAGGTAGGATAGATGACCGAGAACTTCTGAAACATCGGGAACGTCGTCCTAAGTTTGACTAAAATGGAAAACCACGCCAAGAGCCCGTGTAACAGGAGGGATCCTGAACTGACAACAGTAGGAACAGTAGTGGTTCCTACTGACTGTGTTGCTGTTTGTTCCAAAATATTTTCTTTCTTTTGAGACGGTTGAGGAAGGAGCCCGAGGGCACGTGTAAGCAGAGACCCCTCCCTGCGGGCCTCCACGCACGCACAGACCTGCGCAGTTCCAGCAGCCTGGGGGACAAACCCGGCTGGGGACGCCTGGCGAGGCGGTCACCCCACAGGTGTTCCCTCTGAGCTGCGAATGCTTCTGGACACATCCAAAGACTATCCCAGAGGATCCCTCTGGATCCAGGAGCGGGGAACCTTCTGGAGCTGCGCACACTGCAGCCCCTGGCACCTCAGCCACCACCCGCTGCATCAGGGGGTTCCCGGCGCCTCTTCCCAACTGAAGAAACTACACACTGATTGTCAGTGTCACAGAAAGGCTCCCCATTTCCCAGGGCAGTTATAAAATATCTGACAGTTTAACTGATGCCAAGATGTTTCACAACCGTGTTAGGAAAGAAAGGGCCCCAAACAGCAAATAAACCACGCTCAGATTAATGTTCTGTTTAACCAAAATAACTGCTTAAAATTTTGCTAAAAAGGACACTTTGCCTGGGCACAGGTGAGAGAGGTCTTTCTGAAAGCTCAGAATGATTACCAGGTGGTTTTAAAAATAATTTATTTCATTAAGTAGTTTTAAAAAGATAAAATCACCACAGGACACATGACAATGCATTCAGTGGAACCGGGGCCAACTTATACAAACAAATGGAGAAACAGTCAAAGAAGGCCTAAACGTCAGAAAACAGGAATAGCGGTCTGCAAAATAAGGGCAAATCACCACTTTAACTAACTTCCATCTGAATATTTACAAAAATATATAGGACGGCATGGTCAGATTTTAGAGAAAACAGATCATCGCTATGACTACATCTGTGTTCTGATTTCTTTGAGAATAGAGATGTCTTTTTAAAATGCCATTTGGTTTTTAGAACAATTATTTTTCTGTCTTATACTTAAGTCGTCTGCTACACAAGTGAAAACACCCTGTGTAACAACCTTTTGAATTTTAAAATCCAAATCTTGGTTCCAATATTCCTGACCTGTCTCTCGTTATCGTGTGAAAGAAATGTTTTGTTTTGTTTTACGTAAATTTAAATTCAGAATATTTACAAATAAAAAAATCTCACGTCTACTTCCTATCACTGTATATTCTCAAAAAGTAAGTAAGTTCGGGAGAACCAAAAGTGATTTACAAAAGGCACTGAGCTCAGCAGAAGCGTTGGAAGTTCTCACTTTGGATCACACACTGGCAGTGTCCCCAGAACACCGCTGTGAGCAGTCGTTGGTGACACCCAGAGAAACAGCCCTCAGCTCGGCTGCAGCGTCCTGGCACAGAAAGCTGTGTGCGCACAGACCCTCCAGCAGGTACAGCCAAGGGGGAGGGAAGACAAACTGCACTAAAGGAACGGGGCTGGGATCAGATACGTCCTCCAAAGTAAACCTTTCTTTTCTGTACCAAAACGCAACGCTCTTTCATAAAGCAAATCCAACTGAAATGCGTTCTAAAGTATGGGGTACATTTCAAAACTAGGAAACGACTTTCAGGTTATTCTATTACCACTGCACTGACAGCTAAATAAGGTGCACTGTGAAAGGTCAAGTGCTGGTGAAAAAGAAAATACCTTCCAGTGACCGCTGGTTCGGGAGCTGTGTGTGACTCTGCATGACTCCCAACGGCTAGGTTTTTTCCAAGAGAAAAGCTAGTTTCATCCTCTGGTCACTCATTCAAATGACTCAACTTGTAAGTGTCGCTGCAAGTCTCTGACACGTTGAAGGCTCGTTCACTCCTGGACGCCCACCTCGCCAGTGTCAAACCAGCGGGGCTGACCAGCAAAGCAGAGAGGCTTTTCTGTCACGAACCAGGAAGTCAAAGACCTTCCCCAGCAAAGGAAGAGTCACAAAATTCACCTGTGTTTTAGGAACAGAGCTGAAGTGAGCGCAGCTGCTGTGGGGGGATGGGGGCCCGCGGGGCACCCCGGCCTCTCTGGCGCCCTCCTGTGCACCTGGGGCAGCTAACGAGCCTGTCGCCACCACATGGACGGTTTCCAGAAAATCTGCCTCTGAGTTTGCTTTCACCCACTTCTCTCCAAATACCAGAAAGCTACATTTTATACAGGACATCTGCATTTTCTAAAATTCTTTTACCCTCTAAATGAGGATTGATAAATTAATCGGAATATATTCTTTTTTTGGGTGAAACTTTAGCAATAAACACATTACCTGTCTTCTCCCTTTTTTTCTTTTTTTTTTAAAAAAACCCGAAGAACAAGCTGACAGCCCCAGCAGCGCGCACGGGCCCTACAAGGCGGCGAGCTGGGCCAGGAGTGCCGTCCGGTGGAGGTGGCCCCTGCGAGCGGGGCTGTAGCGCCCGGGGCTGCCGCCGCTAGGAGGGCCACCGATGTCCAGCAGCTGAGACTTCACCTTCCCTTTCAGCGAGGGGCTGGGCCAGCTGAGGAAACCGAGAACGGGCGGTCAGCAGGGACGGCGGGACGGGGTGGGGAGAGCAGAGGCCACGGGCCGGAGCTGGGCCCCTGCCCCGGGGACCGCTGGGGCTCCGGGAAGAGGTGCCTCCCACGTGACCGCAAGCTCACACTACTGCGTCCCGCACGAGGGCCGTGGGACCGGAGCAGAGCCCCGGCTGCCCCGCCCCGCCCCCCTCCGCTCTCAGCAGCACCCCTTCTGCTCTGCCACCCCCGGCCACAGGGCGGGGAGCTCCCCATGAACCCGGCGACACCGTCCGCCGGGCCGCGGTACCTCTGTCTGTCCGCGGGCGAGTAGCGCAGCACGGCACTCCGCCACCTGTGCAGGGCCGGGTACTGGTGAGGGTCCACGTCCGCACACTCCAGGGCCGCCAGGACATCGCGATCCAGTTTTGACGGCTCTTCTCTAGAAGGCGCGAGAAAGAAGCAGAACAGCCGTGACCACACACGCATCCGGCACCACCGCCCCCTTCAGAACCAGCAGAGCGACAGAGGCGTGTGTGAGGGCCCAGCACCGCCACCGCAGGCTCCGGCGGTCGGGCCGAGATCCAGGCAGCGGCGGGACGCCCTGCCCGCGGGGAGGAGACCCCGGCCCCGCTGGGAAGGTGCGCTCTGTGTGCCCCCCTCCAGGATGACGGAGCAGAAGGTGGGACGGGCCATCCGCTGGGCGACTGAGACCTACCCCAAGACGACCTTTCTTCCTAAAACAAACTAAACCCACAGGACAGCTCAGTGATTGTGGGAAGCACAGCGGCTGCAAGGACGAGTGAGCACGGAGGCCGCCGTCTCCCACCGGCCTGGAGGACACCCGAGGAGCCAGAGACTCACGAGGGAGACGGAACCACAAGCGCCCATCAGGCAGGCCAGGGTGGAGGGAACTGTCTGGGAATCACACAGTGGCGCCCGTGCCCACCGCCCCTCGACATGTGTGTGCTTCCCGACTCGTACCCAAAAAGGAAGAGGCTCTGGACGGGCTCCTTGGAGGCAGGGACCCCCGAGGGCTCAGAACCGCCACCGTGACAGGCCTCTTGCGTGGGACTGTCGGGGTCCAGGCACATGTCAGCCATTCCAGCTGACATTCCGTGCTCTGTCCTTCCTTGGTCATTGCCGAGTTTGTCAGCAGCAAGAGGTCCTAACGTGTCACTTTCTGCTATGTTCACTCTTGATGTCAGGATCTTCTTATCTCTAGTTTTCACAGTTGGACTGGGTGTCTTAGAAAAGCTACTTTCTAGATTCTGCAAATTCTGTTTATCAAACTCCACAGTCAAGCCGGAGACAGGCGACAGGAAGGCCTCCTCCCTACTTGGGGCCTTTGGCCTCTTCCCACCCAGGGCCTTGCTGTCACTCGGGGGGCTGCAAAACCCATTTCTGCTGCTACGGGGACTGCGCGGGGCTGAGGCTTCTATGAGGTCCGTCTGCTGCTCCAAGGGGAGGATGTCACACCCCGAGTCTCCAAAAGCAGCCGCCGTGGGCTGGGTGGTGTTCCGAGCCGTGTTTTGCCGGTTTTTGATCTCTTCCAAGCTCATGTCATCATCTTCATCTAGAAACGCCCTCACGGAGATGGAATTGCTGCACTTCCTGTGACGGCCTGTGAGGGAGAGACGGTATGGATGGGGGCTGTGGGGTGTCAGCCCGCACAGCGCAAACCCTGTGACGAGTCACTCCCACATTCCAAGCCTCCTCCTCAGATTCCACGACAGAAAACCACTTGCAACACGCCTTGGGAAAGGCAAGCAGGAGCCCGCAGACAGAATGCCAGGCTCCAGGCCCAGCTGTTCCCCCTCACAGGCAGGAAAATGAGAAGGACGCTGGCTGGTTGCCACGGATGTGACCACAGGACGGGCTGCCAGCGCCGCCAGCCGCGGACGCACTGCATGTTCTTACCGAGGGCTGAGGCGTCCTCCTGCAGACAGGCTGCATTTTCTCCCGTGTCTTGTTGGGGCTTTTTGCCCACTTCCTGCTGAGTGAGATATTCTTCTAGTTTTTGCAGGCCCGCCTGGGAAGACAGATCAACAAAACAGCCCAGAAAGTCCCAGTATTCGACCCAGGGATACCCCAGCTCATGAGCCAGCTCCCTGTAAGAATAAAGCAAATTAACCAGTTGTGAGACCAAAAGAAAAACTCACAGAACTGACTAAATAGAAAAGGGCCATTTGACACTGGAAGTGCCAAAACGGCACCTGCAACCTTGGCTACAATTCCATTTTATCCTAAATTGGGGGCTGAAGTACTATACACTCCACTTCCTGAAGCAGCGCTCCCTCACGGGGTAAGACCATGTTACAGGGCAAGCCAAGGTCACAGGGAGAAAGGAGACCCCAACAAAGTGTACCACTCACACCAACACTCACGAGAGATCAGAAAAAGGGCAAACTGTAAAACTCCACTAACAGAGGACATTTCGGTTCTCATAAAACTGTACAAAGTCGGAGATGATTCTGGTTTGGGCCAGACGTGAACATTTAGAGGTCCTTTTCACTTTTAAGTTGTAAAGCTAAAGCTGGGCACATATTTTGAGAAAAAGTTCTAAAATGATTCAATTAAGCTTTATTTGCTTACACTGTAAATTAGCTTCTTAACTGTGGAAAAAACACTTTCCAGGGACTTCTTTCACTAGTGGTTTCTGGCCACGCCCCCTCTTGTGTTTGATTTTCTCCTTCGTCCTGTGGCACCTCCTCCCACGCGCTGTCATGCCCCTCGGCCACCGCACCCCCGGGACGGACTGTTTTAACAGAGACTTTTGCTGCACAAGCTGCAGTGGGCCCGTTTGCAAGGAATTAGAAAAAGGCCTTAAAAATCTCCAGTCAATGCTTTCTGGGAACTACTGTTTTGAAAGCCCCAGTCAGCACACGAGGTGACACCAGCACTCAGCCCTCTGTCACTTCGTGCCCTTTAAGTACCTTCCCACTCTCTCGACGCCTCTTTCCGGATCAGACTTCCTGACGCTGTGGAAGAAGCCCGCTTTCTCTCGAGGCGGGGTTTTCCAGAGTCGGCGAAAATCTTGCGCCTAGAACGGAAGTGTGTTGGGCTGCGCAAGGCACCCACGTCACCAGGCAGCCCTCCCCCAGCAACCCAGCGCGGGCAACGTGCCCACCTGCCCTGGAGCTAAGGGGCCGTGGCTGCGTCCCGGCGAGGCCAGGAGGGACCCTGGCAAGGCCTGGGCTGGGCTGAGGGTCAGAGCTGCCCCAGGAGGCCCCGAGGGAGACACTGCAGAGCTGCCACCCCGAGGGCCTTGCGTCACCTTCCCATCACACGACAGGAAAATAAGTATTTGTGCTTTCGGTATTTCATGCAGCTGAATCTAATGCTAACATTTTTACAGTTTCAGGGAACTAACTATTGATAGTTACAACTTTATTTTAAGAGGAAAGATTATATACAGGTCAGCGTATGAAGTACCTGACTTCTGGAAGTGAATACCGGAGTTGGCAAATGGAAGTTTCCTAGTGACAGTACAAATCCAAGGACCCTGGAATGGACAGCCTAGCCACCTGGGCAATATGGTGTGCAAAGGGCCACGGGCACTTGGGGGAGGGGAGTCAGGTGACGCTGGTGTGAGGAGCGTTAGCCCAGGTAAACCTCGCTTCTCAGAAGCACGGCTCAGCACACACCCGCCCTGGCTAATAAGAGCAGGGTCAGGCTTCCCTGGTGGCGCAGTGGTTAGGAATCCGCCTGCCAATGCAGGGGACACGGGTTCAGGCCCTGGTGCGGGAAGACCCCACGTGCTGTGGAGCAACTAAGCCCGTGCACCACAACTACTGAGCCTGCGCTCTAGAGCCCACGAGACACAGCTGCTGAGCCTGCGTGCCGCAACTACTGAAGCCTGAGCGCCTAGAGCCCATGCTCCGCAGCAAGAGAAGCCACCGCTACCCGCAACTAGAGAAAGCCCACGTGCAGCAACAAAGACCCAACGCAGCCAAAAGTAAAATAAAAATAATAAATTAAAAAGTAAGTAAATAGACATTAAAAAAAAAAAAAAAAAAAAAGAACAGGGTCAAGACACTCGTTTCTCCAGGGAAGTTCTGAAGCCTCACTGACAACTCCCTGGGGTCCTGGTCTCAGGGACCAAGCACAAAGCAAAAGGCTGGAACAACCCAGCATTCTGGTGGGATGGCCAGGAGCTATTCCAGAAGCTTCCACAGACGCTCACCTTGGACGGACTCAGGGGCCCTGCAAAGGCTCGCAGGGTCAGAACAGGGTCTCTGGGGCCACCTCCACTGTGGCCGATGTGAGAGACCTCGCCCGTGTGGTCTGAAGACCACAGCTCCCCGATCACGGGAGAAGACGTGTCCTCTGCCCTTAGGAGGGGCACGTAGTAGTGACCTGGGAGGGGAAACACACCGGGGCTGGACCATTTGAGTGGACAGCCCCGCACCCAGTGGACGTCAGGCACCTGGGAACCAGCCTGAGAAACAGCGCAGTTGCTGCCCCACGGGCTCTGCACGCGAGTCAGCGATGCTAACAGTAAATAAAAAGGCCGCCACAGCTCCGGAGCCAAAGGACCCGGGCAAGAGGCCAGTCCACACCGGACTCCTGCACGTAACGAGCCCCGCGTTCTTCCTCTGCGGGGAAGTAAAAAGAAGGAGAAGAGAAGAGGAGGGGGGGCGGCAAACACCTGCTCACCCCCAGGTTCTTACGAGGCAGGACCTGTGAACCAGAGCAGCAGAAGCCGAGCTGGAGAAACATTACAAAGAAGGCACGTTTTACCCCCACCTCCCTCCCCAGCTCCCTCTTCTGTTTCGTATGTTACAGTTTTGTATCACTGAACGCCCATCTCCAAACAGACCTAGAATCACAACCTGGAAAGAAGAAAGGCAGGGAGGCCACAGGGACGGAGGGGGGTGGGCAGGAAAGGCCCAGAGACACCGGGTGAGCGACAGTGGTGGCCGCCGGGCGCCACCGCAGGCCTGGCCGACCCGTGCACTAAACGGAGACCAAGGGGGGAGTCGGGTAGGAATGGCAGCCGAGAGAGAAGTAAGGACGGGCAAACGGGAGGGCAAAGACCGTCAAGCATCCGTGGCAAGGCCATCCAGCGAGCGGGACCAACTCCTCAAACTGCCCGGAAACAAGGCAGAGGAAGAGCTGGCAAAGGCCTCCCGCCCCTGGCTGCCTTCGCGCCCCTGCGGCCTGCGAGCCGGGAACTTGGGTCCAGAGGCGCGAGGCCCCGAAAGCCGAGTGGGAAGCGCTGCCCCGCAGGCCACGGTCTGAAGGGTCCTCGGCCTGGAGCGCGGCGATCCGGGGCGGCGAGGCCGCAGGGGCGGGGGACCGGCTGGCCGAGGGGCTCCAGGCAGGCCCCTCCCGCCTCCCCGCCGCCCTGCAGGCTGTGCCCGAGGAAGAGGGCCGCGCAGGCTGTGCCCGAGGAAGAGGGCCGCGCAGGCTGTGCCCGAGGAAGAGGGCCGCGGAGGTCGAGGGGCAAGGCCGTGAGCAACAGCCAAATGACAGACAACTCGCTCTCCCAGAAACGGGAGGTGGCACACAGGGTAACTCGGAGGGTCCCAGCGGCCCACGCTTCACTCCTGCACGCGAGGCCCGGCCCAGGCGCCGCCCAGGACTTCCCCCACCGTGGGCCGCACCTCGGGCGCCCACTCCCCACTTACCCTTTAAATAGTCTCTAATCCGCTCCTTCAGTTCCACAGATTTATTTTTGCTTCTTTCACAAATAACCTATTTTAAAAAAAACAGAGTACGTGAATGCTCTAAATCTGATTTATCACATCTTCTTATCATTAAAATGATTTCATAAAGGCAAGTTTTAAAGTCAACGAAACGAGGACAGGATCCTAGTGCTGAGTATTTCATAAAGCCCACAGTAAACAAGGACAGGATCCTAGTGCTGAGTATTTCATAAAGCCCACAGTAAACGAGGACAGGATCCTAGTGCTGAGTATTTCATAAAGCCCACAGTAAACGAGAACAGGATCCTAGTGCTGAGTATTTCATAAAGCCCACAGTAAACGAGGACAGGATCCTAGTGCTGAGTATTTCATAAAGCCCACAGTAAACGAGGACAGGATCCTAGTGCTGAGTATTTCATAAAGCCCACAGTAAACGAGGACAGGATCCTAGTGCTGAGTATTTCATAAAGCCCACAGTAAACGAGGACAGGATCCTAGTGCTGAGTATTTCATAAAGCCCACAGTAAACGAGGACAGGATCCTAGTGCTGAGTATTTCATAAAGCCCACAGTAAACGAGGACAGGATCCTAGTGCTGAGTATTTCATAAAGCCCACAGTAAACGAGGACAGGATCCTAGTGCTGAGTATTTCATAAAGCCCACAGTAAACGAGGACAGGATCCTAGTGCTGAGTATTTCATAAAGCCCACAGTAAACGAGGACAGGATCCTAGTGCTGAGTATTTCATAAAGCCCACAGTAAACGAGGACAGGATCCTAGTGCTGAGTATTTCATAAAGCCCACAGTAAACGAGGACAGGATCCTAGTGCTGAGTATTTCATAAAGCCCACAGTAAACGAGGACAGGATCCTAGTGCTGAGTATTTCATAAAGCCCACAGTAAAAAAATGTGTGTTGAAGAGTGTAATCCTCCTCCTTGTTTTGTAAAGGCTCCGAGGGGCCAGGACAAAGAAGAACAAACTCTGAGATCACAGGTGAATTTTATCTTCTTTTTTCATGCTGCTCTACATTTCCTCATTTTCTGCAAGGAAAGGAAATCTTAAGGTGCACCATCAAGTCAGAGCAGAGGTGCAGACACGCCCGCACCTCTGGTCTGGGCACCTCACTGGCTAGGAGCCCGTCTGCTGTGGTTTGGCTGGGTTGACATACAACTCCCATCTAACACGAACACAAGTTTTATCCTTGCAACTACAGGAATCGATGTTCTCAGCCATTAGAGAACTGTGAACATTTTAGCTACAAAAAATAAAAAAAACCCAAAAAACCAATAACCTTAAAATAAGAAGGAAGGAACCACAAAATTACCACTTCCTGCCAGCCTGTGACAGAAACAAACTACAACCGCACGGTGGACCCTTCAAGTAGTGCAAGTGTTTTCTTTTAAATTCTGTAACTGATTGTGAGAGATGTCCAACGCTTTAAAAACGTGTTACCAAATAGCACTTTATATTGAGAAAATATACATACACACGCACACAGAAAGTTGAGTCAGATTTATGCAAAATAATGGTAATTTCTGAGTTGCGGAATTGTCCAGTAAATTTTATCCTTTTTATGTGTATTCTAAACTCTCTACAGAAGTGGGCACGACTGACATAATCCTAGCAACTACAGAGGAAGTGTCACTGCCAGAATAGGACCTTACAGATTCTACTTCCAAAGGGCTGGCAGGTGCAGGCCAGCTAACGACTCCAAAGCCTGGGACAAATGAACCATCTTCCAGGTCCTTTCAGGCCCACTCTCCCCTCCGCCTCACTGCACAGAGGCCCCTCTGCCCTCTCTACGGCGCACCGTGCTCAACTGCTGACAGAGCATGACAAGGCCTGTTTCCTAAGGCTCGTGGGGGCCAGGTGAGAATGCCGGGGAGGGGCTCAGGACAGCGCCTGGTGCACACTGAGCTCAACACACGTCAGCTACGTTCAGCAGCAGCGTCCTCACCAGCACATCGTCCCACCATCATCACCATCTCCACCATCCAGCAAGCAGTTACCGCCAGCCTCACCATCACCATCTTCACCACCACCACCAGCAGCACGAGTACCACCTCTGTTCTCTCTGACCCTGGTCAGCTGCAGTACTCACAGAGGGAACTTGACAAAAGACAGTGAGCTGCTGAGAACAACGTGACCACCAGCTTCAGGGAAATGAAGTCAGCAGACTGAGGCAGTTCGCCCCCTCCTGGCTTTACAGAGGCGTCTTCGTCGCAGAGCACATCCTGCTCAACAGTTAGGGCTCTAAGACACGCCACAAGGCGGACTCATTCACACAGAGTCACCTGAGTCTCCGCGGTAGCTGTGAGCGCGCACTGTAAGGCTATGTATTTTCGTTTCTAACACTGTGCAGTAATAGCATTTTAATAGGTACTTACATCTTCAGGTGTTTTATCATACTTATTTCTTGGGTTTTTCACAATCAAAGGGTGTGAAGAGAGCACATTGACCACATCTGCGTTTCCAAACTTACAAGCAAAATGCAATGGTGTGTCGTAGCCCTGAGAGAGATGAAAAGGAAGAACACTTACTTCTTATACACCTTTTTGTTTCATAAGGTTGCTTTAAGGTAAAAATAGGTATTTAGTAAAACAAACAATCAAACAAAAACCCTCAGAAACAAAAGACTATATAAAGACAGTTTCTATAAGTGACAAGTAACTGGCACGCGAGCACACACCCACTTTATGCCAGGGCGTGAGCCCAGCACAGCGCCCCAGTTCCTGCGTGTCTAGTGCCTGTGGGGAGCTTACAACAGAGCTAGGGTGTAACACCTGCTCAGCAAACGGCAGCTTTAACGACTCAGGGCCCTGTACAATGTCTTAAAATCAATGTTCAAAAAGCAAAATAAACAGATGAAGACAACACCCAGAATGAAGCAAAGACCACGATCTGGTCTGTACTCGGAACTTCCTCTAGTCGCAAATATTGCAGCAAACGAAACTCTCCCCTCCTGACTTCACGAGGTTTTTCAGTGCTGGCCCGCCCCTGGTGGCGTCCTTCCCCGGGCTCCCCGCAGACCAGCAGGCGCCCCGAGCTGTCGAGCCACCCCCTCCGGCACCTGCACCTGGACAGCCTCAGGCTCAGAGGCAGCACATCCCAAACAGAGCCCGCTCAAGTCCACCTGCGGCCACCGCACGTTCCAGCCCTCAGGTCCCTCCTCCGGATGCCACGCTGCATCCCCAGAGCTTCTCCCCCAGCTCCCTGGAATCCCAAGGGCCCTGCTGCCCGTGCCCACACTCCCAGCTCCAGCACCCCCTCCACTAGGTGACCCCTGGCCGGCCTGCCACAGCTGCAGACGACACAGGAAGAACGAGCAGACCTATGCTCCAGTCAGGCGCTGTCTGGTCCACGGTCCACCTGAGTCGCCTCCAGCCCTGCGGCCCAGGCTCCGGCATCGGCGGAGCTCCCGGCCAGCCCCACGGGGCCGGGGCCGCTGCACATCGGGGCGGCCGTGTCCACTCGGCGTGCAGGGCATCAGACCGCAACATGCCCCCCGCACCCCTCTCCTTCTGGCCACCCCTCTCCCTCACGCACGTAACGTCCTTCTCTAACCTGCTCCGAGCCCCGCCAACGTGACCCCGGCCTCTGCCCCATTCCCGCGTGGCCGGCGGGCTGTGGGCCCTCCCGCCACGCCTGGTGACCCAGCCTTTCCTCCACACCACACCCTCTGGGGAGCCCCTGGGCTTGCTACACAGTCCATGCGCTTGAAGCGATTCCTACTCTTAGCGCCTTACGGTCAGGGGATGTGACCTGTAACATCTAGTTTCAAGAATTTATTCAGTGGTCTTTGTGGACCCACAGATGCGTGTTCTCAACGAGCGCTGCACAGGCATTAAGAGAAGACTGTACTTCCCGCCGGGCACATGCTCCGCATCACGTGGAGGAGCTACGCTTCCCAACTGAACTGTCACATATCCTTATTTTGTTCACACTTAGTCTCATAGACTGATTTTGTTCCTTCTGCCCTATTTCACACTTAATATTGCTTTCATGTAACCACCGTCTCCTCTTTTATGCCCTTCTTTAATTTTGCTAGCACGGCCAAGTTCACCTCCATTCCCCCTTTTCTTTCTTGTTAATTGAAAAGTTATTCTTGCTTGCAATTCTGCGGTTCAATGTATCATATTCAGTATGTTATGAAGTAATCCAATAGGCTTTTTTTATTCCCTCTCCTGCCCACCACGACTTCCCAAACCCTTAGGTTTCTCTCAGAAACAATCCTTGGTTCTCAGCCATCCCTGGGTTTTCCCTCATATAAATATGTAAAAACTCTTCTGTTTCAAGAATCCTTACTTAAGCCTTGTGCACCATCTCCCCACTGGGACTTCCCTGGTTGTCCAGGGGTAAAGAATTCGCCTTCCAATGCAGGGCACGTGGGTTCGATCCCTGGTCGGGGAGCTAAGATCCCACGTGCCGCGGGGCAACTAATCCCGCGTGCCGCAGCTACTGAGCCCACGTGTCTTAACTAGAGAGAGAAAAACCCAATGCCACAAATAGAGAGAAGCTCGGGTGCCGCAACGAAAGATCCCGCATGCCGCAACTAAGACCTGATGCGGCCAAAATAAATAAAGAAAATAAATGAAATAAAAATTTAAAGAAAGACATATCTAGGACACTAGACTACAAGGCACCAAAACCTTTCTACATCCTTCTCCTTTTAGCTTTGTGGCACTCGCCCACCCTCCTATCAGCTCGGGACTCTCTGAACAAAGGCCAGGAGGGACGTGTCCTGCGGGCGGCTCCACCCCAGCTGGGACCCAGGCGCGCCGGCCAGCGGGGCGCACTTCTCACGTGTGAGCGGGTCTGGGTCCAACCGTATCTTTTTAAGCTCTCTGACCTCAACGAACGCGCATCTCCTCTGCGCTGACGCAGTGCAGGGACGCGGTAAATAAACACGCAAACACCGTTTCCGCCCTGAGCCCGGCTGCGAGACGCACCACTCTGTCAGGCGTGTTGAGGTACAGGTCCACCACGTAGCAGATGCGCTTCTCCAGCATGTGCGGCTCGTCGTCCGGGTACATGAGCCGCATAAACTCGGCGTTCTCCAGCGTCGCCAGGGTCAGCTGGCACAGGGCAGCCTGGTTCTCTTTGGCAGCAACATGCATGACGTTGTACCGACATCCTTCCTGGAACAAAACCACAGACTTTGGGCTTCACTTTCGTCACCGCAGTCTTGACGCTAAGGATGCTGGAAGCAGGCTTACCTGTACGATGGTCGGGTTGTCCCCCGAACCAATAAGATACCGGGGATTACTCCAGATAAGGTCGGAAAAGGTGTCTTCCTCTCCCTTCTCCACAGCTTTCCGAAGCTTGGCAGTGAGATCTTGCGTACGGGGACTTTTATAACTGTTCGCTCGCTCTTTGCTTGCTGTTTCTGAATCAGATAAGTACAGCCCGTCTGTTAAGAGACAGAATTTAAGAACATTTAAGTTCACATTTTCTCATCATCCACTATGCGCTTCACTGAGGGCAAGAAAAATCTTTCCCACAGAGGCTGACGATCTCCTTGTAGCGAAAAGTAAGAAACAAGATGATCCACAGCAGACGGACGTGTGTCCCAGCCCACGGCAGGGAGGGGAAGGCTCTGTGGAGAACGCGGGGGAGGAGCGGGAGGGCACGTGGTCAAGACGCCACCCACACTCGCCAGGGGCCTTCCAAGAGCCAGGAGCACCCCAGAAAGGCAGGGAGCCCAGAGGGACTTTTGCTGGCTGAACCACGACACCTGCGGAGGTAGGAAGGCTAGCTTGAGGAAGCTTCACCAAGTGTGGGGGCCTCTAAGCGCCCCAAATCACTCTGGCCTCCGTGAGGTGGCACACGGACTCTCAATCCAAGGCCAACTGTCTGCAAGGAGAGGCGCGTCCTCGGGAACCCCAGCCAGCCTGGGGAGCAGAGCAGCCGTGAGCCCACGGAGGGGAGGGGACCAGACGAGGCTGGGACGCCGGGGTTTTGTACGATGCTGACCACAAAGGCCCCTCACAAGAGCCCGGTCCTGAGCTGGGAGTGGCGCTGGCCAGCTCTCTGGCTGGACGGTTCAGCTACCGCAGAATCGTCGGCAGCCAAGCAGTGCCACAGCCCTACCTAGAAGGAGGTGTAGCTTCAGTGGGGGAAGTAGAAAGGTCTCAGCACCTAAAAAGGCCCTGAACCCAACAGGCCGCAGGGGGCAAGAGTGTGACAAAGGGGACAGAACAGAAGGCAACGGAGGCCCTTTCGCGGCTTCTCCCACGGTCCCCTCAGCAGCTGCCTGACCCACTTGGCCCCTGTCACCTCCACCCAGACCAGCCCACTGACCCACCCTCCTCCAGCTGCTCCATGGCCTGGGCCTCAGCTCTCTGTTCCCAGCAAACCGGGCTGCTCTCAAAGGTGGAGAGAACTAGTTACCAGGAAAGAGGGAACAAAATACCCAGGAGTAAATCTGACAGTAATGCCAGATGCGAACTGCTAGATAATTTACCTTTTAACCCACCACTGCTAAAGAGCGGCACTGTTTTCACAGGAGAAAGTGGTGAAGAGGTTTTGCTCGGAGAAGGGAAATAATCACAAGTTCCTCTAGCAAATTTCTCTGCATCCTCTCTGCTTGTAAAAGCCTTAAATCGGGATCCTTTGATCATTTTGACAGCTTGCAAGGCTTCCTTCTTGTCTTCATAAACGTGAATCCTTTCTGTGCGGGAAAAGCAGAGATGAGTAACTGCAGCCACCGTCACTTAATTCACACTTGAAGCCCTGGGTTTGGTAACTAACGACTGTTAGCCAGTGGTCTGGTTTTTCTCTTATTAATATTTCAGATTTTTAATCTTCAAGAAAAAAGGCTTTAGTTAGTGAAAAGAACACAATAAGTTTGATCATATGTATGTACATGGATATAAATGATACATATTTTGTACCTATATATTTAGTTTTTATATCCAAGGATAGTATTCCATACTAAAAAATAAAATTTATGGACCAACGATCTAAATAAAAATAATTTTAAAAAGTAAGTAAAAAACTATGACTAGGGACTTCCCTGGTGGTCCAGTGGTTAAGAATCTGCCTTCCAATGCAGGGGATGTGGGTTTGATCCCTGGTCGGGGAACTAAGATCCCACAGGCCGTGGGGCAACTAAGCCCGTGAGCCACAACTACTGTGCCCGCGAGCCACAACTACTGAGCCCGCGAGCCACAACTACTGAGCCCGCGAGCCACAACTACTGAGCCCACGTGCCTAGAGCCCGTGCTCCGCAACAAGAGAAGCCACCACAATGAGAAGCCCGTGCACCGCAACAAAGAGTAGCCCCCGCTCGCCGCAACTAGAGAAAGTCCGCACGCAGCAACGAAGACCCAATGCAGCCAAAACTAAATAAATAAATAAATTTATGTATTTATTTTTAAAAAAAGGTCAATAGGGCTTCCCTGGTGGTGCAGTGGTTGAGAATCCTCCTGCCAATGCAGGGGACACGGGTTCGAGCCCTGGTCTGGGAGGATCCCACATGCCACGGAGCAACTAGGCCCGTGAGCCACAATTACTGAGCCTGCGCATCTGGAGCCTGTGCTCCGCAACAAGAGAGGCCACGATAGTGAGAGGCCCGCGCACCGCAATGAAGAGTGGCCCCCGCTTGCCACAACTAGAGAAAGCCCTCGCACAGAAACGAAGACCCAACACAGCCATAAATAAATAAATAAATAAATAAATAAATATTAAAAAAAAAAAAAAAGGTCAATAGACATGACCAAGCAAATCATCAAATAAATACAAATAGACTACACCCGTATAAATAAGGTAACTGACGACAAATAGCAAGTGTTGATGAGGGTGTGGAGAAAAGTGAACCCTCCTGCACTGCTGGTGGGAATGTAAACTGGTGCAGCCGCTGTGGAGAACACTACGGAGGGTCCTCAAAAAGTTAAAAATAGAACCACCATGTAATCCAGCAATTGCGCTTCTGGGTATTTATCTGAAGAAAACAAAAATGCTAATTCAAAAAGATACATGCACCCCAATGTTCACAGCAGCATTATCTACAACACAATAGCCAAGATTTGGAAGCAACCTAAGTGTCCATCGATGGATGAATGGATAAAGAAAATGTGGTATGTATATATATACACAGACGCAGACACACAGACACACACACACACAAGAATACTACTCAGCCTTAAAAAAGAATGAAATCTTGCCATTTGCGGCAATATGGATGGACAAGGAGGGTATTATGCTAAGTGAAATAAGTTAGACAGGGAAAGATAAATACCATATGATTTCACTTATGTGGAATCTAAAAAACAAAACAAAGGAACAAACAAAACAGAAACTGAGTAACATACAGAAAACAAACAAGTGGTTGCCAGAGGTGGGTGGGTGGATTAACGGAAAAGGTGAGGGAAATTAAGAGGCACAAACTTCCAGTTACAAAATAAATGAGTCACAGGAATGAAATACACAAGGGGAAAAAGAAAAAAAAAAAAAAGGTAATAGACCTAAAACTAGATAGAGGTTTCCCTTATTTGAAAGACAAAAAGGGAAGTTTAATAACATGTAGTATGGTTGATGGAACAGAAACAAGACACCCGTTTTCTGTTTTTAGATAGATAAAAATGTACATTCCATATTGTACAGTAGAGAGACTGGAAAAGTTACTCTCTCATCCACAGCGAATGATAACACCTTTTGGAGGGCAGTAGCCCTCAAAGTTTTAAAAATGCATACCTTTTGACTGGACACTTATACTTACCAATTTTATAAAAATAAAAACAATGTACATACATACAGATTTTTTTTCTTAAATTTAAATTAAAATATATTAAAAATAAAAATAAGGTAAATTTATATATACGAATAAAACATAGTAAGTAGGGTCAGGAATGATACACAAAAGTACTTACTAAGTGGTTACTTCTACAGAGTAAGATTCCGGTGGGGAGGAAGAAATTTCACTTTTACTTTATAGACTATATATAAAATGTTAACATTATATATACTTTGTTTTACAAAAAGCAACTTCATTCTGATCAACATCAAGCTTTCATTACTTCTTTCCAATTCTATCTATTTTAGTCTTGTTTAAAATTACAATTCTTTAATGTTGAAAATTATTTATACCTTCATTGGCCATTTGCATTCATTAATATAAGAGGTGGTCAGGTTACAGTGAATTTAAAAAAAAAAAAAAAAAAGGAAAAAGGAGAAAGGAGGAGAGGGACTTCCCTGCTGGCGCAGTGGTTAAGAATCCACCTGCCAATGCAGGGGATGTGGGTTTGAGCTCTGGTTCGGGAAGATCCCACATGCCACGGAGCAACTAAGCCTGCGTGCCACAACTACTGAGCCCACGTGCCACAACTACTGAAGCCCGTGCACCTAGAGCCCGTGCTCCACAACAAGAGAAGCCACCACAGTGAGAAGCCCGCGCACTGCAATGAAGAGTAGCCCCCGCTCGCCGCAACTAGAGAAAGCCCGCGTGCAGCAACGAAGACCCAATGCGGCCAAAAATAAATAAATGAATGAATAAATAATTTATTAAAAAAAAAGGGAGGGAGATGGTTAATCAAAAAATGGAGCCAGCCCATAAATATTTGTACGTGAAGTATAGCTCCACAGAATCCAATTTTCTTAATTTCTAAAAATTTCTGTATAGATTTACAAAAAATTCAGGAGCATTCTATATAAAAATGCTAACAATGGTTAATTTGGAGTGATCAGATTATGGTGATTAAAGTCTTTCTTCTCCCCTGTAGTCTGTGATTTTCAAAACCCCTCTCCCCCTGCTGTCCACGCACCACCTGTGTAAGAACCACGGCGCTGGTCACGTTACCATTTTTCGCCGGGGCGTCCTCGTACGCTGGGCACACCCCGTAGTACAGAGGCGGCTCTGCAGAGGCCCGCAGCATGGCTCTGTGGCTGCCGACCCTGGCCGAGGCACTGAAAGGCACCGAGCGGGTCGCAGACGTCACGGCATCTTCCTCCGGAGGGTTCAAGCCCACACCATAACCAAAATCTCTGTCTTCAGAAAAGCTGACCCGCTCAGCCGGGCTCCCTACCGCCGACTTCACAACCCTTTGTGTGTCCTGGCCCAGGGCTGGGGCACCTGCAGCGGCGTGGTCGGGAGGGTGGGAAGGCAGTGTACCGTGCTCTAATAAAGACTGAGCCAATTTTTTCTCAAAAATAAACCTTGTGGTTGATGTAATGGGTCCACATTTCAATCCAGCTTTGATAATTTCTTCTCTAAGGTCATCTGGATTCAGGAGTTTCAATCGAGCCAAGATGGTATCCATTGTCATTTCACCTAGGCCCAAGACAACAAAAATCAATCTGATGGCTGTAAAGTACATCTTCTCTTAAACAAATTCAGCAAAGTTGCAGGATGCAAGATTAATGCACAGAAATCTGTTACTTTTTTATACACTAATAATGAACTACCAGAAAGAGAAAGTAAAAAATAAATCCCATTTAAAATCACATCAAAAAGAATAAAATGCCTAGGAATAAACTTAACCAAGGAGGTGAAGACCTGAACAGACATGTCTCCAAAGGAGACATACAGATGGCCAACAGGCACATGCAAAGGTGCTCAACATCACTAATTATTAGAGAAATTCAAGTCAAAACCACAATGAGATATCACCTCACACTGGTCAGAATGGCCATCATCAAAAAGCCTACAAATAATAAATGCTGGAGAGGGTTTGGAGAAAAGGGAACCCTCTTGCACTGTTGGTGGGAATGTAAATTGGTGCAGCCACTATGGAGGACACTATGGAGGTTCCTCAAAAAACTGAAAATAGGGACTTCCCTGGTGGTCCAGTGGCTAAGAAGCCACCTTCCAATGCAGGGGATGTGGGTTCAATCCCTGGTCAGGGAACTAAGATCCCACATGCCGCCAGGCAACTAAGACCATGCACTCTAGAGCCCTCGCGCCACAACTAGAGAGAAGCCTATGCACCGCAACGAAAGATCCCACATGCTGCAACAAAGATCCTAAGTGCTGCAATTAAGACCGACGCAGCCAAATTAAATATATAAATAGATAGATAGATACAACTACCATATGATCCAGCAATTCCACTCTTGGAAAGAAAACAAAAACATTAATTTGAAAAAATATGTGCACCCCAATGTTCATAGCAGCATTATTTACAATAGCCAAGACATGGAAGCAACCTAAGTGTCCATCAACAGATCAGTGGATAAAGATGTGGTATGTATACACAATGGACTACTACTAAGCTATAAAAAAGAATGAAATCTTGCCATCTGTGGCAATATGGATGGACAAGTAGAGTATTATGCTAAGTGAAATAAGTCAGAGAAGACAAATACTGTGTGTAATCACGTATGTGTGGAATCTAAAAAATAAAACTAGTGAATACAACAAAAAAGAAACAGACTCACAGATTTAGGGACCTAGTGGTTACCAGTGGGGAGAGAAGAGAGGGGAGGGGCAAGATCGGGGTATGGGATTAAGAGATGTCTATGTATAAACTAGACAAAGAACAAGGATAGATTGTACAGCACAGGATATTATAGCCATTATCTTGTAATAACTTTAACTTTTAATGGAGTACAATCTAAAAATACTGAATCACTATGCTGTAAACTGAACCTAATATGATATTGTAAATCAACTATACTTCAATTTTTAAAAAGTGGCAAAAACGCTGGCTTCAGGGAATTCCCTGGCGGTACAGTGGTTAGGACTCCATGCTTCCATTGCAGGGGGTTCAATCCCTAGTCGTGGAACTAAGATCCTGCAAGCCTCATGGCACGGCCAAAAAAAAAAAAAGCTGGCTTCAAAGTTTCATTTCAATCCACTATTTCCCCATATTCTTTGGAGTCTACGAACTTTCTATGAGAATTTTCATTAGGTTTTTGTTTCCGAATTTATAACAATCTAAACAAGATTAAGATAGGCAGTGTCTGGTTCATTTGGATAAGAATCTTACAGCCCAGTGCTGTGACACGATCTGATCACACCAACATTCTAGGGAGGTCAGCATGCTGGGGAAACAGGCACACCCATTAGTTGTCACTTGCAGTGTGATTAGGAACAAATCCCCAGGAAAGCAACTGGATAATATGCATCAAAACTCCAACTGCAGAAAGTTATCCTACAGATACATTTGCACTTTATTTCATAAGTGATGAGAAATTATGCAAAGACTTAAACAGAAGAGCATACAGATAGCTCCACAGTCATTTTGCTAATACTGAAAACAAACAGCTAATGTTTAACGTTTGGGGGGTTTCCCACATGCCTGGTTCTGTCCTAAGCACCCTGCCTGCACTAAATTATTTAAAATTCACGATAACTCCACATGGAGGTTTTTCACCATTGCTCACTCCTGCTTTACAGATGGAGATCCTAAATCAGAGAAGCTAAGTAACTTGTTCAAGTTATTCAGCCACCAAGCAAGAGCAGTTAAATCTATGGGGTACAGGTTTAAGCATGGTCAGCCAGAACTGGGGAGAAGGTAAGAAATGACGGGGTACAGGCCACTGCTGCAGTTAATGGGGCTGGAGATGAGTGCTCAGACTAGAGAAAAAGGATGTCTTGACCACAGATTAGATGCTGGGGTCGGGGGGGTGTCTGAGGGATTGCAGTCAGCCTACGATAATACCTAGATCTCCAGCCTAGATGCTTAGAAAGAGATTCTACCCAAGGCAGGGAATATGAAAGAACAAATGGGGATTTAGGCGTTGAGCATTAGAAACACCCACTGCATATCAAGTGGGCATTTTGATTTTCAAGTCTGAGATTCAGAAGATAAGAAGCTCAGAGTGAGAAAAACAGCTCTGGGAGTCATGAGCCCATAGGCGGTGGTTATAACCCAGGGATAACAAGGAACACACAAAAGGCCAGTAAGCCGAGAATGGGATCTGAGTAACAACAAAGATTGAAAGACAGGTGAGGGACTTCCCTGGTGGCGCAGTGGCTAAGAATCTGCCTGCCAATGCAGGGCACACAGGTTCAAGCCCTGGTCTGGGAAGATCCCACATGCCGCGGAGCAACTAAGCCTGCGTGCCACAACTACTGAGCCCACGTGCCACAACTACTGAAGACCGCGCGCCTAGAGCCCGTGCTCCGCAACAAGAGAAGCCACTGCAATGAGAAACCTGCCTGCCGCAACGAAGAGTAGCCCCCGTTCACCGCAACTAGAGAAAGCCCGTGAGCAGCAATGAAGACCCAACACAGTCAAAAATAAATAAATAAAATAAATAAATTTATTTAAAAAAAAAAAAAAAGAAAGACAGGTGAGAAAGAAGAGAAACTCGAAGAGGCGATCAAGAAAGAATTGGACATGTTAATACTGTGTATCAGTGAAGCTAGAGTAGTGGGTTTTAGGAGGTGTTTACAGATGAAATGATAGGGTATCCCAGGATTGGCTTTAAATTACTCCAGGAGAGCAAAACAGAAGGGGCAGTGACAGATAAAACAAGACTCACAAAATACTAATACCTAATACTTGCAGCTGGATGATGGAAATGTCTGCATATTTCTTTTTTAGTAACTTTTTATGATACCACCCTCCCCCCACTCCAAGATTTCAAAAATGGCTATTACTTATTTTAAACAGTGAATGTATTGCACAGCCCCCTCTAGAGCTGCCAAAGAACATGAAGGGGGAGGCCAACTGACCACAGGATTCCACTCAGGGAGCACCCCTAAGGGTAGTCTCTGAATATTGGGTATAAGGGCAACAGAAATGATAAGGAACTGATAAGAAAGGTACAGGACAGGCTGAAGCCACACGCAAGGCAAAGTCTGAGGGGTAGGGGCGACTGGGGCAGATGCTAGGAATTAACAGAGAGGAATCCACCCGATCCTGATAATATTCTCTTCTGCATACCGTCTCTGTGTGTTTACTCAAAAGCTACCTTTTTTTCCTATTTATTTATTTACTTATTTTCGGCTGCGCTGGGTCTTCGTTGCTGCGCGCGGGCTTTTTTCTAGTTGAGGCGAGCAGGGGCCACTCTTCGTTGCAGTATGCGGGCTTCTCATTGCAGTGGCTTCTCTTGTTGCGGAGCACGGGCTCTAGGCACGCAGGCTTCAGTAGTTGTGGCATGCGGGCTTAGTTGCTCTGCGGCAACTGGGATCCTCCCAAACCAGGGCTCAAACCCGTGTCCCCTGCATTGGTAGGCGGATTCTTAACCACTGCGCCACCAGGGAAGTCCCGAAAGCTACCTTTTTAAGATAGGCTAGTCTGAGGGGGTTCTGTCCTTGTAACCAAGCAAGCCCTAAATGGAACAATTACATTACATTATATCACTAACTGGGTGAGCTTGGGCAAGTTATGTAACTCTAAGCCACAGTTTCCTCATCTATAAAATGGACATAACAGCTCTGCCTCTTAGCTTGTAATGAGAATTAGATAAAATAATGGATGTGTTTGACACTGACAAATTATCCATTAATGTCAGTTAGGGCTATGAAGTTATCGAGTAATACAGGCTTATCAGCCTTGGAGAATACATAGTATGCTAGAAAGTCAACTTGAATAAAGACAAACATGTACACTCTGTTTCTAATTTTTTTTTTTTTTTTAATTTTTGGCTGCATTGGGTCTTTGTTGCTGTGCGCGGGCTTTCTCTAATTGCGGCGAGCGGGGGCTGCTCTTCCTTGCGGTGCATGGGCTCTCGGCACGCGGACTTCAGTAATTGTGGCACATGGGCTCAGTAGTTGTGGCTCGCGGGCTCTAGAGCGCAGGCTCAGTAGTTGTGGCACACGGGCTTAGTTGCTCCGCGGCATGTGGCATCTTCCCGGACCAGGGCTCGAACCTGCGTCCCCGGCATTGGCAGGCAGATTCTTTTTTTTTTTTTTTTAATTTTATAGCTACTTTTATTTTTATTTATTTATTTATTTTTGGCTGTGTTGGGTCTTCGGTTCGCGCGAGGGCTTTCTCCGGTTACGGCAAGTGGGGGCCACTCTTCATCGCGGTGCAGGGACCGCTCTTCATCGCGGTGCGCGGGCCTTTCACTATCGCGGCCCCTCCCGCTGCGGGGCACAGGCTCCAGACGCGCAGGCTCAGTAGTTGTGGCTCACGGGCCCAGCTGCTCCGTGGCATGTGGGATCTTCCCAGACCAGGGCTCGAACCCGTGTCCCCTGCATTAGCAGGCAGATTCTCAACCACTGCGCCACCAGGGAAGCCCCGGCAGGCAGATTCTTAACCACTGCGCCACCAGGGAAGCCCTGTTACTAATATTCTTAACACAATATACAAGTATCTGCTCATGTGTGGAAAAGAAACAAAGGATAAAGCAGAAAATAATGAGACTGCTTAGCTTCAGGGGAGGGTGTGAACCAGACAGGAAGGACAGAGGGCAGGGGAGAGCAGCACTTCTGAATACGCCTTTACATGTTCTGACTTTTAGAAGCATGTTTGATTCACATACACAAAAAATACGTAGATAAACAAATAGATAGGGGGAGACCCCCAAGTGGAATACAAACCAAAACAAATTCGCTCAAGGGTTTTACAAGTTAGTATCATGAGTGGGGGAGAAGGAATGTACTGACTGAAAGATAACACATGACCACATCCTGTAAGGGTAAAGACAGAGGAAGGACAGACACTATACTCTAGCTGGCAGGTGGGTTTTCACAGTGGTAGAGGCGAGCAATTCTGAAGCTATCTTCTGTGTGCTCTAGGAACCAGCAAATAATTGTATATACTGTGGCTAATGAGAGCCAGGCTCCTCACTGAGAAGGGAGAAGCCCTCAGCAAACTTCTGTAAAGGGCTGGGGAGTAAATTTTGAGTCTTTGTGAGTCAAAGCCCCCCCCAAACACTCAAGAAGAGCCACAGAAGGAAGAATATGGCTGTGTTCCAAAAACAGGTGCGGGCAGGATCTGGCCCGTGGGCGACAGTTTGCTGACCCTGGGCTGGAATTAGAAGTGTCTGCCAGACCTCCATCCATTGACTAATAGACAGACAGAGGTGTAAAGGTACAGGTATAGGAAACTGAGGTAGGTCTGCAGACTGGATAATACTTCCTGGCTTTCCTACTTGTAGTGATTATGTAAGATACAAACGTTGGGGAACCTAAGTGGATGTATACAGGATTTCTTCAACTCTTTATTTTGTAATAATAATAAACACAATAAGTTGAAAAACAGTACAGAGAGGTCCTGTGGACCCATCACGTGGCTCCCCTCAGTAGCACACCGTCAACACTGCAGCGCGTCATCCACACCTGGCAGCTGACCCTGACGCAGCATAGCGAACTACACCGCGGCCTCACCAGGTTCTGCAGTCACTCTCCTCTTGTGGGTCTTTGTATGTAATTCCATGATCGTTTATCACACGTATAGCTTCACATGGACATGATCAGTTCCCGAACTGTTCCATCACCACAAAGATCTCCCCCCTGCTGACCCTTTACTAGCACATCCAACCTCCGCCACGGTCCCCTACCCTCGGCAACCACTCATTTGTCCTCTGTCATTACAATACTTTTGTTTCAAGAATGTTACGTACACTACAGACTTTCTGAGACCGGCTTTTTTCACTCAGCGTAATGCCCTTGAGCTCCACGCAAGTTGCTGATGGATCAATAGTTCTGCCTCACTGCTGAGCGGCATTCCACAGCTCGAAGGTGCCGGTTTTACCATGCACCCCTCGAAACACATCTGGGCTGTTTCCAGTTTCTGGCAATTACAAATAAAGCTATAAACAATCGCATATAGGTTTTTGCGTGAAAATAAGTTTTCGTCCTTCTAGGATAACGCCCAGGAGTGCAGTACAGGTTCAACTATTTGAGAAACCGGCAGTCTGACCTCAGAATGGCTGCACCTTTAAAATTTATACCAGCAGTAAATGAGACCCAGTTTCTCAGCATTTCCACCAGCATTACGAGATGTCGTCGGTATTTTTTATCTTAGCCATTCTCATAGGTGTGTGGTGATACCTCATTATAACTTCGATCTGTATTTCACTACTGGATGGTGATGTCGAACATCTTTTCACATGTGTTTACTTGCTCTGTACTAATGACTTAGAAATGAAAGCTAAAAATTAAAAAAGAATTTAATGAATAAGACACCCCAAACTCTAATCTCTTAGCCCCAGACCCCACTGGCCTCACACGTCCTTTAGCTTTAGGGTCTGCAAGCCTTTCGACTCGGGCGTCCTGCGCTGGGTTCTCTGGCCCAGTGTCGACAGTGTAACTGGACAAATGAGCATGCTGTTTCCTAAAAGTACCACCTGAAACTTTCTTAAGAGGATGAGAGAAGGTAGGACAATCAGCATCTCAACAGGTTGGAAGGCAAGCTGGACCTCGTGTCAACAGGCCTACGTCCCCACCTGGCTTCTGCCTCGGACCTGTGTCATCTCTGCCAAGCGGGACCTTCCCGGAGCCTGTTTCCTCAGCTGTAAAAACTAAGTCACCCATAAGGACGGCTTTCGCCCTGAGAGTTCAAGGTGGGGTCATCAATTATGCTTTCTGCTCATAAAATTTCATCTTCTTATCAGGGTACTTGAGGAGCTCTTGCTTATCCTCCAAAAAGAAACCAGACTTGCGGGTAAGAGGGTGAATGTAAACTGAACGAAGGCGCGTTCCGGATGCGCGCAGGGCGCACACGGTCTTCTCAGTCAAATCAGGGGCTCAAACCAGCAAAACTGCGCACAGACGCGGCACCCGGGCTCCCACGCTCACCGCTCTCCCACCGTCTGTGCGCGGAGGACTCGTGACTTTTACTCCAGGTCTTTTCCCAGAACCCCCGACTCAGGCCGGGGACGGGAGCCCCGGGAGGCGGGAGGGGAAGGGTGCGGAAGCCCGGGGCGCCCGGGCCGGGGAAGAGGGGGCGAAGGATCCAGGCCGGGGAGGGGCGCGGGCCCACCGGCGGACCGGCCTTACCTGGATCAGGGACTGGGCCCGCGGCCGCGCAGGGCGGCGGGTCGGGGGGCCCGCTCCGGCCCAGGCCCCGCGGCCGCCTGTCCAGCCGCCGCACCAGCCACCGCACCGCGATCAGCAGCACCGAGGCGCCCAGCAGCTCCCAGGCCAGCGCCGCCCACTCGGCTGCCGCCAGCCGCGGCCACAGCATCGCCGCCGTTCGCCCTGTCGCCGCCGCCGCCGCTGCCCAGGTCCGCCCGCCCGAGGACCCCGCGTGCCGGGCTGCCCGCGCCACTGCCTGACGGTGCTGCGCCCGGGGGCGGCCGGCGCGGGGCCGGGTCTGCACGCGCGAGACAGGGCGCTCGCCTCCGCGCCCGGTGGCCCGACGGAGGAGCGCGGCCGCAGCCCCTGCAGGCGCGGGGCCGGTGAGGACGCTGTCAGGCAGTGGCGCGGGCAGCCGGCACGCGGGGGTCCTCGGGCGGGCGGACGGCCCCCCGGGGCGGGTCCAGCGGTCCCTGAGGCCCGGGGCGGGGTGCCCGGGGGAGGGATCGTCCTGGGCGGGCCTCGGGGCGCGGCCGTGCGGTCCGCGAGGATGCCGCGCTGGGGCTTCAGCCCGCAGGCTGGCCGGGCCCGGGTTCCGGTCGCGGCGGGACCACAAATGAACCGCTCCGGTTTCCCTGGAAACGACCAGCTTTGTGTTGCGCTGGATGGAAACGCGGCTGCTTCGGCAGGTCAAAGCGACCAAGATCCTACAGGCGAACGTCGGGTATGTTACTCTCACGGACACACTTTCAAACAGCAGAGGTTCTGACAGCTTGGGATTCTAGAGAACGAGTTTCTCCGCCGAAGCAAGCCGACTTTCCAGCCGCAGCGTGACTCCTGTTAACTTTGCAGCAGACTCGTCTCTGCGTCTGGCTTATCGGGCTCGGATTACTCTCTTAGCCGGAGTAGGTTACTTTCTCACCACCCTAGCCCTGGGGGCTTCCCAGAAACGGATGCACAGCTGTACCTAAGGTGTCAGGCTCCACGCTGTGCGACCCCATTCACTGGACGTTCACGCAAAGGGACAGGCAGGGGAGTGGTCGCCGCGGGCGGGGGAGGGGCTGACTATAAAGTGGCTTAGGGAATTTTAAAGACTGCTGGAAGCTTTTGTCTTAATTGTGGTGGTGTCACACAACTACATATGCTTGTCAAAACTCTCAGGCATGTACAATAAAAAGGGTGAATTTTACTGTGTAATTTATACATTAACTTTTTAAATAGAAAAAAACCTAAAGAAATAAAAGTGACATCCTTGGTTAAAAAAAATTGGATGGTACTAACAGTCAATTGAGCACAACAGAAGAATCAGTGAATTTGAGGATGGGTGAGATGCAAATTAAACCCACAACGATACTACTTTACACCCACCAGAATGATTCAAATTAGAAGACTGACAGTTTCTAATTTTGGTGAGAATGTGGGGCAGTTTTATAATTCTCATACACTGCTGGTAGGAGTGTATAATGAGCCAACCACTTTGAAAACTATGAGGCAGTTTCTTGTAAAGTTAAATGTAGGCCTCCCTATGGTTCAGCAGTGCAGCCCTAGGTGTAAAAAAGAAAGTTCACAGAATGTTCATAGCAGCTTTATTCATAATAGCCAAACGAGAAACACCCAGGTGTTTGGATAAGCACCATAAGAATGGATAAACAAATTTGGAATCGTCATATGATAATCCTACGGAGGTTTATTATTAGCAACAAGGTGGCTGAATCTGAAAACCATGCTAAGCAAAAGAACTCCACACAGAAGTGGGAAGGCAAAGCTTATGGTGATAGAAATCAGAACAGGGGTTGCCTCTGAGTGGGGTGGTGAGCTGGGAGGGACATGAGGGGACTTTCACTGTGAAAGAGACGCTCTGCATCTTATTGCGTTGATAGTAATACAGGTACACATTGGTTGACATTTGTCAAAACTCACCAGAATATACACTTAAAATCGGTGCCTATTTTAGTGTAAATTTTGTCTACATTTAAAAAGGAAGAGGGGCTTCCCTGGTCGTCCAGTGGGTGGGACTCTGCGCTCCCAGTGCAGGGGGCCGGGGTTCGATCCCTGGTCAGGGAACTAGATCCCACATGCATGCTGCAACTAAGAGCCCGCATGCGGCAACTAAAAAAAGATCCTGTGTGCCACAAGTAAGATCCAGCGCAACCTAAATAAATAAAGGAAGAGCAAGCACCATGTTAGAATGAAATCTTACCATTTGTTGTTTTTAATTTCTAAGTACCTGAGAACAGACCTCAGTCCCAGCAGCTCCCCCGTCTTGACCTTTCTATGCATCTGTGCCACTGTGAAGTGGTGAGTGCCAGGCCCTGGGCAGACCGCCCCTGCCTGCTGGGTGACTATAGGTGGGTTCTTTCATCTCCCTGTGCTTCAGTTTTCTCAGGGGTAACATGGGGGTAACTGCACCTGTCTCAGAGATGAGGATTAATATGTGCCAGGCTCTTGGTACAGAGCAAGGTGAGGACTTCATAAACGTTAGCTGTATTACCACTTTCATACTTCAAAAAACATAAAAGTTGTATATGTATACATCCCTTTCAAGGGTAGCAGGGTCAGCCCCCATCACGAGGGATTTTGTTACAGTAACCATAAATCCCAGGAATTCAGAGCACGGGACTGATCTGAGAGACTGTGTGCTGTGATAGAGGCTGCTGCCAGGAGCATCCGTCCTCTTGGTAACAGAAACTCCCAGCTGGAGCCGGACACACTGCTACAAACACACATCCTGTGGCCTGGTGACTCAGTGGAGGCAACAGACGGTGTACACAGCTAGTGAGTGACACCCTTGAACGAGGGTATGCAATGTGCCTTCCCAGACAGTAATAAGTGGGACCTGGAGCAGCTGTCCTAGGCCACAGATGGGACTGGAGGTTAGAAGGCACTTGTGTCCTCGGCACCAGAAGCTGCCCTCATCAGTCCCGTTTTTCTGCTTGGGCTGTTACATGAAAGAGAAACTTCTCTCATTTAAGCCATTGAATTTTGGGGTCTCATAGCAGCTTTACCAGCCTAACCAGTATCTTAATACCACGATTTTCTGTGGAATCCAGCTAACAATAGGTATTCTATTATGGCTGGATTCTCCTCACCACCATCTAATGCAGTCTGCACTCCATTAAACAAGACTGGGATAAAGGCAGGGTGGGGGGAAACACAATTCCACTATTAAGAAGCCAACCCTGGGCTTCCCTGGTGGCGCAGTGGTTAAGAATCCGCCTGCCAATGCAGGAGACACGGGTTTGAGCCCTGGTCCGGGAAGATCCCACATGCCGCGGAGCAACTAAGCTTGTGCGCCACAACTACTGAGCCTGCGCTCTAGAGCCCGCGAGCCACAACTACTGAAGCCCTCATGCCTAGAGCCTGTGCTCCGTGCCGAGAAGCCACCGCGATGAGAAGCCGGAGCACCGCATCGAAGAGTAGCCCCTACTCCCCGCAACTAGAGAAAGCCCGTGCACAGCAACAAAGACCCAACGTAGCCATAAATAAGTTAATTGCTTTAAAAAAAAAAAAAAAGCCAACCCTACAGATGGCCAACAAACACATGAAAAGCTGCTGAACATCACTAATCATTAGAGAAATGCAATTCAAAACTACAATGAGGTATCACCTGACGCTGGTCAGAATGGCCATCATAAAAAAATCTACAAACAACAAATGCTGGAGAGGGTGTGGAGAAAAGGGAACCCTCTTGCACTGTTGGTGGGGATGTAAATTGGTGCAGCCACTATGGAGAACAGTATGGATGTTCCTTAAAAAAGTAAAAACAGAACTACCATATGACCCAGCAATCCCACTACTGGGCATATACCCAGAAAAAACCACAATTCAAAAAGACACATGCACCGCAATGTTCACTGCAGCACTAGTGACAATAGCCAGGTCACGGAAGCAACCTAAATGTCCATCAACAGAGAAATGCATAAAGAAGATATGGTACATATATGCAATGGAGTATTAGCCATAACAAAGGACGAAATTGGGTCATTTGCAGAGACGTGGATGGACCTAGAGACTGTCATACAGAGCGAAGTAAGTCAGAGAAAAATATTGTATATTAAAGTATATATGTGGAATCTAGAAAAATGGTATAGATGTATTTGCAAAGCAGAAATAGAGACACAGACGTAGAGAACAAGGGGAAAGGAGGGTAAGTGATGAATTGGAGAGATTGGGCTTGACACATATACACTATTGACACTATGTATAAAATAGATAACTAATGAGAACCTACTGTATAGCACAGGGAACGCTACTCAGTGCTCTGTGGTGACCTAAATGGGAAGGAAATCCAAAGAAGGGGGGACATATGTGTACATATAGCTGATTCACTTTGCTGTACAGCAGAAACTAACACAACATTGTAAAGCACCTCTACTCCAATAAAAATTAATTAAAAAAAAAAAAAGCAGCCAACCCTATACTGGCCACTACTCACCTGTGAGGTAGAAATGAGAGAATTTGAGATGTAAACCCCTGCAGGGAGAAGTGGATTTCCACGAATGAAGAAGAATTAAGTTTAGGAGAACTGACAGTCTTTTGGGAAAGGAGCAAGTTTAATCTAATTCCTGATGGCAGTTTGTCTCCTAACTCCCCTTCTGACCCCAGATCACGAGAGGGCCAGGGTCCGAGTCACCCCGGAGATTGAGTGGGGGGGTCTAGTTTCACACGTATTGTGAATAGCCTTCAATGAGACGAGGAAAAGTGTGTATGCTGTCACACATGGTGGGGGTCTGGTCGGGAAAGCAGCCCATCCCAGGTGATTCAAGAGAGGAAGTGCAGCCCTGCGAGTGACAAGGGACGGCCACAGCAGGAAGCCACCGAGATCCTCGGCAGAAGGCAGGACGGAGCCCAGAGATGGCAAAGATGCAGCCACTGAGGAAGCTGCACTGGCAAGGGAGCCTGGACATTACATTTGCAGAGTAGCAAAGGGGTTATTTTACACAAAGCTGTCAGGATCTTGCAGAATTTTAAGAGGTCTTAAAGGGCATTTATTCCTAATTCATGGAAATGCTCTGTGAGCAGTGTTTGGTTGACTATATGCAACCACCATTTCTATAGCAAATTAGCACGGAAGGAAACCCAGTTGGTGTTTGTTCACATGTCTCTTTCCAGTTACCGAACTAGGCTAACTGAGGCTCACTGTCAATGAAATCCACCGGCCGAGTGTTCCCCCTGCCCCGATGCCCTGTAATCTAGTAGGAGAAACAGGGACTCTCCAGAGATAACACTGCTGAAAAGAAACATGATGTGAAATGGTATAAACTTACTTCCATATCTGTAAGTGCACACAGGTTCAAGGGTCATTTGGGGTTGGGATCAGGGAAGGTTTTACGAAGTTGACCCAGGTCTGTTTTCTGCTCACTTGCCGCATCCCTAGGGGACAGTCTGCTGGGCCAGAGTCGCCTACCTGCGACAGCCCACACCCCTCCCCAGCTGCAATGACTGCACAGTGGGAGCGTCCCATGTGCCCCAGTGGGGTATTTACACCTAGGAACCACCAAACGCTGCGAATCAGGCTTCTTCCCCCTGCGGAGCTGCTCTGAGACAGCTCCGGGCACAGTGAGCGCCAGCCCCAGCCTCAGACACGTGCTCAGTGAGCAGAGACAAGGCACGGGCAGCTCAGGGCAAGCGAAGCGGGCAAGACGTCCGAGCAAGGCCAGGGCACTCCTGGCCTGTCGTGGGCACTCGGACTGGCCAGGAGAGGCCGAGTCACATGGCAGGAACAGGTCACCCCAGTCTCCAGAGGCTTGAGCGGACAGGTTCATCGCTTGCTCCCATCTGCCGGCCACCGTGGGTCAGCCGCTGGCACTGTCCCTCAGGTAGGTGCTCACGCTGACCAGAGCACCGGCCGAGGCCGAGGCTGTCGCCGTGCGGGCGGGCTTCGCGGCAGCCGGTCAATGCCGTGCACCGTCTCGCCGGCTCGCGGAGCTGTGCCTGCCGCCCCGCAGCGCGCGTCTGCGTCCCGGGCGAGTGCTGGCGGGGCCTGCAGAGCCCAGCCAGTGCACGCGGACCAGCTAAGAAGAGAAGCCAGCAGGGCTGCTCCTGGCCAGACGGTGGCGGGCCGGGAGGCTGAGCCACGTGCGTGGCACTCGGGCCACCGGAAGGACCAGCAAACGCGTGCTCGGGCGGCAGCGGGAGGGCGACGAGCCCGAGGGCTGGACAGCGTGAAGGGGCCGCCCCCACGGCTGAGCCAGGCTCCGGCCGACGCAGAGAAAGGCGGGGCGCGGAACAGAGACAGGGAAGGAGCCGTGGGCCGGGCTGGGCCAGCGAGAATGGTGCCGAGGGCGGGAAACCCTGAGGGTTAGAGACCAGGGGACTGTATCGCGATCAGAGTCAGTCAAAGGAAGGGACTCTCTTCTGGATGGAAATGAGGCATTCAGCTTTCAACACACCAAGGCTTAAGCACCGGGAAAATCGCTCCAAAGTGTCCACCAGGTCTTTAGAAATGCACACGGAAAGCTCACAGACAAAACAAAGGCCCTGAGACCCCAGGAGCCGAGAATTACCCCCGAGTGGAGCCTCCTCCAGCAAGTGCCAGACCAGGCGAAGGAGGGCCGAGCGTGCAAACCTCGAGGTGCTTCCAGCCCGACCCAGAAGCACGCTGTTCGGGAGCGGGGTGCCCACTCCACCTGGGGACGGGCTGGGGTGTGAGAGGGGGCCTGGCGCAGAAGCGCCGCCCTCCGCACCCCACCAAACAGGCAAAGGGGTCAGCAGCCCAACGTCACATCTCCTGCGTTTCCAGGGAAGAGGCATTGCCAAAGAAGGCTGCTTACGAGAACCCGCAACACTCTTCGTGACGTGAAAGCTGGCATGAAGGCAAGCAGAAGAATTCCAATAAATGCCGCTTCTGGTGCGGGCAGTTACTGATTGCTAAGAATTCCTCATTGAGGGAAAGGCTCGGAGACTCTCCCAACAGCTATCACGCTTGTCTACCACACTGGACGGCGGCGGCATAAAGAATCCTACTTCTGTCCCCACCTAGTCGGCTGCAGGACGGATGAGACCGCGTGACCGGGAGGGCTGAGACCAAGTCCTCGGCCTCACACTCAGCGTGCATTTCTGCCCACACTCGCGCCCCCTCTGAGCCGGGAAGCAGCTGCCCGGGAGTCTGCACCTGGACCACTCCGGTACCACCCACCGCACAACCGTTAAGAGGGTGCAGCACAGAACATCTATCCGACGAAGGAGACGCAACTTAAAAATAAACCCATCAACTCGTTAGTTCAGCGCCTGCAAATGTTTAGCAGCTTTACAGGAAAAGGAAAAAGGTCCGATACATATAATCACCCTCTGCATGATTACTGTAGGAAAGAAAATTTGCATCCTCAGTACTTCAGGAAGTTAAGGCCACAAAAGGAGGCGGTCAGAGCATCTTCATTTAGGTCTGGGTGGTACACGTAATACCTGACCCTTGGTTATAGAAGCTCACGAGGTGGAGACACAAGAACACATGTGTCCAACCCACCACAAAATCGAATTCTGTGACCACTGGTTTACTGCTCCTTTTCTGTACGTTTTTTACCACGCTGGTCAAATGATAACACTTAACTGAAGAATGTGCATCCGGTCTACTCTCGCTGATCAAAAATGAAGTACGGATGAAGAAGGCAGGTGAGCCTGGAGAGCCACAAGGCTGCGCCGCGGAGTCACGGCCCCACTGCTGCAGGCCAGGGACAGTCAGTGGAGGCCGGGGGCTGGACGACGCTGGAAGCACGCGTGCAGCGCGTCCGCAGCCTCGGGCGCGGGTTCCCTGTGAAGGAGCGTTACTCCTGTGAACGCTTCCCACCTCCGTACTTACTGGCGTGTGGTGACAAGTGAAGTGCGGGGGAAGAAGGAAGAAACATGGCGAGACGCTACACTCCTGCTGTGGCCAAAAGCAGCCACAAGAAGTGAGATTTCACAGCCATGTGAAACTCTGGCAGAACAATAAAATTCTCTTAAGTTATCTGAACAGAGCTGGTAACAACATGAGATAAAAGTTACTCCCAATTATGACAAAATATATATATGAAAATGAAGGCACCCCAAGGAAATATAAAAATCTTTAACAAAAAATAGTTTATTGCACAAAATTCAAGGAATCCCCAAGCACACTTAAATTTATAAAAAACCAACATGCTTTTTAAAGTTACAATTCATTGTGCATGGTGACACTTTTCCCCTGAATAGCCCCAACCTGAGGACTCCCTTTTAATGAGGAAATTTTTATTAAACATGAATAACTTAAAACCACCGAGTCTTCTAGATCCTCTGAAGCATTCCCGTCAAGGATCCTATCGTAACCTGAGACCACCAAACACTGAGAGGCACCCTGCGGGGAGTGAGTGAACTTGAGTGAGGCCCCGAGACTCTCACAGGCCCCGCCCTGTGCACATCACGGCCCCTGGGGATGCTCCAGGACATTTCTCTTTCAGATCCGCTGGTCCCTTTCACTACTAGCAATCTTTACACACAACATTTAATTTTCGTTAAAAAAATACTCAGAGAAGTAGGAATATATGTCACGGTGCCCTTGCAGGCCCATGGCTTTTGCAGTATCCCTATACCAAGAAAAGTCTTTAAACTGAGGAGGATTTTCCTAACGCAGCATTCCACAGGCTGTCTTCCTCGAGGCCCACCCTGGCACCTGGACCCCAGGCCAGAGTGTGAGCCAGTTTCACATCTCATCAAAGACACTGCCTGTTACACCTTCCAAATAGTAGAACAAAGGCATGTAAATCTAAAAGATCCGTGGCATCTATCTGATGTGTACCGTGGAAGAATCAACAACAACCACTCGCAGTAAGTTATTTTTGGAACATAAGAAAATCAAGTCATAACATCACGAAGTGTCCAAGCTGACATGCTCTCCAGTGCGGACACGACATACAGGATGAACAACATACACAAATACAGCGCAACAGCAAATGTGTTTCTACACGTGCTCCAGAGTTGACTGCTGTTTTCCGTGAGGAAGTTCCTAATTCCCACTTCTGCCCACAGTGGAAGAATATTTCAAACGCTGTTCACTAAAGAATCAAGCTCTGGGAGACAGGAGCACCAGTAAAGCCCCTCAGAGTAAAAACCCGCAGCAAACCAAGAGCAGGCGATTCAGTCCAACCTCCCCCTTCAGGGTGATTTGTTAAGGAAGCCTGGACACAAGGGCCCCTGATTGGGAACTACAGGCCAGACGTGACAGCACGAGGGGCACACACAGGACACGGGGGTGGGGGGCAGCCAGAGCGCTCAGGCCAGAGGCAGGCCGGGCGTGCACAGAACTAGAGGATGAAGCTGGCACAGGATGACAGCAGGAGCCCAGACGAGGCGCTGCTGCTGGAGGCGCTGCTGCTGGAGGCGCACGCACACACGCACACGTACACGTGCACATACACACGCACACACATGTACACGCGCGCACACGCACGCACACACACGGAGGGTGACTCGACAAAGGAAAAAGGGGCGGGGAACAGAGATTGGCTTTCTCTTGATGGATATACTCAGGATTCCTTTATCCTTTCCTAAGGAAGAAGATATACTGTGATTTTTCTGGAAGACCTCAGCAAGGAGAGAGAAAGCAGCTACACAATGAGGCTAAGTGTGATTTCTTGGCTCTAAAATTAAAACAAAAGATATTGCAGCCAAAATAAATAAGAACATAAATTACCATTTTTCTTTTCCAATGGTACGAAAACAATTTTGTCAAAAACGATTTCCAACTTAAAATGAAGAGTAGAATAAAGTTTTCAAGTATAGTTTCCAAGATTAACCCTGTACAAATGATATACATATTTTAGAAGTTCCAATACTTGCTGGGGAATTTTTTTAAACACTAAACATCTTTGTGATTAATGCTACTTTAATCTTATCAATTAACCTTCTAACAGCATACTGTGAGAGAACACAAGCAGATTAAAAACACCATGCTGTTTTCTCCACAAGAGAGACCCAGGTGATGTGGTGACACGAGCGTGTCTGGCCTTATCAGTAACACCGCAGACTTCATCTTCAGACCAGCCGACCTGCACAGGGGGCCACAGAGACCCGTTCTCTCTCTCTCTTCTCTAACTTGGAACAATAAACATTATTTTAGATCATCTTAGCAAACTAGGGGCAAGCTTACAAACCTCAAGTCTCACAGTCACTCTAGGCGGGACCTCACACACTTGGGGTGTCTGATTTCAAATAAACCTCAGGAGACCCTCTCATGCTGACCTGCCCCTTTCGCTGCTCTCCAGATGAGAGGGTCAAGGGCCTTCTCACCCTTCTGAAGGCTCTCACCACAGAGAGGCCAGCCTATCTCTTGACGACCACACAGGCGCTGGTGGACACTGCCACACAAGGGCAAAGAAGTGTGAGGCCTGGGGAAGCCCTGCTCCCTGGTTTGGAGCCTGCGGGAGCCCTGGCCCTGCTCCTCCTCCTCGCTTCCCCTCCCCTCCTCTCTTGAGGCCTCTCCCCACGCCTCACACGTCAGGTCAGCATGTGCTGACCGTGGTGTCTATGTGGGCGTCCTGGTGGCCATCAGGCCTGCCCGGGGGTCGGTCACGGTGAGCAAGGCCATGCAGGGCCAGGGGTCAAACAGGTGGGCGTTGTGCACTCATGGCAAGGAAAGACCCTCAAAATAAAGTGAAACTAAAATAACAAAGAACTTCTGCCTAAGAATATTTGGCTTTAGAAGGTAAATAAAATAATTACATTTCTTAAAACATAATTTTCTGACATTCCTAAATCCTACACGTATGTTACTTCCTAACTGCAGATTTTCAAAAGGCAATCAATAAAAAGACAATTTGGGTCATTCTTAAATAATATGAGCATATACTTTTTAAAGATTAGATTATGATTTCCGGTATTTATATACACGTTCTGTGGAGAGATGGCTATTGAAAACAGAACAAAATAAAATAAGAACCAAAGGTGCAAACGAAGTCTCACTCCTGCAGGGAGGAAAGCTCTTTCTGAATCAGACAGGAAAGTGAAAAGCCGGACGCAGCCATGCAACGCCTCCGCCAGCGACCGTCTGAGAGCAGCGTCTACGGTCAGGCCTAAGATACCTCCTTCTGCAAATAACCCTTCAGACACATTCAAAATGTCTCACTGAGACCTAAATTAGGTTTTTAAGATTTGGTCACTTCGTGGGAAAAGCTGGTTGTGACCTGCAAAAGACTATCATCAATTCTCGACTCTCGTTCTGTTATTCTACTCCTTGTAACGGCGTACGCAAAACTTAACTTTCATCTCTTAGAAAGACAGAGCGCACAGTCAAATAAATAACACGGAGAAGAGAGCACTCCTGCGGGCAGCTACAAACACTCGGGGTGCGGATGCTCGGCGGGCACCACTCCGAAGCGCTCCCTCGCGGCCCTGCTCTGACCGCGCTGCTCCGCGTCTCCTCCGGGGATGGCGCGATCGCCCGGGCGGGAGGGGCTGGCGGGGTCCCCCTGCGTCCACGAGGACAGCGACTCGTGCACAGTGACCGCGTGTGCCTCCATCTGGCGCTGCAGGCTGTCCATCTCCTGCCTGCGGAGACAGGGGAGGCGTGCGGTCAGACGAGAGCCGGGGGCGCGGTCCCCCGCAAGAGACAGCCGGCCGCCTCGGACCCAGCCCTGACGGCAGGTCGCTCACACACACCCTCGGGGGCCCGTCGGGCCTCTCTCCTGGGACAGCACGAAAGGGACTCTGGGCATTTTCCTGTGCAGCACACAGAAGCCGACACGCTGACCGGGGAGAATGTGGGAAAGACAGAGCCGAGGGTCTGTCCTGCAGGGCGTCCGCTCACAGGGCCAGAGCCACACCTGCCCTCGCCTCAGACACGGGCCTCCCACTGCCCGGCGCGCAGGGTCATTTAGCTCCGGGCAGCTCCCACCTTGCAGATGGAGGGAGAGGCACGGGACCAGCCCACCGCCAAGAAACACCACGGAACCGCTCGCCTCTGCTGGACGTGCGGTGCTGGCAACAGGGAAGATTCTTCCAAGTGAGACCTGCAACTTATTTGTAAACACTACGAGACGGAGCCCAGAGCAGTCGTACTTGAGTTGCTGGAGGCAGCTGTTGAGGTTCTTGAGGGGCTCCTTGCTCACGGCAGGCGGGGGCCGCAGCAGCTCCTCCAAAAGCGAGGCCGGCACGGGGCAGTCAGGGATCTTCACCGGCGTCACGGGGCTGGAAGAGCTGGCTTCTCCCTTCGGCTCCTTTCTCTGTTTTTAAAAGCACACAGTTAGGGGCTTCCCCGGTGGCGCAGTGGTTAAGACTCCGCCTGCCAATGCAGGGGACACAGGTTCGAGCCCTGGTCCAGGAAGATCCCACATGCTGTGGAGCAACTAAGCCCGTGCGCCACAACTACCGAGCCCATGTACCACAACTACTGAAGCCCACAAGCCACAACTACTGAAGCCCACAAGCCACAACTACTGAAGCCAGCACACCTAGAGCCCGTGCTCCGCAACAAGAGAAACTACCGCAATGAGAAGCCCGCGCACCGCAACGAAGAGTAGCCCCAGCTCACCGGCAACTAGAGAAAGCCGACACGCAGCAACGAAGACCCAACGCAGCCAAAAATAAATTTAAAAAATTAAAAATGAATAAATTTATTTAAAAAAAAAAGGCACACAGTTAGCTCTCCCACTCGGAGGCTGACGCCCCTGCCCCTTCCCCGAGGGTCCCCGCCGTCACACGTGGTCTTTGAGGCGCCTCCCCAGCTCCCCTCGGGCTTCTGGGGAAGCACCTCCCACTCGTTCTAAATCGGCAGAGCTGGCAGCCACGGGGGTTCAAGAAATGTTGGCTGAATAGAAAACCTTCTTCCTAATGCATGAACCAAACACTACAGTCCTGGCTCCTCAGGAGGCCGGAGCTGCCGAGAGCCCCCTAAACAAGAGCTCCTGGTGGGAGCTTTCCAGAGGGACCATGGCCTTGACTCTGAGTTTCCCTAAGAAATTAAGTCAATTTTCCAACTCATAAGACTCCCCTTCCTAGGACTTCAAACTTTTTCCACAGATAAGCAAACCGTGCTAAATAATACATAAACCTCTGAATCTGAGCAACTTCTTTGCACCTGAAAAATATTTACATAGACTGAGTAGAAAAACAGATGGTGGGTAAACAGATAACCTGAACAGAGCTCATGACGGCTGCTTCGGGGTCCCCGGGCCCCTGAGCCTGTCCTGGCAGCTGTTGTGTCCCAGCTGGTCTCGCCTAGAGGCCCAGGGGCTCTTGTTAACACAAGCAAACCATGCCCTCATTTGCTTTATAAAGCACAGTACAACAAAATGGCATCTAAATTCATAGAAAGAGGCAAACATTCCGTTGGAAAGAGCTCTAAATTAAAAAGCTTTGGCCTGTGGTCCAAGGAGAACAGCCCATCATCATCTACCTTCACACAAGCGTCACTCAGTGTTGGTTAATGTAACCCTGTGACTGGTGACTGACTGGAAAGCCTGCCAACCTCCCGCCAACACATCTCTGGAGGCCCCGCCAACCGCCCGGTGGGCCCAGTACCGTCTTGGCTGCTCCCCGCCGCAGGTCCAGCTTGAGCTGCTGGTTTTGCTGGAGCAGCGTCTTCATGTTGCTCTTCAGTTCCGACACTTTAACTTGAAGCATGAATTTATCTTTCTGGGTCAGGGACAGATCTTCCCGTACCATCTCCAGCTCAGATTTAATATTCTAAAGAAAGTGAAGAAGTCATAGATTTTTAAAACTGAAAGGTCTTGGGCTTCCCTGGTGGCGCAGTGGTTGAGAGTCTGCCTGCTAATGCAGGGGACACGGGTTCGAGCCCTGGCCTGGGAAGATCCCACATGCCGCGAAGCGGCTGGGCCCGTGAGCCACAACTGCTGAGCCTGCGCGTCTGGAGCCTGTGCTCCGCGGCGAGAGAGGCCGCGACGGTGAGAGGCCCGCGCATCGCGATGAAGAGTGGCCCCCGCTTGCCACAACTGGAGAAAGCCCTCGCACAGAAACGAAGACCCAACACAGCCAAAAATCAATCAATCAATCAATCAATCAATCAATCATACGCATCTGATTCAAGATCCTCATTAAAAAAAAAACAAAAACAAAAAAACAAAAAAACAAAAAAACAAAAAAAAAAAAAAAAAAAAAAAAAAGAATCCACCTGCCAATGCAGGGGACACGGGTTCGAGCCCTGGCCTGGGAGGATCCCACATGCCGCGGAGCAACTAAGCCCGTGCGCCACAACTACTGAGCCTGCGCTCTAGAGCCTGCGAGCCACAACTACTGAGCCCGCGAGCCTACAGTCCGTGTTCTGCAACGGGAGAGGCCACCACAGTGAGAAGCCCGCACACCGCAATGAAGCGTAGCCCCACCTTGCCACAACTAGAGAAAGCCCGCGTGCAGCAACGAAGACCCAATGCAGCCAAAAATAAATAAGTTAAATAAATAAATTTTTTTTAAAAGGTGGTAAATGTATAACCCACATAAGTTAAAAAAAAAACCTGAAAGGTCTTAAACACACTGCACAAATCTTAAGTTTGAACGTCACAATTCCAAGGGGCTGGAACTCCCAGCCTTCGTGACTCGCTCCCTCCCCCCGCCACTCCTCTCCAAGGGTCTACACTGCGGAGGATCCGGTTACAGTCCTGTCCTCACCGTTCCCATCCACACTTCAGAGCCTCTGCCGAGGGGCCGCTAACATTCCCACGTCCACATCTGACAAGGAACCCAACCCTTGTTTAAACTCCAAGATCAGCTACTAGAATAAGCCTCACTGTCCCTACGACAGAACACAAGTCAGTTCTGGTTATCTCAAGCCGTCCACCTACAAGCAGGAATCCCAGCCTGAGTCACGTTCCCAACCCTTTCCTCGAGCAGTCAAGCCTGTGCCGAGACGTCTTCGTAGAGAAGCTGTTCACAGATTGGCGAATGGAACCGTCTCATTTTCTGGACTTCCTGAGGTCCCGTTCCTGGGACACACGGCACAGCTCAGCCCAGGGTGGGGCCCTGGGGCCCTGCTCTCTGCTCAGCGTCCCTCAGCTGCCTGACCTGGGCTTCTCTCTGAAACGGGATAATGTCTGCAGAGCCGTTTCGTGGGCGCATTCAACCCACTGAACACTCCTGCTGTGCACCTAGCACGCTGCCTGGCACGGCCCAGGGGGGAACTGGCGGAGTGCTGCCCGGGGCGCTCACACGACCCGCACCTGCGACGACTGCTGTACTCCATCCAACTCCTGTTTACTCTGCCGCTCAGTCAAGTCCAGCTGCTGCTGCAAGGACTGGATTTCTCTCTCTTTCTGATCCACCTCCCATTTGAGATTTTCCATCTAGAGAAGGGAAAAAGTCACACGACCAAAAGAATTTTAAAATGGCTTTCATGCATTATAACATTGCTCTAACTATATCTCTGCATATCATTTAATATCATACTTAGAAAAAATAAATATCCCTTTCCAAGAAGGCAGGGAATGAAGTGAATGTGTCAACCAGCAGAGTCTAGCTCTGCAAGTCCTGTTAACTGGAGATGTACAGCCGCCCCGGCGGGTCACCTCTTGGTTTTCTGCGGGCTCTTTGCTCAGCTGCTCATCCAGCTGCTTCTGCAGGAGTTGGAGCTGGGTCCGGGCCTCTGCCAGCTCTGCCTGGAACTGTGCTATTTCCTGGGAATGTTTCCCCTCCTGAATCCTAGCATAAAAAACAAGGAAGAGTGAAATTACAGCCTTCTTCCAATTACCTTCCCACTCAAAAATGTTGCCCGTCGAACGTTACATGTCCTGGGTGACACGCATCATGACAGAAACTCCCGTACTGCTCATCCTGGGCAGGGACTGTTCTAGGAGCTCTGCCATGCACTAGCTCAACTAATCCCCACAAGCCCCGGGGGGGGGACGCTTTGTGAGCCCAGTTCACGGACTACGATGGGAGGGACCGATGCACGTGCAGTGCCCAGCACATGTGCCTACACGTGTGTGAGCCGAGGCCACCCCAAAGGGAGCCCACGGTGAGCACTGGTGCTGAGCACAGCCCCCCGGGCTCTCTGTTCTCGGAGGAGAACCAGCAGGGCACAGGGTGGGAGCACACAGCATCAGGGCCAAAGTTTCAGACGTAAGCTGCGGCATCCTGAGACAGCAATCGGATCTCTCTCTCCTTCTTAGATCTGCCTGCAGAGTACTCAGTGATTTGCTAGGACACAGGGGACCCTGGTGCGTTGAAGGCGCTAAGTGGAGATGGAGACGGTGCTGGCGCCCGGCCCCACCCGCTCGCACTCACTGGAGCCCGTCTGCCTCCGCCTGCAGCCGCTGCACCTCCTGCTCCTTGGCCTGCAGCTCCTTCTTCACCTCGCTCAGCTCTAAGGTGGCGGCCTTAAAATGGCGGCGGTTGTGCCCCGCTTCCGCCTGGGCGGCAGCAACCTGGGAAGAAGGACACGGCGTCATCGAGGACAGAGGCGCAGCCTCGCAGGACGTGCCCGGGTTCGTGGAGGCTGCCACCCAACCCCTCGCATCCTAGCTGCTCTTGCAGGCCTTCCTTCCAAAGCCTTCCAAGGTCCCCGTCAAGGATGCAAGTACTGAACACACGCTTGGCCTGCAAGCGTGCAACGTGGCAGCAGCACCTGCTGAGCGAACAAACGTGTCCAACTTTCTTGGTCTGAGTAGTTGTTACAGTCTTCCTCAAGTGTATCTGCCTATTTCTTGTTACATGTATTCATCACTCGTGTATCTGGGAGGAATCTACCTTTCCATCGTACCATCTAACTGTAATAAAGCTACCGCTTATTATCCATTTAGGATGTAACCAGCTTTTTCATAGTTAACAACAACTTATCTCAACGTTTCTGAGAAAACAAGCAAATTCTCAGAATATAACGAAACTTTCCATTTTCCTTTCCAATAGTTTAGTTTTCTTGTCTAATTGCACTAGCAAGCACTTCATTTCAAAGAAGTTTAGTAAAAATATTTACAGTATATGACAGATGAATATAGAAAGAACTCATACATGAATGGAAAAAAAACTCCAATAGAAGATATTAGCTGTGGTTGTCACTAGGTAGAGATTCAAGATGATCTGTACTTTAATCTCCGTGCACACTAAAAATTTTTACTAGCATGTACTATTTTTACAATCAAGACAATCAGACCAAATGCACTTAGAGGAATAAATAAGCATCATTTACAATTACTGCCCTTAAAAAAAGAAATCAAAGTCAAATATACATTATCCCCCCAGCACTTTCAGTTAAAAATCTCCTAGTTACAACGTCTTTAAGGTGAGAATAAAACTATTAAGTGATACCTGAGTACAGAGCAAAAGATAGGAAGGTGGGGATAGAAAAGTAGGGAGTGTTGCTGACTCAGTCTGGAACCATTAGACGTGCAGCAACTCCACGCACGGATAAAACATCAGCTGTAGGTGAGGCAAACGTGGGTCAAGAATAAGCCAATAATTGTTCATGTTCAAATATTCTTAACATATCTTAAAACTAGTTCTACTTTAAAAGAGTGTCTTACTGTCTCACCCAGGGAATAAAGAACTATTTCCTTCTATCTCTAGTGTACTTTCGTGGAGAAATTCTTAAAGAATGTGGCAAAGCCCAGGTCACATGCACCTACACACGCATGAATGCGCCAATGACAAACATGTTCTGGGCATCTGCTCTGTGCAGGCACTGGGGACATGAGGGTAAACAAGCCGCAGACCTCATCCCAGGAAGCTGACAGTCTAATGAGGAAAGAGCTTTACAGAAACCACGGACGAGGCATCACGACAGTAAAAAGTTTAAAGTGCACGGCCTGAGGTCCACTCTAGCCCGCAGGGTGGCCGGGGCAGGCCCCTCTGCGGGACGAGCCACCTGGCGCACTGGCGAACACCTGAGCACGGAAAGGAGCAGCCAGGAAGACTGCTCCAAATGCAGAACGTGGCCATGGGTCTCCAGAACCACCTTTCTTGGTTGCATTTTTAACACAAATAAACGTATACTGTTCTGCAGTTTGCTTTTTAACTCCGCACTATGTGCAGGGCATCTTTCCCCAGCAAAACACGTAGCTACGGAGCTCTGTGCACGTATCTTAGAGCCGCACGGCGGCACACACTCTTCCACTGATGAGCACAGGGTGGGGGCTCTCTCCAGCCTCGCTGTCACCAACCCCACAATGACACCTCGTCCTTGGACACGTCAGCAAAGGTATTCACACGCTAAGTTCCTGGAAGGGAACTCATGTGTCAAGGGTACTAATTCTCAGTTTTCAGACATTTAAAAATTACATTCCAGAGGCTGTATGAGGCTGCAATCTGGAACCGGTTGGAAGACACACACCTGCTCCTCGAGGCTGTGCACCGTCACCTTTTCCTTCTGTAGCGCGGCCTGCAAGGCCTGGACAAGCTGCTTCATCTGGCGGTCCTCCTCCTCTTTGCGCTGCAAAACTGCCTGCACCTACAGCACATTCCAAGAGTGGTAAGGAAGTCAGGACGTCAAATCTCCAAAGCCTGAAGAGCCCTGGGAGCAAGCAGGGGCCGCTCTGATCAGTGCCACGCGAGGGAGTTGAGCGTCACGGGGGCTCAAGACATCATGACATGTTGCCAACAAGGGTACAAGCCAGGAAAGGAGTGAGAATTCCATCTCTGGAGAACGCCGTTAGCAAAACCGAAATCTCAGATCACAGGACTATCATCAATCATATGATCATATTCAAGCATCTCGTTAGAAACCCAAAAGATGCATATAAACCAAGGGTTATCAACGCAATCGCCTCCGTGGCAAGGCTGCCCGGGGCAGGAGTGGTGGGAACTAAGGAAGCGCTCTCAAATCTGGTGAATTCAAGGCATGGGCTGGGATGGGCTGCTGAACGCCATTTGAAGACTTCCCTGAAACACCCAGGGGGGCTGCAGAGCTGAGGAGCTAACAACGGGGTCTGCAGGGAGAGCCCCGCTGGGGTTTGAACCCCAGTGCTGAATCACAGGAGGCCCTCGGGTCAGAGTCCCTTACGTGCAGCATGACTGCCTTGAGCTGGGAAAGGGTCCCCGCTACCCCCCGGGAGTCGCCCACCCACAGGGAACCTCATGGGCTGAGCCTAGTCCCTCCACAGCTCAGCTGCGGGGAGACACAGGCGCCCCGGACCCACCCCCGCCTCAGGGCTGGCAGAGGGGCTGCGACTCCAGCAGATTCTCTGGCCTCCACCCTGCAGGTGGCTGTGGTGACCAAGGGCAGACCACACAGCCGAAGCCCTCGGAGGGCTGCCCGGCCTGCAGCAAGTCTCCTGCTGCAAAGGAGTGTCCATACCTGCAGGTTCAGCTGGACCAGGTCTGCTTCCCTCTTGGCTAAAGCTGTCTCTAAGATGCCGTTGTGTTCCCTCAGGGCCGCGCTGGACTGTCCGAGGCCCATAAGCTTCCCTCTCTCATGCTCTAAGTCCAGAGCCAACTTCTTATTCGACTCCTCAAGGCACTTTATCTTCCTCCTGAAGCCTCTGGACTCTTGCAGCTGAAACAAACCAAAGTCACCGTGACGTCAGGGAGTTGCCCATTCTGGCTCGTGGAGCGCTCGCACACCAGGAACTGAACAGCTACCGCCACCCGCAAGAACGCACAGGCGAGCACTGCCCCGGACACGAGGGCCCTCGCCTCACAGCTAGGAAGGCTGCCGCGGCCACGCCCCTTCTCTCCTGGACCCACAGCCGACAGCCCAGCCCTCCCCCGGGCACCGTGGGCTTGTGGAGCAGCACACCCAGGGTCGGAGCCCAGGCGGGCCCGGACTGAGTGTGAGAGACAACTGTCAACTGTGCACGCAGCCCCGCGGCTCCCGACAGCCACCCTGGGACCCTGTGCAGAGCCCTAGGTGACACCACCACGCTGCTCGTGTGGCACTGCCCGAAGCCACGACCGTCTGGGCCTGAGAGCTACGTGGAGTTCCTCTAAAGGGTCGAGCCCCTTTGAGCCGGGTGTCTCGTCTGCCACACCGGAGAGGCAGCGGGCACAGCGGGCCCTGCTGCAGCGCGTGCGTGCGGGTGTCCGGCGGGGCGGGTGCTCAGAGACCCGGGCAAGCGGCCGACGGCCCCGGAAACGCAGAGCGGAGGTCGAGCACCCGGGCCAGCGGCAGCGCCCTGCACGCGGGGCTGCGCGGCGTCCGCCTACCTCGTCCTCCAGCTCCAGCACCCTCTCCCGCTGCTCGTCCAGTTGCTGGCCGGTCAGCGCGATGACCTCCTGGAGCTCTCTCTCCAGCATCCTCTTGCTGTGGCCCACAGCCTGCAGCTCCGCCTCCAGGGCCTGGACCCGCTCCTGAGGGCCGGGACGGAAGGTGGGTTTGCTCACGGGTCCCGCCATGTAGCCCGGCTCGGCCCTGACGGCGCGAGGCTGCGACCACACGCGACAGGTGATGGGCTCTGCAGCCTTCCCTCTCCCTTACAGGGCGCAATCAGCCACCAGGTAGCCACACGGTAATGACTCACAAACTAACTTTTCACTTAATGCTTTGAAAACACAGAAAGATAAGAGCTACCAATTACCACCTGTGGCAACTAAGCTGCACCAGGCACGATGTAACCAATGCCACACACACACATGTGCACACGCACACGTGCTCACACACCCACACACACACTCTTCCTGCTGCTGCTGTGGGGCAGGTGCTGATCTGAGCCCCTCACAGGTGTCTCTCCACAGAGCCGTCCTAATGAGGGAGGCTCTACCATTTACCTCATTTTGGTCTTATTTTTTTTTTAATAAATTTATTTATTTTATTTATTTATTTTTGGCTGAGTTGGTCTTCGTTGCTGCGCACGGGCTTTCTCTAGTTGCGGCGAGCGGGGGCTACTCTTCGTTGCGGTGCGCGGGCTTCTCATTGTGGTGGCTTCTCCTGTTGCGGAGCATGGGCTCTAGGTGCGCGGGCTTCAGTAGTCGTGGATCACGGGCTGTAGAGCGCAAGCTCAGCAGTTGTGGCGCACGGGCTTAGTTGCTCTGTGGCACCTGGGATCCTCCCAGACCAGGGCTTGAACCCGTGTTCCCTGCATTGGCAGGCGGATTCTCAACCACTGCGCCACCAAGGAAGCACCATCGGCCTCATTTTTTTTTACTTTTTAGTTTATACTGGAGTAGAGTTGATCAACAATGTTGTCTTAGTTTCAGGTGTACAGCAAAGTGATTCAGTAACATATACACGTATCTATCCTTTTTCAAATTCTTTTTCCATTTAGGTTGTTACAGAATATTGAGCAGAGTTCCCTGTGCTGCACAGTAGGTCCTCGTTGGTCATCCTCGGCCTCCGTTTTACTGAGGATCAGCAAGGTGAGTGAGCTGCCTGAGACCCCACCTCACCAGGGCCGAAGTACAGGCCGAACCAGGATTTTGGCTCTCAGGCTGTGCTCCTGCCCAGCTGCCACCGGCTGTGCAGCAAGGGGGTGACAGACTGCATGGCAGTGACACCCACTGCTGGTACCACGTAAGTCAAAGAATTAAACAGAGAGAGATTTTAAAGTAAAAAGGAAATTACAATTGAGTAAGTTCTCCCCCTCCCAATGTAAAAAGTAAGTATGTGAGAGGGAATATTGAATTTATGTATTTTGACAAAAGAACACCACGCTATGCTACAGTGTCCTCCAACTTACGAATTCTTAAACTGAGAGGAGACAGAAACAAAGATGAGAAAAAAATACGATTACTAAGCATAAGGGAAGTCACTCAAATCGGTAGGTAATAAACAAAACGCAGAATTTTATACCCACTAACCAAAGTAAAAGGAGGTGGTCAGATCCAGACTGCAGGGATCTGGGGACCAGGACACTTGTGACTGACAGAGTGACAGTGTGACGCCCAGAGGAGACCTGAGAGCCTCCACCACATGCATACACCCCCTCCACACACACACACACACACACACACACACACACACACACACACACAGCGTGCCCGTCCCCCACCCTAAACAATAACCCAAAGCAAAAGGCTCTCCCTCGCCTCAGGACACCGCGGGGGGGAAAAGCAGTTCCAGCGGCTCTCAGCCCTCGCCGTGTGCAGGTCCCTCTTCCTCCTGGACCCGAGCGGTTCACAGGCACTTCCCTCCACTACGTCGCACATGCTGTCCATCTCAAGGGCCGTCTGTCGGCAGAGCCATCAGCAACCCGCCCTCCCCTTGGCGCTGGCCTCCGAGACGCCTCCCGTCGGCTCCTGCACTGGGTTCCCATCACCTCAGCTACCGTCACAGCCTCTCCTGGCCTCGGGTCCTCCCGACAGGACAGTGGCCAGGTCTCAGCTCACTCTCTGACACACGGAAGGTCCACTCCAAACTCCCCGACCCTGGCTCACAGCTCCTCCAGCCAGACCCCTACTTGGCCCCGTGCCCCCCAGAGCCAGCGCACAGGAGCAGCGCTCTGCTGAGATGCCCGCCGTCACGCGAGACCAGTTCAGACGTCACCTGTCCAAAGGCCGTCCTGGACCCCTCAACCCTCACCCCGAGCCCTCGCACCCCACGCGTGGCGCTCACAGAACCTCCTCCCCAGACACGAGGGGGGCTGGGGCCAGCACCCCGCACGCGTTCACAGGGGTCAAATGCAGCGTCAGAGCCCCTGGTCACATTGCTACCGCGAGGAATTCTGAAGAAATGCTGCCCACACGCTGGCCCCACACCGCCTTTCTAGAGCCTCCTAGGACGGTTTCGGAGGGGAGGTGCCTGTACACGTCATGCCCCCCCAGCCCCCTTCACCGGCCGAGTAGGTGGGTTACCCACGTGCAGGGTGTGGTCGCTGCCGCTGCCACCGGCCGCCCGGGCTCTCAGCTGGCTCAGCTCGGCCTCGGCCGCCTCCTTGGCCGCGAGGGCCTCCTGCAGGCGGCGGCTGAGGATGCCCACGGCGTTCTCGTAGGCCTTGTGCTTGGTTTTCACCTCCTTCTGTGCGCTGCTCAGGTCCGAGCCCAGCTGCTTCAGCTTCCGCTTCTGCTCGGTGACGGCCCTGGGGCGTGGCAGAGACAGCAGCGAGTCTCAGCTCACCTCCGACCCACGTGCCACACCCAGCAAAGGCCAAGTGCGTCTCCATCCAAGCTCCACCCTCCTCTGCCCCCAGCTCCATCCTCTCCAGCACTGCGCTGCCCAGAATCCAGCTCCCCAGGATGTGGTCGGTGGGCGTCCCCTGCAGAGCCCAGCACCGTGCTTTCATCTGTCCTGCTCCCCTCCTGGAGGTGCTTAAACCACCTTGTGGAGACAGAGAAGAGTCCTCTCCTCCCAAACAGAAAGGCTTCCAGCACTCTTCCTGATCAGCAGCAAGAAACGCAGCGCTCAGGCTCGCAGTCAGCCAGCGGCTGACAGAGCAGGGCGGTGCGGGACACGCCGCGGGGGTGAAAGGCCTGGCGCGGCCGGGGGAGGACGAGCACAGGTGCCCACCCCGGGCAGGGCGCTAGGGGTGTGAAGGGCGCTGCAACAAGTGCTTGACACGAGAAGTCAAATGAAAACAAAAACAAACGGGGAGTGTTTGTGAAAGGATGTGTTAGCACATCCACGTGTAACCGTCAGATCACGACAGAATCACTTTTCCAGCCTTAAACTTGGACCCTGACTTACTAGGCCAGCTGTTGTAGACCGGCGAGGGCTGGACAGACGGTGCTGGGGGCGCCCGCACGGCTCATACCCCCCGCCCGGCCTCCCGCCAGCACACGCCCCGCGCCGCGTACCGCGTGGCTTCTTGCTGCAGCTCTTCTATTTGTTTCTTGAGCACCTCGTTGGCCTCCGTGAGAGCAGCTACCTGCTCTTTATCGAACTGCAAAGACTTCAAATAAAGGGAGGAAAAGACAAAATGAGGAGTGCCAAGCCTTCCACCTGAAGCCCAAATGTCGGAGTGGCTTCCTCTCAGGGCCGTCTTGCAGGGCACGAGCTTTGAGGAAAACCCTAGCCAAGGACCCCGCGATAAATGGCCATTTCACAGAGGCCGAGGGTCCCGCACCGCCCGTGTCAAGGCCGCTGGTGGGACAGGCGGGAAGAGCTGCCAACGAGAAAGCCTCAGGCGACGGCTCCCACCCGGTCCCCTCCCGGGCTTCTCCCAGCACCTCAGGGTGGCCTCGCGCCCCCTCCTGGCCTTGCCCGCTGCCCCGTCTCCCCCTGTGCAATAAGCATCATCCCCCCAGGACCGGCTCGGCCCTCGCAGCCGCGAGCCCCGCGTCCCGCAGCTGCGGGGGTCCCACCAGCCCCTGGGCCCTCTCGTCCCGCCTGCACCCTCATGGCTCTCAGCTGCGGCCTCCAGCCTACCTGCCTCCCTGGACCCTGCCCGCCCTCCGTGGGACTTCTGACACGTCACACGTAAGACGGAGCCCTCAATCTGACACCCTGCCCACCGCTCTCCCCAGGTCTACCGCCTGCCTCAGAAACGCTCCTCAGCTGCAGGCATCTGGCCTGAGATCTCCCTCTCCCCGGTCCCGTGCCAGACACCCTCAGCGGCACGGCCACCACTGTCTCTCACAGACTCCGCCGGCCACGGGGGCCCTGGTGCGTGCACAGGAAATCCGGCCCCACCGCCCTTAAAGCCCGGAGCCCAAAGCAGCTGCTGCAGGCGGCCCGGCCCACGTCCCCTGTGCGGCCGGTCAGCCCCACGGTACTCCGTGGCCCCTGCTGCCTCTCTCCAGCGCCCACTCAAACGCCGGCTCCGACTGTCTCAGTAGCCCCCTCACGGCTCTACTCTGCCTGGATCTGAGCTCCAGGAGGGCCTTATTCTAGCCTGTTTCTCCAGAACCTCTCCACCGACCCCGCCCTGCCCACCGTACAGCCCCAGGCCCGTTCGGCTGAACCTTCACAAGTCAAAGGCGTCCCCAGACCTGTAAGTGCGTCTCCATCTCGTCGCGCTCCCTCTGCGTGGCCTGCAGGTGCCCTTCGAGGTCCACCACCTGCTGACGGGCCTGGGACGCCTCCCTCTGCAGACGCAAGTGCTGCACCTCCGCGGCCCTCTTCTCCCCTTGCAGCCTGACGGCCTCCTGCCGCTGCCCCTTCACCTCCGAGTCCAGCCTCCTCTTGGCGGCCTTCAGCTCACCAATGAGCTGGTCTTTGGAGGTGGCGTCCCGGCGGTAGGCCTCCACCATCACCTGCCCAACAAGCCGGAAGCTGCAGCCCGCGGGGCGGGCCTTCCAAGGGGTCAAGCAGTTTAAACAAAAATGCTCACCACTTATCTATATATAACTTTCTGGGGCTAAAGATACATAGTTCACCAAATCTGAGATACCACTCGCTGAGACACATCCCTCAACAGGACTGGGTGATGGACAGGGGGGCCATGCCAGCCGCTGGGGGCCCTGACTGCTCCACTTTCTCGGGGGGACGTGGCCACTCCGTCCCGCTCCACTTGCCCTGCTTGGCTTCTGACAGGCACTCCCGCTCGCATCTCAGTGATAAAACCCACCACCACTTACAACGCCCTCGGTTGCCCTTCCTCAGACCCGTGGTGGTGCTCTGCGCTCATTCCTCAGCCAGCAGAACTGGCTTCACTGATGTGAAGGGCCCTATTTCAGCGCTGGATCGTGGTGTGATTTTTTCCACAGCCACGTTAAGCAGGAGGCCCGGCCGCTGCGGAAGCCACACACACTCACGCTGGTGCGCCGGCAGGGCGCGAGCTGCGCGATACGGACGCCAACAGCCTCCGAAAATGCACCTGGCTTCAGAGGTGTAAAAGCGGGAGGGGGGAGGAGTGCACCTCAGAATCAGTGAAGTGCCTTAAAAGAGCTGGAGTCTAGGTGTCACCTTCCTCTCGAATGATTTCCTTCCAGTGAAGAGACTAAACGTACAGGATTTTCTTCATGCGCTTGTTTCACAGAAAGAAAACCAACCACGTGTTCTTACCTTCTGCTGAAGAAACTGCTCCTTTATCTTCTGCGCCTGCTTCTTCAAGGAGGCAGCTTCTTGCTGCAGGTGCTCCACCTACGAGGGACATGTGTGCAGACATCACACTGGGGGCTCTGGGCGGGCCCCATGCCTCAGGGGGACACGTGGGCACAGAGGCATCAGTGACCTGCCTCCGCGCCTCCTGTCCTAGAAGCTTACAGACGGGTCAGCACCTGCAGAGAAATCGCACCTACTTCCTGGAGGGAAAACATGCCGACTTCCTCTTGTCCTCGACGCTCATGGAGTGGGATTCGAAGACAAAACCATTCCCGACACTAACTCTACTTCCTCCACACCCTGCAGCTTTCTTGTTCCGTCTGTATTTGTTTACTGTTCACCCACATCATAGCATGGCAGCTCCTGGGTGTGGCGTGCTAGGTCACGTGTGCACACACCCGGACCCTCGGCCGTCTCCCCACCCTCACCCACCGTCCTGCCGACACGTCCAGGGGGTTGCACTGCGGTCAGGCAGTCAGGAAGAAAAGAACCAAAGTTCCACGCTGCTTTTGCCAAGTCTGAGCTCCTCATCATAGGTGCACTGAAGCTGGTGTTTCTTGGCAGATTACTTTCAAAGCTCCAAACAACTCGGTTCCCAGTTCTCAGCCAGGTACCTGCACACCCAGCCACTAACCTAGGACCGGAAGTACCCCATCAGCTGCTGTGGGCCCCTTCCCCAGTTGAGCCCTGGGCCCTCCCCTGGAAGTGTTCTTCCATGTTTCAAAAAAAGAACCAAACAAACAAAACAAAGGACCAAACAATCAGCGTTACTTCTTGTGTATGTGATTTCCACTCGTAACAAGGTGACAGCAAACTGCATTACCTGGCTGGACTTGATGGCTAGTTCCTGTGTCAACTGCTCTAAAGTTTCTGACGTGTCCTGAGCACCCTCATCCAGGCATTTTGCGTCTCTATCAAATTGCTCCCTGCCGCTCTGGGCTGCCTGCACAGCCACCTCCAAGACGATCTTCTCGTTCTGCAGGAAACGGATGGCATCGTCCCTGGCGGCGGCCTCCCCCTGCAGCTCATCCAGCCTGGCCTGCAGCTCGTCGCGGTGCACCTGCAGGTCCCCGAGGGCCTGCTCCCTGCTCTGCAACGTCTCCTGCGTCGAGGTGAACTGCTTCAACAGGTCCAGGTGCTCCTGCTGCAAAGCCTCAAGCTGCTGGTCTCGCTGATGCAAAGTCAGCTTCACCTAGGAAAAAAGGAACCATAGTCAATGCAACCGCGCTTGAACGAAAACACCGCGTGCTCCAAGAGTTTGTACTTTTTCCGTGCTTGGGTTTTAAACAGTCTGGACCGACGCTCTGGAGGCAGCCTTCTGCGTAAAGCTGCGGCACAGAAGACCACGAGCTGAAGCGAACCCCCACCGGGTCTGACGACATGACGGACAGACCAGCACAAGCGAGCCCCGTGCGGCTGGCCGCGGCCCCGGGGCAGCGACACGAGCCCCCGAGGGGCTTGCCTGCTCCAGCTGCTGCTCCAGGGCCGCCGCTGAGGCCACCGTCTTCTGCAGCTGCTCCTTCTCGTCTTCAAACTCCTCCAGCCTCCTCTGCAGGTCCTCCTCCACCATCGTCTTCGCCTCTTGAATCTGCACAAAGGCAGCTTCCTGGTCCAACATGTCAGCCTGGGCCCAGAAGACAGAGCATTTTTTAAAAAGCAGGATAACCTGTAGCCGCAGCCTCAGCGGGCAAACCCCCCACCCCTGAGAGAAGCCATCGCCCCCGTCACCATCCCGTCCGTGACACACAGACAGGGGGCCCGAGGGCAGAAAGCTGGCGCCCTCCCACTGCCAAGACAGGCCACCGGCCGATTCCTCCACCCATGCTTCCCCTGCTGACCCTCGGGCCTGGCTGAAGAGAGAAGCAAGCAGACAACCCAGTTTTAAGAACTGGGATACAGTGGTGAATGAAACCGCCACAGCCGCCACCGCCGCCGCCACCTGCATGAAGACAGGCTGTTCGGGGTGTAACACACGGCACATTCTCTTTCACAAGATTACTTCTTTTTTTTTTTTTTTTTAAAAGATTATTTATTTATTTTTGGCTGCATCGGGTCTTAGTCGTGGCACGCAGGACCTTCACTGAGGCATGCAGGATCTTTCGTTGTGGCGCGCGGGTTTTCTCTCTCTAGTTGTGGTGCGCGGGTTCCAGAGTGCGTGGGCTCCGTAGTTTGCGGCACGCAGGCTCTCTAGTTGAGGCGTGCGAGCTCAGTTGCTGTGGTGCACAGGCTTAGTTGCCCCACGGCATGTGGGATCTTAGTTCCCTCACCAGGGATAGAACCCGTGTCCCCTGCACTGGAAGGCGGATTCTTTACCACTGGACCACCAGGGAAGTCCCACAAGATTACTTCTGGATGCCACTTGGTAAGACTAGAGACCAGGGGCCGTGGGGCAAATATGGCATTCCTTACGTCCTGACTACGTAGGTAAGACCCAACATCTAGGAGTTTTCTTAGGGAAAAAACATTAGCTTATAACTTAGAATCTTTTTAGTTCTTTGACCCTGAGCCCTTGAAGCATGTGTTTGACACAACACGACTGTCCTTCATCATCCACGTCATCCGTGAGGACAAAGGAGCACGTGCAGAGAAGTGGGGAGATGGGAGACCACAGTCACAGAACACCGACCTTCCGTGTGACCGTGAGGTTCTCGGAGCACACTGCCAGGATGCCGGGTACCCCTTTTCTTCTTTACTTTTCCCAACAAGCCTATTAAGTAGGTATTATTATCCATATTTAATGAAAAGGGAACAAAGCCCAGAGAGTTAAGATATTAAGTCCAGGGTCTCACAGCTGACAAAGAACACAGGTGAAAGCCACTGCATCTCCCTACCCTGGGATAATCCACAGAGGCGGCTGGACACGGTCCTAAGCAGTCCACGTGGCTGTTGGAGTGTGAAATGGTAACGCAGGCTGAGGCCGGAACTGGGCAGTGCAGAGGAAGGCCCCGGTTACCTCTGACAACGCAGAGACGAGGGAGGGGATGGGCGTACAGGGAACACGAGGAACAGAATCCCGAAACCTTAAATCGCTGCACATGGTTCAAGGGAGTATTTTAAAAGATACGCATACGTACGCACGTATGTAGTACTAATGTTTACGTATAGGTGTATGTATTGGTATATTTTCCTAACCTTGATCAATGTCAAAAAAAAAAAAAAAAAAAAAACACAAACCCCCAAACCCCAAGACAACACTGACACACCGCAGCCCCAGAAGCACGGCCCCACCTCGATGCCCTGGAGCTGGGCGGCGATGCGCTCCTTCTCCTTGATCGACCTCTGCTGGGTCTCCGTCAGCTGGTGGGACAGGGACACATTCTCAAGCTTCAGGTGCTCCAGGAGGCCCGCCTGGCTCATCTGTCCGATCTTCAAAGGAAAACACCACAAGTCGAAGGTTGCTAGATTCCAAGCACAAGCACAACCCAGCCAGTCCCTGAGGCCACCAGGGTGAGGGTCTCTGTACAGCGCTGGCCCCCGGGAGGGCCGCTCCCCAGGACCACCGCCCCCGCAGGGCCTCCCTGCCCACCCTCCTGGCAGCCACCATGACACTCAGGCCACCTGGGTTCTGTGTACCTAAGAGGAGCCAGCCGGCAGCCCAGAAGTCAGCGCTCATCACCCCCACGACGGTGCGGTTTGTTGCAAGACCTACATGACAGTTCCCACTGAAGGGGCATCCCTGAGTCCGGAGGTGAGGGGTCTCATCTGGGCGGCACGGACAGCCAGGAATCTGCCCATCAGATAAACTGACCCACGACCAGACACACCTTAGGCCCTGCCCTCTCAGTCCCCGACTGTCCTGGTCACGCACCAGGTTGACCCTGGCCATTCCCAGGAAGTGGCACTGGCATCCGCCCCGGTCTGACCTAGGCCATGCAGACCTGCGAGCACGTCCCTTCCAGAGCCGACGTGAACGCTCCTAGACTTACGGAGCCCGATGCGACCAGAAGCTGTGAGCTTCAGGGTCTAAGACTGAAGCTGCCCAGAGCAAGGAAAGGCGTCATTCGCCAGGACTTCATCTCAAGGCAACAAAAGAATAAAGACTACCCTGCGTTCTTCTCCGACCTGAACGTTCCTGGGACACTTCTATGTTACCGGAAAAAGAGGGCGAAAGTGTATCACACACGGTAATTAAGGAATGCTGAACCTGGGTGTCAAAGGTATTTGAAAAAAGCAGTTATGGTTCTCAAACTGCCATTCCCTTGGACTCTTTCTCCATTTCTGTCTTCCAAATGCCATTTCTGACTTAGCTCAGGACATAAATCTGGCTTCTTTAAATATTTTATGCCTCAAATAAATGCACGACAGCTTCAAAATTGCATTGACTTGCAATTATTTCCAAGCACACGGTAAGCAGAACAAACGCTTATTTATACTAAGGACGTATTTAAGCCAGGTCCTCTAGCTTAAAAAATACACAACATAAGGACTTCCCTGGTGGCGCAGTGGTTAAGAATCTGCCTGCCAATGCAGGGGACATGGGTTTGAGCCCTGGTCCGGGAAGATCCCACACGCCGCAGGGCAACTAAGCCCGTGTGCCACAACTACTGAGCCTGCGCTCGGGAGCCCGCGAGCCACAACTACTGAAGCCTGTGGGCCTAGAGCTCGTGCTCCGCAACAAGAGAAGCCACCGCAAAGAGAAGCCCGCGCACCGCAACAAACAGCCCCAGCTCACCGCAACTAGAGAAAGCCTGCGTGCAGCAATGAAGACCCAACGCAGCCAAAAATAAATAAATAAATAAATAAATAAATTTATTAAAAAAATATATACAACAAATTTTTTAAAATTCTATTTTGTATATTTGTAGACTTTAGATTTTTTTTAAAAAGAGCATTTGGTGGAGTTAGTACTTTACATCCTCTACTTGAGAAGTAAAGTTTCAGTATTTTGAATACTGTAACAAAAAAGGTACAATATTTTACCTGGATAAAAATAAAAGAGAGGATGGCACCAAGGCACCATCAGCACCCTCACAATCGGTCCAATTAGTGCAAACGCTGAGATTTGGAGCAAAGTGCATTTCAGCATCTTGCCTACTGCTCCCGAGAGCACGCCTCGGCCCCGGTCACCCTGCAGACCTGGCCTCACACCTGCTCCCACTCATGCAGAATCAGAGGCTGACACTCTGGTACCCTAACGACACGGGAAGAAAGCGAGGATATGGGAAACGAGTGTTCTCTGGGAGGATCTGGTGACCAGGCAGCTGGAGAGCTCTGCCAGGAGGTGGCATGTGCCACGCTCTGTGCACGTAAGAAACGCGCCACAGGAGGCGGTGACAGCGCGGGAGAGCCGGGGAGCAAGAGACCCCCGCAGGCGTGGATTTGACAGCTGGGTTCCAACGACAAAAGGCGACCCCACAGAGGGGGCGGGATGTACGACTCAGAGCAAGGAACACAGGACGTCCCAGAGAGGGGGATTTTAGTATTTAAAATGCTCAAGCAGAAGCTGTGAAACTCCCTGTGTCAGAAGGTCACAGAAGGCGGTGACCCCTCCCCGCAGGGCCTCCCTGCCCATACGGCGGGGTGTGGGCTAGACGGGTGCTCAGCAGATTTTCAAAAAACGTATGGGTGAAATCTAAACTCAGAAAAGTCGCTTCAGTTTAGGGAAAAAGCAAGTGTTCCACACCAGATGTGCAGCATGAGCCGCCGGCCACGGCAGGGGCTGTACCTGGATGTGGGCCATCTCGCCCTGCAGCCGGACCCGGGCCTCCTGGGCCAGGGCGAGCTGCTGCTGGTACCACTGCCGGACACTCTGCAGGGACGCAATCTCGGCCTGGGACGCCTTCAGCTTGCTGGTCAGCGTCGTGCGCTCCAGCTGCACCTGCTGCAGCTGGCTCTGCAAGGCTGTCATCTGCTGCCGCAGGTCATGCACTGAAACAAGCAAGCAGAGACGCTCAGGGGAGCCCGGCCGCGCCAAAGGTCCCGTCAAGCCGGCTCCACAGACAGCGGCGCACGCTGGGTCCCCTCCTCCTTGGCACGACGCCTCATACGCAACCGCAGGCGCCGAGCCACAGCCCCCGGGCATCCCGGTTAGGGTCTGGTCACTGCTCTCAACTGATCAACACACAGCCTTGTTTTACGTGTGCTTCTGCTGAAAGACACCTTGCTTCACTTTCTGTTGATTCATTAACGCTGAACTGACAGTCGACAGCGCTGTACCTCGTGCCTGCGCGAAGCTTGTCTATCACCTGCGTTTTCTCCACAAAGCACACCACGGCCTTCCTGCACTTAGGCACACCACACGGTGTTTGGGGTTAATCGTAAAGAGCAAAACCACCCCAAAAAGCACAAAAATGCAAAAAACGTGGCACTAAATCAACCATTAAAGGACACTTGTGGTACAAGAGCTGAACCGAGAAGGCTGAGCCTTTTTGCACATCAGGTGACCCCAACGCTTCTCTGCTCTGCACCTATCTGCAAATGACCGGAAAGAGCTGTGAGTACTGATGGGGGTACAAATACATTTAGTGAGTCGGAGAATTCACTATTAGCAAATCTGCAAACAATGAGATCGACTGTGTGTCCACAACGAACGTTGCCATGGGAGCTTTCTGGCGCGAGACTTTGGCGTGATGAGGTCTGTGAGTCATCAACAAGCTCAAGAATGGTATACACACTAAACCCCGCCGGTCTGCTGATACAGTCAACACTGTTGAGGGCAGGGCGGGAAGGGGAGCAGACAGGAAATCATAGCAGAAACCCAAATCGCAGTACAAACAAAACCAATCCATTATTTTAAAAATAAATTACACCAAGTATTTAAGAAAACACTTATGATTCTAATGATAGTTTCCAAAAATTTAAAACAGAACAAAACAACACAATAGGGCCCGTGACCCCTGATGAGAAGCCCTTGGGGACAGATGTACCTCAGAGCTCAGAGCAGTGGGGCCTTCGATGGCAACAGCAGCACCTGCCCCGCACCCCCAAGTCCCCCGGCCAGCAGACGCGCCGACAGCAAGGCGCGGGGAGGCCGGCACGGCGCTGGGCGCGGCTCAGTCTGCTGCCGGCCGCGCTCTGCTCAGGCCAGGCCTTGCAACCCAGAGCAATACAGAACTTCTTGGATTTTATAATTTTCTTAAGGGATTGGGTATCATGAAACGCTCAGAGACTAAAGTCAGTCGGCTGTTTTATTCCTCAGCTGGTGCTTCCCCACCCCAGGATCCGGATAAAGTTTTTGCCACAGAGGTTTGTCACTTTTCCTTTATTTCATCAGATCTGAAACCTCGTCTCACAAGCCTTACGGCCAAGACTCCACGTCGGCAGACATGCTCCTTCACAGCAGCCCCGCTGCGCCCCGCTCGCGTCACTCAGACGCCCAGACCTCGGGGACGAGAACGCCGTCTCTCCAGCCTGCACTGGAGGACCAGGGTCTGGGCTGACACGCCCTGGGCTCTGAGCGCCATCCTCCCACCCCCTCTCCCCCTCCTCCCGTCAGCACAGTGAGATGTCGTGAGCCCACAGACCACGCTTCTTGGCGCCGGCCGGGTGTGGAGCGTGGGCTCTGGAATGGAGTACGCGCCCCCAGGATGAGCAGAAAGCACGAGGGAAGGACACACAGGTCCGCCGTGCCTGGCCCACCAGCAAGGTTCCCTGACTCCACTGTTCCATCTGTCTGTCGTCCCAGAGGGGCCTCCCACAGGGATCCAGCTAGACCCAAAAGCTGAACGTATGGAAGGGAAACAAAGATCTACTACTCAACAGTCTCAGTGCTGCTTTTAAATATTTTAAATGGCACCTGCAATTCTGGAATAAGCAGGCAGATCTAGCCCCCAAACAACAATGGACTGAGAAGGCAGAAGAGTGGAAACGATTACTTCTGACAGTCAGGGGTCCAAAGTCCACTTCTAAGACCTAAGCCGCCCCCCTGCTGCGCATGCAAAAAACGTGCAGAACTCCTCAAGCTGAACCAAAAACAACACTACTTTAGGCAAGTGGACACTTCACGTATAAATCAGAAGGGAGGACAACCCCCAGCACGCTGAGGTGACAAAGGTCAGTCCTCAGAGCAGACGAGACAGCCCCGGGGTGCCTGCACGCGACTGAGGGGCGGACACGCGGACGGGGGGTCGCACCTGTGTTGTCCTTGCTGAGGATGCTCCTCTGCATGTCCTCCACTTTGGCCACGAGCCGCTGGTACTGCCCCTCTGCCAACCGCAGGTCGCTGTTGGAGGAGGCCAGGCTAGCATTCTTGGCTTCCAGCATGTTCTGCAGAGCGCCCATTGCCTGCTCGAGGTCCCAGCAAGACTGCTTTAAGGTGTCCACCTCCGAACTGAGCGAGTCCTGCCTCTGCTGGCTGCTGTGGCTGTGCTCCAGCTGTGCCCGCAGCCTCGTGTGCAGGGCGGCCAGCTGCGCTTGCAGCTCGGCCTTTTCTTTAAGTGCCTGGAAAGACCCACACAGAGGCACGCTGACGTTCAGGAAAATAAGTCACTTCCACCCTGCGTATTAAGAGGGCTGCCAAAACACAGCCAATGAGACAGAGAAAGGTGTCCAACAGGTGAACTTTACAGGAAAGCACCATGTTTTCCAAAACATTCAGTCACCTCTAGCATTGCAGTTATCCAAAAAGAAGGGGTTTCTCCAAACCGGCGTAAGAGGTAGGAGGGGTGAATACAGAGTCGGCCTGTTTTCTGCACAGTGGCACCTGAGCAGGGCAGCACGTGGGAAAAGCTCTGCAAGCACCCACTCACCCACAAGGACGCTGGAAAACATATTTGTCCAAAAAACGAAAAAGCACACAAGCGTGCACAAACACACAGTGTAAGAATACCCGGAGTGCTGAGGGACCTCTAAAAGATGAAGAGCAGCCAGATTCAGATTTGGGGAACACAAACCCCACAGCACACACCCGTGGGGAAAGGGTGCCGTTACCCAGGAGAGGCTTGGAGGGGCTGCAGCCGGGCCGCCGGGCATGAGCAGCCTGAGGCACGGTCTGTGCCACGTGGCAGGGCCGCAGGGACCACTGTCCGCGGGGCCCAGCAGGGAGAGGCGAGGTGGGGCCTCGAGAAGCCCCAGGCCCCAGGCGCAGCTGAGAACAGACACTGAGCAAAGGGCACGACCCCTACCCACCCATCAGCATCTCCCACCCACCCCGAAGTCAGCCTATCAGGGTGTGTGTGTACAGCAACTTCAAAATGCAAAGAAGAGCAGACAGCTGCACGTCAACAAGCAATAGCAGAAGACCAATGTCGTGAAGACAAACAATAAATTCAACAAGCGGAAGAACAAATACCCCCCAAAAATGAAATAACTGAGCAAACGCAATAAGATTTTGTAGTAAGTATAATCAGCATTTTCACAGAAATGCCAAAAAGTTTTGCACCCATAACAATCCACAAAGATCTTGGCTGGGACACAACCGAAGAGCAAATCAAATCTCAGGAGGATAAGGAGGTAAAGTAAAAGCCAGCTAAGGTGCTTCGATTGTTCAGGGCGTCAAACTCAGGGGTGGTGGACACGCACTTGATGAGGTCACGTTCTACAGGAGGACACAGTGAAAATCGTGTGCAACTAAAATTAGCCCCGACACCTCGGTAATCACCTCTTCAGTCTAGAGTTTCATGTACAGAGTCTGTGTCTCAGGACCGTGTGCACAAAAAAGTCATCAGACGTGAGAAGCACATGCAGCAGAGCAAGCACCCTCGTGTGCACGGCGCCCCCACCCGCACAGCGCGGGCTCCTGAGGGGAAGGGACAGCCCCCTGCCTCGACCTCACGCCCCCCAGGGCCTTGTGCTCTCCCCCGTCTCCGTGCCAAATGCAGAGGATCAAAGGCAGTTGAACTGAGTTACTCTGTTGATCGGAAAGCTGAAAATTAAGGGACGGAAAATGATTCTTTAGGCATATGCTAACCAGACAAAGCAAAATTCATATCAGAAAAAGCAAAGAAGTACTAAAGGGGCAAAGATGACAATTTCACCAGGCCAGAAAAAGGTGAAATCCACCCCAAAGATTTAACCGTCGTGGACTGTTAAGTCTCTGACAGCAGAGGTAGGAAGCCTCCCAGGCAGATCCTGACGGAGATACAGGGAGAAACCACACGGAGCAGGAAACCAGCACACCTCTTTCTGGGGCTGACAAATCAAGCAGACAAAAATGTACGGCTATAGAAGACGAGGCCGCTGCGCTGCTGCTGCTGCTGATAAAGCTCATTCCTACAGACACATGTAAAGCTTTGCGCGCACGAACAGGAGCTGCACGTTCTTCTCAAAGACGCGGCACTTCGATACATCCATCAAATCTCCATTTACCTGACTAGCCTCTAACGATAAAGCTTCCAGCTGTCCTTCGAGTCTCATTTTTTCTTTCAGAACCTGCAACATTTCATCATGAGTTTCAGCAACCGAGCTTTCCATGGACACGCTGGAGAATAAAGGCACAAAGGATCAGGCGGTGGGAAGACGACCGATCACTGTCTCTCCTCTACGCCATCCCTGCCGATCACTGTCTCTCCTCTACGCCATCCCTGCTCTCCAAATCCCACACCCCTCTGCTCCTCTCCCCCAGTTTTAAAAAAATAAGTAAAAAAGATTTAGGTAGCGAGCCAAAGCTCTTAGGACTGCTACCGATAAACACTCCCGCCCACGGCACGGCCTTTTCAGCCACCACACGGCCAGAACGTCCTCGTGGAGACGTGAGCCCCCGTCACATCTGTGCAGTTTCAGAGACAGGTCTACACAGATCCTGGAAGGCAGGATATCTTAACACTGCAGGTGATTACTCATTCGACCCAATTCCACTTCTTACAAAGAGACAGAGTGCATATAAATGAAGCATTAAAGACCAACGGAGGGACTCCGAGAGGAAGGCAGCGCCTCGTGGGCCCCGGCGTCACCCACCTGCTGCAGATGCTGTCGGCCCGGCGCCGCGTCTCCCCGTTGACCTTCTGCCTCTGCTCTTGGCGCTCGGCGGCTGCGGCCTGGAGGACATCCGAGATGGAGGGGAGCTGGCCCAGGGCGCCGGCGGCGATCTCCTGGCTGCTGGCCCCATAGGGGGTCTGGCGCGCGCCCCCCGTGTTCACCGGAAGGCCGGCCGTCCCTCGGGCGGAGACGCTGCTATAGCAGGAGCTGTCGCTCTCGGTCCCGTCAGCCTCGGACACGTTGTCCCCCGTCAGGGACGCATCCTCCAGGCGGTCGTCGGCCTCAGGACACAGGCTGAGCTCAGACACCACTGACGTCCCGCTGCCTCGGTTCTGCTCCAGGGAGGCCCTGGCAGAGTCCGGAGCCGGAACGCTTCCACCAGAATTCCGAGCGTCTGAATCTTCAGTTCTGTAATCAGCCAGAGACCGAATTTTGCTTGATTTGAAACTTTCTTTCTCCTTAGGATGTGCCAGGAGCCCTAAGCTGCCCACCTTCGGCCCCCGAGGGACGCTGGTGCGCAGGAAGGAGTACTCTTTGGTCACAGCCACGGCGCTGGCCCTCGGTAAGGCTTCTGGGTCCAACATGAGTTCAGGATCAAGTGTGCTAAAAAGCCTCGTTTTAGTTACAGGTTGACTTGACTGAGAAGGAAAAGAAAGTACAAAAATTATGTTTAAAATTGACAAGCAGCATTCAGAAATTGCCATCCAGGAAGGCCGCGCCGATTACACAACGAGGGCTCCGGCCACGCGGCCGCGGCACAGGCCTCCCATGCTCTGTGACTCGCTGCCCCCTCGGGGCCCCGGGTGAGGGCCAAGCGCACGCCTGACTCTGACCCGACGGCGTTTCCAAACACCCACCAGAGCGAGTCCTTCCTCCGCACACCTGCTTCACACAATGTTCCTGGCTATTCTCCCATGATAATTCTTTTTCATAAATCTTGAAATTTTTCTTCAAGTTAAGAAAAAAGTCCTGTTGAATTAGAACTACCTTAAATTTATAATTACTGAGGGGATAATGAGCCACTTCCCCCCCATTTATTCATATCTGTTTGCCTGACCCTCGACAGAGGAAGTTATGTCGTGTTTATCTAGAGTCTAAACCATTTTTGTTGTCATTTACATTTAACACTTAGATATTTTATTATTTTGTTGATATTATAAATATTATCTTTTCCCACTAATTTCATAACTGGTCATACTAGAATAACTATTGATTTTTCATATTTGTATTTGAAACTGACAATTTCTAAACCCCAATTATTTTAATAATTTTATATTTTTATAAATTTATAATGATAGCAATTTTTCAGTTGATCCTCCAGCATTTTTCCAAGGTGTTACCAACACCTGTAAATAACAACATTTCTCCTATTTTTGCAATATTTATATCTCTTACTTCTTTTTCTCATATCATCATGTTAGCTAGAACTTCCCAAGTGGCCTTGAATGAGGCTGGAGATGAGGAAAGACACCATTCCTTGGCGCTGAATCAACATGACTTTCTCTTACAGATTAATACTCAGTTCTATGTTATTCTACAAAGCTAGTGCAACCCCAAAGTGGCAAGGGACAAGGTGGGCGAGGAGCATCTCGAAATGATGCTGGGATACCAGAGGAAAGATAAATGAGCCAGAGCAGCAAGGAAGAGTTAGGGGCGTGGTGCGCTGGACATGCCGGGCCTCCCAGATGGTAACACACACTATAAAGCTGCCATAATTAGATCCACTGAGAATGAGAAAAGCAGCAGGTGGGCTGATGACACAGAACACAGCCCAGGAACTGGTCCAAGCATAGGTGGGGTCTATAGATATTTAAGAAGCACCACAATAAGGTAGCATTCCAACCAGTAGGGAAAAGACAGACTATAAAATAAGCAATTTGAGATAACTGGCCAGCTGTCCACAAAGAGGCTCACTCCCACCTCTTGCCTCCATCCAAAACATTTCAAGTGGATTAGATTTACACAGAAAAAAACACAACTTTTTAATACTTTTTATACTATCTCTTACTTTTAGCATAAGAAGAAAACAGAGGTGAATTTACTTATATCCTTCAAACGGGGAGATCCTCTCACATATGACATGAACCCCAAAAGAAGTAACAGCAAAGACTGAAAGTTCTGACTGTAAACATTCAAATCTAATGTGCAGGGAATTCCCTGGCGGTCCAGTGGTTAAAACTGCGTTTCCGGGACTTCCCTGGGGGTCCAGTGGTTAAGACTCCGCGCTCCCAATGCAGGGGGCCCGGATTCGATCCCTGGTCAGGGAACTAGGTCCTGCATGCTGCAACTCAGAGCCCACATGCCACAACTAAAGAGCCTGCGTTCGGCAACTAAAGATCCCGCATGCCACAACGAAGAGCCTGCACGCAGCAATGAAGACCCCATGTGCCGCAACTAAGACCTGGCACAGCCAAATAAAGAAACATTTTTTTAATTGAATTAAAAAAAAAGACTGTGCTTCCACTGCAGTGGGCATAGGTTCGATCCCTGGTCAGGGAACTAAGATCCTGCAAGCTGCATGCCACAGCCAAAAACAAACAAACAAACAAACTGATGTGCAGCAAAAAGTATGCCAGAAAAGAAGTCACGGCAAACTAAGAAGAAATTATTTGCGAAAATACTAGAAGGGGATAACTTCCTCATATACAGTACCAACATAGCAAAAAGACAACCAACAGAAAAACGGACAAAGACTGACAAAGACACCCAAACAGCCAACACGCAAAGAGGCGCTTACTGTTAGGAAGGACTGGTTTTTTTTCACCTATCAGAGGACAAAGATTCAATTTTCATTATTTCTAACGCCGCCAAGGATCTTACAGACTGCTACCCGGAATGTAAACCAGTCCATCCTATGTGGAGGGCAATACATATCAACTTACAAATGCATAAAACCTTTTACTCAATAATCTGACAGTTAAGGATTTACCCACAAAAGTATACCAAGACACAAAACGTTCCCTGCAGCACTGTTTGCAATTTCAAACAATTAGAACCCACCTAAACGTCAATCACTATGGGTTGGTGAATGCAATGCTGGTACATACCCATGGTCACAAAGGACGAGGATGACCTCGACTGTGCTGCTGGAGAAGGAGCTGAGGACAGGGGCGTGAGAACGGTCGCGTGAGGGGCAGCGCAGAGAGGGCGCTCCCCTGCATGACACCGACCGCCACCTCTGCGTGAAGGCACGCGCATGGAGATGCTCTCCAACAGGGGAGGACTTTCACTCCTCATCTCTACCATTTAAGTATGAGGTTTGAACTACATTCCTAAATAAGTATCTTTATACTCCTAGTTTAATTGTTTCTGCTTGTCTGTTTTGTATTTTTTGAATTGAGAATTCTGAGTTTTATCAAATACCTTTTCAGCACCTACTGAGATGGGCATAAGTCTTGCCACATGGAATGACCATTATGTTGAGTTCTATCAGCAGATTCTCCCACTTTGAACTAACCTGTACTCTTAAAGAAAACCTCACTCGGTTTATGCTACTCCATGAACCGACAGGCCATGCTGATGGGTCACAAGCACAGCAGCGGGGAGCACGGCTCTGCGCTCAGATAGGCAGGTTCAAATCCCAGCTCAGGCGGGGGCACTGGTGGTCGCTTCAGCTCTGAGCTCCCCTGGGTCATGGGGAGGACCCACCCAGGTGCCGATCTGCATGAGGACGGCACCTGCCAGGCTGCACTCTCCTCGGCCGGCCCTGCCCCGAGGGTCTCCAGAGCAGGGGACAGGTGGGGGCCAAAGTAGCCGGCATCTTGCTGCCTGCCTTGCTTAGTGCGGCATGGGGCAGGGGAGGGGGGGTGACCAAGCAAGCGGGCCTGTCAGGTTGGTCAGACCAGTGTGTGATGAGTCCAGCAACCGGGCAGAAGTTATCTTACTGAGGCTAAGGTTTTATACAGATATATGCATACATATAATTTGTAAAGATGGGAAATGATGTGAAACTTCACACTGAACTACTGACACATTAATTGCCTAACGTTGGATGACCCAGGCAGAGCTTGGACTTGCGGTGCAAACCCCTGGGAGGCAAGCTGTGGACAAGCTCGGCACACAGACACTGTCTGGTCTGTATCTTGGCTCTGCTACTTTACCGCAAGTTCCTTACCTGTCCGAGCCTCACTGTAACGTCCGTGGGGAATTTAACACAGTGCCTAGCACACATAATTACTACTGACTACTGACTACCCCTGTAACGTTTTCTGGCAGGCCGTCTGGAGGGATCCCTAGAAGCCCCTGCCCGGGTGGGAGCCTCTGTCAGTTCAGAGCCTGGTGCTGTCCCTTCCAGTTCGTTTACACTGGCTTCAGAGCCCTGACGCTCCAAAACCCAAGGTTCTCTCTTGGGAACACAAATGGCCAACCTTCATGAGGACCTGTCACTACTAAATCAATCCCCGAAAGCGTTTTTTTAAAAGTTTGTTTAGTTTTAAATTCCTTGAATTTGAAATTTTTCAAGTCCACAGAAAACTTGGACGAAGAGTGAAATGAACCTTCATACCCCCCTTTCTTAGAGTCACTCGATGTGATTAAAAAGACTGCTTTCATTGGTATCCTAACGAGAGTTTCATACCTGAACAAAACTGATTTTAGCAAAGCATATGGGCATACTTGTCATATGTGTGGGACGTGACACATATTCTAACACTGTACAGCAAAACTTCAGTAGAAACTGTGCCACTTATACAGTAAACAAGCCAAACCCAGGACTGGCCTCTCAAGCACAGACAGCAGTTCTGCCCAAGTATTTGTTGCCCCTGCTTTTCTAAAGGCAGCCTTAGGGGGAAGAAGGACCAGACGGGGTGGGAACCGGAGCCTGCGCAATCTCCCAAAGGGTGGGAACTACATGACAAAAACGATCTTCGCAGAGAAGCACAGAAGCCCACCCCCCCGAGAGGAATAAACAGCAGACCCTAGAATTATGTCTGACGAACTGCTGTTCTTCACACGTGACGCTTTCCACTGGCTTGTTCAAGAGACGGAGACTCACTCTTTCCTGCTGGCGCTTCACCCTGTACTGCTGGAGCTGCTCTTCCAGCCGTTTCCGAGCCTGAAGCCGGACCTGCTCCTCCTTCTCCAGGGGCAGTGAAGCCTCTGTTGAGCCTGAGGTGGGGAAATGGCCATTTAGAAACTCGCAACGCACCAGGGCACAGAGGACCAATCAGAACAGCAGCTTGGCTGTTTTGCGTCTTATTACCGATACGATTTAGCTCTGAACGACACACGGCTGTCTAGTTTGAAAGGAGTGTTTGCAGATGGAGAGAAAACTGCGAGCCTCGGACACTGACCACAGAGAGGACCCACCCGGTGGCAGCCACACTGGCCAAGCACAGGGGCCGTGCTCATGCCACGAGCGCATCGCCCCCTATGGGCACCCGGCTGGTAAGACAGGACCGGGCAACCTGTGCCTTTTCGTAAGAAGAGAACCGACTTGGAGCCGGTGCCAGCGTGAGTGCTCCGAGGCCCCGCGAAGCTCCAAGTCCGCTCCCTGACGCTCCAGGGGACGTGAGAAGCAATCCTGACGGGACGACGGCCGCTGAGCTCGCCTTCTCCACGCAGCTGTCTGGGCCGCTCGCCTCAGTCTCCTGCCCGAGGCGGCTCCAGTCTAGGGTCTCTGCTCCAGGGCGGGCGGGGAGCTGCTCTGACAGCTTTCTGGTTAATGACAAGATTTTACGTATCTAAAATCCAAACCTTTCACTTCGGGTAAGAAAAGGGCTGAACAGCGAGTGAAAGGGAGGAGAGCCCCTGGTCTCCCCAGGGGGGTCAGACAGCAGGCTGACGGGAGCAGAGAAATGCCGCAACTGAGCCCCTTCACGGGCGGCAGCGTCTCCGAATGTGGATCCCAGGAGGTGAGTAGCTGCTGCTGAATTGCACTAGGAATTCAGCAGGGTTGTCACTAACTGCGCATTCGTCACTCAAGAGGCCTCTCATACTTCTCACAACGCTGAGGGGTCCAGACAGCAGAGACCTAGGAGCTGTGGCCTCAGGCAGGGAACCCAAATCAGCAAGCGCAGCACCAGAGACATGGCCTCGGGGCTGGGCTGGGGGCAGGCAAGCCGGGTGGGTACCTCGGGCCAGAGCTAACATACCCCTCAGGTCAGGACCCAGGATTTCACGCGACACCTTGGCTGACGTGCTAATGGTTAGTTTACAGAGATGTTTAAAGTACGCTGTGGCCCTAACAAAACAATGCCTGTGAAGAACCCTCTAGTAACTAGGGAAGTGGGAGCTGCAAATGCAAGTATCAAGGCAACATCACAGCACACCCATCAGACTGGTAAAGACTCAGAGGAAACAGCCTCTGTGTCCTCTCACGGGGCGTCAGCGCCCTGGCAATGCGACCACACAGGATGGAGATAAACACAGCTGTTGCTTCTGACCAAGAATTCTGCTTCTAGGGTGGAGCCCATAGAAACGAAAGCACCAAGGCTGCAAACACGTATGGGGAGATGCTCACTGCAGTACTGGTCACGTGGCTCTTACCGGCCACACGCGGGGCTCCCACCAGCCTTAAGAGAATGGATATGGACTTGCATCAGCGGATCAGCTGATGTGGGGCAATCTCCATGTGATAAAGCTAGGTGACGAAAGCACACAGTAATATGAGGGACAAAACCCCATTTTAAAAAACAATGACCCCCAAACCTGGTGGTTTTCAGAGGCCTATAAAGGACTATGTGAGAATGTGGCTGACCTGGAGGGGAGGGGAGGGGAGGGGAGGGGGAGAGGGGAGGGGGAGAGGAGAGGGGAGGGAGGAGGGGAGGGAGGAGGGGAGGGGGAGGGGAGGGGGAGGGGAGGGGGGGAGGGGAGGGGGAGGGGAGGGGAGGGGAGGGGGAGGGAGGAGGGGAGGGGAGGGGAGGGGAGGGGGAGGGGAGGGGAGGGGAGGGGAGGGGAGGGGGAGGGGAGGGGAGGGGAGGGGGAGGGGAGGGGAGGGGAGGGGGAGGGGAGGAGGTACTGAAGGGAGGACGAGGCTTAAAAACAGCACGTGTGAAATGATCCCATTAAGTAAAACCACACAAGTCTGTGTATGAAAACCTACATGTTAGAAAAAGGCCTGGAGGTTTCTAGGGCTCAGAGGCTGCCAGTTTGCAACTTGTTCACCCCTGAATCCCCAGGGACTGCACAAAATAAACTCTGATTAAAGTAACTCATAAAAGAAAGCCTTCAAAGTGTAACTGTCAAGATCAAAACCCCACTGGCTGCTTGCTCACCACCCAGGATGACAAAAGACACACATGCACAGGCCCTTTAAACTTGGGCCTCAAGTCCAAGTCACCATCAGGCCATGATGAAGTGTATCTTCTCTCTGAAATGGAGCTAATTGTTAAATGTATGACCCACCACAGTGATAAAACAGCAAATGGCAGCGGGGTGCAGGGCCTGTGCCTCTGAAGGATGGTGGGTGACAAGGGCCCCGGGGTGGGGGGAGAGGGGGGAAGAGCCCAGCGGGCAGATGCTTACACAGTTGCGTTTCTTGCATAGGAAGACTGAGTCTGAGGGACTGCAAAGCTTCTTTTCTAACACTGCCCTCAGCACCAGTCCCCTGAGACTTCCTTAGGTTGTCATGGAAATCAGCCACACCTGGAGAGGCTTCAGGACCCACTGACAGCGGAGGGTCTGGGAACTGTGGCGCCGGCCCGTTCGGACAGGTGGCCCCTTGGCTTCCTCCTTCATCTGAAGCTCTGTTTACCTCGACACCGGCACCTGCAAAAGAGGGTGTGCTGGGCCATCACGGTTTTAACAACTCACGCAGGACAAGAGGGGATCTAGATACGTGAGCAATCTCCACATGCCATGGATCTGTTCACTCTGAGACGACAGCAGGATCGTCCCCTCCTGTGGGCGGTGAGGTGGGACCAGTCACTCGACCTCGCAGAGCCTGACACACTCACTGCAGGACGCCCTCCTCACCCTCCGTGCTACGGCTGTGGAATTTAAGGAGTAATGTTTCCTTTTCATTTAAACAAGACCAATGAGAAATCTTACGAAAGTCTGTTTTTTAAAAAATAGCAAAAAAACCCTACACATGCTTAAAACATAGCTGACGATGTTTCTTAACAGGCGTTGTTAACAGCAGTGCTAACCCGTGTCACAGCCTCACGTTTTCAACGGGCTGATTCCAAACGAGAAATCAAAGGCAGAGTCAGAATAGCTGCTGAGGACGATTATGGCAAAGCTGAGCACAGAACCCAGAGTCTGTGCTTACGGCTGACAAATACCTGACGGATACAAAGCCAAGTTGACCAGTGGTGACTACACACGGCCACCAAGCTCACTCTCCTCCACTAACACTGTTACGAGTAGACTTGTTTATGCTCTAACTGAAACCTATTTCTGTGCCAAAAGGAAACTAGAAAGAAAGCACTCTCCCCGTGAAAGACCAGCCAGCTGGCAGCCAGAGAGCCAGGGAGCCGTGTGGAGGGGCTTCCAGGCAGGTGCCAGGGCCCCAGCACTGCAATGCCCCGGCCTCGCACAGGGTCAGCATCACTTGGCTCTCATGATGTACCCAGTATGCAGCCAGAAGTTCCCTCTGTGCCCAAGCAAATTTAAAATGGGTTTCTGTCACTTGAAACGTGACTCCCAACTAATATAGCTACTTACTGTCAGGCCTCTCTGAAAGGAAAACCAGAATATAAACGGGGCGCCCCAGACACAAAGCAGAGCGGGGAGACCCCACCACCACCCTGCACAACCATCTGTTGTTCTACACAAACAGCCCTTCAGCCTCCTGCTGGGGTCGGGGGAGGAATCCTGCATCTCAGATCCACGTTAATCGGGTCAGTTCTGCTTTCTGACAGGCTTACTTACGGATCTAGGAGAGTCTCTAAACCTTGCTGTTTACATAACAAAGTCATTTTTTGAGCATCATATTACACTTTAAAAAAAACCGAAAAGTAAGAAGGCCCAATAAATAATAAGACTTGATTGTTTCCAAACACAAGCCTAATTATGGATAAACAAATAACGATGACACACACACAGCCAGCACCACTTCCCGGGCGCTTCCCAAGTGCCTGCATTTCACATGGGCCCTCACGACCACCCTGAGATGCAGGTACCATTCATCTTTCCGTTTTCTCAAGAGGAGAGTGAGACTGAGATAAATCAAGGATCTTGCTTGAGGGCTCCTTGCTGTTACTGGCAGACCTAGGAGCCGTCCCACTGTACAGCTCTTGGTCTTGGGCCGAGCCGCACTGGCCTCACCTGGCGTTGAAGGAGCAGTAACCAGCAAAGCCAATTTAGGTGCTTGAGCACTGTTTTACAAGAACAGGAATGCAGTTTCTGCTAGTAAGTCAGTACATACACATGTTAACGATTTTCAAGCACACGCTGACCAGGAAGGGGCATGGAATGGAGTGGGTAATTCACCCTGTACTTCCAATGCACAAATAACCCATTAGCTAACATGCAAATGTGATCCAATCATCCTCAGATCACTAGTGGACCATTTCTGGATCCCAGTTAGTAAAATTCTGGCAACCAACCAAAAAGGTAGCATGTTAGGCAGGGCACAATGATGTGTCAGTGAAGACCTACAGAGCCTTCACGGTAACCATGCTGCTCTGTCCTGCTGGAGCAGAAAGCGCCACAAAGTTCCCGTTCTATTTAACATGCGTGGTGCTTGATTCAAAGTTGGCATCAACTAAAAAGCAAAACAAAACAAAACCCTCATCTGATTACTAAAAACACACTCTGAATGAATTAAAAAGTTCATTACGGTCTTAGACACCACAGGCTTCCTCCAAAATGCAAGCTGACCCACGTTCTCCTGTTTGAAGGCAGAAAGTCAGCAGCACACAGAGTAACTGGCGACTTACACTGGGCTTCATCCCACTGGTCCAGTGACGTCAGGGAGCCAGTGGGCTTTGGGGGGGTCTCGGGGCGAGCCGAGATCCCACTGCCGGGTCTGTCCTCCAACAGGCCTTCCTGTACGGCCGCTGCACCGTCCATGGCTACGGTGACACGGGCTGGGCTGACACTCGGGGACTGCAAGTGAACCACGAGCGAGTTTGGTTTCTGCCATCAGCAACGGCCAAGAGCTCCCGGGAGGGACCGCACTGGGTTTGCCATTTTCGGAAGATCTAAAGTCTCACAAATGGCCTGAAATCAAACCAAGTAATATCATGATACCTGACAGGAGAAAAAAGAGAAAAAAGGTATTATGAAACTTCATTTGTCAGACTTGAAGTGACAATTCCAAGACTAACATTTGGTTCCCAATTTGCATCTGTATAATAAACAAATATAGATTTATTCATTCAACAAATAATCCTTGAGCACCTACAACATCCTAGATTTTGAGGATAAAATGATGCACCAGCCCCACCTGGGCCCATCCCCGCAGGGCGCCTGCACTGGTGCCGGCTAAAGACCGTCCCGCCAGGGTGAGAAGCTCCACAATCGGCGCTAGAATCGGCAGAGGTGGCCACGGAGCTGGGGGTGGGCCTTGGGTGACTGAGGAGCTGAGTCTGTATTGATTTAAATTTAACTAATTTGTGTGTAAATAGCCACATGTGGCCAGTGGCTTCTGTACTGGACACACAGGCCCAAGAGCTCACAGGGCTCAAAGGACAAGCTCCTGCCCCAGGAGACCTGGCATGTCAGCGCCCAAGCCACGGCTCAGATCCAGAGGGCAACGTGGAAGACGTGATGGCGTGGGACACGGTAAACCGGACACCGGTGGAGGAAAGCACAGGGGGCGAGGGCACAGGGAAGCAGCCGTCCCGGGATGGGGGCAGAGACAGCACGTCACAGCAGGTAACCAATGCATCCTTCATTTCTCGCAGGATCTGTGATCTTTCAGCCCGTCCTGCCAGGCTGAGTTTAAGGTGGCAAAACTTTGCCCGAAGTCTGGCAACTGGTTATCACTTTTGAAGTGTAATGAGGATACTATCGCGGGTTTCAGGACAAAAATTTACATGACTTTCCTCCCCAGCTTACAAACCCCATATAGACGTTTCTGAAGAGCCTACACAGGAGCTGCCTCTCACTGGACAGGCAGGTGCACCTGCTTCTCCACGGTCCTCTGTCACCCTGTCACCCACGAACACACACCCTGTGGCTGGCACAACCTGGCCTACCCCGTGGTGAGGCCCAGCGACGGGAACCCGGTGGTGTTTGGCCCGCAGCTCCAATCATCCACACGTTCCCCTCTGCAACCGGGCGCCCGACAGGCCAGCGATACCATGGATCAACAACAGTGCTGTTACGAAGACAAAAAGGCTACGTCTACTTTTCCTTTGTGGCCACGCCTCTCGGCTTGCAGGATCTTAGTTCCTGGGTCCTCGGCAGTGAAGGCGCAGAGTCCTAACCGCTGGACCAGCAGGGGATTCCCTATGTCTACTATTAAGCGTAGAGCTAGTACTAAGGGTTTGTACTTGAAAGGACCACGGATAGAAATGTGTGAAAACATGGGTAACTGTTGCCAATGCCCTTCTCTCCTTGACCCCAGGCAAATCCCCATGGACCCTTCCATGTCTACCATCAGGCACTGCTCTCAAGTCCCTCCTGGGCCTCAGGGAAAGCACGTGGCCCACTCGCTTCTGCCATCATGACACCCCCTGCAAGCATACCACACCGCGGTGCGTGTGCGCCTATCTCTTCCATCACGCTGTGAGATCGTGGACGCAGAAATCACCACTCCAAGTCTGCCCCTACCCCCGGCACACCCCTACACAGAGCAGTGCTCAGCGCAGGCTACCGACTTCAACCTCTGCCTCACCAAGTTCCACCCCTTAACAACCAAGCTAGTAGTTCCAAAACAAAACGAGAGCAGTATTTGCATCCTTGGGCATCCACAACGCCTTGTCAAATACAGAATAAGTCTGTCTCTACTAAACGCAGATGGGAGCCGCAGTTCTAGTGAGGGCAAAGAACACCCGGGGAGGTATAAACTGGGAGAGCTGCACGTAAATGGCCACAGGCCAGGTAAGCAGTGTCAGTGAGCCGGAAGAGCGGGCCAGCCAGCGGGACGGGACTTGCCTACGAAAGACAGAACATGCCAACCAAAAAAGGGAGGGCAGAGGGGCAGCCAAGGAGCCACAGAGAATGCGCCACCGAGGCAAGCAGTGACGACACCTGACCCTGACACCGTGCAGGAAAGAGGAACACGGCCGAGATGCTCACGTCCACTGCGGAAGGCATGCCGAACACAAATGCATCGGGCCGTCTGAGCCCAGTGCCGACGCACACTCCACTCACTGGCTTCCCTTTATTTGGATTTCTTACTAAACAAGAAGCCTTCTGATTCCCAAGGAGCCCTAGCCCCTCCAGAGATGGATGGTGCAGCCCCCGAGAGTTCGAGACCCTGTGACTGTGACTTGTTCTGGTAACTTAGGAAGGTGGCTCCTGTTCACACGCAGCTCTTCCTGAAGGCAGACAAGAGACGGAATTCACAGACCACCAGCAGCAGCCTCTGGTGAAGGGACACTTCTCTCTGTCCATAATACCCTGGCATTCTCCGTGTATCCTCAGCCTCCTGCGAATTTTACTTAGCATGATTCAGTTGTCCAGGGCCTCATTATCTCAGACTGCTGACAAAAGCAGGGCAAGGAGGGTCAGACAGCTGGGAGCACATCACAAGGAAGCTGTTCTTAGTAACATGCACTCCATTTTGTGATTAAAAAGCAGAGATCAGCCTAATCACAGTACTGTTTTTGACCACGTGCATTCTGCTGTTTCCCGGAGGGAAGAGATGAGGCAAACTGTCACTTAGAACTTCGCAAAGTGCGTATAACTCTAGGTCCACCACTGTCTGACATCAAGAGACTTCAGATCGAGAAACTACCATCTCAGGCACCTATGTGACTTCCAGCTTCCCCCAGACAGCAGATTACATGGATTTGGTATATGCACATTAACAGCTCCATCTACCCCATTTTCTTTAAGATGTTCCTATCGGGGCTTCCCTGGTGGCGCAGTGGTTGAGAGTCTGCCTGCTAATGCAGGGGACGCGGGTTCGAGCCCTGGTCTGGGAAGATCCCACATGCCGCGGAGCAGCTGGGCCCGTGAGCCACAATTGCTGAGCCTGCGCGTCTGGAGCCTGTGCCCCGCGACGGGAGGGGCCGCGATAGAGAAAGGCCCGCGCACCGCGATGAAGAGCGGTCCCCGCACCGCGATGAAGAGTGGCCCCCGCTTGCCGCAACTGGAGAAAGCCCTCGCACGAACCGAAGACTCAACACAGCCAAAAATAAATAAATAAATAAATAAAAAAAAAAAAAAAAAAAAGAATCTGTTAAAAAAAAAAAAAGATGTTCCTATCGGCAATTAGAAACTACAGCGCATGGGAATTCCCTGGTGGTCCAGTGGTTAGGACTCTGGACCACCAGCACATGCACTGCTGATGGCGTGGCTTCGATCCCTGGTCGGGGAACTAAGATCCTGCAAGCCACGTGGGGCAGCCAAAAAGAAAAGAAAAGAAAAACAACAGAGCATGGCCAAAGTGAAAACCCGGAAAGCCTAATGTCACCATATAGCAGTGTAATGTAAAGGACAGACTCAGGTATCAGACATCTTGGCTGCAGGTCCTGACTCCCCAACCCTCACCTGTGAGATCATGGGCAGATTTCTTAACCACTCTTAGCTGACGATCTCATCAGTAAGATGATGAGAAAAAGAATAAAAAACCTGTGCCAGGATTAACTGCACACATCCCATGAGCTCAATAAATAGCAGCTATTATTATTAGTGTTATTTTCCCTTCAACTGCTGCTTGTCAAAATCAATAGGTAAAAGCCAACTGAAGATATTCTCATTGAAGAAAGTATACAAGGTATGGTACACACACACACACACACACACACACACACACACACGCGCCAGAATATTACTCAGCCATAAAAACAGAACAAAATTTTGCCACTTGTGACAACATGGATAGACCTGGAAGGCATTATGCTTAGTGAAATAAATCAGACAGAGAAAGATAAATACTGTATGTTATCACTGTGGAATCTAAAAAGAAAGCAAATAAACAAATATAACAAAACAGAAACAGACTCACAGATAGAGAGAACAAACTAGTGGTTACCAGAGAGGCGAAGGGAAGGGGGAGGGGCAAAGTAGGTGAAGGGGATTAAGAGGTACAAACTACAAGGTATAAAATAAATAAGTTACAAGGATGCAATGTACAGCACAAAGAATATAGCCAATATTTTATAATAATTTTGTATGGAGTCTAATTTATAAAAACATCAGGGACTTCCCTGGCAGTCCAGTAATTAAGACTCTGTGCTCCCACTGCAGGGGGCATGGGTTAGATCCCTGGTTGGGGAATTAGGATCCTGCATGCTGCACGGCATGGCCAAAAAAACACAAAAAACCCCCCATCAAATTACTATGTTATACTCCTGAAACTAACATAATATTGTAAGTTTAGTTAAATTAAAAAATTATACTGCTGCTTAAGGCAACTGGCTAAAAAAAAAAAAGTTACTTTTGAATCTGAGTCATGTCAGATGATTTTTATTTCCTTTTCTTGCCATTCAAGGTCCACTAAAACTGAAGGCTATAACTCCAATAAAAAGTTATATTTGCAATATTTAAGGGACAATTTAAAATGTAAAAAAAAGAAAAATCCACGAGTCACCTGTAAATGGCTTACAACGTCCCAGGTTTTCAATCACACTGACAATCAAATCTAAGCCTCTCACCACGAACTAGGAAGCTGCATAGCATCTGACCGCTCCCGACACTGCATCCTTATTCCCTATCATTTTCTTCCTTTTTCATTACATACGTGCCATACTTCCTGCCTCAAAACACCAAACCTCCTCCTCCCTCAGGGTCACCACACTTGCTGTTCATTCTGCCCGAAACACTCTTATCCCACAGTTTTGCATGGCTAGTTTCTTGTCACAGAGGCCTTGGCTCAAAAGTCACCTCCGCCGACGGGCGCTCCTACAGACCCACCCCAAGCACCGCCCAATACTCTCTCAGCAATGACCTCATTTATCCTCCGCATCCCTCCACGACGGCGTGAGCTCAGTGAGGGCAGGGACCCTGACACGACTTCGGCTCTGGATCCCAGCACCTACAATGAACAGTGCCGCTCACACGACCGACACTCAACAAACAGTTGCTGAATGAAGACCGAGCTGTTCACCTGCACCACCTGCAGGCTAGTGACTACGCCTGACCCCACTGCCTCTGGAAGGTATCACTGCACCAGTGAAACGCCTCTAAGCACCCCAGAATCGAGATGGAATCGAGGTGGACTGAGAGGCTGAGAGCACACGGGCTCTTTAAACCAGGCTTCACACTAACCACCCGACATCATGTCACGCATGTCATCTTGACAGAAGTTCTGCAAAAGAACAAGACCAACGGCAGTTGTGGGCACCTCTGAACAAATCACTCCCCGGCACGGGTAGACAGCGCTCCGGAAGGGCTCGAATGTATGTATATTTATGAAGCCAGTTCCCTAACAGCTGCACAGGCCGGCTTCCAGGCCCGGAGGCTACCAACGGTGAGGAGCCGGACTAGCGCGGGGCGTTGTCGCTCTAGGCGGAGCCGCGGCCGGCCCTCCGCGTCCGCCCCGGCCCCGCCGCCCTTCGCGCGGCCCCCACCCCGACCGCGCCGCGGTTCCCTAGCTCCCCGCGCCCTCCCCGGCCGGAGCCCCTGCCCAGGCGCCACCCCGCGACCCTCACCCCGGCGCTGAGGAAGCCGCGGCGAACGCCCCGCCCTGCCGCTCAGGCGGAGACGTGGCCCCGCGCGGGGCGGAGCTCGGCGCGGCGACGGAGTTCGGCCCCCCGGAAACAGCCAGTGCGCGCAGTCTCCGTTCCGGAAGAGAAAAGGTCCTCTTCTGCTAGCCAGCAGCCGCCCTCGGGCCGGGACTGCCCCAGCTGCAGTGTCGAGATCGAGCCCACTCACAACTGGCCCGAGGCGGATTTGAAAAAGTGAGTTTGCGGCTCTTCCCCTTGTCAGAAACGCAGCCCCCGGACTTACCGGACCAACTCCAACAGGAAGCCGGGCAATTGAGCTTCCGGCGGAAGTGGCGTGCCTAAGCTCCGGTCCCCGCCCCCGCCCCCCCCAGCTGTCAGTGTATGGGCGTCCTGGCCCCGCCCCTACCGTTTTGGGGGCGTGGCTAGTAAGCTCCCGGGAGTCGGGGCTGGGTCCGTGTGGCTCGGAGGTGGTGGCGCTGGACGCTGGCCTTGGCCCCTGAGCACCTAACCTTCTACCGCGCTAGTCCTTACTTGTCTTTCAGGTACAAATGCAAAAGTGACTCCTGCCTTGGAGCCGTAGCAATGTTTATTTATATATGTGTGTGTATATATGTATCTTTTTTTTCAATCTTTAGAAAGAAAATTGTTGGCATAGGGCATGAGGTTTAGGTGAAGGTATTTTTCTTTCTTTTTTGTCTACTGGTATCAAATTGTTCCAGCACTGTTTATTGAAAAGTCTATTCTTCCTCCATTAACTTGCTTTTGTACATTTGTCAAGTCAGTTGGCTGCTTGTTGGCTGTTCCTGGGTTCTCTGCACCGTTCCGTTGATCACCATGCCTATCCCTCTGCCAACAGCAGTCTTCACCGCGGTAGCTTTACAGCAAGCCATAATACCGGGTTAGATGATTCCTCCCACTTTACTCTTTTTCATGACTGTTCTAACTATTCTGGGGTCCATGTCCTTCCAGATAAATTTTAGAATAAACTTATCTGTGTCCACAAATATCCTTTGTGGGATTTTGATAGGAATTGCATTAAAACTATAAATCAATTTGGGGAAAATTGGCATCTTTACTATGTTGAGTCTTTCAATCCGTGAACATGATATGTCTCTCCATTTATTTAGATCTTTGATTTCTTTCATCAGCATTTTGTAATTTTCAGCATACAGATTCTGTACATGTTCTGTTAAAGTTTATACCTAAGTATTTCATTTTCTTTGGAGTGACTGTAAATGATATTGTGTTTTAAATTTTGGTTTCCACATGTTCATTGTCAGTATATGGAAATGTGATCGAATTCTGTGTGTTGATGTTGTATCCTGAGACCTTGCTGAACTCATTTATTAGTTCTAGGAGATTTTTGGTTGTAAATTCCTTGGAATTTTCTGCATAGCTTATCATGTCATCTGCAAATGCAAAATTTAACTCAAAATGATCATGGACTTAAGTGTAAAAATGTGTGAAACTATAAAACTTTTACAAAAAAAAAATAGGAGAAAATTTTCAGGACTGAGGGCTTGGTGAAGAGTTCTTAGACATGACATCAAAAGCACAATCCACAAAAGAAGGAGATCAATAAATTGGCCTTAATCAAAGTTAAACATTTTCATTTTGAGAAAGACTCTATTAAGAGGATGAAAAGACAAGCCACAGACTGCAAGAAAATATTTACAAACTACATGAAGGACTGGTACCTAAAATATTTTAAGAACTCTCAAAACGTAAAATTAAAAAAAATACGGTTAGAATATAAGCAAATATATGAAGAGATGTTTCACCAAAAAGGATATATGGATGGCAAATAAGCTTGCTTGTGAAAGATGTTCAACATCACTAGCCGTTACAGAAATGCAAATTAAGATCACCTTGGTATATTACTTCACACCTATCAGAGCAGCCAAAATAAAATAGCAGCAATACCAAATGCTGGCAATGATTTGGAGAAACTAGATCTCTTATCTATGTTGCTGATGGGAATGTACAGTGGTACAGCCACTCTGGAATACAGCTTGGCAATTTCTCTAAAAATTAAACATATACTTAATTATATGACCCAGCAACTGCACTCTTGGGTATTTATCTCAGAGAAATGAAACTTAGGTCCACACAAAAGCCTGTACACTATTGTTCGTAGTAGCTTTATTTACAATAGCTCGAAACTGCAAACAACCAATGTTCAACCAATCCTACAATGGATAAATGGTTAAACAAACCATGGTACATCCACACCATGAATTCTACTCAGCATTAAAAAGGAACTAGTGATACTTGCAACAACTTGGATGAATCTCATCAGCATTATGCTGAGGGAGGAAACCAACCTCCAAAGGACTATACTGTATGATAGGATTTCACATATATAACATTCACGAAATAACAAAATCATAGAGATGGAAAACAGATTAGTGGTTGCCAAGGAATAGTGTGGGTGAGTGGGACTAAAACGGGCAGGACGAAGGAGGTCCTTGTGGTGATGAAGCAGTTCTGCACCTTAATTGCAGTGGTGGATCCATGAATCTGCACATGGGATAAAATGACAGAGAGCTGAGCACATGCTCTGGACTAGTGTCAAGTTTCCTGGTTTTGATGTTGTACCACAGCCGTATGGGATGCAACCAGTGGGGCACACTGAGGAAATAATTAAATTAGCAAGTGAAGTGTGACAAACACTAAATTTAAATACAAACAGAAACAAAGGAGCCTAATTATATATTAAATTGATGGCATATCCATGCAGAAAAAAAACTAATCTCAGTAAATTTTTAAAGTTTTATTAAGTTATTATTTACATACAATATAATTTACTCATTTTATGTGTACTATTCAATGATTTTTAAAGTAAATTCAGTTACACTTACTAAATTTTAGTAAATAAAACTGGATTCACTACATTTAGTAAGTAAAACGGGATTTAGTACAGAGTGTTTCAGGACATTCTGATAAGCCCTGAAGGATCCTTCTTGCCCATGCACATGTAGTCGCTGCCCATTACCCTTCTCCCAGCCCCTGGCAACCACTAACCTACTTTCTGTTTCTATGGATTGGCCTATCCTGCACATACCATATAAAAAGAATCACACACTATGCAGCCTTTTGTGACTGCCTTCTCTTTTAATTAGCATGTTTTGAGATTCATCCATATTTTATCATGTATCAGCACTTTGTTCCTTTGAGGGCTGTGTAATATTCCACTGTCTGGATATACCCCATTTTATGATCCATTAATCTGTGGATGGACACATTCCAGTGCCTCAAATGCGCTGGTCAGTGTTCTTGGTGGGGGTGTTAGATGAGGGACACAGGAGACACAAGATCCCTGCTCCGGTCCAGCTTCCTTTTTGCGGGGAAGACCAGACCTTCAGAGTGATAACTCACAAAGCTGGCAGGGTGTTAGGGTGGGAGGGACTGCCATTTACATTGGGTCATTCTTTTTTTTTTTTTTTTAATAAACTTATTTATTATTTATTTTTGGCTGTGTTGGGTCTTCGTTGCTGCACGCGGGCTTTCTCTAGTTGCGGCGAGTGGGGGCTACTCTTCGTTGTGGTGTGCTGGCTTCTCATTGCGGTGGCTTCTCTTGTTTCAGAGCACTAGGCTCTAGGCACGTGGGCTTCAGTAGTTGTGGCATGCAGGCTCAGTAGTTGTGGCTCGCGGGCTCTAGAGCGCAGGCTCAGTAGTTGTGGCGCACGGGCTTAGTTGCTCCGTGGCATGTGGGATCTTCCCAGACCAGGGCTCGAACCTGTGTCCCCTGCATTGGCAGGCAGATTTTTAACCACTGTGCCACCAGGGAAGCCCCTACATTGGGTTATTCTTCATTCATTCATTAAGTATTCATTGTGGTCTACTGTATGCCACATACCATTCTAGACACCGTACACAATCCCTGCTGTCAAGGAGCTTACATTTTACCCCAGAGCCAGGCAACAAGCACAGAAATACAAGACAGGAAGTTTAGAGAGGACCCCTTCAGCTGAGTTGCTCAAAACACATGAAGAAAGTAAGAAAAGGCGTCATGCAGGTAATTGTGGGACAGCAAGGAGAGCCACGGGTTTGGGTTTTTTTGTTTTTTAACTTTATTTTTAATTTTTAAAAAATTGAAGTGTAGTTAATTTGCAATGTTGTGTTAGTTTCTGGTGTACTGCAAAGTGATTCAGTTATACATACATATATATATATATATATATATATATAGCTACTCTTTTTCAGATTCTTTTCCCTTATAGGTTATTACAAGATGCTGAATACAGTTCCCTGTGCTGTACAGTAGGTCCTTGTTGTTTACCTATTTTATGTATACTGGTGTGTATATGTTAATCCCAAACTTCAATGTTTTCTTTGAGGAAGTCATATTCGAGCTGACTTTGTGTGACGAGGAGGCCAGCGCGTGCAGGTCGGAAGGAGCTTTACAAGGGAAGGAATCGCACATCCAGAGCAGGAGGGGTCCAAGATGAGGCGGGATGGGAGCAAGCCGCACAGGGTCCATCAGAGTGGTGGGAAGCCACTGGCGCGTTTCAAGCAGGGGTGACGTCATCTGCGTGGTGTGTGAAGAGGTGGCTCAGGCGCCGTGTGGACATGGGTTGCGGGCACCTTGAGACTGCGGCCCTGCTGGCCGGGGCAGAGGCTCAGCCCCGTCCCGCGACGGATCGACTAGCTGAGGTGTCCCTGGGGGCTCAGGTGAGAAAGAATTCTCCACTCACTCCTGCAAAGCCTCAGAAAACACTGGACCCTTCCTAAAGACTGAAAACCAAAGGAGAAGACGGCGCGGGTGTGTCTTAGCTTCCTGTGGCCACTATAACAAGCCACACCAAACCACACGGATTCACCCTCTCGCGCTGCTGGAGGTCAGACGTCCATGGTGTTCCTCCTTCTCCCCGCTCTGGGAGGAGCAGTTTCCTTGGCCTCTTCCAGCTCCCATGGCCTGTCTTGGCTTGCGGCTCTCCCTCTGCCTTCAAACCGTCACTCCAGCCTCTGGTTCTGTCACATCTTTTTCCACCTGCCCTTCCTGCCTCCCTTGCAATTGCACTGAGCGCCCACAGAACAATCCAGAGTTGTCTCACCTTAAGGTCCTTAACCTGCAAAGTCCCTTCTGCTAGATAAGGTGACATTCACAGGTTCCGGGGTCAGGACATGGACGTCTTTGGAGACAGGGGCAGAGGGCATTATTCAGCCTGCCACGGGGTGTTAATAGTATATAGGGTGTGGGGTTTGCCTAAAGGAAACCCACCTGATTTTATAAAACCCTGTGGTGTTTCATGTCTGATGACAAAGTGTTATGGGCTGAACTGTGTCTGCCTCTGCCACCCTAAATTCACATGTTGAAGCCCTAACCCTCAGGACCTCAGAATGTGACTGTGTGCAGAAATAGGGCCTCTAAATGGGTGACTGAGGTAAAATGAGGCCATATGCGTGGGCCCCAACCTAATGTGACTGGTGTCCTTATAAGAGGAGGAGATCAGGGCACACACACACAGGGACGACCACGTGGGGACACGGGGAGAAGACGGCCGTCTGCATGCCCAGGAGAGAGGCCTCAGGGGGAACCAGCCCTGCGACACCTATCTCCAGAACTGTGAGACCGGAAATGTCTGCTGTTTAGGCCTCCCCATCTGTGGTGCGTGTTATGCAGGCCCCGGGGACCAGCACACAGAGCTGCTACTGAGAGCAGCGCCGCTCACAGCAGCACGGACAGTTGGGTCAGCACTCAACACGGCTTCCCACACTCGTCCTGCCAGGCTGCTCTGTGTGGGCGGGGGAGAACCAGAGATGAGGATACAGGTCAGGCTCACCGTCTTCAGAAGGAAACACACAGAAAACAAAATGAGAGAACACACTAGGCTCAACAGAGAGGAGGGGAAGAGCCCCCAGGAGAGGGGTGCAAAGCAGGGTCTGTGCGAGCACCCGACTGCTGGCGGTCAGCAGACGCTTCAGCCAAGTTTACACCAGCGAGCAAGCCGGGAAGCGTCCTGCTCTGAATTGTGAAGGGGAGATAAACAGTAAGGAAACGTTTCCTTTCCAATGGTCGGCACCAGGAAGAAAGCCAGACAGGCTGATGCTAGAACGGCTGGTTGGGAGGCCCCTCCAGGGAGCGGGTCTGGGCCAAGCCCTGAGTGGGGAGGAGACATCGCCAGGCAGCCCGGGCGAGGGCCCAGGTTTGGGTCTAGCTGCAGAAGACCCTGGGGAGGTTTGCTGAGGGAGGGGCGGGGGCCACCCAGTGCTCGGCCTTTGTGGGCCGTGGTAGCACCATTCATTCCTAACAAGCCAACCCAAACCGCGTGGCTTCAAGCAACTATTTATTATTTCTCATGATTGTACTGGTTGGGGGCAGTGGCGTGCTGGTGTTTAACAACCTTCTCTCCAGAAAAAAACAACAAAATGACCCTGATTTGCAGCATTTACCCATCTCCATGGTGTAAATACTCCTAGTGGGGCCAGTTTCAAGCTACCAACAGTGAGGTCCACAGACCGGATCAAAGGCAGCACCGCAGAGAACCTGCAGGTACAGTCGTAGACGCCCTCGGGAGCAGAGGCAATGGCCAGATGCACACGTTTATCAAGAAGGGCTGAGTCCTGGGTGCTTATTACCTTTGTTTAATCATAACTTGAGAATTCCAAGTTTACACAATTTTCTGAAGGGCTCTTTCAGTTACCGGCAGGAGTCATTCCTGAGATGGTGACAGTTGTCCCCTGGGAGCTGGCCACGAGGTCCTTCTGCAGGTCAGGACTTTCAGCTGGCAGATCCGCAGGGCTGGGCCTCCCTCCAGCTTCCCAGCTCCACTGGGGCCCAGGGCGGAGGCTGAGAGCGGGAAGGAACGCGCAGAGCTCATCTCTGCTGCATTTGCTTTGCCGGCGTCCCGAGGGACAGGATGGAAAGGACGTCCATTCGCAACAGAGAAATGAACCGGCACGTGGCACGCCCAAGGGGGCGCTGGATGGCTCGACTGGGGGGTCCTCAACACCCCTCACGGTGCGTACTTCGTGGCTTCCGTCTCAGAGGGGCCGGAAAGGGGTGGGACTGAGGAGACAGAGCCACGGAGGCCAGATTGGGTGGCAGCCCTGTGGGCTGAGGGCCTCGGACTTAATTCTGCAGGGAGCTACGAATGCCACTGCAGGCCGGCACTTCCAGGGGGAGTAACCGAGACCCAGCAGCACGGTTCCCGTCAGCGTCAGGCCTGGGATGGGCTGAGCTCTGGCGGGCTGCCTGGCCCAGCAGCCAGTCTGCTTTTTTGGTGGTGACACTGGAGCCTGCCTTCCCCCAGCCCCACCTGCTTACGGGGTGCTGGCGGCCAGAAGGTGGTGAGGGGCTTGGGTCTGGCTGCTCATCAGCTTTGGGGTCAGGGACAGGCTTCTGTTTGAACTGGTGGGGAGGCCACCAGTTCACCTGTGTCAGCTTGGAGGAAAGCTGAGGTCTGGGAAGCGGCCACCACACACAGGAAGAGAAGGGTCCTGCATCCAGCCGCGCTGGAAGTCAGGCTCGCTCTGGACTTTCAAACCCAATCCATCCCCCATTTTCTCTTCCTTCCTCCAGAGCACAGGTCAGCTGCTTGGTGCTGGGCTGCTGGTGCGCTCGGCAGCAGCAATCCTGATTCAGAACCTGAGCTTTCCTGGGCGTCTTCTCTGCCGGCTGCACGAAGACTGGTCTGGCTGCAGGACCCCCACTGATAGAGGCCTGGCTCAGAATCCACTCTCTCTGGGCACTTCCCTGGGGCAAGATCCACGGATGTCATGCTGGGGCTCTCAGATCTGGGCCTGTGATTCCAATCCTGTTAGGTATGAGGTATTTAAGATGACCTGCTGGGTCCTTGGTCACACCAGGAGCGCTGACAGAGGCTGGCCCGAAGAGGACTGCGGGCGGTTGCCTGGGAGCTTGAACCCACAGGCCAGGAGGGGCAAGTGTGCAGCCCCTGGAGGGTGCCCAGCAGAGGGGAAGCGCGGGCAGGGCCAGCCCCTCTGACGGGGCACCAGGAGCCCAAGAGGGACACGGGTCTGGGGATGGGCTGGGCAAGGCTGTGCGAGGACACGGGCTGGGCCCAAGGAGCCGGCCACAAGCACACGGGAGTCGTCCGGCACGCGCTGAGCCACCAGGACACGAGCACACAGCAGGCTCCAACCCACTGTGGGCTGGACGCAGCGGGGGCGGGGGGGGGGGTGTCACGGAACAGGAAGTAGAGAAAAGTCGCAGAAACACCGCACGGCGCGCCCTGTAAAACAGCTTGTCAGCAAGCCTGGAGAACCACCACCCCGGCCCGGGCTCCTGCCTCAGGTTAGAGCTGAGCAGCTCTGTTCTGACCCCGGTGTGCTTGTCAGAAGTGGGGAATCCAAGTTCCACTGCAGTCGGCCGGCACCGTGGACCAGCAGTCTGACGCGGCGCATGCCCTGCCCGTCGCTGACGGATCCGGCGTAGCCCAAGGAAGGCTGCGTGTTTAAGCCTTGGCCACGAAAGCTGCTGCATCTGCTACGGGGCCTGCGTCTCTGCTCTTAGTTTGAGGGAGGGGTCAGGGTCAGAAGTGAAGTGGGGGGGGACGAGTCAAGGTCCTAAGCATGGAGGGCAGCCTCGTGCCTGCACGAGCCAGGCCGGGGCTTAGACACAAAGCCGTGCCTTCGACCTGGGACCAAGTCGGGGTTGGCGGATCCAAGGGAACCCGTGCCTTTTCCCAAATGCTCAGACCCGGGCCCTGACCCCAGGTCACACGCGCCTGCAGGGCCTGCGAGGCTAACCCAGGTGGAGTGCCCGGGTGGACCCTGTCAGTCAGCAGGTAACAAGCGATGCCTGCGGCCACACCGTGCGGGGCAGGCGCACATCACAACCACACACGAGCGAACACGCCGCGGAGAGAAACAGACACGGCCTGTTTATCAGGACGCGGGAAGGAGGCTTTCTTCCACGGAGCGCTGCTTCTCAGAGTCTGTATCAAGAGCAACACAAAGTTGAAAATCGTATTCCTGAGAAGAAGCATAAAAGGTACAATTTTGCAAACAAACGTAACGGGTGATTTCAACAAACGATAAAAACCTTTTTTTTTTAAACAATAAAATTTCAAGTATTATTCCAGATGACACGGCAAACCCATGGCAGGCGGAAAGGGCAAGGACTTGCGGAAGCTCTCGGTGGGAAGAAGCTGCTACAGGCGGGCCGGGGCGCCACCAGGGACGACCTGAACCCCAGGTCCCTGGGCCACCCCGGCCCCGGCCGCAGGGGAGGAGTGAAGAAGGCCAGACAGGTTGGCGGGGCTGCAGTTGTGCTGAGGAGCCCGGAGTGGCAGTGACCCAAGCACACCCTCGGCGCCGGGGTCCCTGGACGTCTGATGATTTTTCTTTTATGAACAGAAACGTATGCTTATTCTTTCAAATATCATACTATCTCCCATTTTAGTCAACTTGTAAATTATAAGTTATATCATTTGTGCTACAGTTTGCGATATTTAAGTCTTATTAGGAGATGAGCACCAAACCTATGAAAGTGCACAGGTCAGCCGCTGTGCGTGCCCCGGCTGGAAACTTTGTTCCCTTCCCTCAAACAGCACAGCGTTTCTGACAAACTCCCCTTCTTCTCCCAGGGCACTTTTCTTGAAGAGAGACGTCTGCTTTGACCGTGGTTGTGGGAAAGGTACAGAGAGCAAACCTCGTGGTCATCTTCAACAGGAGGGGACGGCTGACGGCTCTTGCTCTGACCCAGGGCTCTGGGCGCCACTGGTAGGGGTTCTCGCCGAGAGGGTCTCACTCCACAAGAGAAAGGTCACACCAGAGTGCCCGACGCAGAGACCCCCGGCGTCCCCTGAGGGGTACTGTGAAATGCCCTTAAAGCGTCTGTATTCAGTATTTTCTGAGACACGTGTCATTGACCGGCAATACTCCCAAGCCATTGTGCTGCCTCCCTGGATGCTTAGTTCTTGAACCTCGTCTGTTCACAGATGTGATTGAATTTCCTGCAGGGAGACAACGGTGAAATACACAAGAGGGCATCAGAGACACATTCAACAAAGGAAGTCTGAACTGTGCCTGGGGCAGCTACAGGAGAAGCAACCCTGTGCTTGGGGGTTTGCAAGGGCTTGTGTCTCATACCATCAAAGAAACTAGCCCCAAACGCAGCCTCTTTTCTCCTTTTTAAATTTTAAAATGTAAGTGGAACATTTAGGTAATTCCCAGAGACTCAAAGCATCCCCAAGGCACTGCGGGGGACCTGGCGGGGCTGAGGCCGCCTCCTCTCCAAGAAGACTGTGTCTTTGCTGCCCTGACCAAGTGTTTACTGAGAAAGGTTAGCCTGTTACTACTGAAATCTCTTTTCTTAGAATAAAATGGTCTCTTCCACACAGTTAATGATCGCATACAAAGCAAGCTTTTTATTCCACCCCTCAGAGGCAGCCGCCTTTCCCGGAGCCCTCACGATGACTCCTGAGCCAGGGGCGCTCTCTCAGGTACTTCCACTTGAGCCTCAAATGGCTGTTTGGGGTTACAGTGGCCCCACACAGCACCCATCCATGGGACTCATTTATGTGATCGCTTCCCTTATGGTTTGAAAGCGTAGGCGAGCCTGCTCCCACAGGCCACCGCGCGTGGCAGCGTGCATGTCAACGTGAACAGCCTCTAAAGACCCCGTGGGAGACTCCCAGCAAGAGCCTGCGAGCCATCACGGCACCAAAGGTAGACCCAGGTGCACGGCGGCGTGGCTCGGGATGGGAGTTCTCAGTGACCTCAGCCACGGATTCGGAAAGTGCTAAACCTTGAACGTGCGGGCTGGGGATGGCCGCCTGTGCTCTGGATACATGGAGGTGGAGCGGGAGGTGAACGTTTGTATGCCAACGTTTCATGAAATGAGATAACAGAAAAGCAGAGTGTCCAAGTGATGATCTTTTATTGATATATACTATGTGACTTTATAAAAGCATGACAACTAAATAAGTTTATAAGTAGAGAGCTGACTAGTTCCCTCACATCCCTAAAAGCTGCGATATCAACTTGGACAAAACGCTTAAAGAAGAGCACCTTCCTGTAGGGAAAGCGTGGGTTTGCCTCTCTGCAGGGGACTCCTTCAGCCCCGGCCCGGCCCCCGCCCCCGTGCCGCACTCACATTGCGTGGTGGGCCTTCACCTGAGTGCGGCAGTTGCGGCCCCAGTAGCAATCAGGACGGGACGTTACGGCCACTAGGGAGAGAAAAAAGGGAACACGTGTGACACACATACCACACTCACAGACTCAGCCTAGTGAATTTAAGCCAAGGCCAAAGAGACACTGCAGCTCAAACGCACAGTGCTTCGTCACACTTCACAGCTTGTTTCCTTGCACTGTTCTCCAGGAAAGGAAAAGAAGGTTCAACTGAAAGCCAGGTTAGAAATGGGATGACTCCGGTTGCCCACAGGACGTTTCTGGGCATGTTGTCCTAGCAGCCTGCTTCAGAGACCCAGAGCCTGAGCAAGCACCAGGCAGGGACGGCCCTGAGACCCGCCCGTGTCCCTGGCCGACGCAGACGTCCGCTAAGAACACAGAGCAAAGGCCCACGCAGGCTACCTAGCTATTGCGAAGGAGAGTAGGAGCCAATGCAAAGAGAACTGAGCTGCGGGCCAGGTGGGGGTAGGGGAAGGGGTCTCCTTACCCGGCAGCTCAGAAGCAGGGATGTTCTGCCGATACTGGTAGGTCAGCTCGCGGAAGCTCCGCAGGCCACAGCAGTAGCACAGCACGGTGTTCCCGGTGATTCTGTAATCTAGAAGGAACACAGCCTCTTACAGGCACGGCAGCAGAATAGACACGGCCTTGGAAACTGCTGGGGGACGAGTGCACTGATCCACAGACAGGCCTGAGACAAAGGGCTGGACATTTGGAACACGAGAACAAAACCAACCTAGATTCCAACTTACTTCCTTACGGCAAAATAATTCCATCTGGATTAAAAATTCAAATATTCAAAAAATTCTCGAAAAGTACTAAGAGGAATGAATGTTCTTCTCTTGAGCTATTTCCAACTATGACATGAAAACCGAACGGCACAGAGGAAAGGATTTGTAAATGTGACTGCCTACAGTTTAAACGTCACAATGGAAACACATACAACAAAAATGAAATACTAATGAAGTAGCAGAGAACTTATTTTCAGCACAAATGACAATGTGTTGTACCCTTAATTAACAAAGATATCACACAAATCCATAGCTCCCAAGTCCAAATAGCCTAACATAAATATGGACCAAGGACACAGACAAGCAAATGGCCTGTAAAACAAAAAGATCTTCAATTTCATTAATAATCAAATATGGCAGATAAAACAATGATACCTCACCGTTTGCCTCTTTCATATTTACAAGGCCTAGAAGGCAAACACGCAGCTGACGGGCTCAGGGGATGCTGGCCCTCAGGCCGCAGGCACACCTCAACCTTGCATGCCGTCTCCAGCAGCCCTGCTTACTATCCTAAGGGGACAATCGTTAAACCTACAGAACTGCATGCTTGACAGCTTCAGTGTTGTTTCAAATAGTGAAAAGCTGGAAACAACTTAAATATCCTTTGCTAACGAACTGGCTAAATGAACGATGGTATCAGAATGCTAACTAAAAATCATGGTATAGATCTTTATTGACATAGGAAGGGTCCAAGATATATTGGTGAGTGAATAGCTTATTAAAAGCATATCTGATAGGATTTCATTTATACAAATTATACACACACATGGGTACGTATATTTAGAAGGGTGGTCGTGAAAGTATTATCACTGGGTATATTTTTAGGTGGTGGGATTTCTAATGATTTTCACTTTATCCTTCAGACTTCCTTGTACCACTTACATTTTCTTTGTGAACCACGTCATTCTTATAAAAATAGCTATTAAAAAGCAAAAGGACTTAAGACCCAACCACACAGAGCTGTCGCAGCAGAGAAAACCCAAGACATTCACTAGAATGTGTCCAAAAATAGCTTAGAAGCGTTCCCAGCAAACCTCTCAAGTCTTTCATAATAATTCATGTCTTAGGAAAAAAAAAAATCACTTGCTGATTTTTCTGCACCCTCCCTTAGTGACAAAAATTCACACTTCACAACGCACTGGGTGTCCCTGGGAGAGGGGGCGAGCCTTCACTGAGTCACCCACGCACTGAGGGACAGGCACCAAGGACCGCGAGGGTTTGGGAACAACCAGCCCCAGGATGTCAGCACTGACAAGCGGTTGGGCCAACACCTCTCCAGCTGTGCCCCTTCCCTCCCCTGTGTGAGAAAAGATTCTAGAATATGTCATGTCGACTCAAACCCAACATAAAAAAAGAAACCCAAGAGTAGTAGGACCTTTGTGTGTGTCTGCCAGGGTGGGGGGAGGTCGCAGGTGTGAGCGTGGGAAAGCCGACAAGCAGTACTGCCAGCGTGCGGCCTGGCGGGTGTGGCTGGTTTACCAGAGGCAGCGCTGCCCTGGAAAGCACCACTGTCAGTGCGGGAGAGCAGGCACAACGAGGCTTACCAGACAGCAGGAACGCTCCCCTCTGTAGAGCCCCGAGGCTCTCAGTCAACATGTTTTTCCACGTCAAACCCCTGGTGGCCAGGTAATTCTGTAACAGGGAAACGGGCAAGAGAAGAAACACAAGCTTGGAGGAAGAAACACTAAAATGGCAAAGAGGGTTGACAGTTCATACAAGGCCCTGGAAGGTGGGTAAAGCCAAGCACCTGAACGTGGTGGGCACTTGCAGGGGGCGAGCACTGCGTGCAGTTAGGGGGCCTGCTCTCAGGACCACAGCCTGGACGGCCCAGATAGCCTCGCGGACCAGGAGGCCTGGGACAGACACGGTATCACATCCACACACTACTGCACAAGATTTTTGTCCAAGGTGCTTCTTCTGAGTCTCAAAAGGCAGGCTAGCTTTACAACCTTGCATGTAAGAGTTACCACACCCTCTCTGAAATTCTGCAGACATTCCTAGCACAGGAGCAGCGAGACACCTAACCTTGGCCGGAGTGGCCACAGTGCAGAAACAGGCCCATGACCACGTGACAAGGAAGCCAGGGGTCTGGATCTGTGCTCTGCCCTCGAGACACGTGGAGCTGCTTGGCTCCTTCTGTGCAAACCTACAAGAAAGTGCCCCATGGACATCTAGCCTGAGTACCGCGATGCTGAGGAGGTGCCTGCCATTCACCCTGGCGGCCGACGCCGCGCACGATCCAGGTGAAGGCAAGACTCCCGGCAAGAGACTGAAGTGCCCGTTAAGCACTGAAGCTCTAAAAGCCGGCTGCCCCCTGAGACGCGGGAAGAGAGCGAGAGGGCAGTCCTGGTTCCACCCGAGGGCCGGCCGCGCCCCCTGCGCCACTGTGCGCAGGCCGAGCAGGAGCTGGAACTGTGGGACACAATTCCTGTGGCTTCTTTTGTGACGGGTATGAAGGAATACCTATTTGGGGGGAATATAGGGATAAGCAGATACACAGTGGCAGCACTAGTCAGAAGTGCAGAGTCATGAGGTCACTGGCGGGTCCTGGAAGGCCTCCCGCTGGCCTCGCCGGGCCTGTACCTTCAGGACGTCCGACTCGTAGTTGTTGTTGCTCAGCACCCCGTCCAGACACCGGTCGCCCAGGTTGAGTTCTGCCAGGACGGAGGGAAGCAGTGTTATCCGTTTCATACACACTTTACGAAAGCACCGTTCACCCGACAGTTAAGATAACCAAATTGCCTTCATTATGGAGTCTACAAAGAATAAAAAGTTCCATGACAAAATACAACTTCAAACAGAGAAAAAGTAAAAGGACTTCCATTCCTCTCCCCCCAGAAATGGCCAGTCTGCGCAGCTCCTGGTCTGGGGTCGTGAAGTCCGGACACGATTTTTTAGTGGGGGTGGTCCTCGCGCATGACTCAGTGTCCCCCTCACTGATGCTCGCAAACCTATGCAGACCGCCAGGAAAAGGGGCTAACTCGTGGCGACCAACGTGGCCTCCCCCTCCTCAGGCACACGGCCAGCCCAGCACTGGCCTCAAGTGCACGAGAGAACACGGGAAGGTGGCGGTGATCGATGGCAGGGCCGGCATTACCGCGGAACGGGGCCAGACAGCCGAGGCAGCCGGTCCGGGCGCAGCCCCAGTACAGGTGGCAGAAGGGCTGCAGGCAGATGGCACCTGCGGACACAGAGCACAAGCACCAGTCAGCCACCTGGCGAGGAGAAGGTTCAAGGAAGTGGTAAATAAATGACCAGCTCGATTTTCAGAGTGATCCGAAGACTGTAAATTAAAGCGCCATACAGTTCATCCGTTAGACTTTAAAGGGACACCTTGGACCCGGGTTCAATCCCTAGTCGGGGATCTGAGGTCCAGAAAGCCACATAGTGAACAGAATAGAATGGAATAGAATAGAATAAAATGACACATTGGAGAACTACTGTGGGGACACACGTCAGATACAAGATCCAGAAAGAGAGCCCCCGTGTGTGGACACTTAGTGTGTGACGGGGGCGGGGTCATCAACCGGTGGGAAAAGGCCGCTGTTCAGCGTGGTCCCACAGAGACAGCGGACGACGCAGGTGGAAACTGAGCTGCGCCCTCCCTTCACACCGCGCCGAGGAGCCCACGGCACTCTTCTTGACACCTGGGCTGGAAGGACACACAGGAGCGGCTCCGAGGCGGGGGGGGGCCCCGGGGAGCCGGCGCACACCCACACCCTCACTCACACTGCTGGGGGGCGATGCGGGGGTCCCGCTCGCGCTCCGCCCTCCGGTCGGGCATGGGCTGGAAGCAGCAGGTGCATATGGCGTGGCTTCCTTGCAGGGCGCACACGTAGTCCTGGGCTGTGGAACAGATAGGACGCTCAGGCTGCTGCCGCCAGCACACGGGCAGCAAGAGCGGCTCCGACCACACCTAGAGGGGCAGCTACAAGGTATGCACGAGGACACAGACCTACAGGAAAACCCGGACAGAACTCGGGCCTATTTTCCTACAGCCAAGTGACGGTCTACAGCTCAAACTAAGAAGTTTAAATAGATTGAAAAATGACCGAAGTTATCTCCTGGTTCAGTAGTTGTAGCAAGATTTCAAAGATCACATGAAGGTTTTCTACCGTTTCCTATAAAGGAAGGGCAGGCCAGAAAACAGTAAAGCGATTTCTCTAGTCCCTGCTGGCTGACCCTGAACCAGGAGCTGTGTCCACGTGGCCCGGCCCCCGGCCACTCACGCACCGCATGAGGCTCTGCCTGTGCACGCTCGCTACGGTCCCAGTGGGGCCTTGCACGCGCTGCCCCAGCCAGCCCCGCCCGAGGGGCCTACAGGGAAGCCCCCAAGCGCCGTGGCACAGCGTCGGGGCAGAGGTGAAGGACGTGGCTCTGGGTCGCAATCCTTAGGTCAGCGGCCTCTTGACAGGTTCAGGCTGACGGCGGCAGAGAGGCCAGGCCCTACAACGCGGGGCCACAAACCGAGTCCATGTGTCCACCTTCCCTTTCTTGATGGCACCTGGGGACCTGCCCACTGAAACGGGCATCGAACAGATAGCTCAGGGCGGCTCTGGGAACATCATGTCCTGCTGCTGGGAAGAGGCCAGCCCCTCACTGGCGGGGCCTGTGTGTGATGGTCCTTTGGCTTTGGTGAGCGCCACGGGGGATGCCGATTGCCCTGCGGCAGTGGGCTGGGCGGGGTGGGGGGTAAGTGTTAGAATCAGGACTGAATCCCCGGGTGTGTCCAGGAGCCGAGGCCCACAAATGAAGTTAATTATCTGGTTTCTTAGCTCCAAACAGGTTATGAGAAGCAACGAGCTATTCGAGCAGAGAGGAGCCAGCAGAAGTGCCACCCGCTTCCCGAATGGTCGGGACAGCACGGAAGGTGTGGCCGTCTCACCTGTCGTGATGCTGACGGACGTCGATGGTGCATCCCCGGGGGCCTGCGGTGCCCCTGGCTCACTGCCGGGCCCTGGGCAGGGAAGGGGCCGCCCCGCCTGCCTGCGGTACTCGGGGCATTGTCTGCACACGATGTACGGCTGGCTGCAAGGGAAGAAAACCCGGAGCTCGGAGGAATGAGGAGACACCTGCTCTGGCCGTGTGTAAGGGTGGTGGCAACGACGGCCCAGCCCTGGTGACGGGACAAGACCCAGATCCCCGCTCACGGGCCTTGTCCTGCCTGTATGCCTCGGCTCTGCACTAGGTGCTGCACCCGGTGTGTGCAAAAGGGAAGGACGGCTCGGCACCCATCCTGCACAGCAGCTGTCGGCAGGCTCTCCTCCCCGCCACCTCCCAGCCCCCCTTTCCCGCACGTTCCCAGAGCCCTCGGCCACTCCTGGGGTTCTGAGATGTCTCCTCCCTGCCCCTCGCCCCCCTGAGCCATCCCTGGGGGCAAAGCCACCCTGTCGCCACACTGGGCAGGACGCGCTCTCACAGGTTTGAGGCCTGCCCAGTGCACACCCTTCCCTTCGTTAAAATCTGAGCAGAACACGCCAGGGCTGGATGCCGCTGTCATCAGGGGCTTTCACCCAGCTGTATGCACTTCAGCTGAGCTTTCAAATCTGCAGATGGTAAAACAGAATCTGCAGGAAAGGCACGCACGGACTCTCCCCTCATCTCAGTCAGAGGATGCCTGCCCGAGCCTGCCACCAACGGGAAGGACAGGCGAGACCTGACTAGAAAATGCAGAAACACTGAAGACATTCAGCCACATATGTAAGAAAAACATATAAATGGGAATAAGATACCTGTCTGTCCCATTACTCCGTGTGTCGCAGGGATCACTGCTGTCCCTCCGCATACCCTGTGGGGCACCAACACCAGGACTCTCTGACGGGCATTTCATGACAGATGCCAGAAGTCCAGAAAGGCGTCCCCTCAGTGAGACTCCAGACCTGAACATCCTACTTCCATGTACTTATCTCCAAGAAATGACTGAACATGTGCACTGAACTGTAAATGCAGGCCATGCACTGCAGCTTTGTTCCGGAATTCAAAATATTACAAAGAAATGTTTCAAATGGTAAAAAAATAAGTATGTATGAATACACATAAGGATGGCCAGATGAATACGTAATAAAATGTTCACACTAAAGTGATTTTTGGTTTTCTTTTTGCTTGACCATTATGTGCTAAATTTTGGGGAAAGAAACAAAGATAATAAACTGAGGAGGGGGGGAGCGGTTTTGTCTTTTTAAATATTATGGCCTCAACACAAAAATTCATACCCTGGACTTCCAAGTCAGGAAACATCAACATTCTACAGCAGAGGGCTTCCCTGGTGGCGCAGTGGTTAAGAATCCGCCTGCCAATGCAGGGGACATGGGTTCGAGCCCTGGTCTGGGAAGATCCCACATGCCGTGGAGCAATTAAGCCCGTGTGCCACAACTACTGAGCCCGTGGGCCTAGAGCCCATGCTCCGCAACAAGAGAAGTCACCGCAATGAGACGCCTGCACACCGCCACGAAGAGTAGCCCCAGCTCGCCACAACTAGAGAATGCCTGCATGCAGCAACGAAGACCCAACGCAGCCAAAAAATAAATAAATAAAATAAATAAATTTATGAAAAAAACCCACAACATTCTACAGCAGATAAAATAAGGTTTCCTAGGATTGCACCCTCTGCCAGGTGACTGTGGCTTTTCTACAATAACATCCTGACAGATGATAAGTACTGCAGCTTATGGTGCAGGACGTATGGTCACTAGACAAGCTACAGAGAGTAAGTGTGCTTCTGTGGAGTTTGTCTCAGCCTGTGAATCAAGGCACTTGATAACGACTCACCAAACAAAAGGGTGTCACTTACTGTGGCGATCCTCTCACAATAATTAAGCCAAAGCATTATGCTGTCCACCCTGAACTTACATAGTGCGGTATGTCAGTTGTATCGTAATAAACTAGAAAAAATATACAGATAAGCAACAAAATAATAGAATAAATATTCCACGTATACAAAAAAAAAAAAAGAGGCTGTCACAGGAGGCAGGGCAGTGAGCAAGCCTCATCACAGGCACCTGGGCCACAGGGTCGCACCTCGGCAGCGGCCCAGACCAGCAGGTCCTGGGGGCAGTCAGAACCGCGCCGCCCGCCCCGCACCCACGCAGCTCACCTGACGTCCGAGGACTCGCTGTCCACGTCCGACAGCTCCAGCAGGTCCTCGGAGCTCCCCTCCTCGTCGGAGAAGGCCCTCCTGACCTTGGGCTGCAGCATGTCCTGCGTGATCCTGTTCCTGGCGGCCATGCTGCGCAGGTCCTCCTCGCTGCGCCTCTTGTCCGGGTGCTGCAGCAGATACGCCTCCACCAGGTCGTTGAGGATGTGGTTTTTACAGATCCGCCCCACTGGACAGCGGCAGGTGGGGCACAGGGCAGAGCGCTCCATCCAGCCCGAGTAGCAGGCGGCGCAGAAGGTGTGCATACAGGGCTGCAGGCTGAGGGCACAGGACGGGCACTGGGTATGAGAAGCAGGGACCCAGGGCCATGCTGCCTCTTTCCCCGAAGGAGGACGTGGCCCTGTTCAGACTGAGGTTTGGGTACAAAGCAGAAGAATGGGCCAACTGCCCCCCGCCCCACGCTCTTTTGACTCCTTAGGGCCTCAGGCCTGTGCTCTGGGGCGCTCCACCCACGCCGTGGTGGGGCCCGCGGCTGGCGGGGCTGCACCTCGGCTCATGCAGCGGCACGCCGCCTGCCTTCCACGACCCGCCTGAGAAGCAGTCCCCGCGCAAAAACACAGCGTTCAACTGCAACTGCTCCAGCTGTGCGCTTGTCAGCTACAAGAGACGGAGGCCACGTGGCAATCTGTGCTCCCGGAGGGCCAGGGACCACTGGTGGCCACGGCCACCAGGAACGGGAAGAGCGGAGACACTGGGTGTGGGTGGCAAAGACCCGCATTTAAACCGAACTGCGGACAGACTAAGTTCCCACAGAGAAGCAAGGAGAGATCTTCGTTCTGGCACCTTCGCTCCAGGTTAACTACCGTGTTCCCTTAACCACGAGATGCTGGCCACTCGGTACAGCTCCCCTGCTCTAGCTGAGGTGGACCTGGCCACTGAGGTCAGAGCCACTGCACGCGTCTTGCGGGCTCTCGCGCAGCCTCAGTCACCGGGCCCGGCTTTCAGCTCATCGGCCACACAAGGAGAACGGCTATGGTCATCTCAGCGGGCGTACCTCACACAGTCGTGCAGCAGGTCCTGGCAGATGATGCACGTGAGCGTCTCCTCCATCTTGTCTGGCTTCACGGTCGCGGCTCTGACGTCAAGGGCACTCTGGGGGTCTCCGCCCGGGTCTGCGACCAGCATGGGCAGGTTCAGGGTGGGCTCCCCGTCTGCAAGGGAAAGGGACATGTTCTTAATGTCATGACCATGGAGGAAGTGCGCTCCGTCTCTTGGTTTTACAGACGTCTTAACCTGTGGACAGGAGACCCAGTCCTCCCTGTATTTTTTTTTTAATTTAAAATTTTTACTTATTTATTTACTGGCCACACTGCGGGGCATGCGAGATCTTAGTTCCCTGACCAGGGAGCGAACCCGCGCCCCCTGCAATGGAAGCTCGGGGTTGTAACCACTGGACCACCAGGGAAGTCCCGTCACTCTATTTTTTTTTTTTTAACATCTCTATTGGAGTATAATTGCTTTACAATGGTGTTAGTTTCTGCTTTATAACAAAGTGAATCAGCTACACGTATACATATGTCCCCGTATCCCCTCCCTCTTGCATCTCCCTCTCACCCTCCCTATCCCACCCCCCCATCCCACCCCTCTAGGTGGTCACAAAGCACCAAGCTGATCTCCCTGTGCTATGCGGCTGCTTCCCACTAGCTATCTTACATTTGGTAGTGTATATATGTCCATGCCGCTCTCTCACTTCGTCCCAGCTTACCCTTCCCCCTCCCCATGTCCTCAAGTCCATTCTCTACGTCTGCATCTTTATTCCTGTCCTACCCCTAGGTTCTTCAGAACTTTTTTTTTCTTTTAGATTCCATACATATGTGTTAGCATACGGTATTCGTTTTTCCCTTTCTGACTTACTTCACTCTGTATGACAGACTCTAGGTCCATCCACCTCACTACAAATAACTCAATTTCGTTTCTTTTTATGGCTGAGTAATATTCCATTGTATATATGTGCCACATCTTCTTTATCCATTCATCTGTCGATGGACACTTAGGTTGATTCCATGTCCTGACTATTGTAAATAGAGCCGCAGTGAACATTGTGTACATGACTCTTTTTGAATTACGGTTTTCTCAAGGTATATGCCCAGTAGTGGGATTGCTGGGTCGTATGGTAGTTCTATTTTTAGTTTTTTAAGGAACCTCCATACTGTTCTCCATAGTGGTTGTATCAATTTACATTCCCACCAACAGTGCAAGAGGGTTCCCTTTTCTCCACACCTTCTCCAGCATTTATTGTTTGTAGATTTTTTGATGATGGCCATTCCCTCACTGTATTTTAAAGGGCATTTTTACAAAGGTTCAAAGTAAGTCTCATAATCCAGTATGTTTAAGTTTTGTTTTATAATAGTTAACAGCATAAAAAAGACACTCAGGATACACGGGTGAGAGATAAAGACCAGGTGTCAAATAGCATTTGTGTGTAAAGTCATTTTTGTTTAAACAAACAAAAAATGTGACCCATATGCACACAGGAAAGTGCTGGAAAATACAGACCCTCAAATGTTACCAGGAGCTTCAACTTTTTTTTTTCTGCCAGTGTGTTTTACTTTTTTTATAATCATAGATTAAATTTTTTAATTAAAAAAATACTTACAATTTAAAAAGTCAAACATTTAGAAGAAAACCAAAGCCCTCTGCCCCAGCCTGTCCTCAGCGTCACCCTCCCTCCTCTGGGGAAGCAACTTTCGTGTCTTCTGTTTCTCCTGGTCCGGACCTCTGTGTTTCTGAATTGTCATGCTACGTTTAGGCTGATGGATTTTAGACATCATCTCCTGACATCCATTACAGCAGAGGACTCTGCCCCTCTGGGCCTCCTTCCCAATATTATTCTAACACAATTATTGGTTCAGCATATTGTATTTATATTATTACGCTTAAACATTCACTGCTCACACAGTATAATTTTCCTTACACGAGTGTTCATTTCTGATGGAGTCAAAAGTGGCTCCGTTTTCATGCTTATTTTTATGTGCCTGTTGCTGACTCATCCCACGCCTCCCCAGGCCAAGCAACTCAATTTTCCGCTCAGTGCATCAGATGATGCAGTTTCTTTCCGAGGCCCTCCCTCCTGTCACACTGCCCCAGTCCAGGGGCAGCTCTCAGGCCTGCCTCACAGCTACTGTCCTCCCAACAACATTCCCAAAAGTTTTTTACAAACTTTTTAACTTTGACTTTTAAAGTATAGATTTTTCTCAAAATCATCTTTAACGTGAAGGTTCAAACTATCACTTAAAGATAATATACTCTTAAAAACTGGCTGTTGTATCAGGACAGAACTGCAACTCCAGAATGTGGTTTCCAGACCAATAGCATATCCTGACAGTAAACACCGTTCAATCCCGATGGTACAAACAGGAGAGAAAAGGCCCAGACTGCCATCTGGAAGATGCTGAGGTACCACAGGTGTCAGCTGAAGACAGGGTCCTCTGGCTTCTGCAGATGGTGGGGCCCCAACAGGCTCAGATGGGATGGTGCTGCCGGCGCCCCAAGGCCACACGCAACCACCAGACTCTGACCTGCTTTTACTCTCTTCTTAACGGGCTCCAACTCCTCCTGATCCTGGGGTTCCGACGGAGAAAAGGATGCCCCCTCTCTTTCAGAGAGAGCCAGAGGGAAGCTGGCGATTTCATCACTTGCCACAGATGGACCACACCCTTTTGGGGAGACGTCTGCACCTCTCGAGCCTGTGAGAGGGACAAACAAGAGACATTCTGATTCACCTGCCTCAGAAGAAGAGACAGCAGTTCAAAGCGTCACTGATTCAAACCAGGCGCAGGTAATCCAAGATGTTGTTAAAAAAAAACCCAAACAAACGGAAGGGTTCACTTTGTGTGATTTTTACAGTATATGAACTATAACCTGTAAAGAGTACCACAGTATTGTAGTCCCTGCCCTTCAGCCTGTCTCTTGGGGATGGAACAAGACAACATTTACTACTACAGAAATCTTACTACTGACAGCCTGATGCCTGACACCACCTCTGAACTCCTCAGTGGCTTGGCTGTCTCTGTAACAATGCAGGGCAGGATTGGTGAACAAAGAGCAATGCAGCTACCACCCTGAGATCCCCATCTCACCGGAGCTGGAGGCAGGCCCTCGCCCTGCAGAGGTGGGCTCCATGGAAGAGGTAGAGGCCGTGGGGAAGAGGTCCGATGTGGACGTTGATGGCTGTGGTTCCTCAAAGCACACCTGAGTCGCGGGTGGCGACGGCAGGACCTGGGGATCCTGGGGGTCGTCGCCTCGCCCTGCACCTGAGGTATCTTTGGTCACGTGGAACACGTTTTCTTTATTAGCTTCTGGAAGCACAAAGGAGCAGGGGCATAATAACACAGTCAGGGCGCAGGGGGAGCACCGCCGCGTCAGGAAGACCTTCCAGCGGATGAAGAGTCAGCACACGCACCCGCTCCTTTGCGAGGATCTCACTTACCGAAGGAGTCTCGTGTCACGCCTTGCTTTTCGTGTAAAGATTCGTAGAGGTATGCCACGTCTGAAGGAAATTAACCGCATCAGAGTGGCGCTCGCCACGCGTCAGGAGAGAGCTCCTCTCTCTCTTCTGCTCCCTCCCGTCACATCACGGTCACTTCGCCCTTGTCGACTAGTTCGACTTGTCAGCTAGTAACCACATCCACCGGTTTAAGGGATTTTAAAGCAAGTGATCCAAAACATCTGAACCAAACTTAAAATAAATACGCCTCAGAAAACCGCCTGGCGTCAGGAGGCAGACTAAGGCAAGCAAAGCGATGAGGAGGGGTGAGTCTGTGTCTTGTTATTTCAAACCACCAGGACTGGACACAAGCTCCTTCGCTGTGGCCGGGGGCTGGCTGTGACTGCTGAGGACAGTCTAGGGGACACCTGCCCTCTTCTTCCTACTTCTGGGGTAACCTTCGAAGGACCCCCCTAACTCTCCCCATCCTGCATCACTCTTCTCCCACCAACACAGGCGCAGATGCTCAGAGCTGGAAAAGCCCTCACGGAATCCCGTCTAACCTTTGCTGTCTCCCGTAAAGTCTCCCAAAGCAGAGCTGTCTGTGGCCTCCAGCCCCCACTCTAGGCCTTATTCTTCTCACTCAGGTGCCCTCCTCACCGCCCCCACGACCCCGTCTCCCTGGCTACCATACTGAGACCGTGGCTCACGGCCACAGTGGTATTTCTGAAGAATGGCTGGGGCTCAGCCCGCGAGGTCAACGCTCCCATTCTTCAACAGACACTACCCACACCAAGAATGTACGTGAACGAAAAAGGGGATGCAGCTAGCAGTAACGTTCCTTCAGGCAATACCTGCTTCAACAGCCTCTTCCCACAATGCTTCCCAGCTGTGGCAGCGCCCCTGCTGCATCACCCGTGAGTCCAGCCCAGGAACCACCCCCTCCCTTACTGTGTTCTGGCTCATTCTTCCTGTACACCAAGTAGATGACGTCCCCAGTCTGTAAAGGGCAAGTCTGCTTCTTAACAACCTTCAGCTTGTTAATTACTGTTCCATTGGTGCTGTAGGGAGAACAAAAATGCGATTTATCCTACTTAAAACAACTTGGAGTTAAAATTTTCCTTTTCTGCAGCCAGTAGGAAAGCAGTTCAATACTACCACTTTGAAAATGATAAAACACTCATAGGAACGATGTAAACACTCGTGCCACCTTACAATTCTCTCGAGAAGAACCCTGCCTGTCGCCCCCTCACTCACAGCCCCACGGCGCGTCAAGTGTTTACCGCCTCCGCTGTGCCAGCCCCACGCTCTCCTCCCGGTGGAGCCCTGGACGCCACCAGCAGCACGCGCTCTGATCCCCAGCTCCTCTCGTGCTTCTGCACCACGCTCTGTCGACAGGGCTAACCCTGCTCCGCCAGCCGCGGCCCAGCTCAGTTCACTCCTCACGTGAGCCCTGACCCTCCTCCGAGATGGGCTCTGGGCAAAAGCAAATCAACGCAGGGCTACCGACCGGAAGACGGCGCGGTCCCTGCTGCTGGGGAGTCACTCCAGTTAATCAGGGACCACAGTGCTGGATGGGAAGGCACGGCCAGGAGACTCCGGGGCCTCGGTCAGGCGGGACAGGAGGCACCTCCCTGAGGAGGGGTTCCCGAGTGGACAAAGACAACCCCGCAGGCAAGGGGAAGAGCGCACCGGACACAAGCCAAACTCGGCAACTGAGCAAGCCCTCCCGCCCCGCCCATTTCAGGCACTCAGTCCACACGGGCCCCAACTCCACGGCCCCACTCCTAAGGCCCCCAGTGCTGAAGAGGCGTCACCTTTCCCTCTGAGCAGACTGCCACTACTTTAGATTTCTGTAAAGGGCCAGGCAGGAAATAGTTCAGGCTGCGCGGTCACGCTGTCTCCGTCCCAACTCCTCAGCAACAGGTGGCAGGTCCCTGGAGGGCTGGGCTGCCTTCCCAGTAAAGCCCCACTTAGAGAGACCAGCAGAGCTGCTGCAGCACTGCCACGGCCTCTGCTGCCAGGCTCTCCCCACGACCTATCCTCAAGCTCTTTCTAACCCGGAAGTCTGGTTTCACTTTTCCGCTTAAACCCCTCGGTGACTCCTCACTGCTCTCAGGCTGAAGTCCAGTCTCTCCGGCGTGGACGTCGGGGTCTTCCCGATTGCACCTCAGGGCCTCTGCACTTGTGGCTCCTCCTGCCCGGAACACCCCCGCCCCTCCAGCCACCTCGGCCAAGGAAGGCAGCAGCCTCTAGAAGCTAGAAAAGACAGAGGACAGCTTCTCCCCTAGAGCCTCCAGAAGGAGCCGACACCAATGAGACCTGAGAAGGACTTTGAGCCCCCAGACCTATAAGATCACAGATTTGTGTTGTTTTAAGCCACTGAGCCTGTGGTAACCATTACAGCAGCCTTGGGAAGCACATACTATCCTGTAGCCAGTGTGGGAGAGCCAGGGCCTGAGGCAGAAAGAAGCCTCTGGAACCAGCACTGTTACTGTACACTGTGCTGAGAAATAAAGGACTTGACCTGCTACCTATCAGAGGAGGAAAAGGAGCATCCGTTCTTCCTAAAAAAACCAAATTCCTGGTCTTCCATCCCTCAAACTGCTACTTACCAAAGAATCTCATAGCACTTGACCTTCACAACAATAAAAAAAATCACCTTGTGGGAAAGGCGTGCTCTCAACACACTGCTGGATGGCCGTTTGCCACTCATACCTTCCACACAGCATTCCTTCCCATAAACTTACCCCAGGAAAATCATCAGACATGAATGGAAAGAGTTTTGGAGGAGAGTCACTGCAGTGTCATTTATAATAAGAAAAAGTCAAAAGAATAACTTTCCATCAGTAAGGGAGGTGACAACAAGTTATTATATAATAACGAAAAAGACGAGATGGACCTAGACATACTGACGCGACAAGCACTCTGCAAACATTACAAGTAAAATAGATACACAGTATAACAGTATAATCTCATTAATACAAAACAAATACGTATGTATTTTGTGGGTGAGTGGAATTTTGGAAAGTTTTTCACTTTCATGTACTACTTATGTGGTATAATAATAATAAAAAAAAGAAAAAAAGAAAGACTTCTTGATTTGGGGAAGTCTAACTTGAATAGGTTTGCAAGAACCCAAAATGTATCACTGCCTTTTAAGTCTTATTTCTGAGCTATTTTTGCTTTAATCTGAATACATTTAAAAATGGTCACAGACACCAAAGTGTCACTAAGTAGCCCATCCTGGAAACCAGAAAATACATCTCCCAGTACCCGGAGACCGTATCGGACTACTGAGCTATAGAAAGCAGGCCCTTGTCTCTTCTCTGCACTCACTGGCTTCAAGTCGGCTTTCTGAAGCTACAAGAGGAAAGAAGTTCAGAAAGAGCTTACCTGGTATCTTCCAGCGACACCTGACCAGATTTTTCATCCACTATAATTTTACAGTGATCTCCAGAGACCAGTTTATTGCCGGGGAATGAAAGGTCACAACCTAAAACAGCGAGGGGGGCGTGCTGGATACGACCGTGGGTACCGGGCACGATACCGCCCTTTGCTTAACCAAAGCATGCAGCTGGAAGTCAAGACCCACGTTGTACCCACTTAGGGAGACAGCACTTAATCAAGTACAAAGAAACTTTTAAAAAAGCATCTAAGTGTTAATCCAAAGTAAGGGAACAAGAACTATGTCTTGAACCTTTCTGACTCCTCCTTACCTAGAGGATATGCACCATCAACACCTCCAGCTACACATCAGCTGCTTCTTGGTGACATTTTTACAATATGCACACATATGCATATTGTAAAAATATGATAAATATTTGATCAAATTCCTGGTCTTCTACAATATGCACACATATGCATATTTGAAAAATATGATAAGTATTACAGAACTTTAAAAAAACTATGGGGCTTATGAAATATCTTCAGTATCTTAGTCCTTAATTTCTTTTGTGTAACCTAAGGTTTCATAAATCATCACAAAATTAAAGCAATGACAGAGTCACAGAAAATATGACTGAGTAAATTATCATAGGCACATGTACGCATTTAAGAAAATTCAAAACAGAAGGGGGATGCATCTCTAGCTCAATACAATCGTTATACCCTCATCAAATCCAAGAGGAAAACCCTCAAATGCTTTGTTCTCTCCTTAAATCAAAAGAATAAAAGCTTTCAGGAGTGTTTTAATACTGAGTCACTAATCTGCTTATAACAGGTTTGCACCATAGCTACTAAGGTTTATAGTACCTTTAATTTATTTTGGGCCACGCCCTGCGGCTTGCAGGATCTTAGTTACCTGACCAGGGATTGAACCCACACCCTCGGCAGTGAAAGTGCAAAGTCCTAACCACTGGACCGCCGGGTAATTCCCTACAGTAGCTTTATTTTTTAATAACCAAACATGGGAAGCAGTACAGGTACCCATCAACTGGTGGTGAATTAATAAACACACGCAGAAAATCACCCAGCAACAAAAAGGAACAAACTACTGATATATGTAACTGCCAAGGATGAACCTCAAAAGCACCAGCCAAGGGAAAGCAGCAAGACCCAAAGACTGTGCTGCAATACAGTGTGATTCCCCTTAGACGGCATTCTGGAAAAGGCAGAACCATAGGGAGAGAAATCAGATCGGTGGGTGCCAGGATTTGGGGTTGAAGGGCAGGGACGGGCTCCAAAAGGCCGCCAGGAACTTTCTGAGGTGATAGAAATGTTCTACATCTCGACCGCAGTGGTGCATCCATTTCTCAAAACTCCCTGAACACCTAAAAGGGGTGAATTTTACGTGTGAGCTATGCCTCTGTAAACCTTAAATATTAGAAATCTTAGTGGCACAAACATTCTACATTATGGGGAGTGTTTTGTTACATTTATCTAAGGCGAATTTCACCCGTGTTCAAGACTGTCCCACTGCGCTGAGCAAAACCGCCAGGATGGTCTCCTTGCAGCCCCAAACCCAGGCTGGTCACCAGGCTTTGTCACCGGAGTGGGGTTTTACTAGGTTTCTCCACACCTGGACATCAGCATTCCAACTGAGAACTGAAATACCTCTGCTAAAGTTCTACTGTTGGTATTTGCCCTGCTTGTCGTTCAGTTGGTTACTCTCTCCATGGTTGGTACACATCTCTGCCACTCCCCGAGAATGGGAAGCTCTTTGGGAAGGCGAGCACCCCTGCTTCCTTCCACACACGTCAACTCAGCTCCCCCTTTTCCTCAAAATAAGGCCTTGTATATAGCAGGTGTGCAACAGTGTTAAAATAAATCTAGTTCTACAACCTGAAACCCTATCCCCCAAAGTGACTGTCTTTAGAAAGAAGGCCTGCAAAAGATAAAAGTTAAATGACATCATTAGGGTGGGGCCTTAATCTGATAGGGCTGAGGCATTCATAAGAGGGAGACGCCAAAGATCTCTTGGTCCAGCAGGCCAGGACACAGCGAGAAGGCAGCTGCCTGCAATCCGGGAAGAGGGTTCTCACCAGGAAACAAACTGACTGGCACTGTGATCTTGGACTTCCTAGACTCCAGAACTGTGAGAAATAAACTTCTGCTGTTTAAGCTTCCTGATCTGTGGTATTTTGTTATGGCAGCCCGGGCAGACTAATACAGCAAACTCTACGTTTTGCTGGAAAGGTTAATATAGTCGAGGAAAGGACTTCCATTAAGAATCAACTCAACAACACGTTTTTGCTCCTTGTATTAGCATGTAAAATGATAACAATGGCTAATGTTATAATAACAATGGCTAACATCAAGTGCTAACTCTCAGCCGGGCTCCTTCTAAGCACTTCACTCACGATCTCCTTTAATCTTCACAGTGACCCCATGAAGTAGCTACAAAGGCACCAGAAGGTAAATTAGCCCAAAGCAGGTTATGCTGTGGTGGTGGTGCTGGCGGCCTAGGGGGTGTGAGGGTGGTGGTCTCCAGGCTTCTGCTCTTCACCAAACTTCCATTCACACCAACTAAAGACAATGCATCGTGAAAAGTTTCTAATGATATGTCAATATTTTTAAAGTTGTAAAAAAAAAATGAACTTGATATTGGGATTTAAAACCGCCTCCCCAAAAAACCCCAGCAAAAAACAGGTACAGGTACATCATGATGGGTAAAATGAAAGCAAAGAACATGTGCTTTTAAACACTAATCTTTCTCATTACCTCTTACTTAAAGTATAAAATCAGTGTGACAATTTATTAATTTGCAGAAAAACGAAACATTTTTGTTGGCCTGATCATGCACTTCACTCCCAGTAGGAAAGCTACAAGGGAGGTTAAATCACCAGGTGGCCGCTAGGAGTTTAGAGGCAGCAAGCGCGGGGGGTGAGGGCTCTTCCTCTCACTAGTTGCAGGACTTTCTTCAAGGCCGTAGCTTCCCACGTTCATTGCATCAACAAATATTTGAGCAGCCCTATTCTAGGAGCTGGGACTTGAGATCTTTTTTAAATGTAGCTCCCTACGGCTATAAATTTCCCTCTGAGCACTGCTTACCTGCATCCCCTAAGTTTTGGTACTTTAAATTTTTATTTATCTCAAGGTATTTTCTAATTTCCCTTTTGATTTCCTCTTAGACCCACTGGTGGCTTAAGAGTGTTATTTAATTTCCACATATCTGTGGATTTTCCGGTGTTCCTTCTGCTACTTATTTCTAATTTCATTCCATTAAGGTCAGAGAAGATGCTTTGGGTAGTAATACCCTTGAGAAAACTGCATTCCAGGGGATAAATTATTGCACCTACTTCATAACGCTGCAGTGAGGATTAAATAACCTGCATGAAACACGCAGAAGTAACTGGGCCGACCAATACGTGAATAAACGGCAGCTGTTACACGACGGCCCATTCCACCGGAAAAACGGGGCAGCAGAACGCGCCCCGCCCAGGGGCCTCCCACAGCCCGGTGGGCCCGGTCTCGCCCAGCCCCCGCTCTCAGGCCCCGGATCCAGTCCACCAGCACTCGAACCCCGTCGCCCGCCCCCATCCCGGGTCCCCGGTTCCCGCCCCCGTGCCCGGACCCGTCCCCGGCTCGCCCCCAGTCCGTCCCACGTCTCCCATGCCCGCTCCCCGCCCCGCACCTCTTCTCCGCCCGATGGTCCACTCCCGTTTCCTCAGGAGGACGTGCGGCTCGCCCTCCTCGGCGCCCAGGCGGAGAAGCCTCCCCCACGGCTGCTGCTGAGGCGGCTGCTCGCCTTCTCCCGGCCGCTCCATCGGCTTCACATCTGACGAGACCCAGAAACGTCGGGTGAGAGCCGGCCCGCGAAGGCAAAGGCTGCGGCCCGCCGCTACTCCTCGGTGCCCGCGCCACGCCGCCGCGGCCCGCGCCGCCAGCCTCCCCCGGGTCCTGACGGCCGCCCGCGCCCGCCGCCCTCTTACCCCCCGCCCCGCGCCGAACCCGGAACCGGCCGCGCGGCCGCCACCGCCGCTGTCAACGGACATCTCCGATCCCTCAGCTGATCCGTGAGGCGGGGCCAGCGGCGTCCGGGCCCTGCGATTGGCGGGCGGTGGCAACCACCGAGCGCGGCGGCTAGAGCGGAACCTGGCGGACGGCCATCGAGAGTGGACGCGTGGAGGCGAGCAGAGCGTGCGCAGATTGGAGGCTGCGGGCTTGGACGCCCTCTTTGATGCTGGCCGGGACGATTTGGTGTTCCAGGATCTCGGAAGTAGCTGCGGTCAGCGCCATGTTAAGTCGGGGCAAAAGGGACAGAGCGACTTGGGCGTTGGGCCCCGAAGCAAATTCCCAAAGCGGCGTTGGAAGTGCAGAGGGCGTTTAGATATGCAAAGGGACGGTCCGCCTTACAGATGACGAGGTAAATACAAGTCGAAACTTTTGGGTGCCAATTTCCCCGCGATCGGAAAGTTGGTAGTGCCCTGGGAGAGCTCTGGAGAGCGCGAGCATCTCGGTTGCTGGTCGGCACCTCTTGGAGGGGGTGGTGCTGTCTTTCGGTTTTAAACGCGCGTTTCCGTGGCTCAGCGATTCCGCCTCCTGGGGTCTAGCGGCGTTGCGGTGTGTGTGCCCGGGGAGGATGCCCTGGGGTCGTCCGTGCCGGGCGCGTGGGAGTGGAGGTGCGGGTCGGCCAGATGCCGAGTCGCTGCGGGGCGTCGTGCGGCCTCGGGCTGCGCGGTTCAGAGCAACGAGGCCATGCCTGACCGACGGGGACCTCGAGATGGAAGTAGAAAGGACAGATGTGTTCGTGCGCTCATAAAAATAATGTGAAAGGACAGAAAATAGCAGTGGCTGCCTCGTGAGAGAGAGCAGAAGTCAAGGTAGTGAGGCAGACATCTTTCGCTCTGTACTCCTTTGTGTAACTTAAACGACATCATTTGTAATTTTTACCTTTTTTTCTTCAGATGGAAAAATGTAACCATTCTTTCTCTGAGACTGTTTTTCAGTATTGTTTCGTGGGGGGCTGAGGTTACTGCACTTGCTCTCTGAACCAGGGCCTAGCCTGGCATCAGGAGTTTTTGGACGGCCTGTGTTAGTCTACACAAGGCCGACCTGCCGCGGAACCAGGATGACGTTGAGCGGAAGGAACAGCCCAGGCTTCTTGGGTGACAGGCTTCCAGACCTCGGGGACAGTGAGCCAACTCAGGCCAAAGGCCCATGTCAACTTAGTCTTAAAAAAGCGCATGTCTCCTGTCCGTCTCAGATTCAGGACACAGGAAAGGCCAGAATTTAAAATTCCTCTGAAGAAACTTGGTTTAGGGGGAAAAGAAGCGAATCACAGCACCCTAGCAGACCCTTTGGGTGTTGGGGCCAGTAGGTGCCTGGCTAATCAGGCCTTTCTGTTCAAATGGAAGCCCTGTTCTCGGGATCACAGCTGGTGTAGCCCCAGCAGCAGCTCAGCTTTACAAGAACTGGCAGCTACTCTCTGGTTGAAACCTTATCCTCTCTGCCCCTCCCTTTCACCTCAGGCACATTCACTGGGTCAGTAGGGTCCTTGCTTCACAGATGTTCCCTTAAAGGCTGGGCTTAACTCACTCATGGTTTGGCTTCGGTGTCCAGCAGGCCGCAGTGGCTCTCCAGGTATGTAGATACGAGAGCAGACATAGTCTCCTCTGTGGACAGAACTGAAGGCCGTTCTCATAGCTCTGGCCAACACTCACTTTGATCTTTTGGCCCCTGAATTGCTCCCAGTGGTCTAGCTGTCTGGTCTGTCACTGAAGAGTGCTGACTGACAGATTAAAGACATTACTCTTTGGGGCTGCAGACTGTAAAAACAAATGGTCGCTGCCTATCAGACTGTCTAGGTCAGTCGCATAGATGCCCACCTTTGATGAAAACAAACAGAATTAAGCTATCAAGCCTGCCTCTCCCTGATCACTGACTACCACCTGCAGTAGTCATCATAATGGAAATTCCAATGTATCCCCCATCATGGTCTGGCAGAAGTGGAGGATTTTACACTCCTGATGTAGAAGCCAGCAGGTAACTTGGAGGTGGCAAACCTTATGCCTAGTCCACTGAGGGAGCCTTGTACCTCCTGCCAAAAGTTGGCCCTTGGTTTTGTGTTAAAAGAGGACACATTACTTGGGGCATTGATCTCCCTACTCCTGGAAAACTAACTATATCTGTCCTTTGACGCTTTCTCAGGGCTACCAGTGATGTCTCACCACTGCTGACACATTTTCAGAAAGTGTTATTTCACCTGATCAGCTAATGCTGGACACGTTGACTTGGCCCTTGAAATGAAACGAAACTAAGCTCTAGTCATGTTTTTGATTGTCTGGCCCATTTGCCACCTAACAGTGGTCCATCTTTTGTAACAAAGTCTATACAACAATGACTTATAGTGAAGGTAATCAAGGGACCTGCCAAACTCCATCATTTCCTGTTCTGCTCACCTGAGTTGGGTTGTTTGGTTACTGTATTAATTTCCCATTACTGCCGTAACTAATTACTGCAAATTAGTGGCTTAAAACAACACAAATTTAACAGTTCTGGAGGTTAGAAGTCCAAAATGGGTCTCATTGGGCTAAAATCAAGGTATTGGTAGAATGGATTCCTTCTGAAGGCTCTTGGGGAGAATCCACTTCCTAGTCTTTTCCAGCATTCCTTGGCTCATGGCCTCTTCGTCCATCTTCAAAGCCAGCAGTGCCCCGCTGAGTCTTTCTCACCATGCTGTATCTCTGTTACTGACTAGTACCTCCATCTTTCGCTTATAAGGATCCTTGTGATTAAATTGTACCCACATGGATAATCCAGAGTAATCTCCCTATTTAAAGGTTCATAATTTAATCACATATGAACAGTCACTTTTGCCATATAAGGGAATATATTCACAGGTTCCAGAGAATAGGAAGTGGACATAGTTGGAGGCCACTATTCTGCCTACCCCAGTTACCGAACTCTGCTGTTCCTAAATAGGAATCATCTCCATTTGTCTGATTCCTGGATAATGTTCAAGAAAAAGTGGTGGGGAGATATGTGAGATTATACAGACTATTTTAAAAATTTAGGTATCCACCTTGACCATTCCTGGGCATGGTGCTTCCTTGTTTCACCCTCGAGCAACAACAGGCAAGCCTGAGTGTTATCCCTTGCAGGTGGCTATCCAGAAAGAATCATAAGGGATGAAAATAAAGTTTAATTCTGGTTCATTCAGCTGAATTTTCTTGTTGCAGTGACACAGTCTTGAATCATGAGAATAATAATCACTTGGTTGGGTACACTGCTTTCTGATTTCCCTTTCAGTGGCCCACATAGGGCAAAGTGGGAGATACAGTGAGTCTCTGAAATTTTTGGAAAAATGCCTTTGTCCCAATCCACACCTTCATGTGAAAAGTCTGGGTGTGAATTTGGGTTAATTGTTGAAAAAATAAAGTTGTAACTTCTGAATACACTGATTGTGTAGCAGTGAAGAGAGGGCGACAACGTTGGTGATTTGGAGCAGGGTGACCCTTAGACCCTGGGAGGTACAGGGAGTTCATGGGGCAGCCAGTGCTCTTTTTGCCCCCTCATCCAGCACTGATTCAACAGCTGTAGCTGGCAATCTGACCTGCAGGCAAACTTGTCATGCCCACCCATATCCTATAAAAACAAAAAGCTGACTTCCAGATTCCAGTCCAAGGTGTAAGGAGCTTCAAGTTATCTCTCCCAGCCTCACAACAAGAAAAAAGCTGAAGAAGCCGGAAATCAACAGCTCTTCTCAGATCTAACAGATAATTGACCCCAAAATTGTAGAGACAGATAAATACAGGGAATCAACACTTACCAGAGCAGAAGCCACTACTGGAGCCAGTACCAGGATATTAAAACTTACACCTTAATTGGAAAATGGCCAGAGGCTCAGTGTGGACAAGCTTGAAAGTTAAAAACTCCAGGGGGTGCCAGTCTTAGAGGGGTCCTCACACTTTTGTTAATTTTACTCCCAGCAACCAAACACCCCCTGTGCTCCTGGTAGGGGCAGGAGAAAAGTAAACATTTTGAATATACCCAGAGTATTCTGTTCTCCTTCACAAAAGTCTGCCCTCAAGGGAAACTATTCCACCAGAACCTAACCTACTGGGGTTTTATTGGAGCCTACCTGACAGAGGGGAAGGAGAGAACCCAACTTCAGCCTCCTCCAGCCTGCCTGCCACACATGGGAAGGGCAATACCCAACTCCAGTCTTCTCTAGCCTTCCTGTCTCACCTGAGGTGGGGGAGCTTGGAATAGAACAATCTGAGAAGCACTGTAAAGGTCACAGCACAGGAGTACAGACTAAATACTGAGACCTAATCATAAGTGGATAGACCGCTTCCCCAGCCCCACACACTAACAATACACCAATAGGGACGCTGTATAATAGGGGGTTACAGCTGCAAGAACTGCAGAGCTCAGACCTTACTTAAGAAGTAGTCTCTAGGGAAACCGAAGGACAACAGGGGAGACAAAAACAAATACACCAGAGAGGAAATTTTAGCCTCTATCATCACCTACACCTATAGGAAACAATAAGCAACCTACCTCCTAGCCAGATAAACATGAAACCTCACACTAAAAGCCTATTTAACTCAATTCCTTTTACCCAATGCATCATGTTCCACTTTCAACCAGAAGTCTACAAGGAAGACTAAAAGACAAAAGCACAGTTTGAAGAGAGTAAGCGTCAGAATCGGACTCAGACACAGCAGAGATTTTGGAATTATAAGGGCCCTCATGGAAAAAGTGGACAACATGCAATAACAAATGGGTAATATAAACAGAGAAACGGAAATTCTAAGGAAGAATCAAAATGAAGTGCTGGAGATAAAAAACATTAACAGAAATCAAGAATGCCTTTGATGGGCTCATCAACAGACTGTACACATCCAAAGAGAGAATCAGTGAGCTTGAAAAAATATGCCAACAGAAACTTTCAATGCAGAAATGCAAAGAGAAAAAAAAGTTTTAAATGAAAGAGAATATCAAAGAACTTTGATGGACTAACATGTAAAGGGAATACCAACAGAAGGAAAAAGAAGAAAACAGAAAAAAATATTTGAAATAATAATGGCTGAGAATTTTCCAAAATAATGACACCGAACCACAGGAATCTCAAAGAACACCAAGCAGGATAAGTACCAAAAAAAATTACAACTAGACGTATCATATGCAGAAAATAGAACAATAAGAGAAAATCCTGAGGTGAGTAAGAGGAAAAAAAACAAAAACCAAAAACACCTCACCTATTGAGGATCAGCATAAGAATTACATCAGGTTTCTCTTCAAAAACCACACAAGGAAGAAGAGAGTGGAGTGAAATATTTAAAGTATTGAAAGAAAAAAAAAAAACCCCACCGAACTAGAATTCCATACCCTGCAAGGTTATTCTTCAAAAGTGAAGGAGAAATAAAGACTTTTTTCAGACAAACAAAAATTGAGAGAATTTGTTGCCAGTCATCCTGCCTTGCAAGAAATGTTAAAAGAAGTTCTTTAGAGAGAAAGAAAAGGATAAAGGTTAGAAACTGATCTACATGAAGAGTTAGAGAAGGAATAAGTGAAGGTAAAACAAAAACCTTTATTTTTCTGTTCTTCAAAGAGGTAACATTTTGTTCAAAATAAGAGCAACAATGTAGTCAGTAATTATAGCCGTAATAAGAACTAGGAAGAAGGAATTGGGAATGTTCTGTTATAAGATTCTTGTGTTACCATGAAGCAGTACAGTGTTATTTGAAAATGAACTTGGATTAGTTGTAAATGTTTGTTGCAAACTCTAGGGCAACCATTACAAAAAAAATTTTTTTTAAAGTATAATTTATATGCTAAGAGAGGAGAAAAATGGAATCTTATAAAATGCTCTTTTAAAATAAAAAAGGCAGAAAAGAATATGATAAATAAGGAAAAAATAAGGGCAATGCATAGAAAACAGTAACAAATATGGTAGATATTTGCCTAACTGTATCAATAATCACTTTGTTAATGGTCTAACTACATCAATTAAAAGACAGAGACTGTCCTTGTGAATTAAAAACAAAACAAAACAAACAAACAAACAAAAACAAAACCAGAAGAACCCAAGACCTAACTCTATGTCGACTACAAGAAACCTTTCAATATAAAGACACAGATATATTAATGGTAAATGAATGGAGAAAGTTATACTATGCTAACACTAATCAAAAGGAAGTGAGAGTAGTTATATAAATTTCAGACAAAGCAGACTTCAGAGCAAGGCAAATTATCAGAGATAATGCGAGGCATTACATGGTGCTAAAGGATTCAAAGCTCGAAGAAGATATAGCAATCCTTAATGTATATACACTAACAACACAGCATCAAAATATGTGAGGGAAAAACTGATAGAACTGCAAGGACAAATAGATTAATCCAGTATTATATTTGGAGATTTCAACACTGCATATCAGTAATGGGCAGATCCAGGAAGGGCATAGTTGAACTGAACAGCACCATCAATCAACTGGACTTAATAGACATTTACAGACTACATCATCCAATCAGGGCAGAAATCACATTCTTCTCAAGTTTGTCTGGAACATTCACCAAGATATGCCACATTCTGGGCAATAAAACAGTTGAACACATTTAAAAGAAAGTAAATCATACGAAATATGTTCTCAGACCACAATGGAATTAAACTAGAAATCAACAGATAGTTGGAAAATCCCCAAACACTTGGAGATTAAACAACACAATTCTAAATAACAAGCAAAACAATTTCTAAATAACAAATGGGTCAAAGAAGAACTCTCTCAAGAGAAATTTTTAAATATTTCAAACTAAATGAAAATGAAAGTACAACTTAAAAGAGATACATGTATACATATAGCTGATTCGCTTCACTGTACAGCAGAAACTAACACAACATTGTAAAGCAACTATACCCCAATTAAATATATGTATTATATATATATATAAAAGTATGCTAGTTTTCAGCTGCTGAACCTGATATAAAAATTAACAACAACAACAACAAATTTGTTAGATGCAGTGAAAGCAGTGCTTAGAAGGAAATTTATAGTATTGAATGAATATATTAGAAAAGAAAAAAAGATCCAAAATCATTAAGATACCACCTTAGGCAACTAGAAAATAAAGAGCAAATAATAAACGCTGGAGAGGGGGGTGGAGAAAAGGGAACCCTCTTGCACTGTTGGTGGGAATGTAAATTGATACAGCCACTATGGAGAACAGTATGGAGGTTCCTTAAAAAACTAAAAATAGAATTACCATATGACCCAGCATTCCTACTACTGGGCATATACCCTGAGAAAACCATAATTCGAAAAAACACATGTACCACAATGTTCACTGCAGCTCTGTTTACAATAGCCAGGACATGGAAGCAACCTAAGTGTCCATCGACAGATGAATGGATAAAGAAGATGTCGTACATATATACAATGGAATATTACTCAGCCATAAAAAGGAACGAAATTGGGTCATTGTAGAGACATGGATGGACCTAGAGTCTGTCATACAGAGTGAAGTAAGTCAGAAAGAGAAAAACAAATATCGTATATTAACACATATATGTAGAATCTAGAAAAATGATACAGATGAACTTATTTCCAGGGAAGGAATAGAGACGTAGACATAGACAATGGACATGTGGACACAGGGGGGGAAGAGGAGGGTGGGACAAATTGGGAGATGAGTATTGACATATATACACTACCATGTGTAAAATAGATAGCTAGTGGGAACCTGCTGTATAGCACAGGGAGCTCAGTTGGTGCTCTGTGGGGACCTAGCTGGGTGGGGTGGGGGGATGGGAGGGAGGCCCAAAAGGGAGGGGATATATGTGTACATATAGTTGATTCACTTCGTTGTACAGCAGAAACTAACAACATTGTAAAGCAACTGTACCCCAATAAAAAATTTTTTTAAAAATATTTTCATGGGTATATACACCTGTAAAATTCAACAAATTGTAGGTTTAACCTAAGTTCAGTATCTGTGTATCACTTATAGGTCAACACAGCAGTAGAAAAAATACCTGACACAAACTGTAAGAGCTTTTAACTTTCTTGACAAAAAAATAATAGCTTTCAAAACCAGAATTAAGCTTATGAATTTATAAGCCAACTTACAATTGGGCATAAAAATGAACCCATAATTTACATAGTAATGAATCTGGTGTTTCATTAGTAAATTCGCAGACTGCTTGGCTTAAGGCCATTGGAAAATATCTAAATGCATTCAGCATGGATGGGAAACGCACACTGTCTGAAAGGAAGCAGTGGCTCTTGCAGATGTGGGCCAAACACACACAAAGGCAGAGCCATCCCGTCACTAACTGGTCATTTCTACAACATTGGGCAACTGGATGCGGATACCTAGATTAGATTAGACTGGGCCGAGGAAAGCATGCCTCAGGTGATTAATATCTGACAGTCTAAGAAATTAAAAAAAAATACTGCAGAATGAAAACTAAGAGTTATTTTGAAGGCTATAAAGGGAGAAATTAAAATTCACTCATGTATAAGACTTGCAAAGTGAGAGGGGTGACTGAGAAAAAATACTTTTCCTTCTGAGGAAAAGTTTAATGAGAGAGAATCTGGAAGACGGAAAGAAATCAGAGACACCTCGAGGAAGGAGACATTTATCTTTGTCTACTCTTTGTCACTGAGACCAAGGGTCATAGCCAACTCCATGTTTATACACAGGGTGGTTTCAGCGTGGCTATGACCTCACAAAGACTCATAGGCCATCAACACCAGATACTGTATGTAGGTCCCACCACCCTGGTAAAATCAGTGGTTGAGTTTACCTCTATGCATCGTCCCCACCAAGGAATTATTCATTTGAGAAAACAAGCCGAATACTGCCTTTACAGAAGACACTCCCCATAAGTGGTCGTCAGGAAGCTGTTCTACCAGGAAGGCAGGACAGTGGACAAGATGCCGTTGTTCCCCACAGAGCCTGTGACTTTACGGGAGAGGCCAAGCCATGTGCGCACGGCAACCGCAACACAGGCAGTGGGGACAGAGGCCTTGGGAGCACCCAAGACAGCGAAGACTCCTTCTGGATGGTCCTGAGGCTGTGCGACCCCAGAGTGGGGAGGGTAAGAGTCGGCCTCAAGAATGGTCAACTGCACTTGAGGTCAGACATGGCTGTGAGCAAGGTAGGAAATGCCAGACAGGTAGGAAATACCTACTCTAGTGCTCAGAGCTGAGGCAGGAGAGCTCCCACTCTATGAGTAATGCACCCTCCCTCCAAGGAAGAGTTCCAGTTTTAAAGATTATCTAAAAGTCGCCTCCTTATTCTGCAGAGATGCTTATTGTATTAGTGCAGTCATCTGCTCTAGAAGGCCACTCCCATCATAACTAGTGAACACAATATGTTATCTCTGATCAATTCAATGAAAACACATTTTTCAGAAGCCAATTTCCCAAGTACACCAAGCTTTAACATTCACCAACATCACTGACTTACCAAAATCTTACTATTAATAATACATACATTTTGGGACTTCCTTGGTGGTCCAGTGGTTAAGATTCCACGCTTCCCAATGCGGGGGGCCCGGGTTGGATCCCTGGTCGGGGAACTAGATCCCGCATGCTGCAACTAAAGATCCCACGTGCCGCAATGAAGATCTCGCATGCCGCAATGAAGACCCAGTGCAGCCAAATAAATAAAAAAATTTTTTTAAAAACATACATTTTAAGGCAATTCATATTTGTTGTGATGGTTTTTAACATTATTTGAGGATAGCTAGGAAGTTTTAGTTGAACAGATTCTGTTTAATTTTAATGGAACCATTAAAAAGATTGTTACCTGTTGACTGTCAGGGTGGTGTAGTATTCTAATGAATATAATATTTACTTACAAGTGTATACTTTGTCATTAGTATCCCAAATCTAATTACAAATTGAGGTGGAAAATGAGATAAAATCACAAAAGTAACCCAAATCAGGAAAACATTGATCTCACTGTTGAAATAGAATCAGGAAACTACTGGGAAAATACTGCTGTAACAGAGAGGAAAGTGTCCCTATTCCAGAGAAACTCCTGTGAATGTCCAAGAGTTAAAGAAAAAAAGAAACTCTGAGTGACCAGAGACATTGAGGGAGAATCCAGAGACTACAAAACCAGGCAACACAGGATTCAGATAAATCCCAGACACCGTGTCAACACAGACTCCTTAGTCCTAAAGGGAAGCCACAGATAAATGGTATTTCACTGAGTTCAATAATTACTGATGTATATTCCACTTCTACTAGTGATTCTTAACTATTCTTTTTATAAAAGCTGTTTTGGGAATGTACACATGCCACCTCCCACCTCGAACCTCCTCTACCCCAGCCCTACCCAGTCTCTGAGAAAAATCCAGCCATCCTGCAAGAAGCACAAAAGCTTTTCTTTAAGTGACAATAGGTGATGAAATATAGGTGAGAAAAATTCACAAGTAAATAAATCAATTCCTGTAAGAAAAAATGTACAAATTGTGTCAAATGCCCTCTAGAAACGAAAATCTGCCAATTTGCTATACCATGAATGGAGAGACAATATATTAAAAAAAATTGTAGGTGAGAATAATAATAAATAAAATTTCAATATAAATCAGTGAAAAATTTTAATTTGGTGGCATATGTTCTTACATGTCAATTGCACGCTCAGGAAGAAAATGGGGCAAAAATCACAAAATAGCAGGAAAAACAAAGCCAAGAAGACAAATGACCCATCTGTTAGATCAGACAGAGGAAGGAAGCCACCCAGGACCGGACTTGGCCTGACACAAGAATTTCCATCATAGGTGGCCAGAAGTACAAAAGACCCTGGAAACTCCGAGGGGCCAGGGAAGTGGCGGGAGGATGCCTATCTTTAAGGAAGTGGGCAACAGACTCTGCTGGGGCCGCGGGGAGGGGCCACGCAGGCCGGCACCCGCCCCAGCCCGAGCCCTGCGGCACAGACCCTCGCGGTGCGGCGTCAGCGCGGGGAAGGGCTGCCGCCCCGAGCCCGGGACAACGGCGGTCCCCCGCTGCGGGGCCCAGGTGCCAGCCCGGGGGCGCCCACACGGCGAGCCCTGCAGATCCTCCGCCCTGCGCGCCGCCAGCTCTCCACCCCTTGGCACCCGGGACGTGGACTGAGCCAAAGCGCGGCAGGGGAGCCACCTCCGCAGCGGGAACGGCCCCCGCCAACCTCAGCACCTAGGCCAACGGCAATTGTCCGCCTCCCGTTGCTGGGCAGGATGCTGTCTCCCGGCAACAGACAGGCGCGGAATTGGCCAACAGACGGACAAGGATTTTAGCCAATGGCGTCTTGCGCCAGTGGGCCGTGGGCGCCCTGGCCAATGGAAAACGTGAGCGGTCAGTTACTAAGCTGAAACTGGTCTCTACGTAGCGCGCCTGCGGAGGATGGAAGCCAGAAGGCACTAGCTGAGCATTGATAAAGGGAAAGAAAATATTCTCTTTGAGCCAGATTTAAAAGTTTTGCTTGCCTTCCTAAACCCACTAGGCTTTCAGTGTTGTTCAGCCTCGCTCATGTACTGCTGTCGATCTGGCAGCCGCTCTGCCCCAGGCCACCCCCATCCAGACCCGGGTTTTTCCCCAAAGAGCCCCGGGGACCGGGATGCCAAGGGATCACTGCACAGAGAAGGCAGGAGCGGCGACCTCCCAGGAACACTGAAATCAGTGCTCTTACTTATTTCTGCTTTAATATTACTTTTAATTATGTTCTTGGGAAAGAAGTGCCGCATTCCCACGGGCTGGAATTTAAGTGGGTGGTCGGTAAGCTCAGTGACAGAAACCTGGCTGTCTGTGATGAGTTTCCTTGGGCTCACAGGATGGGGACAGGGGTGTCAGAGAGGTGAGCTCTATTAGCCAGTGATGGGTCTGGTTTGAAATAGTGGAAAGATAAGAGGAAGAGTAACTCATCTGAGTATACATTTTGGACAGCTGTGATTTGGGAACTTTTTATATATTCAATAATAAAACAAAATAAACAAGGTTGGGCTTAAAACATTTAAAATTGAATACAAAGATAGGGGCATGGACTTCACTGTGTTTCAAATGAATACTACAGTCACACAGGAGAAATAAAAAAGAACCAGTCCAAGTAGATTGAAATATCAATACAATACTTTTGTTACATGTGCTTAGGCCAAAGACAGAAATAACTGCAAAGAATTCTGAAAGCTACTAGTTGGTTGTTTTTTGCAGTAGTATGGTGTAGAATTCTAGAATTATTTTTGTATTATGTAACTGATTACATGATTAAATAACTGAGCAGTGATTAGTATTATTGGGACCTACGGTTTTCCCCACTGGAGAAAGGAGATACAGACACTGAGGAGGGAAGAGGAGGGCAGTTGCAAGGGGTTAGATTAGAATTAGTTATAGCAGGGGTTCATAATGGGCACATATACGGGGTTATGTGTGTCTATTTCCTAGCTCTGTCCATTAAAACGGCCTAGCTCTAATGATACCTCAGTAGCAACGAGCACACCAGCCTCCATATTGAGATTGATAAATCCCATTCGCCCCTGATAGGAACCAGCCTCCCTTGGAGAGGGGTTGGCTGAAGCAGGGAACACACAAGACTGACATGAGGGCAGGGTCAGCGTGGCACAGCTGCCCGACCCGGTGGCCACACCCCTCAGAGATGTTTTCCTGTGGTCTTTGCTCTGCCGTCCTCAGCCAGTCACTCCCTCTCCGGGCCCTGCTTCCTCCCTAAGAGAACAAAGGACTGGATCCTGGCAGCCTGGGGTCTCTTTTGCCCCCTTTGCTCCCGCACCTACCTGTGACCCTGTGGTCTTTCTCCAGCACCGGTCTGAACAGTGGAAGGGGGTGTAAACAAGCTGTGAAGCCACAAAGCTGAGTCCCCACACTCGCTCTGAGGCGTCTAAGTGGCTCTTCTGCTCTCGTTTCACAGGAGCTGCAGCCTGAGGGTCTCAGCACTGCGCTGGGGCTGGGCAAGAAGGGGAAGCCTCCCCAGACTCGCGCACGGCTCGCAGACCGGCCGGGGGGAAAGATGGCACGGGGTGGGGTCCGCAGCCTCTCACTGCTCCAGTGGGGCCCGCAAGAGGTTGCACGCGGGCCCCCGGCGTGTGCTAGAGGAACTGGCGGTGGCAGCTTCGTGGGCTAGCGCTGGCCTCCAGTCCTTCACGTGTGGCGACCACGGCCTGCGGGTCTCACCGTGAGGGCTCGTCTTCCGACTTCTAACCCACTGCAGGTTGGGGCACGCCCACCTTGAGCCCGAGCTGAGTCGCTGTGAACGTCCAGACCACGCACTGGAGGCCCTGCTCCGCGACAGCAGAGGCAAAGGGACCGGAGGCCCCTGCCTCCCGGCCCCCCAGGCCTGTGCGAGCAGACGGCAGGGACGCCATTCCCTCCCTCGTCGCCCGGAGCGCAGCTGGGGCTGGTGGCCGGCGCCAGCAGGGGCAGGCATCTCGGGACCCCCGTGCCGAGCTGCTTCCCCGAGGGAGAAGCAGTGCGGGCAGGGCCACAGTCACTGCCTCCTAGGCTTGCCCATGGCCTTCAGCCTCTGCCTGAGCAAGCACAGCTGGATGCTGAGTCGCAAGCCCGAGAGCATCCCTGGCAGGAGGGCACTTGCTCCTGGGGGCCAAGGAGGCCGCAGCAGCAGGGCCCCCGGCCCAGCCAGAGGTCGCCTGACAGCCCACCGCAGTCCCGTGGATGAGGAGGTGGTTCTGACCCTCTCAAGGGACCGGCAGCCGCCCCGACCCCTGCCCTGGTGCTGGCTCTCACGCAGCCCTACAGCCTCGGGCTTGGGTAGCAGTGGGCCCTGCAGCCGGGGCTCCTCTTGCCCGTTCAGTGTCAGCCCTCACTGGGGCTTCAACACAGACTCGTTTCTTAAGAACGTTTAAAACATGAGCACACAGAGCAAGGTTTGGACGGTAAACTGTTGTGGATATGATTAGATGCATATAGACTCACTGTTTTACGCAGACATGCTAGTGGCCCCCAGGAAAGTCAGGCTCAGGGTACCAGCTCCTGCATTTCAGGGGCAGCTTTTCTCCTTCTCCCACGCTTCAATAGAAAGTAGGGGCAGGAAGTGAGGTGGGGACCTGCAGCCCATCCGCTGGCATCGTCGTGCTGTCCGCTCTTAAATCTGGTACTGGGGAGAAGCAGGAGCGGAGGAAACACCCGTCAGAAAATCCTGGAGCCACAGGGAGCTCGACTGGGGGATGAGGGGACCCTGGGCTGGTGGCATGTGGGACCTTCAGCTGAGGTAGGGTCAGTGTCCACACAGCCAGGGAGCCCTGGCCATTCCCCTTCGGGTCCCTCCCCGTTGTCTCCTGCTTTCTGACCCTGACCCTCCCCTCCATCAGATGTCACTGCTTAAATGTCAGTCCCACGGGGCTCGGGGCTGGGAAGTGCCGAGCCTCCCTCATGGCCAGATGCCAGCTTGGAGAGGCCAAGGGCAGGAAAGACTGCCGACGGCGCCCGAGAGCTTGCTCACGTCACATTGGAGAACATCCAGGAGGATGGGAGACGGATACAAAATGGAAATTTCAAACATGAAAAGCATTTTATACGAAATGTTCACAGCACTGAAAAAGCAGTTTAACTCAGAACAAAGTGACTTTGGCTCGGACTCTGACAATGAGTGAGCAAGGCTCGTGTGACACCTCGCCCACCTTTGCCCACCTGCGCCCCAGGTTGTTCTCACCTGAGCACCCTGGGCTTGTGCTCTGGGGAAAAAATTCCCTCTGGGTTTACATTTCGTCTTCAGAAAGCCACCTCTCATCTTCCGGAACTTTTTTGGAACTGAGGGTTTTTTTCGCCCTCTGGAGGTCCCACGTTCTTTGTTTCCCAGATTTTCTTCTCTATCTCTTTGATGTTACTTAAGAAGAAGGATAGGGCTTCCCTGGTGGCGCAGTGGTTGGGAGTCTGCCTGCCAATGCAGGAGACACGGGTTCGAGCCCTGGTCTGGGAGGATCCCACGTGCCGCGGAGCAACTAGGCCCGTGAGCCACGAATGCTGAGCCTGCGCGTCTGGAGCCTGAGCTCCGCAACAAGAGAGGCCACGACAGTGAGAGGCCCGCGCACCGCGATGAAGAGTGGTCCCCGCTCGCCGCAACTGGGGAGGGCCCTCGCACAGAGACAAAGACCCAACACACCCAAAAATAAATAAATAAATAAATAAATAAATTTATTAAAAAAAAAAAAAAGAAGAAGAAGGATAACATGAAGGAGGGATTAGTGATCACTAAACCCTAGGGATGATCCCTCTAGCAGTAAACTGGTACATGGTTCTAACCGGTTCTATTATTAGTGCTGTTAAATATGAATTACTAAAATTTAAAACAATATTATATCAAAAGCTGATTTTAGAATAATTCTATTACAGCTCAAACTGTAGAGAACCAGGCAAATGGAACAAAAATATAAATGTATTTCTTGCTTTCTGTTGACTTACATTGCTGTTTCAAGGGAAAATGGGTGTATTCACATGCCTTGCCATATAGAGGAAGAAAACATATTTTAAATTCTAATTCAGAGGCTGTCATCCTGCAGCTCTTCACATACTATAGAACTATATCTCCTCTTTGGCAAGTAAGGTAAAGAGGCTAATTTGTGACTGGATATTTGTGGCCAACACAAAGTCAGGCGATACATCACTGCGCAGGGGTGGGAGGATGGGGGTGGGGAGTGGGCATCTGCTGTTGCCCCAAAGAGACCGAACCCAACGAAGAGCGAGGTCAAATCAATGACCTTGACACACCTGCACAATCGTACTGCTCCTGACGAATTCATCATCCAACTTTATAAAACTGTTGTACGATCACCAGCTTATCAACTGCATAGCAGAATTTCTTTGTCCCATTTTTGTGATAAGAATTAAGGGAATGGTCATAGAGGGTCTAACTGGATAAGCACATGTGCAGAGACATTTTTCCAAAATAATTAACACTGCACAGTTCTGTGAAAGGAAAAGTGTACACTGAAATGTAACACACCATTTAAAACTTGAACATCAATAGTATTAACACTTGTCGACATTTTCTAAGATGCAAGCCACATGTTTTAGATTTAAAACGTTTGGTAGATACTAACCAAACTTTAGTATTTAGTAGCTAAAATAATCAAGTATTTTTTAACCAGGGACAAATATATTTTTGGTATGCAATTAATTATGTGAATTACTTGAAATTTGAAAATGAGGACTTAACAAATATTGAAAAATTCTTCGTAAATATAGGGTACATAAAATACTTTTATTTTGTGGGAATGAAAGGATATTAAAACATACCTTGAAAGCATCCATCCTTTTTTTTTTTTTTTTTTTAATTTTTATTTATTTATTTATTTATTTATTTATTTTATTTTTGGCTGTGCTGGGTCTTTGGTTCGTGCGAGGGCTTTCTCCAGTTGCGGCAAGTGGGGGCCACTCTTCATCGCGGTGCGGGGACCGCTCTTCATCGCGGTGCGCGGGCCTTTCACTATCGCGGCCCCTCCCGTCGCGGGGCACAGGCTCCAGAAGCGCAGGCTCAGCAGCCGTGGCTCACGGGCCCAGCCGCTCCGCGGCATGTGGGATCCTCCCAGACCAGGGCTCGAACCCGTGTCTCCTGCATTAGCAGGCAGATTCTCAACCACTGCGCCACCAGGGAAGCCCAGCATCCATCCTTTTTCAAATGTTCACTCATTTATTTCATCAGAAAAAATTGAATATTGTAGACTAATATGGCCTAACATAGCATAAGATTGTCTGTGATTTCTAGATGTGCCCACTGTGTCCAGCAGAGCAAACCCAGCCAGAACGGCTGATTTCAGAAGGTTGTGAATGTCTTGATGCCCCATTTTTGTTCTAAATTCTCTATACTTACATGCAATTTGAGTGTCATTTATTATATATAAATTTTTACTTTAGCTGCTCATATCAACTATTCACATGCAGTCTAGTGCATATAAAATATAATGACCAAGGGACTTCCCTGGTGGCGCAGTGGTTAAGAATCTGCCTGCCAATGCAGGGGACACAGGTTCGAGCCCTGGGCCGGGAAGGTCCCATATGCCGTGGAGCAACTAAGCCCATGTGCCACAACTACTGAACCTGCGCTCTAGAGCCCGTGAGCCACAACTACTGAGCCCACGTGCCACAACTACTGAAGCCTGCGCTCCTAGAGCCCGTGCTCCGCAGCAAGAGAAGCCACTGCAATGAGAAGCCCGCGCACTGCAATGAAGAGCAGCCCTTGCTCGCCACAACTAGAGAAAGCCCACGCACAGCAACGAAGACCCAACTCAGCCAAAAATAAAATAAATATATAAATTAAAAAATATATATAATGACCAAACAAAATGTCGTGAAATTCAGTGGATAGCTCTGAAATATTTTCATGCACTTAATTATAAACATGATAACTACCTGTGGGTTATTAAAAGATGCCTTCCTAACCTCTCTTCCCAAAGGACACAGATTAAAACAATTACCAAAAACTGGTGAATGATTTTACTCTCTAGAAATCTGTAAATGTGAGACTCTTTCCATCCTTATTGTGAGGACTGATTTTTAAAGCTATCTTACTGATGGCTTTCAGGAGTCTAGTGCTACATTATGATTTCTAACAAATGCAGAAGTATCATATGACAAACAACTTTGAATGTTCCTACTGTATACATGAAAATACTAATGTGGCTGTGAATTACAATGAAACAACCTATGAATCATTTTTTTATAATTTGTGCATCCAACAGAATGTAATAAATTTATTATTCCCATATAATTTTAATTATTAGTAATATTCATGATGAAATATTTTAATTCTTTACATGTAATAGTACACTATTGATCTTTATTTTATGTTCATCCCTTATTTTTCCATCCAAAAGCAACCAGCTCTAAGACATACTTTCTTTCTTTTCCCCCAATAAAGTGTAATTCCATTCCTCATACCTTCTTTACTGAAAACATGCATTCTACTTTCCTACTGTATACTGAAATGCTTCCTACTGAAGAGGGTTGTAGAGGGGTTTAGGGTCCCTCCTCTTGCTGTCTGTCAGGTCTCTGTCCACTTGTCCTGGGGGGTTGATCCAAAGGTCCCATGTAGAATGAAGTCATCTCTTGAGTGTTGGTGAGCTGATATCCTTGGCTGAGGACCACCTGAAATTTCATTGCCTGAAGGCAAGAGGAGACGAATTTAGTTAGGAAGTTCAGTAGGCAAGGCCGGAACAGGAGCAAAAGGAAGATGGAAGCATGGGGCCCCAGAAAAGGACGGAGCCAGGACAGCCAAAACCATGTTTTTTTTGTTTTGTTTTGTTTTTAGTGAAACTCTTGGGAGGCTCTATCCTTGAGGCTGGTTTTGTGATTGGAACAAGTATTGGTAAACAGCCTCGGGGATCTGGACAGAAGGGCACTTGTGTACAACATAGTCTAAGCTGGCTGAGGTTAAAGCCCATCCCCAGGGTGTTGTCAGATAGGCGGATCCACTTGCCCCAACAGATTTGTCAAGGCATAGCCAACAATAACTGGAATATGTAGAATTGGTTGCCACAAGGAAGTGCTGTGCCTGCTTGAGAACCCCCTGGTAGGGGTTTGTATCAGTGAACTCGGGACTGGACGGGAACTGAGAAGCAAGGCAAAAGTTAAAAATGACAACTTGGGGTCAATTCTTGAGGAAGACAGAGAAGTCAAATTACAAATATGAGAAGTCCTATTATCAGGCAGCAACCCAGTACTGGAGCCCACCTATGCTGTGTTCAGAGGGTTTTAAGAGGAGCTACTTACCTGCTTGTTTTTTAAAGAGGAGCCTCAAGTTCTCTAGGGGCTTACAAGTGTAGCTGTCTGGAGGGTCCTTGGAGGGCTTCTCCTCAGCAGTTGCAACCCATGGCTTGACCCTGGTGTGATGGATCCAGCTAGCAATGCCAGGTACCTTGATACGGGGCTTTTTGTCTCCGGGCAGTTTGTCTTCCAGTGTCCTGGTTTCCCGCAGCGATGACAATTGCCGGGGGAGTTGGGGTGGTGGTGAGGGGGAAGCCTCCCGGGGGCAACCAGGAGTTGGCTGTTGGACCTGTAATGCTGCCACTAGTTGGGCCTGCCTCTTAGCCTTGCGTTTTTCTTTCTCTTTTTCCCTCTCCTCCTCTCTCTCCTGGTTGTAGAAGACAGAGGAGGCAGCCCTAAGGAGTTCCGAGACAGGAGTGCTAGGTCCTAGGGCCACCGTTTGTATTTTCCTCCTTATGTCTGGGGCAGCTTGAGTGATGCAACGGTCATTTAAAACCAGTTTCCCTGCCTCTGAGTCTGGGTCTAAGTGTTTTATAAAGACTTCCCCCAGCCACTCATAGAAGGCAGTGGAATTTTCCTGTCGTCCTTGCCCATAATGAACAGGTTTTAGTTTACATTGTTTCTTTCCCTCAACCAGGCAGAAGAGGGAGTGGTCCCTGGCAAGCCCTGCTGAAGTATTATAGTCCCAATTGGGTTCCATCTGCGAAACGGCCGGCCACAGTTCCCCTGGGAAATTGTTGGGGGTTTGTCATGTGGTAGCCGTCTCCCAGCTGAGCGGTGGCTTCGTATTTGGTTGTTCTTTCTGACTGAGAGAGTGTCCGGGCAAGGATGATATAAACATCCCTCCAAGTTAACTCAAAGGTCATAGTTAGATGCCTAAACTTATCTAGATTTTTTTCAGGGTCATCTGAAAACTTTCCTAGATCTTGTTTTATCTGACTGAGACCCTGCATAGAAAAAGGAACTTTGATCCTTATAGGAAATTCGGAGGGCCCTATTACCTCCTGAAGTGGGCAAAGTTTTGAGTTATGGGGCCCCGGGTAAGGGGCCAAAGCTTCGGGGCGGGGGTGTCCAGCGCTGGGTACAGTGAGGAAGAGGCCGTTTGTGTAAGAGGCTCCTTCTTTTCCCCAGAAGAGGGCTCCAACGGACAGGGCTTATTGTCGGCTAAGGCTTAGTATCACCAGGAGAGGGGGAGGGAGGTTTGGTGAGCAAATTAAGCATTGCCAAGTCAGCAGAGTCTACCCAGCAAGTCCTGTAAAGTTCGGGTTTTCCCTCAAGGCAAAGAAGACTTGGACATAAGGGACCTCGCTCCACTTGCCCAACTTTGGACAAAAACGGTCAAGCTGGAGAATGGTATTGTAGTTTAAACTCCCATATTCAGGCCAAATTTCTCCCCCTCCTAGCTTGTATTGTGGACATGCCGTGTTGCAAAAGAAAATTAATGGCTTCTTCCCCAAGGTTTGGGGCTCAAACTTAGCCCAATTCTTTAGGATACATCCTCAGGGTGAATCTGGAGGACGGATGGTCAGTTGCCCATCGGATGAGGCCGTTCAGGACTCAAGGGTCTCCAGGTTCTGGAGGGACCAGGCAGAGAGCAGAGAAAGCGTTTTAATTTTACCCGCAGGTGTAAATCACCAAACTGTAAACCATAAGTAGCTTGAGCAGAAGGGCTTCTCTGTATCTTGGCAGCAGTCTGAGTCACGGCACCAAAATGTTATGGGCGGAACAGCAATTCCTCAGTGCTTGTCCCCCCAAAGGAAAGCATTCAATCGAGAGACATATAGAAGTTTTAAGCAGCAAGTGTTTTATTAAGCGAAGTGAAAGTACACTCCCGAGAGAGAGAAGGGGAGCAGACTGTCTGGAAACCACAAGCAGCCTCTATTAGTTTTAATTACATATTTAAATTAGAATCCTCAACTCTTAAAAGCCTTAAATTCTAGTGAAAACTAAGAAATAAGCAATTATGAACTTTTACATTAGGATTCTGTAGATTGGTGAACATAAGTATCAGTGATAATTTCGAAAAACATTTGTTTTCTTATAGAGAACATCTCAGCGTGGCACCAAACATATTCATTAATAGTCCTAAATACCTTTAGTTTCTCTGTTTAGTAACTGATGTCTTAGTATCTTATTTTTTTGGTGAATGACCTAGCTATTCAATAAACTTCCATCACTTAACTTTTTTTTTTTTTTTTTTAATTTATTTTTGGCTGTGTTGGGTCTTTGTTGCTGCACACGGGCTTTCTCTAATTGCGGCGAGCGGGGGCTTCTCTTCGTTGCAGTGCGTGGGCTTCTCATCGTGGTGGCCTCTCTTTGTTGCGGAGCACGGGCTCTAGGAGCACGGGCTCAGTGTAAATGTTTTTTTCTTCAGCCCTTTAAATATATATATTTATATATATATTTAAACTGGGGTAAGTAGAGTGGACTTGTTTGGCTTTTAATGTTGAGGACCAGTAGGGCTGCCCATTTAACCTTAGATAGTGTAATATCAAAACATTGTGTTTTAATCACATAAATGTCTGTTTTATTTATCCCATTTTAAATAACCATCTAAAGATTTCTTTATTCATTTGAGAGAAGTCCTTTTTAAAATTTCTATCTTGCTGGAAAAAGTATCTAGACTTTTCTTACAGGTTTTTTTTCCTGGTAACATTAATTATTCTAATGTTTTTATTAGCATTTGTAAGACCTACTGAGGGGAAGCAAAGACCACAAATAAGGCTTCCCAAACTAGTTTTTCTTTGTTTTAAACTAAAGATGTTCTTTTTTTTAAAATTAAAAAAGTATATTTATTTATTATTTGTTTTATTTATTTTGGCATGAGGGATCTTTAGTTGCGGCATGTGGACGCTTAGTTCCTCAGGGCTCACCAATGGGAGTGGCTGTAGTCTGATGGCTGCTAGATGGCAGGTATTCTTTGCTTCCTTCCTGAGTTCCCTCAGGGCTCACCAGCTCACCTTTGGAGGGCTGCAATCGCTATTGACTATGACATCATTTATTTACTGATATGGCAGGCAATATTTTATTTCTCAAGTGAAAATAATGTTAATAAAGTGCCTTATAGGAAAGGGAGTCTTGTAAGTTCGGTGGAGTGCTCTTCTCAGATCTTGGAGTCGGGTAAACTTTAAGCAATTGGAAAAAGCATTTTCCCTCAATATAAATGATGATATCAGTTTTAAAACCAGAACACTGGGCCTCGAGCCAGTACTAAAATTGCTGAACCTTAGATTCACACAATAAACCAGGATTCCAAAAGGGGACAAGAAGGGTCCCAGGTAGTAGGTAGCTCCCCCTGGACTTTAGCAGAATCAAATGCAAGTTGTCTCTGGAAGAAAATGTTCCCCAATTCATTCAGTCAGGATTCCTCCAGCTTAAAATTAAACACATATTATTGACAGTTCACAAACAAAGATCACCAAACCCACATGAAAACGGAGCCATTATGAGGGAAAAGATCACCCAAATGATAAGCAACAGATTTAGGCCCAAAATACATCAGATATTAGAATGATCAGATACAGACTATAAAAGGATTAGATGAAATGTTTAAATAAATAAATTAGGGAATCACAAAAGTAAATAAGCAAAAAGAGACTATAAAAATGACCAGGCAGACTTTTAAAGTTTACTTTTTTTTTTTTTTTAGACTTTTTTTTTTAAAGGAATTCCTTTATTTTTATTATTTATTTATTTATTTATTTATTTATTTTTTAAATTTTTGGCTGTGTTGGGTCTTCGTTTCTGTGCAAGGGCTTTCTCTAGTTGCGGCAAGCGGGGGCCACTCTTCATCGCGGTGCGCGGGCCTCTCACTATCGCGGCCTCTCTTGTTGCGGAGCACAGGCTCCAGACGCGCAGGCTCAGTAGTTGTGGCTCACGGGCCCAGTTGCTCCGCGGCATGTGGGATCCTCCCAGACCAGGGCTCAAACCCGTGTCCCCTGCATTGGCAGGCAGATTCTCAACCACTGCGCCACCAGGGAAGCCCTAAAGTTTACTTTTATTTATCTTAAATATGCATATTGAAAATTCACTATTGTTGATGTTAAGTGCTGAGTGTATTGACAAATGCATAGTCACATAACCATCACAATTAAGACACAAATGCTGCCATCATCCTCCCCAAATTCTTTCCCGCTACCCCTTTGAAGTCACCCATTCCTTCCTCACCTCCAAACCCTGGTTATGACTGATCTGTTCTCCCTCTGTATAATCAACGCCATTCCCAGGATGTTGTGTAAGTGGAATCGATCACATAGCAGGCAGCGTTTGAGTCTGGCCTCTCTCACCCAGTATAAGGCGCGAGGCCAAGCTGTGCGGCCACGTGGTTCCACAGCCTGCTCCCCTGTGGTGCTGAGCAGCATTCCACTGCGGGTGCTACAGTGCATTGATCTATTTGTTACTGTACATTTATCCACCCTCCAGCTGGGCATGTGGGTTGTATCCAGTCCTTGGTGAATATGTAAAACCTGCTATGAACATTGCAATGCAAGTTTTTATGTGAAAATGTTTTCCTTTCTCTTGGGCATAAATTGGCAATATGGTAAATGTACATGTGACTTTAAAGAACTGCCAAATTGCTTTCCAGATTGCATTGTCTTGCATTCCCACCAGTGATGTATGCGCTCCAGTGGTTCCACATCCACACCCGTGCTTAACAGTGTCAGTTCTTTTTAAATTTGTTCGTTGTTAACCTAATAGGTGTGTCATGATATCTCATTGTGGTATTAATTCCCTAATAATTAATGATGTTGATCATATTTTCATGTGCTTATTTAACATCTATTTATTTTCTTTGAAGTGTTCAACTATTTTACCCATTTAAAAATTGAGTTGTTGTGTCCCTATTTTTAAGTTTTGAGAGTTCTTTATGTATTTTGGATATAAATTCTTTCTTAGATATGTGATTTGTGAATATTTTCTCCCACTCTTGGCTTCTTTTTAATTTTCTTAACAGATTTTTCAATTGGGCTGACTTCAAATCCATTAATCCTATCTTCTAATATGTCTCTTCTGCTGTCAACTCCATTCAGTGAATTCATAATCTCACTGTATTTTTAGTTTTAGAATACCCATTTAAAAAAAATTTTTTTTTAAATTTATTTTTGGCTGCGTTGGGTCTTCGTTGCTGCGCGTGGGCTTTCTCTATTTGTGGCGAGCGGGGCCTACTCTTTGTTGCAGTGCGCAGGCTTCTCATTGTGGTGGCTTCTCTTGTTGTGGAGCACAGGATCTAGGTGCATGGGCTTCAGTAGTTGTGGCACGCAGGCTCAGTAGTTGTGGCTTGCGGGCTTAGTTGCTCCGTGGCATGTGGGATCTTCCCAGACTAGGGCTCGAACCCATGTCTCCTGCATTGGCAGGTGGATTCTTAACCACTGCACCACCAGGGAAGCCCCAGAGTACCCATTTTTAATACAGTTTGTTACAATTCTATATCTTTCCATTCATTATGTCTACTTTTTCCTCTGTCTTCTACTTATCATAGTTACTTCAAGGTCCTCATCTACCAAGTCCAATATCTGAATCATCTGTAGGTCTGTTTCTATTGACCATTTTTTCTTTTAGTCATCAGTTACATTTTCCTGATTTTTTTGCACAACTAGCTATCTTTTATGTTAACTGTTGTATAAATAAGAAATGTAGAGGCCCTCCAGATGATACTATCTTAGATCAGAGAGGATTACTCCTTTCCTATTTCAGGGAAATAGCATAGGGACTGTGCACTTCAATCCAGTAAGAGAGTGAGTTGTGTTGGGGCTGTAGGTCTGTCACTGAGGCACAACTTACACACAATAAAATGCATGTTGTATAGTTTAATGAGCTATGATAAATATACACCTGTCTCTAACACCCCAATCAAGAGATAAACTTTTCCCCAGTCCCTCAAAATGTTCCCATTTGAATTTGTCAAAAATTTTTTGCATATACTGAGATAATTTTTCTCCTTTGTTAATGTGAATTACACTGATTGGTCCTCAAGTATTCATTAAAATTTGCATTCCTGGGATAAATGCTTCTTGGTCATGATGTATTTACCATTTTTACATATTGCTAATATTTACTAATTATGATGTTAATATTTTGTTTAGGATTTTTGCATCTATTGAATTGGCCTGTCATTTTCCTTTCTTATAATATCCTTGTTAGGTTTTATATGAGCTATGCTGGCCTTACAAAATGAGTTGGGAGGTTTCTTACTCCTTTATCTTCTGAGTTTGTGTAGGATTGGTACTGTTTTAATAAATTATTTCATAGATTCCTACCAGTGAGTTTTTCCTTGTGGTGAGGTAAATTTAATATATGTAATAGATACAGAGCCCTATGATGTTTTTCAAACATTTGTCCATCTCATCTAAGTTGTAAAGCGTATTACCATAAATCTGTAACATTCTCCTGTTTTCCTTTTAATACCTAAAGGATCTGTAAAGACCACTCTTCTTTCATCCCTGCCATGAGTAATTTGAGTTTTCTGTTCTCTTGATTGGTCTAGCTGGGGTTTATCCATTTTATATTTTCAAAAAACCAATTATATTTTTGCTAATTTTCTCTATTTTTTCGTTTTCTATTTTATTGATTTCCACTTTTATCTTTATTATTTACTACCTTATACTCTGATTTAATTTGCATAATTTGCTCCTTTTCAAGCTCTATTAGGTAGAGGCTTAAATCATTGATATTAGACTTTCTTCTGGGACTTCCCTGGTGGTGCAGTGGTTAAGAATCCACCTGCCAATGCAGGGAACATGGGTTTGAGCCCTGGTCCAGGAAGGTCCCACATGCTGCAGAGCAACTAAGCCCATGCACCACAACTACTGAGCCTGCACTCTAGAGCCCACGAGCCACAACTACTGAAGCCCGTACACCTAGAGCCCATGCTCTGCAACAGGAGAAGCCACTGCAATGAGAAGCCCACGCACCACAACGAAGAGTAGCCCCTGCTCGCCACAACTAGAGAAAGCCCGCATGCATCAACAAAGACCCAATGCAGCCAAAAATAAGTATAAATAAATTTATTTAAAAAAAGACTTTCTTCTTTTCTAATACAAGTATTTGAAGCTACAAATTTCCCTTTTAGGCAAAGCATCAGCTGCATCTCTTGAAGTCTGATGTGTTGCTTTCCTTATCAGTTAGTTCAAACTATTTTCTTATTCTCTTTTGATTTCCTCCTTATTTTGTGTTATTTAGAAATATATTGCCTAATTTTCAAATATTTGGGCATTTACTAGATGACTTATCATTATTTTTTTTCTTTTGTTATTAGAGAACATATCCTATGATTTCCATCTATGAAGATCTGATTTATGGTTTCACGTAAGGTCTATATTGGTGACCGTTCCATGTGCACTTGAAAAGAATGTACATTCTGCAGACTTTATGCGTAGAGGTCTATAAGTGTCAATTAGGTCAGGTTCATCAATAAAATTGCCCAAATACTTTATCTCCTTCTGTTGGTGGTGTGTGTGTGTGTGCACTTGTTCTGTTAATTACCAAGAGAAAGGAGTTAAAATCTCCAATTATGATTGTGTATTCTTCTATTTTTCCCTTTAGCTCTATCTACTTTTAAACAGCTTTACTGAGGTATAATTAATATACCCTAGAGTTCACCCATTATAAGTGTTCAAGTCAATGACTTTCAGTAAATTGGAGTTATGCACCCATCACCAAAATCCAGTATTTTAATCGCCCCCAAAAGATACCCCCCCTCCCATTTGCAGTCAGTCCCTGCTTCCACCACAGCTTAAGGCAATCACCAACCTGCATTGCTTTTGACTTGCCTTTTCTGGGCAGCTTGATATAAATAGAATATCTAGTGCTTTGTGTCTGTTTCCTTTCTTGCTGCAACTATGTTGTAGCACCTTTTTATTGCTTAAAAGTATTTTATTGTATGGATATATCACATATCCTTTATCCTTTCACCAGCTGTTTTGTTTTTTTTTATTATTAAGGTCATTTTTAAAAAATAAAAAAGTTTTTAAAAATAAATTTATTTATTTATTTATGGCTCCGTTGGGTCTTTGTTGCTGCACGTGGGCTTTCTCTAGTTGCGGCGAGCGGGGGCTACTCTTCGTTGCAGTGCACTTTTCATTGTGGTGGCTTCTCTTGTCATGGAGCACAGGCTCTAGGCACACAGGCTTCAGTAGTTGTGGCACGAGGGCTCAGTAGTTGTGGCTTGCGGGCTCTAGAGCACGGGCTCTACAGCGCAGGCTCAGTAGTTGTGGCGCATGGGCTTAGCTGCTCTGCGGCATGTGAGATCTTCCCAGACCAGGGCTCGAACCCATGTCCCCTGCATTGGCAGGTGGGTTCTTAACCACTGCGCCACCAGGGAAGTCCCTCACCAGCTGGTCTGAATTGTTTAGAGTGTTTGGCTATTACAAATAATTCTGCTAGGAACTTGCATACTCGGTAAGATTGGAATGCTGTCTGTTGGGACATGCTACATGCCCTGAACCAGCAACCAATCTAGACTGTTTCTCCCACAGCTGTACTACACAGGGTCCAATCTTGAAAATTAAAAAGTACTCTAAGTAAAACAGGGAATTTAACATGGTTACAGAGGTGATAGGAGGGATGAGAAGCTAAAGAGGGCACTGAGGCATCCCAGATGTTAGCAGAAGCCGGAATTCATTACCATGACTAGGCTGGAGGGATGAGTCCAGAGCCCAGGGTCATCCAGTGGACGCTGTAGCCATGGTCGGCTACTTAGGAAGAGCTGGAGCTACAGAGGAGACACAGCCGTTGCTGAGACTTCACCTGAGGGGCAGATGGGAAGAAATATCCTGCTTTTTACTAATCTAGCACCCACCAGTACCTTCTGCTAATCAAACTCATCTAGAAGCACCTGATACAGGAGATACATCCTGTGAGGCCGACTTCCCATGCCCTGGGGGCAGAACAGGTGGGCGTAGAACAAGGAACAGGTCTGAGGCCAAGTGGGCCCAGGGTCAGCACCGTCCATCCACTTGTTGTTCCACATCCATTCTTCTCGCCCTTCTCTGATACACATATGTGACACTGAGATAATAATACTGTCCTTCTGCCTATCATGAATCAACGAATCATACAATGACACTCTCACCCTTTCCCCCCAAGAGGAAAAGTGACGTTCCATGAATCATGTTCATATTCCAAGTCAAGGATCTCTAGACAATGTGATGTTTTTTCTCATGATCTATGATCTATGAACTAAATTATAAAACAGAGCCTCACCAATGCTCCATATCAAAACAAAAAATAGGCAAGGAAAACTTGTTGAAACATAACAAAAGTATGCATAGCAGCTACACTTGTCTCTGTATATGCCATTTTCAGAACAGTGGAGACCTCCCCATATGGGCTGCATAAGAAATTCAGAGTCACAGCAATCCCACTACTGGGCATAAACCCTGAGAAAACCATAATTCAAAAAGAGTCATGTACCACAATGTTCATTGCAGCTCTATTTACAATAGCCAGGACATGGAAGCAACCTAAATGTCCATCAACAGATGAATGGATAAAGAAGATGTGGTACATATATACAATGGACTATTACTCAGCCATACAAAGAAACGAAATTGAGTTATTTGTAGTGAGGTGGATGGACCTAGAGTCTGTCATACAGAGTGAAGTAAGTCAGAAAGAGAAAAACAAATACCGTATGCTAACCTATATATATGGAATCTAAAAAAAAAAAAAAAATGGTCATGAAGAACCTAGGGGCAAGACGGGAATAAAGACGCAGACCTACTAGAGAATGGACTTGAGGATACGGGGAGGGGGAAGGGTAAGCAGGGACAAAGTAGAGAGAGTGGCATGGACATATATACACTACCAAACGTAAAATAGATAGCTAGTGGGAAGCAGCCGCATAGCACAGGGAGATCAGCTCGTGCATTGTGACCACCCAGAGGGGTGGGATAGGGAGGGTGGGAAGGAGGGAGACGCAAGAGGGAAGAGATATGGGGATATATGTATATATATAACTGATTCACTTTGTTATACAGCATAAACTAACGCACCATTGTAAAGCAATTATACTTCAATAAAGATGTTAAAAAAAAAAAAAAAGAAATTCAGGGTTAAATTCATCCCCCACAGCAATGCTTTGCTAACCGAGACCCTAATTTAATCTTGAACACAACCACATATGCAAATAACATTTGCTCTTGGATATACAATCTAAGACCACTGTGTGTGCATCTCCCTTCTCTAATGAAAACCGTCTTCTGTAATTCTGAATGTCACAGTCATTCAAGAAAGGATTTTGACATTGCCAAGCAATATCAAGGACAGAAATTACTAAGAACTCTAAACAAAGGCAGGCATAACTCGCATAATAGGTGGTTTCAACAAAGACAAGTTTCTTGTGTTGGCAACACAAGAAAATCACATATTTAGGGAATGGTGCAAATGTTTAAATTTCACCAACATTTAAGGAAGGCTTTTGGTATTTTCGAGACATGTTCTTAAAAAATTTAACTTAATTAAAGGTTGGCACATTTAAAAGATAATATCTTGCACATTGCAAGGTTTTCTTGTACACTTAATAATCAAATAAGCACAAAGTTGTTGTTTATTTTTTTTAACAAACAATAACAACTTGATTCCAAAAGCTTCATCTATATGAGGTCTCTGAATCAAAATGTCAAAATTCCTAACTCTCCTGGTGAAAGTCTCTGAATGTAACCTTACAAAGCTACGTGACCCTTTAAAAATAAAGTGTGTGTCTTCTTCTAAATATTTGAAAAGCACTTTAGGGAAACATTAAAGGATTGGCACAGAGAACAGTATAATGCAATGTCTTACCATACTAACCTAAACTACAGATAGCTCCTTGGCTCTATTGTATGTAATCAGTGTGCAAATGAACTTATGCTAAAAATAGCAGGAGGGTATGCTTTGTGGGTCCACCTCCATTTTCCATACTTTCAGGATGAGGAGCAGCACATTTCAGAGCTTTTGCTCACCCAGTCCCATGTTAGCCTGTACTCTGGCCTCCACACTGAGTTCCGTACATGAACTGGTGACTCAGAGGAAGCAGGAGACTTTATTTAAAAATCCCAGCTTCGATGACTGAAGACACAGCATGGTGAGAGTTCTCAGACTCAGTTACATGTACCAGAAAGTACTTGGTCATTTAACCTCTTTGTTAAATAGTAAGTCAATCATTTGATCCAGTTTACATTCTATTGTTGTAGTGCAAGGTAAGTGATAGTCTATGCAGAACTCTTGACAGATGCCATGCTATGAACAGAACATATATCATGTTCACAGTTATATTAATTTCATATATGCTATGAAAAAATATAAAATCATATTATTTAGCCATACTTGGGAATACAAGTCCTATAAACATACGTCTGAAGCAATATGCTTCTTCCTCTGCTGTCATGATTATTGAACTTTTTGTAAAAGTCTCTCACATTTGCTATACTTCTACGGTTTCTGTTCTATGTGAGCTCGCTGATGGATCACGAGGTGTGACTTCTGGAAGAAGGCTTTCCCGCATTCACCACATCCATAGGGCTTCTCTCCAGTGTGAGCCCTCCGATGTGTAATGAGGTGCGACTTCTGAGAGAAGGCCTTCCCACACTCACATCCATAAAGTTGTTCTCCCATGTGAATGGTCTGGTGTGTAGCAAGGTTTGACTTCTGTGAAAAGGCTTCACCACACTCACTGCACTTAAAGGGTTTCTCCCCTGTGTGTGTTCTCCAATGGATGATGAGCCGTGACTTCTTGCTGTTGACTTTTCCACATTCATTACATTCATAGTATTTTAATCCAAAACAAATTTTTTCATGTTTGGTATAGAGAAATGATTTTTCATACCCATTAAACTTACCAGGTTTCTTCCTTCCATAATTTCCACTCTGAGTAAGCAAATCTAATGAATATTGCAAATGTTTTCCATTTGAAACATACTTATTAGGTTTTGCTTTAAAGGTTCAAGGTACATGCCTGATTGAAATGTTTTTCCACTCGCGTTACTTTCACAGGCTTGTTCCAATCTTTTATGCCTGTCTTGGGTTTCTTGGTGCCAAGCTTTGTAATGATCAACTTTCCAGAACTCTACAAAGAAGAACAATAAACATATTTTGTGAATCCTTTAATAACTGTGAACCAGATAAACTAGAACCATAGAAATAATAATGCACAACTATACGCTTTTGCTCGGAAATTAAAAAGTGTTCTCATGGGAACTGAGGTAGAAAACCAATAACAGATAAGGAAAAGGAAAAAAACGCTTTGACTAAATAGGGTGTTAGAGGCCAAGATATAATAATCTGTCCCAGGCAAAGGTGGGGTTTCATTTGGGCACAATCAACTTTAAGACAAGGCAACAAAAGTTGCACTAAAAGTAGGGAATGATGACATTAAAGTTATTCCTTTGGTTACAGGCACAGAAGGAGTAAACTATCATAAAAGAAACCAAGGAGAGAACAGAAAAATGACCATGGGTTTTCAATAGCAATCTGAGGCATTTAACAATGTAAGGGAAAGGAAATAGGAGAGAATTAGAAAAGTGAGAGGCAAAAAAATTGCAATTAATCCTGTATACATGAGAAAAGAAAAGGAATCCATCACCAGGATAAGGTTTGGGGTGTGGAGAGGGAAAACGAATGGACAAGGTCCTATGTGAGAAAGACAGGCCTAAGCCCCTAAGTATACATAAGTGGAGCACAGCTCACTAAAACTAAAGCAGAGAAGGACAGATTATCTTAATATGGATAAGTGATACACAGTATGATATCTGGATATCTGAGAAGCTCACATTAGTGGTCCTGAGTCACTTCCAAAGGTTTAGGGGCTTCGAGAATTCTCTTTTTACTTCAAACGTAACCACCCTTCACTATCTTCACCGTCTACTGAAAACTGGCATTTAAATTCCACTGTCTCACACCTGAGAGGTTATCAATCACTCACCTGAAAAGCTCTGACTTGGGGTATCCTCATCTATTGCCCATGGCTGGTCTTGCTCCAGTCTGAAGATCACATCTGGTTTGATAACCTGAAACCCTGCACATGGGAAATCACAGAGGACTTGAGTCCAATTTCTTGGGTTTCAGCTTCTAAAGAATAAACAAATGTTTAGTTCAAAGGCTGCACAATGAGGCCTTTAATTTGGGATGTGAGTGTACAAACACTGTTTGAAGACAAGAAAGGACTAAGATTTTCTCAATTCTTCAACTAAAGCCTAAATCATTAAACACTTCAAAGGCCGCAGTTTTTAGCAAATGAATAGGAAAAGACAATTGACTGGGCAGGAACATGTCCTTACCTAGCGACTCAAGGCTGCTCAAGTTCTCCAACATCACATTTCTGTACAAATTCTTTCGAGCAGAATCCAGAGCTGCCACTCCTCCCATGTGAAGTCCACAGCCACATCCTCAAATGACAATGACCCCTGAAAGAACATGTTTGCGTTAAATCTGAAGAAACATATATTGGACAATAAAGACAAGATGTAAAGAAACACTGTAGCAGGAACCACTGGTTGCCTTCAAAGGAGCCGTTTCCTCCTCCTTTCTTGCTAATAACCCCAGTTATATTAGGGATGAAAATATGCCCTGTTCCCAGGAACGAATCCTAACGGTTCCAAGTCCGTCTTCTCCTATTTCCCTTTGTTCTTTTGTCTCTCTCACATCAGTTATATGATTATGTTCTGGCAATGGGATGTAAGGAATATGTGACGATGATCTGGAGGAAGCTTTTGCTTTTCTGATAAAAGAGACAGATATTGATAGTGCCCTCTGCCCCCATCCTGACCATCCTGACTGCTTTTAATACAGATGTTAGACTTGGAGCTGCAGCAACCATCTTGAGCCATGAGGCAATATGTGTGAGCACAGAAAACCAGCTTGTGAAGTACAGCAGAGTGGAACCCGAGAAATAGCCGTAATCTCTTATGACACCAGTGAAGTGCTTTGCCAGCCCAGGGCTGTCTACTTCCAGGTGTCTTACAGGAGAAAATTAAATGGCCTTATTATTAAAGCTAGTATTATTTAGGTTTTCTGTTACTTGTAAATGAAAGCATTATTTATTTATTTATTTGACTGCATTGGGTCTTCGTTACTGCACATGGGCTTTCTCTTGTTGTGGCGAGCGGGGGCTATTCTTCTTTGCGGTGCGCGGGCTTCTCATTGTGGTGGCTTCTCTTGTTGCGGAGCACGGGCTCTAGGTGGGCGGGCTTCAGTAGTTGTGGCACGTGGGCTTCTAGAGTGCAGGCTCAGTAGCTGTGGCGCACGGGCTTAGTTGCTCCACGGCATGTGGGATCTTCCCGGACCAGGGATCGAACCCGTGTCCCCTGCATTGGCAGGCGGATTCTTAACCACTGTGCCACCAGAGAAGTCCGAAAGCACTCCTGACTGACATTTATTTAGACCATTCTTATCAGGATTCACTATATAGGCTCTCTACCATAGACTTAGTCTTGCACTGCACTTTATTTGAGAAACAAAAATCTTTTAAAATTCCTATTATAATTTAAGTGATTTAAATAAGATAGAATGATCTAAGATATGTTTATTCATCAGTAAATGTGTCAGGTACGACTCTAGGTACTGTCAACATAAAGACAAATAAAACACATTCTGACCTCAGAGAGCTTTCAATCTTGTACAGTAAGGCAAATTTATACAAAGGCTATGATAGAAGAATATGGGTGGTATAATTAAAACTACAATAAGGTATCATTTACACCTACTAGATTGCTGAAAATTTAAAACTTGACAATATCAAGAGTTGGTAAGGATGTGGATGAAAGGAAACTAGTACAGTGCTGGTGAGATACAAAGTCTTTGTACAACAATTTAGCATTATCTTATAAAGGTAAACATTCACAATTCCTGTGACCCAGCAGTTCTATTCTCTAAGCTTATACCTTAGAGTGGGGTTTGCAAACTACAATCCGTGGCCAAGTCCAGCTAGGTGCTCACTTTTTAATTAATTAATTATTTATTTATTTAATTTATTTTTGGCTGTACCACGTGGCTTGTGGCATCTTAGTTTCCCCACCAGGGACTGAAACTGGGCCCTGGCAGTGAAAGCGCCACATCTTAACTACTGGACCGCCAGGGAATTCCCTCAGTGCTTATTTTTTAAAATAAAGTTTATTAAAGGACAGCCTACACCCATTTGTTTATGTACTGTCTCTGACTGCCCTCACACTACAGTGGTAGAGTTGGGTAGTTGCTATAGGAAACGTACGGCCTAAAAAGCTTAAAATATTCACTACCTGGTCCTTAGGAAAAGTAGCTATCCTGCCCTAGAGACTTTCTTGCACGTGTGTACCAGCCAACAAATATAAACCTTTTCAGAGCATCAGTGTTTAAAACAGCAAATTTGAAATAGCTCAAACATCTAATGGCAAGAAAGTAGATAATTACATAGTCAATGGATTAGACAAGAGTGAAAATGCATGGATTACAGCTCTATGCAAGAACATGGATGAAACTTAAAGACACATTTGTAAAAGCATTTCTTACTCTGAGAATTTATAGTCACAGATCTTCCTTCACACAGATTTGTGGTTCCAATATATACTACCTGCAAGGTCCAGGAACATCTAAGCTAAGAGATAAACAAAAAAGTGGTCCCTGACCAGTAATTCCTCTGTTGGGCAACTTAGTAGAAGCAAAACAAATTATTTCTTAAGGGACATACTCCAACCCAGGCTGCACAAGACTGTAACAGATAAACATGAGATCTTACTCCAAAATATAAACCACATGCGGAAATACTCCACCTCAAGCCAGAATCAGCAGAAATAATAAAAAGTAGAATTTAACTTCTAAAAACTTGAGAAAATAGAATACTGGACATAAACTATATAACAGGGATGTTAAAACCACCAAAGTCACATTAAAAGGAATAAAAACATAAGAAAGAAACAAGACAATATTTTAAAAGGCCAGTAAATTTAGGAAACAGTAACAACAGCAACAAAAGAGAAATGCCAGAAATGAGAACTACAGTCACTAAAACTGAAAAAGCCAATGGAGGGTTAAATGGCAGATCAGATACATGAATAAAACAGACCCAAAGAATGTATAGAGAATGCAGCATAGAGGTTGGGAATATGAACTAGCAGATATTGGGCAGAGAGACAAAATGAGACAGTGCAGTATCCACCTCAAAAGGAATTCCCAAAGAAAAAAGAGACTGGGAAAGAGGAAATATTCCAAGGTAAAACAACTGAGAAGTGATGAAAGACATGAATTTCAGGAATCATAACATTTCAACAAAAGGATAAAGGCATGATATCCCACAGGAAGTTAAAGAGAAAGATATATTACCCATAAAACAATGACAATTAAACCGACAGATTTCTTAACAGCAATATTAGAAGCCATAAGACGGTAAAACAGTTTCTTTAAAGCACTGAGAGAAAATGACTGTCAACCGAGAATTTTATACCTATCCAAAGAGTCATCTAAGATTGGAGACAGAATTAACACGTAGAAAGATGCAAAAGGCCCTTGCTCCCATGAACCTGTACACTAATTATACTTTTCTATAGGGCCAGCGGAGACATATGGATACAAGGATGTTTTGAGGAATTCAGTTTCCGAGAGAAGCAAGCTCTCTATAGGTTACCAGAGAACTGTGGCAGAGTCTATACTTGGGGACAGGTGTCTGTTCTGGATATGGTCACTCAGAGGAGAAGGTGCCGTAAGCCAGAGGGACTTAACAAGAATGAGGAGAAATTAACCAAGTTTAGACACGGGTGAGGACTGATGGGAAAACCTGGAATCTGGAAGAGTCCCTAACAGGAATACATTGTTTAGCCCAACAGTTTTTCATGGTGCTCTTCCGGAATTTTGCCAAGAAAGTGCAGAGGTAAAAGAGTGGTGTTTCGGGGTCCCCAAGGCCACCCGCACACTCGGTAATTCACTAGAGGGGCTCGCAAGACTTGGCACAGTTGTGCTCATGGCTAAGGTGGATTATAGCAACACGGCAGGGACGCAGAGCAGATCAGTGAGGAAAGAGAAAGAGGCAGGTGCTGGAGGAGTCCGTGTGCGTGGTACCTGTGCTCTCTCCCTCCGATGAGGGGCCACACAGAGCACACTCCACCCCAGCAAAGAGAATGCAGCAACTTTTGTTTGATGTTTCTGCCCCGGAAAGACCAGTAGAGACTCAGCACGCAAGATGTGTCATGGAGGCTGGTCACACAGCAGCTTCCAAAAGGAAAGCAGGTGTCCACCATACACTACGCTGTTTATACAGTACAGGCAGACCTCGTTTTATTGTGCTTTGCTTTACAGCCCCTCACAGATACTGCGTTTTTCACAAATTGAAGCTTTGTGTCAACCCTGTATCATGCAAGTCTACTGGTGCAATTTTTCCAACAGCATTTGTTCACATTGGGTCTCTGTGTCACATTTTGGTAATTCTCGCAATGTTTCAAACTTTGTCATTATTATTATATTTGTTATGGTGATCTTTGATCAGTGATGTTTGATGTGATTATTGCAAAAAAATTACCATTTGCTGAAGGCTCAGATGATGGCTGGCATTTTTTGGCAATAAAGGATTTCTAAATTAAAGTATGTACATTGTTTTTTTAGACATAATGCCATTGCACACTTAATAGACTACAGTAGAGAGTAAACATAACTTTCATACGCACTGGAAACCAAAAAATTCGTGTTTTAGGCTCACTTCACTGCAATGCTTGCCGTAGTGAGGTGGTCTGGAACCTCGGAGAAGGCCTCTGTGGGCCCACTGGCTCCCCTTTATCAGTCAGGGAGCCTGTCACGGCAGTGCAGCGAACTCTCCACAAGCTGACTTGCCAGAGGCCTGCCTTGCAAACACCCTTTCAAAGACAGCAGCCTCAGGCCTACTATGTTAACCTTTTTGTTTTTTTCAACAGGTGGAAAGAGAAAATTTGCACAGTCCTGCATATTTTTGCAATGTTTGGATTCCAAGAGTCTTCCACAGTTGAATACACAGGTGAACCAAAATTAACTGAAACTGCAGTCCAACTCCCTCTCAGTTCAAATACTGAAAAGATCAAAAGGCAGTGTAAGTGGAAGCAGCTATGGGTGGGCTAATCATAGGTGAACCTAAGCTAATTTAAATTGTGAACTCACTGCAATTCAACTCAACTCTAGAAAAAACCTGAATGATAAACCTCCACTCTAATTTCTAAAGGAAAGAGTTTGTACGCTCTGGAAAATGAATAAAACAAAAAATGGCATATTAGGGACTTCCCTGGTGGCGCGGTGGTTAAGAATCCACCTGCCAATGCAGGGGACACGGGTTCGAGCCCTGGTCCGGAATATCCCACATGCCGCGGAGCAACTAAGCCCACGCGCCACAACTACTGAGCCCATGAGCCACAACTACTGAAGCCCGTGTGCCTAGAGCCCGTGCTCCGCAACAAGAGAAGCCACTGCAATCAGAAGCCCACACACTGCAACGAAGAGTAGCCCCTGCTCACTGCAACTAGGGAAAGTACGCACATAGCAACAAAGACCCAACGCAGCCAAAAATAATTAATTAATTAATTTAAAAATGGCACATTAGTTTCCACTGTTTTTTTTTTTTTTTGAAATTTTTTTTGTGTTAGGACTTTTTTTTTTTTTTTTTAATTTATTTATGGCTGTGTTGGGTCTTCGTTTCTGTGCGAGGGCTTTCTCTAGTTGCGGCGAGCGGGGGCCACTCTTCATCGCGGTGCGCGGGCCTCTCACTATCGCGGCCTCTCTTGTTGCGGAGCACAGGCTCCAGACACGCAGGCTCAGTAATTGTGGCTCACGGGCCTAGTCGCTCCGCGGCATGTAGGATCTTCCCAGACCAGGGCTCGAACCCGTGTACCCTGCACTGGCAGGCAGATTCTCAACCACTGCGCCACCAGGGAAGCCCTCCACTGTTTTTTATTTGCAATGTCTAGAATGTAATAAAATATAGATATATACCAAGAAGTAGAAAAATGTAACCAATAATTAAGGCCACAAAAAGTAAAACTGGCCTATAGAAGCAGAACAACAGATGAGCAAGTTATCTGAATTAACAAAGGAGAATTATAAAATAACAATTATGAATATATTAAAGAATTTAGAGAAAACATGAATATTATAGGGTTAAGGGATGCAATATTTCAGGAAAGAAAAGGAAATGATTTTTTTTAAAGAACCAAATGGAAACTCTAGACTGAAAAATAGCTGATATAAAATAGTTATTGAATGGACTTACCAGCAGATTTGACATTACAAAGGAAAGGATTCATGACCTTGAAAACTGGTTAATAAAAACTATACAATCTAAAGTATAAAAAATTGGAAAAAAAATTGTAGAGCATCAGTGACCTGTAGGACAACATCAAAAAATCTTAAATACTTGTAATTGGAGGGTCATAAAAGAGGAAAGAAAATAGGGCAGAAAAAATATTTGAGCAAATAATGGTTGAAAATGTTCCAAATTTGATGAAAAACACCATCCCACAGACACAAGAAGCTCAGAGTATCCCAAGCAGGATACACATAAAGAAAACCACAGCAAGGCCCATCACAGCCAAACTGCTGAAAACCAAAGATAAAGAGAAAATCTTTAAATCAGCCAAAGAATAAAAGACACATGACAGGGACTTCCCTGGTGGCACAGTGGTTAAGAATCCGCCTGCCAATGCAGAGGACACAGGTTCGATCCCTGGTCTGGGAAGATCCCACATGCTGCAGGGCAATTAAGCCTGTGTGTCACAACTACTGAGCCTGCACTCTAGAGCCCACGAGCCACAACTGCTGAGCCAGCGTGCCACAACTACTGAAGCCTGTGTGCCTAGAGCCCGTGCTCTGCAATAAGAGAAGCCACCACAATAAGAAGGCTGTGTACCGCAATGAAGAGTAGCCCCGCTCGCTGCAACTAGAGAAAGCCTGCGTGCAGCAACGAAGACCCAACGCAGCCAAAAAATAAATAAATAAATTTATCAAAAAAAATAAATTAGACTGTGGTTGCACAAGTAGATGACTGCAGAACCCTCTAAAGTTACTAAAAAATATTAAATTGTTCACTTTAAATGGGTGAATTGTATGAAACCACAATTGAGGAATAAATAAATAAGTTACTCTCCTGGGACTTGGTCATTTTTTGCTACTCTTGGGAAAGGGCCAGCAAATCTAGGCTCTGCCCTATCATGTGAATCTTCTGGACTCTGTCTTAATGCTCAAGTTAGAGGGCTATGGTCAGGACTCTTCACCAAGGATGAATCCTTGGTCCTGGGCGTCCTCCATCTCACATAAGCCGATTAGTTCATGGAAACTGGAATCTGTTGAATCAGTAGCAAATTAAATTCTGTTTAGTTGAGGCATACTCTTTGGCATCTAAACTCCCTATCTTGCTGGAAACTGACCTTCATTCAAAGCTCAGACTGGGTTTTCTATAGACTCTAAACAGAGCTAACAAGGACTAGAGTATGCAGAGGGTACCCCACAGCATTAATAGCAGTGCCTTTTATTTTTTTAATTTTTGGCTGCATTGGGTCTTCGTTGCTGAGAGCAGGCTTTCTCTAGTTGCGTCGAACGGGGGCTACTCTTCATTGCGGTGGGCGGGCTTCTCATTGCGGTGGCTTCTCTTGTTGCAAAGCATGGGCTCTAGGCGCGTGGGCTTCAGTAGTTGTGGCATGCGGGCTCAGTAGTTGTGGTGCACGGGCTTAGTTGCTCCACGGCCTGTGGGATCTTCCTGGACCAGGGCTCGAACCCGTGTCCCCTGCATTGGCAGGCAGATTCTTAACCACTGCACCACCAGGGAAGTCCCAGTAGCAGTGTTTAACCCAAGAGCTCTGCAAAATCTCCAAAAAGCCCTGTGAATTCCACGATCATCTGTGAGACTTAACAGGTCCTCTACAAATACCTCAAGACCCCTTGGTACAAAACATTTAATTAGGTGCTTGGGGGTGAATGTGTTTCAGGCAAAGAACATGAGATATGGAATAAAACAAATAAGGTTCAGTCTGAGCTTTGTCTCTTACTGGCCATGTGACTTTAAGCAAGGCACTTCACTTCACTGAGCCTGGTGTGTTTTGTTTTGTTTTAAATGGTGATGGAAGCACAGACCACGTGGGATGTTTATAAGAATTAAAGGTGATATGGACACGAAAGTGCCTACTAAGGACCCTTAAGATAAGAAGTGGAAAACAGAATGATTACGAGAAGGGTTTCTGGAGCTTGAATGTGTACATCAGAATCTTGTCTTTGCCTTGGAGTCCCCATCAACTCTTTAGCTTGAAGGGGCCCACATTCCCTTCTTTCTGTGCTGGAGGGGATTCGGGCCCTCTGGCCTGGCCTATCCTTATGTGGGAGCAAGAGAAGAAGCACGGTCCAAACACAGGACTGCACGTGGGTGGAGGGAGGGGTGAGCGCAAGTGTGCATGGTCTCTGAAAGGCTGCCTCTGAATTCCAGAACCCTTGTCTCACACAAGCTTCCACAGCACAGCACCCTGGAAGGTCGGAAGAATGTGATTTTCTTCACAAGGGTGGGTGGCCTGGAAAATTGGGCATTATTCCATCATTCTCTCTGAAAGTAAGTAAGTGAGGAAGAGAGACAAAGAATGTGTGTGTGCAACATATAGCAAATGGGAAAGGAGAACATCAATTTCACTTTTAAAGGCATGAATAAAAGAGGAAATTGAATCCAACAGTTCATTAAGTGAATAATTTGCATCAGTTTCTCCTCAAAATACAACAGAGTTCATTTTAACCTCATAATGTTCTTGAGTGTTCTAAATTAGTTAATACGTGTAAAAAGCTTAGAATTGAGACTGGCACACAAACATTTTATAAATGCTAGTTAGTGCTCTTATTATTGCATGATATGATTATAGAGAAATCAGAAAATACATGTAAGCTAAATAAAGAAACAATCACCCATAATCCCGCTACTTCAAGGTAAGTAGTTTCTCAAAGGGTGGTAGAAACAAAAACGTGATCTTATAGTCTTTCTAACTTTGTGAACTGGCTTTAATGCTATATAGTGAAAACATATTTTTATATACATTTTTTTTTCAGACCAATAAATATACTCATAGACCTGTTGTTTTGGCCTATCAGAGGCCACCCAATCGGTCTCAGTCACTAACCCCCAAATGATACCTAACCCCTCACCCCGCGCCCCTGCCATGCATTACCTCCCCAGGTCCCCCAGCCATCGACTCCCAGAAGGTCTCCCTAAACCTGAGCTGCCGAGGCCCTTCAATGATTCACGCCCACAGGCTCCCCCCACCCCTTTCTCCATAGTCCATTCACTAGCCCCCAGACCAACCAACACGCGATATCCAGGTGTCCCATGTCTCCAATCACTGATTCCGAGGCCACCCAATCATTACCCTCAAAGACCCCTCACTCAATCCCACCCCCTGGGCAAACACTCGTAAGGCCCTCATCACTTACTCCACCAAGGCCGCCCCCAACAAGCCCTGCGACTCCCACTCAGACCCACGTGGCCCATCCCGGCCTTCCCACAGTCCTACCTCTTACACCAACAGCTCCCATCACCGACTCTCAAAATCATCCACCCCCACAGGCTTCTTCATGTTTTTGTAAAAATTATTTGTTTATTTATTTGTTTGTTATTATTATTATTTGGCTGCATCAGGTCTTAGTTGCAGCATGCGGGATCTTCTTTGAGGCACGCGGGATCTTTCATTGTGGCGCTCGGGCTTCTCTCTAGTTGTGGCGTGTGGGCTTAGTTGCCCCGCGGCATGTGGGATCTTGGTTCCCCGACCAGGGATGGAACCCGCATCCCCTGCACTGGAAGGCGGATTCTTTACCACTGGACCGCCAGGCAAGTCCCCCCACAGGCTTCTTAATGATTCATCCTATTGTCCCCACGGACTGTCTCCCCAGTTGTCCAAATCCACTCCGTCCCCAGTCAGTCATCCTCATAGCTCAAAATTACGGGCAGAGGTCTACCAACCTCTGCCTTCCATCCCAGGAAACCAAACTGTTTCCCCCACAGCTGCCCAATCACTTCCTCTGATGACTGAGAGCCAACCTCCTCTCTCACTCAGCCAGGTAAGGCTCTCCAGTCAGTCATCCACTGATCGTAAACTGACACAGCTTCCTCCACGAGCCTATAATTTACACGCACCGCACTCCCCCGCCCCATCACTGACCCATAGGGCCCCCAAGCCACTCGTCCCTACGGCACAGTGATAAGCTACTGAGAAAAATTCTCCCTCCAACGATGAGATCCGGTCTCCCCATTCACAGAACTCTCAACAAACCCCAGCCATCCCCAAACCATACAGAACCCCAATCATTCACCCCACAAACATTAAACGTCATGGTTCCTCCAAACAGCAAGTTCGTCGCCCTCTGCCGACCCCAGCAGGCACCCAGTTTCTGCTCTCCACACAGGCCGCCTTCACCGACCTCCGGAAGGCACCCCAGGTCCAGGCTCCGCATCACTGACGCCTTCAGACCGACTCAGGTAACCTTCAAGCACCAGTGCCGCGCGCCCCACATCATGTATCCCTGCAGCTGTCCAGTCACTGTCTGCGGACCCACGGATCCCCACACGCCGGCCCTCGCACGTCCGCAATCACTTAAAGCCCCGTCCCCACGCCAGCTCGCCCCAATCACCCACCCCCGCGGCCCCGGTACTCGCCTCCCCAAGCCCGCACGGCGCCCGACGCAGCTGCCACGCTCCAGGCCCGCGACCTGCGACCCCAAGGCCCGAATCACCCAGTCTCCGCAGTCCTCAGCCACTCACCCCAAGAACCCCCGGTTCCGACCCTCACTGGCCGCCTCACTCGGCCGCACGGCTGTGCTGCGGGCCCGCAGCGGGACCCCCACCAACGCGGACGCCGCCCCACACACCTGACCCCTCCCCCGGGGCGCGACGCTGACGCCGCAGGGCCGCGCAAGTGTCCGCGCAGAACTACATTTCCCAGAGGGCTCCGCGGCGCATCTGACCGGGAGCTTCCACCGCCTCCTCTTCGCGGGTGGGCGGGCTGCGAGGATGGGCGTCTGGACCTGGCGTCAGCCCTCCTGTCAGCCTCCGCCAGGGGGCGCGGGTTCCATCCCTGGTCGGGGCTGACCTGAAGCCCAGAGAGCAACGGTGGTGGGGGAAACTAAGAGGAAACACCCTCTTAAGTGTATTGTTGCAAGAATTTTAGATCACATAGTGCAAAGTGGAGTATCCCACTACTTTAACAGTAAAACGTGGAAATAAATGAATTAGGCAGTAAGACATTGGGAAGAAACAAAATAGACGGCTGGGAAGCAGAGGAAATAAATGTGTGAAAGAAAGATATTGCCTGCCATAACAGTAAACAAAAGATGTTGCTGCCATCAAGCCATCACATTGCAGCTGCCCCCATGGTGAACCCTGAGGGAACTCAGGCTAGCAACAGGATGCCCCCCATCTAGCAGTCACCTGCTGCAGCCACCCCCCCAGCCCTGATAGTGTACCCTGAGGGGACTCAGGATGGGAAAACACAGGACACTGGCCCCAGAGAGCTGAGGTGCACGTCAAAGGAATGACTTCAGTGAGCCCAGACTCTTGCATCTTCCCATATGTAGAAAAGCACTAAATCCCTTAACTTGAGGTATCTGGTTTTCTTTAATTAACAGTAATCTTTTGATGTTCCAACTACCTGGTCTTTGTTGCAAAAACTCCTATGTATCCTGGTGCCCCCCGCCTCGCCTCTTCAGAGCAGTCTCTCACAGTTATCTGACATGCTGTGTCTTGGGCTTGAAGTCCTCAGAATGTCCACCAAATAAAAGATAACTCTCAACTTTTAGGTTGTGCATTTTTTTCAGTCGACGATGCAGCACGTAAATCAGTCCTTATGTATCACATAAATCTAGTTCTTTGAAAATTTAGCAGCAACATGGATGGACCTAGAGATTATCATTCTAAGTGAAGTAGTCAGACAGAGAAAGACAAACATCATATATCACTCATATGTGGAAACTAAAAAAATGATACAAATGAACTTGTTTACAAAACAGAAACAGACTCACAGACATAGAAAACAAACTTATGGTTATCAAAGGGGAAAGGTGGGGGGGGGAGGGATAAATTAGGAGTTTGGGATTAAAATATACACATTACTATATATAAAATAGATAAACAACAGGACTTCAATTAAAAAAACCACTGTAAATCAAGTACTTCAATGAAAAAAATCTTTTTCATTGAAGTATAGTTGATTTACAATGGTGTGTTATTTTCAGGTGTACAGCAAAGTGGTTCTTTTCCCATATAGGTTATTACAAAATACTGAATATAGTTCCCTATGCTATACAGTAGGACCTTGTTGTTTTATCCATTTTATATATAATAGTTTGCATCTGCTAACCCCAAACTCCCACTCCATCCCTCCCTCCACCTCCTCCTTGGCAACCACAAGTCTGTTCTCTATGTCTGTGAGTCTGTTTCTGTTTCGTAGATAAGTTTATTTGTGTCTTTTTTTTTTTACTTTCACTATTTATTTATTTATATTTTTATTTAAAAAATTTTTGGCCACGCCACGTGGCATGTGGGATCTTAGTTCCCCGACTAGGGATTGAACCCATGCCCCCTGCAGTAGAAGCACAGAGTCTTAACCACTGGACCACCAGGGAGGTCCCTGTGTCATATTTTAGATTCCACATATAAGTGATATCATATGATATTTGTCTTTCTCTGTCTGACTTCACTCAGTATGATAATCTCCAGGGCCACCCATGTTGCTGCAAATGGAATTATCTCATTCTTTTTTATGGCTGAGTAATATTCCACTGTATATATGTACCACATCTTCTTTATCCATTCATCTATCGATGGACATTTAGGTTGTTTTCATGTCTTGACTATTGTAAATAGTGTTGCAGTGAACATTGGGGTGTATGTGTCTTTTTGAATTATGGTTTTCTCCAGAGCCCAGAAATGTTGCAGGAAGGGGGACCACTTCCAGGGCCCGAGAGTGGGCTCTTGTCTAACAGTTGGAAATGAATTGTCCGAGCAGACACACATGCTGACAAAGCAAAAGACTTTGTTGGGAAGGGGCCCTCTGGGCAGAGAGCAGCAGCGTAAGGGAACCGAGGAGAACTGCTCTGCCGTGTGGCTCACAGTCTCAGGTTTTATGGTGATGGGGTTAGTTTCTGGGTTGTCTCTGGCCAATCGTCTTGCTTGGCCCATATTTGGTCTGACTTTTGGTCCTTTCTGGCGGTGCGCGCATCTCTCAGCCAAGGTGGATTCCAGTGCAAAGGATTCTGGGAGGTTGGTAGGACAGAATTATGGGCTGGTGTCTCCTCCCTCTTTCTGGCCCCTCCTGAATTCTCCTGGTTAGTTTTCGGTGGCAGCACCATGTTCCTTATAGGGACACCCCGTTGTGAGAAAACTCATGCAAGTGGTTACCATCATGCCTGGCCGAGGCAGGTGGTTTCGGTCAACAGTTTCCTAACAGCAGTGGGATTGCAGGATCATATGGTAGCTCTATTTTTAGTTTTTTAAGGAACCTCCATACTGTTTTCTATAATGGCTGCACCAATTTACATTCACAACAACAGAATGGAAGGGATCCCTTTTCTCCACACCCTCTCCAGCATTTATTATTTACATTTATTATTTACTCTTTGATGATGGCCATTTTGACTGGTGTGAGGTGATACCTCACTGTAGTTTTGATTTACATTTCTCTAATAATTAGAGATGTCGAGCATCTTTTCATGTGCGTTTTGGCCATCTTCTTTGGATCAATACAAATTTTTTTAAAAAAGAAAATTTATATAGGTAAATCATTACCAATCCAAATTAAGAAAAAGGTGAAAAGTGCACAGGTATGCAAAACTGGGAATGAGAATGTGGAAATAACCACAGAAAAATAAAAGATTGGGAGCACAATACTTTGCCTGATTCTATACTAATTTTGAAATTACCATGGAATGAATTATTTCCAAGGAATATTTAGATAACCATAATTAAGTTAAAAGATAGAAAACCTTGGGCTTCCCTGGTGGCGCAGTGGTTGAGAATCTGCCTGCCAATGCAGGGGACACGGGTTCAAGCCCTGGTCTGGGAAGATCCCACGTGCCACGGAGCAACTAGGTCTGTGAGCCACAAGTACTGAGCCTGCACGTCTGGAGCCTGTGCTCCGCAACAAGAGAGGCCGCGATAGTGAAGAGGCCCGCGCACCACGATGAAGAGTGGCCCCCGCTTGCCGCAACTAGAGGAAGCCCTCGCACAGAAACGAAGACCCAACACAGCCAAAAATAAATATAAAAAAATATAAATAAATAAATAAAAGATTACTATTAAAAAAAATAGAAAACCTTGCAGAGCAATAACCTTTGGTAAAATGGAAAAATTTTCAGTCACACTCATTGGAAAGCACCAGGTTGACACATTTCAAATGCTGAATTTTTTCAAATCTTTAAATGGTAAGGAATAAACTGTTGCAGTGAATGTAGAATGGAAAGTCTCCCTCTTCATATTACAGAAACAGGATAACTTGGATGTAATGCTACAAAGGTAGCATTAAAAAAAAAAAAAAACTAGAAATCACCTATAGATATTGATGGCAAAAATAAGAGCTTGACAAATTGGAGTATTCATTTAAAATATACCATGACCTAATGGGGTCCATGCCAGGGATTCAAGAATTCTACAAAATTAAGAAAACTATTAATAAATTCACCATATTAACATATCAAGTGTGAAAAACATATGATCATTTATATAGACAGTTAAATAAGCATTTGATAAATTTGAATGTCCATCTACATTTTTAAACCCTTAAAATTGGAAGGCTTATATATCAGCCTAACATGATAAAAAATACATATTAATCATGTAGTTGGAGGGGGTCATAAGAATTCCCATTAAAATCAGGAATAAGCCACCATTACCATTATTTGTTTTTCTATTTAATTTGTAAACATTTTAAAATCCACAAAAGTATGGAGGCTAATGCACAGACACTCAGGTATCTATCACCCCCAAATTATTAAGAATTGTATTTGTTCATATTTGCTTTTAAATATTTTAATAAAAGAAATAAAAGATTGTTATCAGCTATTCATTAGCCCCAATACATCAGTCCCACTCCCTTTAGCCGTCCCTCCCAGCCCGAGGAGAGACGGCTCTAATTCATCCCGTGTCTTTCTACTCAGAGCATCTATAGTGATGTTGTCTTAATCCATTTGGACTGTTATAACAAAATATCGTGGACTGGTGGCTTATAGACAACAGAAATATATTCCTCACAGTTCTGGAGGATGGGAAGTCCAAGATCAAGGCACCAGCAGATTCAGTGTCTCCTTAGGGCCCCAGTGCTGGTTCACAGACGGCCATCTTTTCTCTGTGCCCTCACATGGCAGAAGGGGCAAGGGAGATCCCTGGGGCCTCTTTATAAGGGCACCAATCGCATTCACGAGGGCTCCCCCCCATGATCTGATCGCCTTCCAAAGGCCCCCACCTCCAAACACCATCACACTGAGGAGTAGGTTTCAACTTATAAATTTCGAGGGGACACATCAGTCAGTCTACAGCAGATATTTTGTTTTATTTTATTTATTTTTTGTTTGATTTTTAATTCATATGAATGATAGGTAAGATGTAACATTGTTTTAATTCCTTTTTTTTAAAACTCAACAATAGGTTTTGCCTATATGGATGAATATAGATACGGCTCATTCATTTAAACTATGGTATAGTGTTCAATTTTACGAATACACCATAATATATGCTGATTGTTAGATATTTGGTGCTTTTTGTTTGTTTTTAGTTTTTAGTTTTGTTTGGTTTTACTATTCCTAGCCTAATCAGCCTAGGGACTTTATCCCTCACTACAGGGATAACTACAGATCTGTAGTTCAACAACGTTCAATTTATTGACTCATTGCAATAAGGGAAGGTAAATGCCTGAGAAAGCATGGGTCATCAGTCCAAACAAAGGAAGAGATCAATAATTAAAGTATTTAGGCGAAAGATAAATTTGGGTGAAATTTACATGAAGCAGTGTTTTGATAGCACAACAAGGCTGTGTGTAAAGGGAACAATATCAGGTCCAGAATGCCAAGTGGGCCCAGGGTCTGGTTTCCTAAGAAACTACAAAGATAAGATGACTGTGGACGTCTGTGTCTGGACACCCCTTATCTGAAGCTCTGCCCCTGGGTTGGAAAAGAGGTTGCTTCTCTGGGTCAAAGTCATTTAGGTCTCCCAGGCAAGAGTGAGATATATTTTATTTTTACTGATATACTTTCAAAGGGCACAGTTTACGATGGTTTATGATTTTAGAGAGAAAGTTTTCTCAGTAAGGAAGAAAGCAGCAATCACTCTAAGAGGGCTACTTGATGAAAATTTACAGCTTGTCCTAGGGAGGAACATTGCTTCCTGTTAACTTTGCAGGTGCCTTAATTTACATCTGTCCTTCCAGCCTAATGAGGGGCAGGGTTTACTTTCTTGATCCAAAGTAATTTTTACTTTTGCAACTGATTCAGCATTACTTCAAGGAACAATCTTACACATATTTCCTTGTCCTCCTGTGGACGTGTATCTACCAGTAATGGATGAGGGCTCCCATTACTCCCCTGTTCACATGTTCTATGAAGAGCTTTTGCCTGTTTAGTTTTCTGACTTTTGCTTATAGATTTACAGGAGGTCTTTATTTAATATATTCTGGATACTAATTCCGTGTAATTATTGTCAAGTTCCTTCTGACGTGATGCTAGTCTTTCTATTTTGCTTATGGTGATTTTTTTGTTGTACAGAAAATTTGAATTTTAATATATTTAAATTTGTTAATCACTTTTTATTGTGAACAATACTTTTTCTGACTTGCACGGGAAATTCTTCTCAAGAGTGCTGAATAGAAGCAGTGCTACCAGGCAGATTTGATTTTTTCCTGACTGGAAAGGCTATATCTTAGAATGGTATGTATTGCAAGCTTTTAGTACAAATACCTTTTCAGGTTAAGGAAGTTCCTTTCTACTCCTACTTTGAAAAATAATTTTCTTTCCTTTTCATTTTTTAACATTGAATATCAAAAGTTTTAGGATGTTATTTTCTGCATCTATTGAGAGGATCAAAGAGTTCTTGTCTATTTTATAATTTGTTGATTTGGTGACTTCTGTTAAAAGATTTCCTAATGTCCAGTTGCCTATGTAGTACTGGGATAAACCCAAATGATCAAATGTAAGTCCATAAAAATATGTCTATTGTGTACATATAAAAACACATATTTATAGATACATGTATATTGCCTGATTCACTTTTGTTCACATTTAATTGAGGATTTAAAAATCTATATCCATGAGTAAGATCAACTTGTAAAATTCTTTTTTTGGCCCATGTTCAGTTTTGGTTTTTCTTTTTTATTAATAGGCCATTTTTTTTAGAGCAGTGTCAGTTTTACATAAAAATGGATTGTAAAGTACGGAGAGTTCCCTTATACTCCATTCCCCCATCTGCAGACAGTTTTCCCTATATTTACATCTTATATTACTGGGGTATATTCGTTACAATTGATGCACTAATATTGATACATTATGATTATTATTAAAGTCCATAGTTTACACCAGGGTTCACTTTTTGTGTTCTACATTCCCCGAGTTTTGACAAAGTTGTATCCACCACTACAGTATCATGATTAGTTTTACTGCCCTAAAAATCTCCCATGCTCCACCTATTTGCACCTCTCTCCATAACTAGAACTGCCCCCCCCAAGTCTCAGCAACCACTGATCTTTTTACTGTCTCCACAGTTTCACCTTTTCTAGAGTGTCATATAGTTGAAATCATATAGTTGAAATCATATGGTAGCCTTTTCACATTGGCTTCTTTCACTTAGCAATGTGCTTTCAAGATTCCTCCATGTCTTTTTACAGCTCATTTTAAAATTTCTGAATAATATTCCATTATATGGATGCACACAGTTTGTTTATATGTTTACCTGTTGAAAGACATCTCGATTGCTTCCAAGTTTCAGTACTCATGAAAAAAGCTGCTATAAATATTCATGTGTAGGTTTTCATGTGGATATGAAATATTCATGAAATTTCATTTGGACATATTTATTTGGATAAATACCAAGGGGCACGATTTCTAGATTACATGGAAAGAGCATGTTTAATTTTGTTAAAAAATATGCCAAACTGTCTTCCAAAGTGGCTGTACCATTTTGCATCCCCACCAGCAATGAGTGAGAGTTCCTGTTGCTCCTCATCCTCGCCAGCATTTGGTGTTCTCAGTGTTTGGGATTTTAGCCATTCTATATGTACCTGGTGGTATCTCATTGTTATTTTCATTTGCACTTCCTTAGTGACGTATGATACTGAGCAGCTTTTCATATGCTTATTTGCCATCTCTATGTCATCTTTGGTGAGGTGTCTGTTCAGGTCTCTTGCCCATTTTTAAATTGGGTTGAGTATTAGAGAAACAGAGAAACAGAACCAATAAGATGTATCTAGATCTATCTCTCTGTACATATTTTTGTTTGTTATTGGGTCATTTGATGAAACCTGAACATGGACAATAGATTAATAGAATTGTATCACTATTAAAAGTTGATAACTCTAAGGGGATTATGTAAGAAAATATCCTTTTCTTAGGAAATACACATTGAAGTATTTAAGGGTAAAGGTATATTTATGCAATTCTCAAATAACATCACACACGCATACACATATGGGAGAGAGACAGAAAATACATAACACAATAATGCAAATGTGGGGGTGAATTGTTTACAATAGGTGAATCTGGGTAAAGGATATTCAGATGCTCTATGTACTGTTCTCACTCCTACAACTTTTCTGTAAGTTTGAAATTATTTCCAAACAAAATGGGGTTTTTTTCCTCAAAAAAGAAAAAAGTTGGTCAAAACAAATGCATATCATTGAGAAAAACCAGAACACTGGGCACAAAATCAAAATCTAACAGGCTTGCAGGAAGAAAAAGGTCACATACAAACGATTAGGAATCAGAAAAGCTTCCTGCTGGAAGCAAGAAGATCATGGAGCAATGCATTCAAACTCTGTAAGAAAATGTGCTTACAGAATCACAGTGAATCAATGCTGAATATTGCCCTGACCACAGTGACAAGGTACTACTTTGGAAGCATGAGGACGTGGGAAGAGTGTGCACTTGTGGAAGCCAAACCCTCACCCTGACAACAAACCTACGGCTGGTGCCTCATCACAGAAGCAGGATGGACAGCGGAGGTAAAGCGCATTGTCCCATAACTGACATGGTGATTTCCTCCATAATCCAAGTGCTTGATGTGTCTTTGTCAGCTTGGGCTGCTGTAACAAAATGCCATACAATGAGTGGCTTAGACAACAAAACTGATCTTCTCACTGTTCTGGAGGCTCAGAGTCCCAGATCAGGGTTCCAGTCAGGGTGGTTGGGTCCTGGTCAGTAGATGGCTGCCTTCTCACTGTGCCCTCACGGGGCAGAGAGAGAGCTCAAGCCCTCCAGTGCCTCTTTTTAGAAGGGCACAAATCCCATCATGAGGGCCCCACCTTCGTGATCTCATACCACCTTACCTCCAAAGGCCCTGCCTCAAATGCCATCGCTTTGGGGCTTAGGGCTTCAACACATGAATTTGGGTGGGGGGGGGGGGCATAGACATTCAGTGCATAACAGCATGCATATGTTTGATGAACATAGAAACTTAAAGCCGCAGTGATAGTTCTTGTCTTGTTTAAATTGTTTAACTAAAGGGGTTTTAAATAGGTTAGGTTTCTTCACTGAGTTTGACATCTGATGAGCACCAAATGCCAGATTGGGAGCAGATTTAGGGAGCTCCTTTCTATCCCAAGCATTTTTTTTTTCCTAAAGGAAGAATTGGAATTGAATTTTATCACATACTTCTTCTATTTCTTATCTTTAAATCTATTCATCTGAATGTGTTAATTATTAGTAATAGATTTTCCAAAGTTAACTGTTTCAATCCTAGGGTGAACTTACTTGTCACTGTTGTTTTTAATATATTGCTAGACTCGGTTTGCTAAAGTTATTTTGGATTTCTTTATTGATGTTCAAAGTGAGTTTGATCTCTTCTCTATATTTTCTGAAAAAAGTATTTGATCTAAATTTTCATATTTTATAGTTTCCTCTAATAATTTTTCAAAACTCTTTTTTCATTAGATGCTGTTTACTTTTTACTTTTCGCAACCTTTTTGAGAGATTCATCATTTAATCGGCATTTTCAAAGAATCTGTTAATAATTTTGTTGATAATCTATATTATATGTTTATTTTTTCTATATCAGTGATTTTTCTCTCTGTTCTTCTCATTTAGCTAATTTAATTAATGTGCTGTTTTAAAATATTTCAAAGCCTGTGGGCAAAATCGTCAACACCCACTACTAGCAGCTTCAGCCTTCCCTTCCACCACTAGTTCCTGTCTCTCCGTTTCTTCCGGAGCCTGAATCAGCACCTTACTGTCCCCGTGTGGCCTCACCTACTACCCCCAGGACTCCAGCTTCTGTTCAACCCTCTCCTTGGCCCTGGCTGCTCCTTTTAGGGTAAGTGTGAATGAATTCAGTTGTTCCAATTGTGCCTTTTCATTGAGCACTTTTGTTTTCCAGTCATTAAGAACAAGGAGAATTATTTAATTGTTAACAAAATGATTGTTTTTCAAATTATAACAGGATGTGATCATGGTTTATCATGTAGAAAATAGACACATGCAAAAAAGAAAGTAATTGCCTTTAATCACACTGCTCTGGGACAAGCAGTTGAAATCATATTACATCCACTGCACTGGTACAGTTGGCTAACCACACTCCAAAGGATAAGAAAACCACTAGGTATTTTCTAAGTAAAGATTTATTGAGATATAATTTATACAAACTAAAAGTCACTCTTTTTATATCAACATGTGTACATTTTGACAAATGCGTAATTGCATACCCACCACCATAATAAAACCCACTAGCTTTTAATATTATTTGAAATTTCTAATTACATTTACCAAAGCTTTGAAAAATGCACCCACATAATGGCCTATGGGGATGAACCAAATGACTGCTGTTTATTGTCCTAAAGCAGGAGGGTTAAAAGGGAGGAAACAAGTAACTTGTGTGGAGGACCCCAAAGGAAAGGCCATGGCCGGGACCAGGCTTACATCCCCACTGCGGATAAACACACCAGATGGGAAACTAGGAGAGAAAAAAGCTGCCCCAGGCGTGAGAGTCTGACGTGGAGCCTCAATCAGAGATCACTAAGGGCTGAGAAGGGAGGGAGAGATTCCCAGGGAATGGCCCTAAGGTGGGACTTGAAAGCTGGGAAAGCTTTAAATTAGAAGAGAGTAGATTTGCAAGTAGGGGCGCTGGGGACTGACTGAGCAGGAGATTAATACCAACAGTAACCTGGCTGGGAAAAGTCCATGCCAGCCGTGGCTGACTCGACAGCAGAGCGGCAGTCTGGATGGTCTTAGTCCATTCAGGCTGCTATGATACCAAGACTGGGTGGCTTACAAACAGCAGGAATTATTGCTGACAGTTCTGGAGGCTGGAAGTTGAAGACCTGAGTGCCAGCGTGGTCGGGTTCTGCTGAGAGCCCACCCCCCCTAGGTCGCTGACTTCTTGTGTACCCTCACCTGGGGGAAGAGATGAGCTAGCTTTCTCGGGTCTTTCATGAGGGCACTGATTCCAGTCAGGAGGGCTTCACCCTCATGACCTAAACACCTCCAAAGCCCCAGCTCCTAATGCCATCACTTTGGGGTTTAGGATTTCATTTGGGGGAAATACAAATATTCAGATCATAGTAGAAATCAAGTTACAATAAGCTATTAAATGTTGGGAATGAAGACCAGGTATGACTCTAGAGGTGCAACTGAAAGATCCACGTGGGGGACACAGCAGAGCACAGGCAGCCACTGGGACTCAAGGTTCACGTCCTGGCTCCCCAGTGACATCTGTTACCATCTCTCTTTCCCACCTACAAAACAGCAAGATTAAACTGGATGGCCCTAAGAGGCCCTTCTGACTCACATTCAGGACTAAGGGAAATGGGCAGTAGCAATAAGGCTCATTAATAATGGTATGTATTGGGCCCTCACTATATACAAGGCTTTCCACTTCCTATTGCATTCAGCCCTCCTAACAATCATATGTAGCATGTACTATTATGATCATCCTCATGTGTTAGGAAAGCAAGGAGCTGAGAAGGCATGTCTGAGGTTATATGTTGAGTGATGTGGCCAGGACCTGAGCCCAGGCAGACCCACCATCTGAACCACCACCCTCTGTTAGCCCTGTTCCTTAGGTGACAGCAACTGTACACGAGTGAATCATTAGAGGGGGTGGGAGAGGGAATGCACATGAAATTAAACACGATGTACTGAAACAAGAACAGGACTTGGTTCCAGACTATACATCAGGGAACAAGAATAAGGAAAAGGACTGAGGTTTCTAGAATGGGAGACTGGAGGAATGTTGTTACCAGTGACAGAAGGATTTGCAGCTTGGGAAAGGCAGCGAACGTGTATTTCAGAATTATGAGAGGCCTATGTATTCAAAAAATTTGAAATAGAATTACCACATGATCCCGTAATTCCACTTCTGGGAATAACTAAATAATTAAAAGCAGAGTCTCAAAGAGACGTTTGTACACCCATGTTCACAGTGACATCATTCACAACAGCTAAAATGTGGAAAACAGCCCAAGTGTCCATCAATGGATGAAAGGATAAGCAAAATGTGATGTATATATACAATGGAATATTATTCAGCCTTAAAAGGAAGGAAATTCTGACACCTGCTACAACATGGATAAACCTTGAGGACATTATGCTCAGTGAAATAAGCCAGTCACATAAGGACAGATACTGTAGGATCCCACTTGTATGAGGTACAGACAGAAAGTAGAAAGCTGGTAACCAGAGGCTGGTGCAGGGGGCTTTGGGGAGTTTAATGGGTGCAGAATTTTAGTGTTGCGAGATGAAAAGAGCTATTGAGATGGATGATGGTAATATATTCACAATATTATGAATATATTTAACACACTGGAGTGTACACTTAAGATAGTTAGGGTGGTATATTTTATGTTATATGCATGTTAGCACAGTTTTTAAAAATGAAAAAAAAAAGAGGCCTGCGCATTATTTATTTTTTACTTTGGTCTTATGAAGAATCTTGCAAATAGCTAAGGCAGGTGTAATACCTATTTTAGTCAAAACTCTTTTGATTGCAAGAGACAGAATGCAACTAAAGCAGAAGATTAGGAAACAAACAGAGAATTTGAGAGTGTAGATACCTCAGGGACGAGTGGGTCCAGACCTCAAATGACATCACTGGGACCTTCCCTAGTCATGTCTCTGCTTCATTTTAAGTCTAGAACCCTCCATCCCGGCTGAAGATCGGGTTCTCCAGGTAGGGAGGATGCACCAGAGCAGCTCCACCCTCCAAGGGAGGCCACCGCTTGGCACCCGTTTATAGGGTCTTGGTAAATACAACTTCTTGACTCACGTGCCCAAAACCTGGGCCGTCACTGGCCGACGGGATAGAATATGGCCGCGGCCGGGCAGGCCAGAACACTGCATTTGCAGTGAGGAGGGGGGGCCAGGATTCCGGCCCCCAGCACAGGATGAATGGACTGGACAGACACCACAAGACCACATAACCCCATTTTAGTTGTACAGATTGGAAATTGGAGCTCAAAAAAGTTTAATTTGTCAAAAACTATGCAATAGTAAAATGGCTAATAATGCAAATGAGGTATGCCTTTTGTGATCCTAATTTTTTCAGACCCTCAGTCTTTCCAGCTTTAGTTTGTGACAAATGCCAGTAAGGATTTTGAGATATCTAAAGAAATTAGCTGGTTTATACAGGGATGAAAACAGCATAATTAACAGCAGTGTAACAAAGAGCACTTCATTTCTAGGGAGATAGAGGGGTTCAAACCCAGCCCTGCCACCTGGTGGGACCCTGGTACCAAAGTAGCTTAGATTGAGCGTGGAGCTAAACACTAAGCAAGCAAACAGTAAGAGAAACACGGGACGCGCCAGGCACAGAGCTCACCTGCCACCAGCACTGCACTGACCACGTCCGGGGACTTCTCATTCCTTCCATAGGGAAGCCTCTCAACAAGGCGAACACGTGAGACTTAACACCCACACTCAGGCATGAGTCAAAGACGGGACCTGATTGACGCTAGTGGGCCATCAAGGCAGGACAGGAGCCGAGGACTGTGTCTCCCGCAGGGACAGCCCGGACGTGGGGTGTGGGATCGAGGCCTAGCTGTGTCCGCTCTGGCAGCACTGCCCCGTGTTTCGTGGGGACGTGGATTTGGTGTCTGATGGAGTTTCCAACGTGAACTGTCTACGGCCCTACCCAGACCCTCCTCTTCAGAAGGCGCAGGGCAGGTGTGGGTAAACTGTCTTAGACTCTGTGTCTCATCTCTATTTTTCTTGAAAGTTATGCTCTTGGTACAGCTAAGCTATGAGTATCCTACTCTTTTAAACCTCAGAGGAGTAGGGGAGTTCCCAGATTAGTTTGTAAAAAAACATGCTGTTTTCCTCTGTGCAGATCGCAGGCCCCAGGCAGGTGAGCAAAGGGCTGGTTACAGCACTAACTTGTAACATCACCAACTGCTTTTCCTCTAGGTTAGGTGTACCGGATCATGACGTGTTGCAAAGGGATGCGAGTTCAGATTGAGTTTGGGATACCCGTTGACATGAAAGGGAGCGTTTACTGTTCCCGATGATCACGCTCACACATGAATTCATCAATCTGTTACCCAGTAAACACATGGGTACAGAGGTTTTCCTCTCAAATGCAGCACCGAGGGAAGTGTTAGCAGCAGGCGTGAGCTGACACAGGCCAGATGCCCTGATCTCCGGATGCCCCTCAACAAGGGACAGCAGCCTGACTTCATCATCGGCCACTTACCCACCCTCGTACCGGAGCACAGCGGTCCCCGACCGCAGACGTCACATCACCTGACGCATTCTGCTTTATACGAACATGTTATACCCAAGAGGACAAATGTATACGACCTGCTTTTGCCTTCAGAGGTCACGGTTTGGGGACACGCCCACACTGCCATCTGGACAGCTGCAGTGCAGGCGTGTCTGGTTTCAACGCTCCCTTCACGCCATCTCTAACAAGCACGCAGAAGTTAATCCCCTTCCCCCATCTTTTTGTGAGTCTGAGCTTGACGTGTTTTTTAATGAATGATTTTAACGACTCTAGTGCTTTGAGAACTTCAAATTACAATGTCACCTCACTTGTGTTTCTCTCATCTCACCAGTGACTGCTTCATAGGTACATTCTCTTTGCTGGGTACCTTTAACGATTTAGGTATTGTTAAATACCTTAATATAATGACTTAGGTATTGTTAAATACCTAAATATAATCACTTAGGTATTGTTAAATACCTAAATATAATGACTTAGGTATTGTTAAATACCTATATATAATGACATAGGTATTGTTAAATACCTAAATATAATTATTTAGGTATTAAATAAATTTGGTGTTCCGGGTTTATTTCATCTTAGCATTCTGAAAGTAAGAGTCTCAATGACAAGATGTCAAGACTACCCAGATGAATTGTGTAATAACTGTGAAAAAAGTTGTAAAGAGCCCACAAAGAAAATAAAGAATACATGGTATCACTAAATCTGCAGACTTGGCCCCACAACAAATCCACTACTAAGGTGAGTTGATGTGGCGATGGGGTGTGTGGTGCTGGGAGGGATCTGTGCTGTGTGGAAGAAAAGCTTACTTTAACTTAGTTAAATTTCATTCTTTTGAGCTGATCATGACATGTTACAGTGCCTGCTTCTAAGTTGCAGACAGACATCAGGAGATAAATGAAATTTTCTAAGATAATCAGAGTGAGAATGGCTTTTCCCTTCACCATGTGGCAAATAAGGGGCCAGGGGAGAATTCTCATGGTGGAAACCACTTTACATCATAAACAGAACACAGAGAAACCATTACAGGTAACTGTCACAATGCTCTTTTCCAATTATGCCCAAACCTCAAAAGGTTTATTTCATTCACTAGCTATTTTCAGAAAGATAGGACCAGAGTGATACACAAGTTTATTAACACAGTCTGCATTGTGAACAGTACCTCCTGGAGTTATATGAAATGGAAAACCTGCACGAAGAGCTTCTTCAAAATGCAGATTGAAATGCAAATCCAACTGTTAGAGAAAATACCACTGTGTAGCCTGATGGCAATTATTTCCCTTCGAATCAGGTTTGCATGTCAGCAGGAGAGAAAGACTGGGTGAGAGAGGATGTCTGATAAATGACAGGGGAGTGCGCTCTACACCAGCCTAACAGTCTACTTCCACCTAATTTATTAGGCTTCATGAGGTTGTACCTGAAGCACCTCTGTTTTAATCTTAGAAAAGCTGATTTTCAATTTGGCGTGGTGTTTGTGATGCGAACTGGTGTGGAGCCTTTGAAGAGCTTCTCTGGGGTGATTCTGACTCCTGAGATGGGAAATCTTGTCTACGGGTGACAGACTGCATGAATTATAATAAAAACAGCAGAACATTGAATAAGAGTATTTTAATTGCGCAGCACAAGTTTTTAAACTGAGAGTACAGGGAAGTACAGTACATCATTCCTTTCTTTCTTCATTCAGTAATGGGCTACCTTTTTCTTGTCTGTACACATTTAACATAAATAACAACGCTTTCTTGTAAGGTGTTCAGCTAACCCAGAGGCAGCATAAAGACCTCATAAACATTTCGGTTTCTATCAGTGAAGAAACTCTAGTAATAACTGCAAGATCACCAGCATATGGAGCAGATGGTAATGATCTCCAGAGCCACTTACGTTTGCAGCAAAACAAAACAAAAAACACAAAGAACTCTGTTATAATTTCTACTGAATTATTAAAACACAAAGAGAAAACACTGATGTTGAGTGTGAGAAATCTTGACAGATGTCAGTCTTTGCCCCGTGGACCAGTAACTGATACTCAAAATTTGGTCAACCGTTCATCATTTAACACGTCACAGAAAACAAATGTTACACTCAAATTATTAACTCAAGAACATTTAATAAAGGGACTATTTACAGATTTGTGTTCACAATTAAGAAAACCAACCAGGGACGGTGAAGCCCCCAGAAGCAGTTAACACCCTTACATCTGATGAGCAGGGAGCTGCAGCCATCTGGGTGTCTGTAGGCCAGCAGGAGGGAGGGAGGGCTGACACATACCTCCCTGTGTGAACCTGAGCAGAAACCCTAGGAAGCAGTCGTGCACTCCCTCTGGGCATGCAGAGCAGAAAAAGGAGAATGGGTGTGGAGACGTGCACAGATCCATAACACAGACAGCTTCCATCGCGCAGTCGCTACAAACACAAGTCATCCCGAGCCCCTGTCTCAGACGACAGTCTGTTCAACTATTTTTAAAGATTCACACTTAAGTGCTATCGTAGTCATACACTTTACTTCTAAATAGATCATAACCCCAAGTATGTTGTCATTACTTTGGTTTTAAGCAGTCCATTACCTTTTTGAAAGATTTTAAAATGAGAAAAAAAACTTTCATATTCACCCACACATTCACCATTTCCAGAGTGTTCTTTTCTTGCTGCCCCCAAACTTCCTTCAATGTTTCCTTAAGGCAGGAACTCTCTCTGATTTTGTTTCTTTGAAGTCTTTTTTGCTTTCACTTTTGAAAGATGTTTTTGACAGGCAACCGAACTCCAGGTTGCAGGGGTTTCTTTTTTATCTTTCATAATTTAATGATGTCACTCTGCTGTCTTCTAGTTTGCATAGTTCCTGACCAGAAGTATGTTGTTATTCTTTGTTCTGTGAACGTGTTGTGTCTTTTCCTCCAGGCGTTTTACAATCGTTCTCTTTAACACTGGTTTTCATCAATTTGACGATGATGTCCATTGGTATCTTTATGTTTCTTACGTGTTGGGTTCTTTGAGCTTATTGAATATGTGGAGTCATACTTTTCATCATATGTGGATATTTTTCAGCCATCGTTTATCCAAATCCTTTTTCTCCCTCCTCTCTTTCTGGACCTCCCATTCCATGTATGTTACGCCACAGTAACTAATTCCCTGTTCTCCTTTCCCCCCAGTCTTTTCCTCTCTGTGTGTATCATTCATCTGGATAATTTTTATACTTACTGTTCAAATTCATTGATTGTTTTCCTTCTTCTGTGTCTAATATGTTCTTAATTCCATCCAGTTTTTTTTTTAATTTACAGATGTTGTTTTCATCCTGAGAAGTTCCATTTGAGCTTTTAAAAATATATCTTCCACTTTATGTTTCGTCAAATTCATGTTTTCCTCTACTTTATACTTACAGTAGCTATTTGAACATCCCTGTCTACTAATTCCAATCACTTCAGTCTTTTCTCTTTCTACTGCCTGATTTTCCTCCTGGTTACAAGTCATATGTTCCTGCCCCTTGGCATGCCAGGTAAGTGTTTGGACGCCAGTCACTGTGGATCCAGAGTAGCTTTTAATCTAGGGTTAGTTACCCTCCCCACCAAGACAATACTGTTCTGGGAACTCTCTTGATGCCCACGTGCTTTCGTGTGGCTGGTGGGAACGTGAACCGTCCCCGCCGGTGCTGAGCTCCAGGGCTTGCCGAGCTCACTGCTCCCCAGTGCCGCTCTCATGGTCTCAGCTTACTTCCACACACGTGTGAATCAGCACTAAAGCCCACAGACTCAAGGGGGGACTCACTGCGGATTTCTGCAGGCCCTCTCTGGGAAGCTTCTTCCAGAAGCTTTTCCCTGCAAATTCTAGCCACCAGGGCTCCCCAGACGCCAACTCGGCAACTCTCTTCAGTCCAGCAGGACCACATTCATTCCCCTCCCTAACCTGCAGCCTGGACGCTGCCCCCAGGGTCTAGGCTGGGCAGTCGTGGGGCTCTCCTCACCTTGTCCATCTCCTGCCAGGGATCACAAACCTGTGTTTGACATATGTCTAAAAACCACTATTTCATAAATGGTACGGTTTCTAGCTGCTTAAGGCAGGAGAGTTTATCTGGTTCTTCCTATAGCACCATAGCAGAAAGCAGAAGTCTTCACACATAAAACACAGCTACCACTTTAAAATGCCTATTTTCTCATAATAATTTATATACAATGAACACATCTTCCTTTTAGAATTATTTTAATAGGATCATGTTTATCAAATTCTTCAAATTATTAGGACTACTCCTCTGCATGAGATCTCTAATATATAATACTCAGTATTTCCTTTGTGCATGTATTCTCTAGTGTACTCTGAGTTACCCTTTCCCGGTGAAATCTTTCACTTACTTGTTATGACAATTGAGTTTTTCTCCTGTTTAGGTCTTCTAAATATTTAATAGGCTGTCACTTTTGACTGAAAGGTCTGTACTTATCACAATACTGAGAAGACTTCCACACTGAGGAGCCATCAATATGTAATAAGTCTTGTTTTCTGGAAGAAGGTTTTCCTATATTGCCTACTTAAAAAAAAGTTCTCTTTCTGAATTCTGTATGGTGAGACAGTCACTGCAGTGACAGAGTTTTCTCCTGTACGTATCCTCAGAGTGTGAGGGGCCTGACACCTGATGGCAGACTCCCCATCCTCACCGCACTCGCCCCGTGTCTACAGCATATGACTTCTCTGATGTATCAGGAGCTGTGCCTTCCTGTGGAAGGCTGTCCCACATTCACTGCATCTATAGCATTTATCTCCTGTATGGATCCTCTGATGCCTCATAAGGTGCGACTTTCTAGTGAAAGATTTCCCACATTCCCCACATTTATAGGGTCTCTCTCCTGTATGAATCCTCTGATGTATAATGAGCTGCGCCTTCTCAAAGAAAGCTTTTGTACAATCACTGCAGCCATAGGTCTTCTCTCCTGTATGATTTCTCTGATGCTTAATGAGCTGTACTTTCTGAACAAATGCCTTCCCACACTCACTGCATTCATAGGGTTTCTCCCCTGTATGAATTCTCTGATGCCTAAGAAGCTGTGGCTTCCAGGCAAAAGCTTTCCTACACTCACTACATTCGAAGGGTTTCTCTCCAGTGTGGGTTCTCTGATGGTGAATGAGGCTTGACTTCTCACTGAAGGCTTTCCCACACTCGCTGCACTCATAGGGTTTCTCCCCTGTGTGTGTCCTCTGATGAGATACCAGGCTGGACTTTTGGGTGAAAGCTTTCCCACAGGCACCACATTCATAAGGTTTCTCTCCGGTGTGAGTTCTCTGATGTGTCAGGAGCTGTGACTTCCCAAAGAAGGTTTTTCCACATTCAACACATCCATAGGGTTTTTCTCCTAAATGAGCTTTCTGATGTCTAATTAGTTCTGACTTCTTAAAGAAGGCTTCTTCACAGTTCCTGCACTGATAGTTCTTCTCTCCTGTGTGAGTCATTTGATGTTTGACAAGTTGCGGTTTTCTGATGAAGGCTTCACCACATTCACTGCATTCATAGGGCTTCTCTCCTGTGTGGATCCTCTGATGCCTAATGAGGAGTGAGTTCCTGCTGAAGGCTTTTTTACACTCACTACATGCATACGGTTTCTTCCCTGTATGAACCCTCTGATGAGTAATAAGCTGTGACTTCCAAAAGAAGGCTTTTCCGCAATCATTACATTTGTAGGGCTTTTCCCCTGTGTGTGTCCTCTGATGAGTAATGAGCCTTATTTTCTGGGAGAAAGCCTTCCCACAGTCACTGCAGCCATAGGGCTTCTCTACTGTGTGGGTTCTCTGATGTCTTTGAAGCTGTGACTTCCTGCTAAAGGACTTCCCACAGTCACTGCAGCCATAGGGCTTCTCTCCCGTATGAGTTCTCTGATGTAAAACGAGCAGTGACTTCCTGCTGAAAGCTTTTTGACATTCACCACACCCGTATGGCTTTTCTCCTGAATGAGTCCTTTGATGAATAGTGAGTAATGACTTCTGGGAGAAGGCTTTTCCACAGTCACGGCATCCGTAGGGCTTCTCTCCTGTATGAGTTCTCTGATGTATAATGAGCTGTGACTTTTTGTTAAAAACCTTACCACATTCCATGCATAAACAGACTCCTGTATGTGCTATTTGGTTTGTAATGAGCCCTGGCTCTTTACTGCTGACTTTTCTACATTTACTGCAATCAGAGTATTTTATTCCACCACAGGTTTTGTCAGGCTTGATACAGAATAATAATTTCTTATTAAGCTCATCAAGTTTTTTTCTTTCACAGTTACTTTTTGGAATAAGAAAATCAAAAGGATGTTTCAAACTTTTTTCACCTGTGCCACATTTATGGGATCTCATTCCTAAATGATCAAAGTTAATGCCTGAATGAAACATTTTCCCAAAGACGTCATATTCATGGCCTCTCTCCATACTTTTAAGCTTGTCTTGATTATCCTGGTGCCACATTTTGAGATTATTATCTAGCCAGACTTCTTCTAAAAAGGAAAAAATGAACCATACTGTGTAAATTTCCCCAATGATTATGCTTATTGAATAAGTCTTCTGAAATGGAGCCTAAGATCCCAGTCCATCAAAAAAAAAAAAAATTCTCCCAAATACAATGTCTACTTATTAGGCATTGAAAATTTTAATAGAAATGAAAACAGATTTTAAAATTACAAATGTTTATAAACACAACTTTCAAATAAGGAAAGATGAAATATACTCAAGTGATCATGATGAGGTAAAAGAGACAAGCAATTTCTGATCAAATACTGGGGTGGTTAACACACTCATTCCACAATAACCTACTGATTATCTACTGTGTGCCCAGACGCTGTGAGTAGCAGAAATCAGGGAGGAAGGCAGGTAAGTACCCCCATCAGAGAAGGCTGAGAATCACAGTACACAGAAGAGCAAGATTAGTACACAGTGCTGAACGTCAGACAGGAAGAAACACTGAATATGATGCACAGCAAATGCAGGATATCAACTTCACGTCTGAAAGGTGAGGTACGTTAGTTTGCTGTACTACTGGTACATTAAAAAAAGTTCTCATTCAAGATCCTCACCCGAATCACTGATATCAGTAATTTCACCATCATGAGAGTTACTTTTTGGAATTATCCGAGAGTTCTCCAGAGCTCAGCATCAACACTTGTATTTAGGTTTTTGACATTTTAGTTGAATCAATCATCTATATATTGCATCTGTATATGATGGAAATTATTCTAAACCACAAGTATTCTTTGCATAACATTAGGACAGATTTTTTTTTTTACCCTGTAAGTACAATTATTTGTGATCTCCACAATATGACCATTTATTGAGTATTTTAAAATGATCTTTTAAAGGTTTGTTTAGTTCACGATATTCTTTACTAGGAATTGTGAGGTAATACTCCCAAGATGAAAGATATGGCAAGATCTCAGATATAAGGCTATCACTCCTTTTCTGCAGGATAATTTTTTTGGGGGGAAAAAAGCCACATCTAACTCTCAGACATACCAGAATTTCAGAGGAAGAACCAACTAGAGCCTGATACGGAGGAGAACAAAGGATTCAACGTTCCGAGCTTCAGTGAGTGTGGATGATAATGCTATTCATGGGTATTTTAAAGACTAGAGAGAGAAGTTAGGGGGTTAAAAGCAAAGTCGTCTGTAGACACAGAAGTGTGAGATCCATCTGAATAGTTTACAAAAAATTGTTTCAGGAAATGTTAAAGAAAAATTACAAATTTTAATTCAAATCAAATCAGGAAATAAGATTAAGATATATATCCAAATTAATAAGTTAAATGATATAAAACAATATTGAAGTTAAACTGTACCAAAAAATCTTTAAGAAATTTTTAAAAAGTCTCGTCACTTTGCCAAACACCTGGACTGGGTTTCTCTGGTGCCACCTCAGGTGCGGGTACACGTGTGTTTCCCCGTCTCTGTTTCCATTACACTCCGGTCCTTTCTGCCTTCATTTCACCCTATTTTCAATTGATATTCCCACTTCTAGGCTTGCTCCCTCCCAACTCTAGTCTCCACACAGCAACACGTAATATTTAGAAAATGTACTCAGGCCTTTTAACCCTTTGCTTAGAAACCTTTGATAAACCCGGACGTTTATCACGGCTTCTGCACCCCTGCGTGCCGGCTCCTTCCAGCCCCCCACTCCCTCTCACAACACTGGGCTCCTCCCCGTCCCACTGACCCCAAAGGCCTTTTCCTGCTGTAGGCCCTTTGCATGTGCTCTCCCTGCCCAGCTTCCAGCATGCCTGGCTCACATAATTTTAAGGGCACACTAACAAACACCCTGTTTATTCCCTTCACAGCATTTATCAAATAGGTAATCACCTTGCTTCTGTCTCTCGCACTAGAATGTAAACCCTGAGGGCAGGGAACAGGTTTGTGTTTTTCACTGAGGTACCCCCACTACATAGCGCATAACTAGCCCTCAATACATGTAGGATAAATACTCTTCGCTTGTCATTAAACGTCTAAAGCAATTCCTTTCTATATAGTTAATCTTGACAATTAACTTTGCATTTTGACACAAATGCTTCATGTTCAAACACTGAATTAATTTTATATTTTCTTCTAAATTAAAATTCTCTGGTCCTGCAAGGTTATTTCATGACTCATATTTTATCTCAACTCCTCTCATTCTACAAAATAGCAGTGGTTCTAAATTAACGGGGGAACATAAAGTCTATCTTGACAGCTTTTCCAAACTACACATACCCAGTCCTAATAATCCATGTGAATGGTGCCTAGATATCTGTAATTTGAAATATTTCCTAAGGTAAGCTAAAACACTTAGACGAAAACCTTTGTACTAAAGAAATATTTGATAAATAAGAAAGTTCCTGCCTTACCTGGCCTCACCACAACCAATTAATGAAGTATTTAGTAATTACACAGCATAAATTCCATAGAGAACAGAGAAGAGTAAGTTACTCACCATCTTTCTATGTGGGAAAAAACCTTAAGACCTAATTGATTAAGGAATTACAGATAATGTGTGATCACACCCGGATTCCTACAATACTGCTCAGTGGGTAGAGATTTCAGAAAAGGCTGGGAGTCAGGGAACACTCCCTGGAGGTGGAAAAAGCTTAAAGTGAAGAGGGGGAGGGTGTCTAAATGGGAAAGTGTAGGACAACCAAAGGCCCACATGCAGAGAAACAAATGTGAAAGACACGAGGAAAGAACTACTTTGAGTGGCGTCAACCAGGATCTCTGGGCACAGGAAAAACTGCAGAGATAAGATGCTGCCACACTGTGAGGGTCTTCAACACAAATGGCGTTAAAGTATCACAGAGCAGGTCTTAAACCCAGCAGACTATTTGAAGGGAAAAATGAGAAGCTTTAGAAGCTGAATACCAAAGGCACCAGAAAGAAGCCCTGGATGCTGACCCTGAAGTTCTTATCTGCAGGGAGGCCGGAAGAGTGCTTAAGGCGTTAGACTTTTCTCCTGTATCCATGAACTCACCTTCTACTCTATGTGGGTTTGAAATAGAAATCGGACCAATTAGGGAGAGAAAAGAAAAATAATAAAGGGAACTCAAAGGTAATCAGTGTCACCTCAAACAGGAAAAAACTATGAACTCTTAGAGAGGAGGAAGGAAGCCCACCTGTACAGGTGGGACTGGGGAAGCTAGCAGAAGGGGCATATCCACAAAGGCAGGTCCTAAATGACTGTGCTGCCGGCTATGGAAGACGGGGCACACTTCATCACCAGCTCCACCAAAGGGGACGCATCCTGACGTGGAGACCAGGACAGAGAGCACATGAAAAGTCAGGAAGGACTCGTGTCACTAGTCCTGAGTCAACCCTAAGGACGGAGGAACTTTAAACACGGTTTTACAGATAACATTTCAAAAGTACCAACCTGTCATCAAAACCCGAGACCTAACTTTCACTATCTGCCATATACCTGATTATTTCTCACCTGGAAAGTTCTGACTTAGGATTTCTTCACCTAATATCCATGGCTCTTCTTGCTCCAGTTTGAAAATCGCCTCAGGTTTGATCATTTGATAGCCTGTCAATTGGAAACACAGAGAGTCCCAACTGCTTGGGCTGAGGGACCCTTAAATATAAAGAAGATTTCACTACAGAGGCTAAAAAACAAAACAAGCAAATAAAAACCTTTCAATTGGGTGTAGAAATCAAAAAATCTTTTGACATCTGAAACTTAAACCCCAAATCCGTAACATCTTAGGGGTCCCACAGTTGCTGGGTGCGCCCTGTGCCACACAAGAATGTTCTTACCCAAGAAAACTAGATTGCTATAGTTCTCCAACATCACATCCCTGTGCAGGGTCTTCTGAGTAGGATTGAGCAGCTGCCACTCCTCCAACGTGAAGTCCACAGCCACATCCTCAAATGATATCTAAAAAAGCATAATCCCTGTTAAATCGGAAGTCATTCTCTTTGTTGAATACAGGCTTTCTTCTCTACAGTGACAGGCGGCCTCCAAGTTGGCCCCATGATCTCCAACTCCTGGGATTCATGCTTTTGTTTAATCCCCACCATCCTGACTATGGGCTGGACTTACTGACTCACTTCCACCGAATGGAACAGGGTAGAAGTGCCGGATCAGGTGTAAGAGAATGTGACTTCCACGTTGGGAACCCTCTCCTGCTCTCCCTGGGCCACATGGCGAGGCAGCCCTGTGCACAAGCCCACGTGGCAAAGACCCGAGGCCTGCCAACACCCACGTGAGTGAGCTTGGAGGGGGTCACCTCCCTACCGCCCGTGAGATGACCACAGCCCTTCTCAACATCCTGATGACAGGGTCGCGTGAGACCCTCCACCAGAATCAAATGGGTGAGCAGCTGTCAGACTCCTAACTCACAGAAACTGAGATACATGTTTGTGTTTTCAGCCACTGAGGTTTGGGGTAATTTGTTACATAGCAATGGATAAGTAATATAATATCCTAGTCGCGCATTATACTTTGAGAGGAAAACAAAGATGTTATTAAAATATTCATCATTATGAATTCATTCACCTATCCACCCATCTACCCATAGAATAAGAAGTTGGAATAGGCTGTCTCTAAATAAGCAGTGTTTCTCAAAGAAGGTGCCACTGGTATCTGGGCAAAGGACAGGACGCCATAGAGACCAATACCGTCCCAGGCTGGCCCACGTACGTGTGCTGCCGTGTCATCGGAAGGTGCCAAAACAGCGTGGAAAGCTGTCCTGCCTTCCAGACGCTGGACAAGGCCCAAAACACCGCTCAGGGACAGGCTCCCGTGCCAGCGGGCCAGGACGCTGTCAACACGCGGACCTCACTGGTCCTCTGGCCCCAACCAGAGGGTTTCACTGGACCCTGACACTTTCTTGGGGTCTGGTCTGGCCATCCTCACGGGCTCCCCAGGCACGGGTCACACTCTCCAGGCCCTACCTGACCACATTTACTTCCTGTTCGAATTCACTGCATCTGATAATAGCCCCATAGTTGCAGAGGGGCTGAGTGAGCGTTTTAATGGACAGTTCTAGGACAGGCTTAAGGGGCTGACAGGGGGGCTCACGGTGACCCCAGCCTGGAGCACAGAGCTCAGAAGGGAGCAGCCCTTCTCACCGCGCCGGGGCTCGGCCAGGCTGTCCCCAGTCACAGCCCTCCTCTCACAGTCACTGACCGTCATGCCCTGCGGGAGACCCCGCAGGAGCCGCCACCCCTACGACCCCGTCCTGAAGACTCAGTGAGTGCGAGATCCTGTACAACCACTTTCAAATCTTTTAAAAACTCAGGAGTTTCTGCTAACCAATTCTTAAACACGCTCTGTCTCTCTGGTTAAATGATGTAAAAATATCTGTCCCTCTGTATAGGGACAAAGTGTCTTTCCAGACAAAGGGTCTGGATGAAAACAGAAATGATTTCTTTTAAAGTTTTGATTACTAAATGGGACATACTGATGATGACCAGAGAGAAAAGAAAATAAAGCCCAGCACCAGGGGAGGCACAGGGGAGGGAGAAAGATATTAACGACCTTTGTTGTTTTAGACCTGCTCCTGAAAACTTTCCTTCCTCCTGGGAAAAAAACAAGAAACAAAAGAAAATGACTCCCTGTGCTTCTCTCCACGCCCGTGACCGCTCTGGGTGTAGACTGACGCCTTCCTGCTCGACGGGGCTGCCGGCCAGCGGCACAGGGCGCCTCGGCCCCCGTGCTTCCCATGCAACAGCCCCGATACTGTCTGCACCCCGTGAGGTGGCAGGGCCTGGACAAACAAAATGGCCTGGAACTCAGCGCCCCAGGCAGCCCCTCGAAAACCAAGGACTGAAGTAAATTATTCAGACTGGGCAACGGAAAGCCACGCTGGGGCCCTGTTAGCCTAACTGCCTGAGGAAAGCATGTGCTGCTTGGAGGCTCTGGGATTGTGCTCCTGGTGTGCACACCCAGCCGTGTGACCCCGCTGTCTCAGCCCTGGCAGGCGTTCAGGCCAGCCTCCGCCTGCTGCCAGAGCTGTGCTATGCGAACCACTGCCTTGTGCCAGGTCACAAAGGTTCACAAGGCCACTTGAGAAGCCTCCTGATGGGCTGACACATGCCTTCCTGATTGGGAAACGGCTGAGACCACATGCAGGCTGGGAGGCTGCCCCGGATGAACTCCCTGGTTCCTGTCTCGGCCCCTCTAGGTCCGACCTGCTCAGGTCCATGATGGGGTTGCCTGTTTCTCACTCAGGTCCTGAAAAATCAAGCGGCTGGGCTGAGGAGTCTGGCTCCTGGTTAAAAACCTACGTGTGAATCCTCAGGTCCAAACACAGGCAGGCCCAGAGGGCTACCCCGCAGGCCTCCTGGGGGACACTGCCCCCACCTCTGCCCCCAGACCTGGGGCGCAGCCTGCATGCCATGGCCTCCGAGGGGCCGGTGAGGATCTCGTGTGCCCTGCGTCTCTGCCTGAGGCCTTTTTTTGTTGTTGTTTTTGGTTTTTAACATCTTTATTGGAGTATAATTGCTTTACAATGTTAGTTTCTGCTTTATAACAAAGTGAATCAGTTATACATATACATATGTTCCCAAATCTCTCCCCTCTTGCATCTCCCTCCCTCCCACCCTCCCTATCCCACCACTCTAGGTGGTCACAAAGCACAGAGCTGATCTCCCTGTGCTATGCGGTTGCTTCCCACTAGCTATCTATTTTACGTTTGGTAGTGTATATATGTCCATGACACTCTCTCACTTTGTCACATCTTACCCTTCCCCCTCCCCATATCCTCAAGTCCATTCTCTAGTAGGTCTGTGTCTTTATTCCCGTCTTGCCACTAGGTTCTTCATGGCCTTTTTTTTTCCCCTTAGATTCCTTATATATGTGTTAGCATACTGTATTTGTTTTTCTCTTTCTGACTTACTTCACTCTGTATGACAGACTCTAACTCCATCCACCTCATTACAAATACCTCCATTTCATTTCTTTTTATGGCTGAGTAATGTTCCATTGTATATATGTGCCACATCTTCTTTATCCATTCATCTGTCGATGGACACTTAGGTTGATTCCATGTCCTGGCTATTGTAAATAGAGCTGCAATGAACATTTTGGTACATGACTCTTTTTGAATTATGGTTTTCTCAGGGTATATGCCCAGTAGTGGGATTGCTGGGTCATATGGTAGTTCTATTTTTAGTTTTTTAAGGAACCTCCATACTGTTCTCCATAGTGGCTGTATCAATTTACATTTCCACCAACAGTGCAAGAGGGTTCCCTTTTCTCCACACCCTCTCCAGCATTTATTGTTTCTAGATTTTTTGATGATGGCCATTCTGACCAGTGTGAGATGATATCTCATTGTAGTTTTGATTTGCATTTCTCTAATGATTAATGATGTTGAGCATTCTTTCATGTGTTTGTTGGCAATCTGTATATCTTCTTTGGAGAAATGTCTACTTAGGTCTTCTGCCCATTTTTGGATTGGGTTTTTTTTGTTGTTGTTGTTATTGAGCTGCATGAGCTGCTTGTAAATTTTGGAGATTAATCCTTTGTCAGTTGCTTCATTTGCAAATATTTTCTCCCATTCTGAGGGTTGTCTTTTGGTCTTGTTTATGGTTTCCTTTGCTGTGCAAAAGCTTTTAAGTTTCATTAGGTCCCATTTGTTTATTTTTGTTTTTATTTCCATTTCTCTAGGAGGTGGGTCAAAAAGGATCTTGCTGTGATGTATGTCATAGAGTGTTCTGCCTATGTTTTCCTCTAAGAGTTTGATAGTGTCTGGCCTTACATTTAGGTCCTTAAACCATTTTGAGTTTATTTTTGTGTATGGTGTTAGGGAGTGTTCTAATTTCATACTTTTACATGTACCTGTCCAGTTTTCCCAGCACCACTTATTGAAGAGGCTGTCTTCTCCACTATATATGCTTGCCTCCTTTATCAAAGATAAGGTGACCATATGTGCGTGGGTTTATCTCTGGGCTTTCTATCCTGTTCCATTGATCTATATTTCTGTTTTTGTGCCAGTACCATACTTGACTGAGGCCTTTGGCAGAAGCCTTTCTCAGGTGCCTAAGACCCCCTTGTGGGAGGGGGGACCTGAAGACACTGTCCGCACTCTGACCCGGTACTCTGTACTTTCCACTCCCTCCTCCTCTTCCCCTCCTCCTGGTCCCCAAGTCCATAAATCTGCCGGAGCCTTTTGTTCGGGGTTCCCTGGGCAGCGAACACCTGTGTTGACACACCTGACACGTGGCCAGGGCGCTGTTCACTCCTCAGGAAAAGGTAATGGGGAGTCGGCGCCTTTTGCGGCATCTGGCTCTTGCTCATGCCATCGCTCTCGGCTACTGTCACCCTGGCTGCTGCTGTCACCAGCTACTCTGACACCTGGCAGTTTGGCCCTCTCAGCTCTGCTGAGCTCCTGGCACAGAACACAGCAGCAAAGGGGAAAAGCTACAGTGCTGTGCGCTGCTTTAAACAATAGGATTTTTAAAAGAAAGAAAGGAACAGAGGGAGGAAAAGAGGGAGGAGGTCAGCTAGGTGGATGGGAATTGTTTTGAAAGGTGAAGGGAGGGATTCCCCTGGTGGTGCAGTGGCTAAGAATCCGCCTGCCAATGCAGGGGACATGGGTTTGAGCCCTGGTCTGGGAAGATCCTACACGCCACGGAGCAACTAAGCCCGTGCACCACAACTACTGAGCCTGTGCTCTAGAGCCTGCGAGCCGCACCTACTGAGCCCGTGTGCCACAACTATTGAAGCCCTCGTGCCTAGAGCCCATGCTCCGCAACAAGAGAAGCCACTGCAATGAGAAGCCCGCGCACCGCAACGAAGAGTAGCCCCCGCTCACTGCAACTAGAGAAAGCCTGCGTGCAGCAACGAACACCCAATGCAGCCAAAAAATTAATTAATTAATTAAAGAAAAAAAAAGAATAAAGGTGAAGGGATACCGCAGTCGTTTCTTGAGTCAATAAAGTCGGGGTGGGCTTCCCTGGTGGCACAGTGGTTGAGAATCTGCCTGCCAATGCAGGGGACACGGGTTCGAGCCCTGGCCTGGGAGGATCCCACATGCCGCGGAGCAACTGGGCCCGTGAGCCACAATTACTGAGCCTGCGCGTCTGGAGCCTGTGCTCCGCAACAAGAGAGGCCGCGATAGTGAGAGGTCTGTGCACCGCGATGAAGAGTGGCCCCCGCTTGCCACAACTAGAGAAAGCCCTCGCACAGAAACGAAGACCCAACACAGCCATAAATAAATAAATAAATTTAAAAAAAATAAAAAATAAAGTCGGGGCGGTAGGGGGAGGGATGAATTAGGAGGTTGGGACTAGCAGATGTAAACTATTATATATAGAATGGATAAACAACAAGGTCCTACTGTAGAGCACAGGGAACTATATCTAATCTCCTGGGATAAGCCATAATGGAAAAGAATATGAAAAACAATGTATATATATTTATATATATAACTGAACCATTTTGCTGTACAGCAGAAACTAACACAACATTGTAAATCAACTATACATCAAAAAAAAAAAAAAAAAAAAAAAAAGGTCAGGAAAAGGAACTGAAGGCGGATACCCTCCCGTGCAGCTTTTGCCAGCAGAAGCAAAAACAGTTCTACCTAAAATGTATGGAAATTCCAACTGAGAAAATATATATGGGGCCATTTGAAGGCTTTGTAACAACCAGTTGTGCCAGATGATTCAGGTTTCCTCATAAACCCAGAGCTCAGGTGGCACGTGCACCCAGGCCTGCTGCCCGTTGCTGTGCTCCTTGCACCCGCGCCCACCGAGGACCTGCGAGGAACAGCCTCAGAAACATGTTCATCCGTTACAGGATGTCACCTGCCACGTCATCTCCATCAACAGCTAGCAAAACGCCTTCTTTACAGGTAACCATCAGGAGATGTTTGCTTCCACCAAGCAAATGGTCTGCTTTTTGACAGAGGAAACCACGCAACTCTTCCTGTTTCTCTTTCTGTGGCGGCTTCTGGGAACATCTGAGGAAGCTTGCGGCTCAACTCCAACAGTGCAGGGCCTTAATTGTCTTACGTCTATGCCCCATCTTCAAGACTTTTGTACGATTCTATGATCCACCTTGTACTTCTTTTGACATCTTCCTTCCCAAGGTTATATTTTCTCCGGTTATAAGTTAAATGTATTTAGACCTTTCCTGTTAGTTGTAGAGACGCCTGTGAGCCTCATCACACCCACAGATAAAACTGCTAGAGGACAAATAACTCACCTGTGACTTGATCATTCTCCCCCGTTCCTGGGAAATCTGCTCTGCTCTGTCCTGATGCTCTGGAAAAAGGCCTCTGGTCAAAGGTCTGTGGACTGGGAATGCACCCCAAGTCCTGAGGCCTCTTCTTTCTTATTTCACATGAGTTTTCGTGCTCCTGAGAGCCATGGCCTGGAGGTGCAGTGGGAATTTTATTTTAGATGATGTAATTCATTTGGGGACCTCAATCTTGGTTCTCTATAGCTGGGAACTCAGACAAGCTATTTGCTAGCACTAAGAAACAGGATAGAAAGTGAGCTACTGGCATGTGTCAGCCGAGCCGACCGCAGCCAGGCCAGGCCTGCACCACACACTGGGCTCTGCAGCCTGGCTCCCACCTGGGAATGCCCGACGGGAGCCACCTGCCTCGCTGGTTCAACCAAAGACCCCAGGGGAGCCCCACCACCTCAAAGCACTCTGCAGAGACGGCAACAAAGTCTGGAAATACAGTCTTGGCTCACTCACCCTGCAGCACCTATTCCCAGGGGCACTTAGATGAAACCACTGGCACAGGTACTACAGAATAAAACGCCACTCACTTCTAGGCAGGACAGGGAACGGGAAATGGCCTGGGGTGCTGGCTCTCTACTCCAAAATCAGCCCTGGAGCAAAAGGAAAGCATAGATCAGAGGAACTAAAAGAAATGGCCAGAAGAAGAGGAGAGACCCCGGGGGAGACGGAGGCCGCGGTGAAGCTGACGCTCAGCTGTGGGTTTCCGGCTGAGCCGGCCCCGCTACAGCCCAGAGCAGACGCAGCGAGAAGAGAGGCCTAAGGAAATCTTTTCCGTTTTTTCTTTCTCAGCTCACATTGGCGCAAATACTGCCTTCCCTTCCCTCGGAAATCAGCAGAACAGCCTAGGCCACCGTAGAAGGCAGATCAAAATCCCTGCTGAGTTTAGGAATCACAGAAACGGCAAGGGCCCAGCTGCCTTCAGGCACTTACTTGTCTCCCACCGCCCCATGGACCGCAAGGAAACTGCTCCACACCTGCTTCTTCCTAAGGGTCTCTGCTCCCTGATCGGAAGAGCTGCTCAGACAAGTGGTGGGTACGGGGCTATCCAGTGGCTCTAAGGTCCACACTGCTGGCCCTGGGGCGCCTTCCCTCCCCTTTGCTTCGAAGGCCTGGCCTCAGCCCTTCCCTAATGCAATTATCAGAGCAGGAGAGCAGATAACACCTCTAGGGGGATACAGCTCAGAGCCTGTGAGGGCAAATACAAATTAAAAAGAAAAAGACTCCCCAGAACCTTATTCAAAGAGTATTTACTGTAGAAAATCTGTAATTACAAAATCTTTCTCTGCCCCTTTGGGATGTATGTAAATCTTTCCTAAAACTAAGTTTAACAACTCAAGAATGCCTTTCTTAAGGACCTGGGAGCCGTCTCTGAATCACCCAGGAAGGGACACCTCTCTCTCCGGGTCTCTGCGAGGACAGGAGCCTAACCAGCCTGACTTTGGCACCCGGCTCCAAATTGTAAAATTACCCCCATTATAAAGGTAGGACAAGTGTATTTCTCCTTTGGATGAAGGCAAGTAGCTAACACAGTAGCCACCCCAACTACCGGGCAAGTTTAGGATGGACTACATGTGACAAATGATCACTTACCTTGAGACCGTGTGTATAACGGGTTGTACCTGCCCGGCTACAGAAAAGGGCATGATCTCTTCCTGTCTCTCGTAATGTCTTTAGCAGACTGCCTCAGGTGGGCATCAAATTCTGGTTCAATTTTTATTCAATAATAAAACTATTCTAAGGGACTTCCCTGGTGGTCCAGTGGTTAAGACTCCATGCTTTCACTGCAGGGGGCACGGGTTTGATCCCTGGTCAGGGAACTAAGAACCTGCATGCCATGCGTGCAGCCAAAAAAAAATTTTTTTAATTAAAAAAAAAAATTTATAAACAACCACCACCTATTCTTTCTCTTCTACTTTTGCAGAGAAGTCTTCTGGATTGGCAGAGACTGGTTGAAATTATTTCCCCAACGAGCCAAATAACCAAATAAACGAGTACAACCACTACTTTAAAAACTTTTTAAAAGATCACAAACTGTATTACAGAGATCATCTGAGGCAGAATTAGCGGAACAGATGGACCAAGAGTTAAGATCAGCACAGTCACAAAAAACACGACGTCTTCATGCACACAAATACTTACACTTTCAATTTCTCCACCGCTCACGAACCAGGCCACTTACCCCGGCCGGATACCGGATCAGGGCCGAGGACTCCACGGGCTCACAGCTGGGTCACACAGGGATGTGGCTTCCTTCGTGAGGGTGCACCTGAAAGGAAATATCCAAAACTTCAGTTGCCGGTAAGCCTGGGGGCAAGAGGGACAAACTCCACCTCCCCCCCGAGATCTGTCCAGCGCTGTGGTCCACACCTGCGGCCCCTCGTGCTCCCGGCTTGGTCCCACAGGCTGACAGGCTGAGAGGAGGACCGACATGGTGGATGGTCAGCGGGCACCTTTCCGCAAAGTAAGCTGAGCAAGGAGAGAACATAATAGCTACAGGAGATCTAGAGCAGGAGCCCCCTGTTCTAACAAAGAATGGAGGGAGAGGAGGGCGGTATCCTCAGGGTCCCAGCGGAACAGAGATGGGCGGACTCGCCCTCCACAAATGAGGGAAGAAAGTTATGCCTTGGCGTTAGCAGACTGCCAGGTTTTGCCCCCGGGCAGCTAACAAGAGTGGAGAGAACACTGGCCCCTTCGAGGCTCCTCCTGCCCGCCCCTAGAGCTGGGCTGAGGGCTGGAATCAGACCACCCGCTCGGGAGCCCCACACCCTCGGTCAGCAAGGGAAAGAGGAAAGGAAACCCAGGAATGCTGCTCAGCGCCAGCCGGACCACGGACCAGCTCCCGCCACCGTCTCTCGAGGGCCTTAAACGTTTCCCTCTTCGTCCTTTAGCGAATCGAGGGAGGCCACAGGCCAGGGAGGGAGGGCAGGTCCCAATGTTACCCAGGTGCTGAGGATCCTGTGGAGAGTCAAGAACCAGCCCATCTAGACAGACAGACTGGATTTTGAAATTTGACCTGAAACAGTGGCAGAGGGCAGAGCGAGGGCATCCAGGGCAGGAAGAACTCTACAACTGGGAACGGAGAAGGATGGCATGGGTTCTGCCCACGCATGGGGGGCAGCAGACACAAAGGTCAGATCCCCTGAGTGAAACCGGACTCTCCCGAGACCAGAGTGAAGAGTGTGGTGCATGAGAACAGGTCTCTCACGAAAAACGTCCTGGGAGAGCAGAGAGCGACACCCAAAGGAGAAGCGCCTCTTCCCGAGATGCGCAGGGAGCTCCCTGGGGCTCCTGGGCACGGGCAGGTCCCGATGGTCTAGAAGGCCCAGTGAAAAGAGAGCCCAGAGTCACTGCTTTCCAAACCTGAGGCCCCCTGAGACACAGGCCCACCTGCCCTGGAAACTTCTATCTCATCTGGACCCCTTTTGGGTTGATGCACAGGAGACCTTCTGTAGCTTCTCCTCTGGAAAAGGGGACGTGCCAACTGCACTAACACCCCGAACAGTCACCCTGGTTCCTCCCCCAGGACCCCAACATACTCCTGCACTGTGTTCTCACATCCACGTCAGATCCCACTCACACACTAATGCAGACCGAGACACACACTCACAGTCTCATTTACGGGCCAGGAAAGCAGCAATTTGCTGAAGGCCTCTTACTACCAGGCCCTGTTCCGGGCACGTGGGAGAGACCGCTGAACAGGACAGACAGTCCCTGCCCTCTGGGGTGGGAAACAGACACACAGTAAGTGAAGTAATGTCAGACTGTGCGAGTGCTCAGAAGAAACTTCAGATGTGCCAGGGTGGGCGGGTGGGGGGCACTCCTTGCAGATGACCTTTAGCCGAGCCCTGCGGAGGAGGGCCCGGCAAGGAGCATCCGACACAGAGGGCTGGAGCGAGGGGAGGACTCCTAGCCAGTGGGGTCTCTGAGCACTTTTAAACAAGGAAATATTCAAGTAAAAGGAGCCATCACTGACCAACACAGCCGCGTACACGCTGGGTGAGAGGGGCCAAAGAACAAAGGACAACACGGTTACTGAACAGAAGTCATGACGTGAGTCTCGCCTGAGCCAACGCAGGACTCACCCAAACCCCAAAACACCACCCTTACAGGCCCCGCAATCACCAACACCCAAAGCCCCTCAAATTCGGTTCCAAAGACCGCCTCAATCACACTGACGGACCCCCTGAGAACCTCCAGCCCCCAGATCACTGGACACACGAGTCTCCAGGCCACACAACCATTGACTCCATAAACCCCATGTGCCAACGCCCCCCAGGGGGTCTGGGCCGTCAATTACACACACTGTGAGTCCCCATCGGCTCCTCTAGCAAGGCCCCCCGCCATCACCAACCACCAGTGACAAAACCAATCCACAGAAATGCGTGAATCAATGAACCCCAAAGTCTCTCCACAGCCAAACCCCGATCAGACACCCACAGAACCCCTGACTCCCGGTCACGGCGGGCTGTCACTCAGCCTTGCGCACCAGCCACAGGCCTCCCTACGGACCACCTGATTGATTACGACCCCAGAGCCCTCTGAGCTCCACAGGCTTCTCAATGCCAAGGCCAAAAATCCCATCACTGCTCCTCCAAACCCCACTCAATAACCTCCACGGTCTATCCACTGACTAGACACTGAGTCAGTGGAACCCCAAGTGCTGAGTCCCAAAGGACCCCCAGAGAACTCCAATCCCTCCCTCTCGCGGTGCCCACCCACTCACCTTCACAGAGCCCGTCACCACCCGCCCCCTGAACCAGGCCTCATTACACGGGGCTGCCAGCCACTCACCTCCAGATACCCACTCTCCAGTCCACGCCGAGCTCACCCACCGCTCAGACGCCCCCAGAGCTCATCACCCTGCGAGGGCCCCCAGCTCCGCACAAACACCCCTGGCCCCTCCAACGGCGCCAATTACCACCCCCACATCCCCCTCACAGCCCCCAACAGGCCACCCGTCAACCTGTGTGCAGACCCCTGCCACTGACACGCGGCCTCCGACCTGATGCCTCAGCCACAAGATCCCCAAACACGGGCCCAGACCACTCACCAGCACGGGCCGCCCCGGTCACTGCCCTCCACCGAAAAAGCTACCATCGAACTGTCAAGTCAAACCAAACGCAGACGTAGCAAAGAAATGTTTTACTCCGAGGATTTATTCTGGGGGGGGAGGGGTGCTGAAAGAGGAAGGACGCTGCGGCCCTAAGAGGCACAGCACCTCTGCAGAGTGTGGAGAAGCTGGATCAAAGGGCAGGGGACCAGACAGCAGACGAGAGGACGTCTCACCGGAGCTCGGCCAGTTCTGGGCGCGGTGGCGGGCTGCACGCTGCTCAAGCTTACGGCCCAGAGTTCAGGGAACTGCAGGAAGGAGAGAAGCTGAACCAAAGTTTGGTTTCTAAGCGTTCTAATCAGTGAGAACAAACGGTTCAGCTAATCATTGATGAGGCAAAAGATGAGAGGGGCTGTGTCATATTTACCTATGGCCTTGTCACAGGTAAACAAGGGCATCATGTGGGAAGGGGGTCCTTTGCAGCCAGCTGTCTCCCGGAACCCGAGAGAGGGGGGGATCTTCCCAGGAGCACACGGCTCAGGTACAGTCCAACACTGCAGCAACCAGCGGCCCTTCCTGCCGGCGAAATCCTCAGTGCAACCACTCTGGGCCCTCTACGTGCCCCCCACGCGCCCACAGAGCCTCGTCGCTCATCCCTTCGCGCCCCGTCGCCAAGCCAAAGGCACGCAAACCGTGGATGGCTAGAGCCTTAACTGTTGCTGCACACAAACCCTAACCCACATCCCCAGCGCACACGCCGGCCCCGCACAGCCCTCCACTCACTCCCGAGGGGAGCCTCCGGGCTCCCTCACCCTCAGGGCCTGCTGCCTCCAGCCCCCGAGGCTAAGGTCCCCCCAGAGGCCCCTCCCAGAGGCCCCCACCATCCACTTAATTCCCTCCGCACAACCACTCACCCCTCCCTGGCTCTAAATTACTGATTTTCACAGACATTCCACCACCTCGCCCGCCAAGGGTCCCCAGCTTCATCAGCCCCACCGTCTCCCCGCACAGCCCCTCCTCTCCCACCACCACGGGAGGCCCTGCCCTGCGCCCCAAATCTCCCTCCTGCTTCCCACATCACTGCCGCCCACACCCGCCCCTCCAGACCCCTGTCCCCCAAACGTTTCCCCACCGTCGCGCTCCCTCCCGCCTCCCCGCTGCCCGGCCGCCCCGCGGCCCCCGCGGCCCCTCCCCTCTGCCGCCCCACGCCCCTCCCCCACAGCGCCCCCCGACCTGGACCGGAATCGGCGCCTGCGCGGCAGGGCCGTCCTCCCGCGCCTTCCCCGCACCCGGCTCCGAGCCGGTTCGTGCGCACGCCGGCGTGGCCCCGAGCCGGTCCGCGCCGTGGTCACCGCGGCCCCGGTCGGACGCGGAGGCCACCGCCAGCCCGCAGCCCCGCCGTCCCGTCTCCGCCCCCCACACCCTTACCCCTTTGGCCCACGGCGCCGAGGCGGACACGGCCCGGCCGCGGAAGTGTCCGCGCAGAACTACATTTCCCGGAGCCCCGTTCGCTTTAGAACTACATTTCCCAGAGGGCTCCTGGGGTGAGGTTTCCTAGTGCCAAGCTCTTTGCGGCTGCCTGGGGCTCCCGGTTCAGACGGTGGGATGTAGCCTGCGCTCCCCCCCACCCCGCAATGTGCTCACCATCCCTTCCAGTTTTGATCATAGAGCAAAGTAATTTATAAAATCAAAGTAGTAGTATAGGTACGTTTTATCCAGTCCAACAGTACTAACAAAAAGAATGAAAATAAATGAAATGAGGGATTTGGGGAGAAATAAAATGTAATTATGGGAAGAGAAGTAAATTAAAGAATATAAAAGCAGAATATAAAAGGAATTAAAATAGAAAAAACTAAACTTGATAAATCCAATTTTTTAAATAAAATATAAAATCATACTAGAGATTTTTATCAAAAAGTGAGAAGAAACAGCAAAAACAATTGGTAATGAAAAAAGAAAATTAGCCAAAAAGAACAAATTAAAATATTTGTGAAAGAATATTTTGCTCAGTTATATGTAATCTAGGAACTATGTTAATAAATTTAGAACTTAATGAAGTACGTGATATAAAGGAATAGTTAGGTAATTAACTTAAGAAAATAATATCTTTTTAGATCTAAAGTGATGGTTAAAAATGTTTTTAGGGGGCTTCCCTGGTGGTGCAGTGGTTAAGAATCGCCTGCCAATGCAGGGGAAAACAGGTTCGAGCCCTGATCCAGGAGGATCCCACATGCTGTGGAGCAACTAAGCCTGTGTGCCACGACTACTGAGTCTGCGCTCTGGAGCCTGCGAACCACAACTACTGAAGCCCACGGGCCTAGAGCCTATGCTCCGCAACAAGAGAAGCCACCACAACGAGAAGCCTGCGCACCGCAATGAAGAGTAGCCCCTGCTCGCCGCAACTAGAGAAAGCCTGCGTGCAGCAACGAAGACCCAATGCAGCCAAAAATAAAATAAAATAAAAAAATTTTAAAAGTTCTTAGCTACAGGCTCATGTGTTTTCCTTGGTGAATCTTCCACATTATTAAAGAATATAATCTTACCAATTTCTTGAAAAATCTAGACCGAACCCTTTTCGTAACACAAAGATAGCAAAATAGTTATACCATAACCAAAAGTAAATTAAAAAAACAACAACTGTAAAGCAGTCTTAGTTATGATATTTATGTGAAAAATTAAAAAAAATAGCAAATGGAATCAAGCAATACATTTAAAAACATATATCATAAACAAGTAGAAGTCATTGCAGGACTTTTCACCATATCAGTAGATTAAAGGGGGAAACATGCATCATCATCTAATTAAATACTGAAAAATCTTTAAATAAATTCAGCCTAGAATGTCCATTAAAAAAAACAACACACAGAAGTGCTGAGATACTACTACCACAACATGTGAAAATAAATGTCTCATAAATGGATAACGGTATAAGAAGTATTATCATTAGAAATCATAAAACTATCACCAATATTGTTTTCTTAAATTGAGAATATTTTAAAAATACATGAAAGTATAGAGAATGAGATCATAAACAGTCAAATGATCAGATATTCATATCTGGTAATATTTGATTCAGATCCTTCTTTAATCAAAAAATAAAAAAAAAAACAAAAAATTAAAACATTGTATATTCAGTTGCTGTTCTCTGAGCCTTTAGTCTCTTTCCTCCTATTACCATTCCTCTTGTGGCAATCATTGCAATGAATGTGCTGTGTAGCCTGCCATTCCATGTATAATTTTACTACACGCAGACTGTGTTTATCATATGTCATACATTTTATGTCTTAACTTTACATGAATACTATTGTTAACAAACACAACATTAAATCTCCAGGTTGTTGATCCTGGTCTCAAGTAAAAAGACTTCTCATTCTTTTTTTGTTTTGTTTTTGTTTTTTAATATTTATTTATTTATTTGGCTGTGCCGGGTTCTTAGTTGCGGCATACGGGATCTAGTTCCCTGACCAGGGATGGAACCTGGGCCCCCTGCATTGGGAGCGTGGAGTCTTAACCACTGGAGCACCAGGGAAGTCCCAAGACTTGTCATTCTTAAATAACTGGGAAACAGTACCAGCTGGAGGCATCACACTGAAGGGTCTTAGGAAATTTTCAGAAGCAGATGACTGCATGAAGAGGACAACTTCTGCTCAAGATCAACAGAACAAGATGACCTGAGCACTTAGGTATGTACTTCATCCTCTTTGTCAGTGAAAGTTTAGAGTGCTTACTGCTGCTAGTTACATCTTAACTATGATACCCTGTAGAGTCTCGATCTTGACGATCTTGACATTGTTCTTTGCACCTCCATCACTCTTTGGAATGAGCCCAACACCTGGTTACAATTTGTTGATGATATGGTGAAAATTATTAACTTTGTATTCATTTTTCACCTAGCTTCCTTTGGTGCTAATTTATTGTGATAAATCAGTTGATTTCCTAAGTAAGTTGGATCAACTACTTAATGCCTTTTTAAGTGGCAAAGAAGGTTTGGTTTTGTTTTTTAAGTAGGCAATTTAGTTAACACTCCTACAACTGGTTCTTCTTTTTCTTTTTAATAAATTTATTTATTTTGTTTATTTATTTTTGGCTGCGTTGGGTCTTCGTTGCTGTGCACGGGCTTTCTCTAGTTGCGGCGAGCAGGGGCTCCTCTTCGTTGCAGTGTGCAAGCTTCTCATTACGGTGGCTTTTGTTGTTGCGGAGCATGGGCTCTAGGTGTGCAGGCTTTAGCAGTTGTGGCTCACAGGCTCTAGAGAGCAGGCTCAGTAGTTGTGGCACACAGGTTTATTTGTTCCGCGGCATGTGGGATCTTCCCGGACCAGGGCTTGAACCCGTGTCCCCTGCATTGGCAGGCGGACTCTTAACCACTGTGCCACCAGGGAAGCCCCCAACTGGTTCTTTAGACTCTTCAGAGTGCGCATGGGACCTGTTCTCTCGGTTTGATTTGGGTAAAGTTGACTCTTGGCTTAGAAGTCTCTGATGTGTAGTGAAGTCTTAAAGGTGTCTGAAGGCTATCACACTCATTAAACTCACAGGGTCCTTCTTCAGTATGAATTCTCCGATGTTTAACAAGGCTTGAGCAATAACTAAAAATCTTCCCACGTTGCTTATAGTTAGAACCTTTTATAAACATCCTGCTAATCAATAAGGAGAAAGTAATAGTTAAAGGCTTTTCCACATTCCTTGCGTTCAGAGAGATTTTCTACACGAATGGTTATGGGGCATGAAGTAATGTTTGATCTGTACACGAGGGATTATCTTCATAGGGTTTGATTCCAGCATGTATTTTCTGATGTTGGGTTAGAACTATGTTAGAGCTAAGATATTTTTCACACTTAGAATGTTCGCAAGGTTTCTCTCCAGTAAGAATTCCCAGATATAGACTAAGATTTGTGTATTGGCTGAAAGAAGGGATTTCTTGTTAGGTGCTGAAAGTGCCTTCTGATTTCCCTTCTGTTTCATATACTGGTCTTTACATTCCTAATTCTCTCTGAAACTGGAACACTTAAGACTGTGGCTTAAAAGTTTTTCCATCATTTTGTGTTGGGATGAGTTACCTTCAGAAATATCCTAGACTCCTGCATGAAAGAAAAAAAAAATCCTACTTTGATTTCCTAGTTTTGAAGAAAGGAGACTTCTATACTAAAAGTGGGATCATTAAATATCAAATAATACATGAATGACACAGACAGTTCTTTACTATGGATTTGCAATCTAAAAATTGAACAGTAACACTGAAAATTAGGAGATTTTTGTCTAGGAATGTGACAAAGGATATTAGAGAAAGAGGTAAATCAGTGATTCTCATGCTTCAACAAGCATTGTATTCATGCAGCAAGTTTGTTAATAATACAAATGTCCAAGTCTCATCCTCTGGAAAGAACACATGTTTTACTAAGGTGATTCCAACGAATCCTAAACTTTGAAAACCACTGGATACAATAAAGGGAAATAATAACACAGGAAAATATTATTAAGTTAAAGAATTAGAGAAAAGTCGATTTAGAATCATATTCTTCGCAGTATATCTGCAATCATGTAATAAGTGGTGAACTCTCTCCCTCCAACCTCCAAAACATTCTGTATCTAAGACTCATGTTTTTAAAATATCAATTTATATTACTGGTGCTAACCGAAAACCTTCAAGGGCTTCCCAGACATCTGCCCTGCAACTCTACACATGTCATAATGACAAGAATAGCAATAAAGATGATAATAGATAAAATTACTGACCACTTTTATTTAAACCCAGTGCCACAAAGCTATTTAGTAGTATATCAAAAATTCAAACCTAGGTGGTCAAAATACAAAGTTGTGACTCAGAAAAGAAAAATACAATACAGGCCTATTCACTGAAGAGTCTGTGTGAAATTTCAGGCTTGACTTTTCAGAATGAAAAATAAAGAGGAAGTTTTCTATCTGAAAAAAAATTGGGGTCACTCTAAATCTGTGTACCTGATTGAACTCTGAAAATCGTTATTGGCATAAATACTACTTTCCCTCAAACTGAATGAGTTTTCTTATTAAGTATAGGTACTGACCCTATGCAGGTTATGTCTTATGGTGGTTTTGCCTAGTTCTTTTCATTTTTTAATTTTTTATAAATTTATTTATTCATTTATTTATTTTTGGCTGCGTTGGGTCTTCGTTGCTGCGTGCGGGCTTTCTCTAGTTGTGGCGAGCGGGGGCTACTCTTCGTTGCGGTGCGCGGGCTTCTCACTGAGGTGGAGCATGGACTGTAGGTGCACGGGCTTTTATTGCGGAGCATGGGCTGTAGGCTCACGGGCTCAGTAGTTGTGGCTCGCAGGCTCTAGAGCACAGGCTTCAGTAGTTTTGGTGCACAGGCTCAGTAGTTGTGGCACGAGGGCTTAGTTGCTCTGCGGCACGTGGGATCTTCCTGGACCAGGGCTCGAACCCATGTCCCCTGCACTGGCAGGCAGATTCTTAACCACTGTGCCACCAGGGAAGTCCCCTAGTTCTTTTTAAAAGCTGACTTTGTAACAATAGACTGATTTTTCTGCAAAATCTTATCTCAGAGGCTTACTGCCTTGTGTGTTGTCGTGGGTGCTCTGATGTGCGACCCAGAACCTCCTTAAGGACTGAGGCACTGATCCGTCCAGCTACCAATTGTGGTGCCTTCTAAGAGGCCACAAGTGAGTCCCTCTCAAGAAATTGCCCTCAGCTAAAGGAGCTGCCTCACCCAAGATTAGCCTCCTCCTTGGGGACAGCCTGTATCCAACAACTGGTCAATATGGGGGTACAAAGTCCCCACCCCTTTGCCTCAATTTTGGATATCTCTGAAGGGCCCGCTTCAGAGACCTTTGCAAGCTTAGCTGAGGCCTCCTTTGTAAATGGATCTCTGTTCAAATTTCCCCTCCGTCCAGTCCTGCTTCCCTCATTCCCTTACAAACCATCCACTCATAAATCTCCATTACAAAGTCTGCTTCCTGCAAAACTCAACCTGCTACCTGTGTACACTTCTTGTTCCAGTTACTTTATAAGTGTCTGTTAGAGAAATACATTTGTCTCATCTTTTGCTGAGTCCCTTAGTATTAAAGTCCTAGGCTTATATAGTAGATTTCCCACACACAAAATAAAAGCACAGAAAGAGAATGGAAGATCAGGGAAGCTGAGACTGAGAAGAAATTATTATGAAAAAGACCATTTTAAAAATGGAGAAATAATTTTTCTAGGCATCTTCCATATAAATCAACCAACCAATTCAATATCTAAAGAGAAACTACTGTTTCCAAAATTGGGAGCAAAATAAATAGGAGCACTTTCTTACCCGAAGCTTAGAATTTAAGTAGAGAAAAAAATAAAGATATGCAAGGAGGAAACAAAGAATGATATGTGATATGAAGGCCATAGGAGTAATTTACATGGTTCAAATTACAAGTCCTACCACAATTCATAAATATGGTGGGATCAAAATTCACTGGGATAGACAAGAATGAATTTGGAGGCTTTGCGATATGACCTGAGCAAATTGAAAGTGTGTATAGTGCTTCCTCATGCTGTGACTGTCCCATGGAACAGGGTGAATTCATGTATCAGGGGAGTAATTCTAGAACTAGAGGACCTGAGAAATTCTATTTTTGCCTTCCCTACATCCATTCCCTTTCTTCTGATAATTCATCTCAGTTTTTCTTTGGGAAACAACCTTTCTCCTATGCTTAGTCTATGTGGGTTCAGTAAAGCTTCAGACAATGAAGTATTGGTTTTATACAATGGGCAAGGCCTGGACCATCAGTCATTGTGACTCTTGTTCAGGGATGATGAGAGTCCATCCCCACATATTTTCCAGAACGATTATGAAAGAAGGGTGAGTTTTCCTCTGCTATTTCATGAGGAAAGGCCAATTGGGAAGAATAGAGAAAGGGAGAAAGTAGAGTAATGGCGAATGAAGCTATGAGTCCAGCCATTCCTGAAGCCCACTGCTTGTCCCTTTCAGTTATAAAACTAATACATTTTCTCCATTAGTTTAAGCTAGTTTGAGCTATATTTCTGGCATTTGTATCCAAACGACTCTTAATACAAATTTACTGCATTAATTAGGCATGGTGTTTCTGATCTCAGGGAGACAGCAGTGAGTGGTGGCTTGAAGCAGGATCTTAGTTCCCTGCCCAGGAATTGAACCTGGGTAGCTGGGGTGAAAACCAGGAATTCTAACCACTAGACCACCAGAAGCTAGAGGCTAGAAGCAGAGCTGCCCTGGCTCCTGTCCCCTTTGAAAACAAAAGTTTTTCAAGGAGACAAAAACTTGAAAACAGGCACAAAGTTTATTATTAGAGACACAGCACAACATGTGGGAGAGCACACAGAGAAGCAGTTTATTTATTTAAGGCAGAAGCAAGGCAGAAATACGCACCAGGAAAAGAGTGCAGGCATCCTCCTTAATGAGGAGCTCGCCAGAGAGGTGATTTAAATCACTTATCTGAGGGCAGTTCTTCTGAGTCTTTGTTTTCCTCTGGCCAATAATCTTGCTTTGTTTCCCACATCTGACCTGGCCCAGGGCCCTCACCATGTGTGCGCATTTTTTAGCCAAGATGGATTCCACCGTGGGAGTCTCTGGGAGATTGACAGCACCTATTATGGGATAGCAGCCCCTCCCTTTCTGACCCCTGAGGAGCCTTTCTGTGCATGTGCAGTTGGGGAGGTCTCCTTGACCTCAGGAGTGGTAGATGTGGTCATTTATCTCTTTACTCCAACAGAGCTCAGCTCCTGCCATTAACTTTTTCCTTGAAGTGTCAGGGGGAGACAAACCCCAATTTACTCAGCTTGACAAATTCCAGCTGCTCAGCCCCAGAGCCCATCCACCTCCTACCTCATTTCCAGCATCAGTTCCCATGCCAATTAAAAAAAAAAAACCTAAGCTAAATCACTGAAAAATATAGAAACAAAAAGGTATGTATTTATTCATTGTTGCAGCTCTACTTCCTTTTTGCATGCAGTTGCCCCAATTACTGTCCCTAATCTTCTATGAACAGAATGGTTATCTTTGTGTTGTATTCTGTCATATCCTACACACTGAAATGCCCTCGTTGGTCTCCTCTTGTCTACACACTGTCATTAATTATTCTTACAGATGTCTATTTCCCTCATGCACTTTTCCAAGACCTCCTTCCGTTCCCTCATACCCAATAGCAATCCTAGGCCCTCTTCCCTAAAAATACTTCTGCATTTTTTTAAGGCAGTAGCAGGTTTACACCATAACAAAAGTTTCATAATTATGAATAAGGAGACTTGGATTAACAGGTGACTAAGGTCTAACATGGAAAGATCTGGAAAGACAATAAGATTAGGGATTATCCATTTAAATTTACTTAAATGACATAAAATGGCAAACCAAATGGTAGGACAGCCTAAGAAAGATCTTAAGTGCTGAGTTTCCTTCAATCAGAGAACCAGGCATAGAATGTGTTTGGGACTTGTTACAAATACAATTTGCTTGCGAATTTTATGAAACCATAACAGTGACTGAGCAGGTCTGGGTTCAAATAGAAAGGGAAGATTAAATGGGAGGTAAGTGGAATAAAGGAAAGAGCTCAGGATTTGAATTTCTGGTAATTTAGACTTTTGGATATGTTGCATTTTCATTTTAATTTGGTTCAAAGTATTTTCTAATTTTCCTATGATTTCTTCTTTGAGCTAGGGGTTGCTTAAAAATGTGTTTTTTAATTTCCAAAAACCTGGGGATTTCCTAAAATTTTTCTGGGGTTGATTTCTAATTTAGTTCCATTGTTGTCAGAAAACATAATTTTTATGAGTTCAATCCTTTCAAATTTATTAAGACTTTTTTGTGGTCCAACATAGAACCTATCTTGGAGAATGTTTCATGCACATGTAAAAATGTAAAAATTATGCATATTTAACAATCTTTAGAGACAGTGTTCTATAGTTGTCTGTTACTTTGAGTGGATTCATAGTATTATTTCAGTCTTTTCTGTTCCTGCTGATTTTGGATAGTTTCTTTTTTTTTTTTAATTTTTATTTATTTATTTATGGCTGTGTTGGGTCTTCGTTTCTGTGCGAGGGCTTTCTCTAGTTGTGGCAAGCGGGGGCCACTCTTCATCACGGTGCGCGGGCCTCTCGCTATCGTGGCCTCTCTTGTTGCGGAGCACAGGCTCCAGACGCGCAGGCTCAGTAGTTGTGGCTCACAGACCTAGTTGCTCCGTGGCATGTGGGATCTTCCCAGACCAGGGCTGGAACCCGTGTCGCCTGCATTGGCAGGCAGATTCTCAACCACTGTGCCACCAGAGAAGCCCTTGGATAGTTTCTTGCTTTTATCTTTAATATTTCCTCTCCTTTGCCTTCTTTAGGTTTACTTTGTTCTTTCGCTTTTTGAGAATTCAACTCACTTATTGTTTTGTTTTTTACTATTATAATTACTTAAGATTATGAAATTTCCTGTCATCACTGCTTTAAGTTTCTCCCACAAATTCTTGTACAGTGTTGTCTATGGTTTTGTCTGTATTTCCCTCGCTATTTGTTGAATAGAAAGCTTTTTTAAAAAAAGATTTTCAGGCAGAAAGACCTTTTGAAATTATGTTATTAATTTATAGTTAAATATTGCCTGCCATATCAGTAAACAAAGGATGTTGCAGCCATCAAGCCATCACATTACAGCTGCCCCGATGGTGAGCCTTGAGGAAACTCAGGATGAGAAAACACAGGATCCTGGCCCCAGATAGCTGAGGTGCATATCAAAAGAACGATTTCAGTGAGTCCAGACTTTGCATCTTCCCATACATAAAAAAAGCACTGGAGAGGGCAGACAGCAGAAGCAAGAAGAACTATAATCCTGCAGCCCATGGAACAAAAACCACATTCACAGAAAGATAGACAAGATGAAAAGGCAGAGGGCTATGTACCAGATGAAGGAACAAGATAAAACCCCAGAAAAACAACTAAATGAAGTGGAGATAGGCAACCTTCCAGAAAAAGAATTCAGAATAATGATAGTGAAGATGATCCAGGACCTTGGAAAAAGAATGGAGGCAAACATTGAGAAGATGCAAGAAATGTTTAACAAAAACTTTGAAGAATTAAAGAACAAACAAACAGATAAATGATACAATAACTGAAATGAAAAATACACTAGAAGAATCAAGAGCAGAATAACTGAGGCAGAAGAACGGATAAGTGACCTGGAAGACAGAATGGTGGAATTTACTGCTGCAGAACAGAATAAAGAAAAAAGAATGAAAAGAAATGAAGACAGCCTAAGAGGCCGCTGGGACAACATTAAACACAACAACATTTGCATTATAGGGGTCCCAGAAGAAGAAGAGAGAGAAAGGACCTGAGAAAATATTTGAAGAGATTATAGTTGAAAAATTCCCTAACATGGGAAAGGAAACAGCCACCCAATTCCAGGAAGTGCAGAGGGTCCAGGCAGGATAAACCCAAAGAGAAACACACCAAGACACAGTAATCAAATTGACAAAAATTAAAGACAAAGAAAAATTATTAAAAGCAATAAGGGAAAAATGGCAACATACAAGGGAACTACCATAAGGTTAACAGCTGATTTCTCAGCAGAAACTCTACAAGCCAGAAGGGAGTGGCATGACATATTTAAAGTGATGAAAGGGAAGATCCTACAACCAAGATTACTCTACTCAGCAAGGATCTCATTCAGATTTGATGGAGAAATCAAAAGCTTTATAGACAAGCAAAAGCTAAGAGAATTCAGCACCACCAAACCAGCTCTACAACAAATGCTAAAGGAACTTCTCTAAGTGAGAAACACAAGAGAAGAAAAGGACCTACAAAAACAAACCCAAAACAATTAAGAAAATGGTAATAGGAACATACATATCGATAATTACCTTAAATGTGAATGGATTAAATGCTCCAACCAAGAGACACAGACTTGCTGAATGCAAACAAAAACAAGACCCATATATATGCTGTCTACAAGAAACCCACTTCAGACCTAGGGACACATACAGCCAGAAAGTGAAGGTATGGAAAAAGATATTCCATGCAAATGGAAATCAAAAGAAAGCTGGAGTCACAATACTCATATCAGATAAAACAGACTTTAAAATAATGTTACAAGAGACAAGGACGGACACTACATAATAATCAAGGGATGAATCCAAGAAGAAGATATAACAATTATAAATATATATGCATCCAACATAGGAGCACCTCAATACATAAGGCAAATGCTAACAGCTATAAAAGAAGAAATCGACAGTAACACAATAAGAGTGGGGGACCTTATCACCTCACTTACACCAATGGACAGATCATCCAGACACAAAATTAATAAGGAAACACAAGCTTTATTTATTTATTTATTTATTTATTTTTTAGTTATTTCTGAGATATACATTTTAAAGTAATAACTAGGATTATGACTTATAACATTATATCAGAACATATAAGATTTTTAGAAATTTCATGGAATGTCTGAAACATTTATATCAACATATTTCCATACAAATAACCCAATGAAAGTTTAGTATTAGTTGTTTTGTTTGTTTGTTTGTTTATACTGCAGGTTCTTATTAGTCATCAATTTTATACACATCAGTGTATACATGTCAATCCCAATCGCCCAATTCAGCACACCACCATCCCCACCCCATTGCAGTTTTCCCTCCTCGGTGTCCATATGTCTGTTCTCTACATCTGTGTCTCAACTTCTGCCCTGCAAACCGGCTCATCTGTACCATTTTTCTAGGTTCCACATACATGCGTTAATACACGATATTTGTATTTCCCTTTCTGACTTACTTCACTCTGTATGACAGCCTCTAGATCCATCCACGTCTCAACAAATGACTCAATTTCATTCCTTTTTATGGCTGAGTAATATTCCATTGTATATATGTACCACATCTTCTTGATCCATTTGTCTGTTGATTGGCATTTAGGTTGCTTCCATGACCTGGCTATTGTAAATAGTGCTGCAATGAACATTGGGGTGCATGTGTCTTTTTGAATTATCGTTTACTCTGGGTATACACCCAGTAGTGGGATTGCTGGGTCATACGGTAAATCTATTTTTACTTTTTTAAGGAACCTCCATACTGTTCTCCATAGTGGCTGTATCAATTTACATTCCCACCAACAGTGCAAGAGGGTTCCCTTTTCTCCACACCCTCTCCAGCATTTGTTGTTTGTAGATTTTCTGATGATGCCCTATCTAACTGGTGTGAGGTGATACCTCATTGTAGTTTTGATTTGCATTTCTCTAATAATTAGTGATGTTGAGCATCTTTTCATGTGCTTCTTGGCCATCTGTATGTCTTCTTTGGAGAAATGTCTATTTAGGTCTTCTGCCCATTTTTGGATTGGGTTGTTTGTTTCTTTAATAGTGAACTGAATGAGCTGTTTATATATTTTGGAGATTAATCCTTTGTCCGTTGATTCGTTTGCAAATATTTTCTCCCATTCTGAGGGTTGTCTTTTCGTCTTGTTTATGGTTTCCTTTGCTGTGCAAAAGCTTTTAAGTTTCATTAGGTCCCATTTGTTTATTTTGTTTTTATTTCCATTACTCTAGAGGGTGGGTCAAAAAAGATCTTGCTGTGAATTATGTCAAAGAGTGTTTTTCCTATATTTTCCTCTAAGAGTTTTATAGTGTCCAGTCTTACATTTAGGTCTCTAATCCATTTTGAGTTTATTTTTGTGTATGGTGTTAGGGAGTGTTCTAATTTCATTCTTTTACGTGTAGCTGTCCAGTTTTCCTAGCACCACTTATTGAAGAGACTGTCTTTTCTCCATTGTATATCCTTGCCTCCTTTGTCATAGATTAGTTGACCATAGGTGCCTGAGTTTATCTCTGGGCTTTCTATCTTGTTCCATTGATCTATGTTTCTGTTTTTGTGCCAGTACCATATTGTCTTGATTACTGTAGCTTTGTAGTATAGTCTGAAGTCAGGGAGTCTGATTCCTCCAGCTCTGCTTTTTTCCCTCAAGACTGCTTTGGCTATTCGGGGTCTTTTGTGTCTCCATACAAATTTTAAGATTTTTTGTCCTAGTTCTGTAAAAAATACCATTGGTAATTTTATAGGGATTGCATTGAATCTGTAGATTGCTTTGGGTAGTATAGTCATTTTCACAATATTGATTCTTCCAATCCAAGAACATGGTATATCTCTCCCTCTGTTGGTATCATCTTTAATTTCTTTCATCAGTGTCTCATAGCTTTCTGCATACAGGTCTTTTGTTTCCCTAGGTAGGTTTATTCCTAGGTATTTTATTCTTTTTGTTGCAATGGTAAATGGGAGTGTTTCCATAATTTCTCTTTCAGATATTTCATCATTAGTGTATAGGAATGCAAGAGATTTCTGTGCATTAATTTTGTATCCTGCAACTTTACCAAATTCATTGATTAGCTCTAGTAGTTTTCTGGTGGCATTTTTAGGATTCTCTATGTATAGTATCATGTCATCTGCAAACAGTGACAGTTTTACTTCTTCTTCTCCAATTTGTATTCCTTTTATTTCTTTTTCTTCTCTGATTGCCATGGCTAGGCCTTCCAAAACTATGTTGAATAATAGTGGTGAGAGTGGACATCCTTGTCTCATTCCTGATCTTAGAGGAAATGCTTCCAGTTTTTCACCGTTGAGAATGATGTTTGCTGTGGGTTTGTCGTATATGGGCTTTATTATGTTGAGGTAGGAGGAAACACAAGCTTTAAATGACACAATAGACCAGATAGATTTAATTGATATTTATAGGACATTCCATCCAAAAACAGCATATTACACTTTCTTCTCAAGTGTGCACGGAACATTCTCCAGGATAGATCACATCTTGGGTCACAAATCAAGCCTCAGTAAATTTAAGAAAATTGAAATCATGTCAAGCATCTTTTCTGACCACAATGCTATGAGATTAGAAATCAATTACAGGGAAAAAAACATAAAAAACACAAACACATGGAAGCCAAACAATACGTTACTAAATAACCAAGAGATCACTGAAGAAATCAAAGAGGAAATCAAAAAATACCTAGGGACAAATGACAATGAAAACACAACGATCTAAAACCTATGGGATACAGCAAAAGCAGTTCTAAGAGGGAAGTTTATAGCATTACAATCCTACCTCAAGAAACAACAAACATCTCAAATAAACAATCTAATCCTACACCTAAAGGAACTAGAGAAAGAAGAACAAACAAAACCCAAAGTTAGTAGAAGGAAAGAAGTCATAAAGATCAGAGCAGAAATAAATGAAATAGAAACAAAGAAAACAATAGCAAAGGTCAATAAAACCAAAATATGGTTCTTTGAGAAGATAAACAAAATTGATAAACCATTAGCCAGACTCATCAAGAAAAAGAGGGAGAGGACTCAAATCAATAAATTTAGAAATGAAAAAGGAGAAGTTACAACGGACACCACAGAAATACAAAGCATCCTAAGAGACTACTCCAGGCAACTCTATGCCAATAAAATGGACAGTCTGGAAGAAATGGACAAATTCTTAGAAAGGTATAACCCTCCAAGATTGAACCAGGAAGAAACAGAAAATATGAACAGACCAATCACAAGTAATGAAATTGAAACCGTGATTAAAAATCTTCCAACAAACGAAAGTCGAGGACCAGATGGCTTCACAGGTGAATTCTATCAAACATTTAGAGAAGAGCCAACACCTATCCTTCTCAAACTCTTCCAAAAAATTGCAGAGGAAGGAACACTCCCAAACTCATTCTACGAGGCCACCATCACCCTGATACCAAAACCAGAAAAAGATACTACAAAAAAAGAAGGGCTTCCCTGGTGGCGCAGTGGTTGAGAATCTGCCTGCTAATGCAGGGGACACGGGTTCGAGCCCTGGTCTGGGAAGATCCCACATGCCACGGAGCAGCTGGGCCCGTGAGCCACAATTGCTGAGCCTGCGCGTCTGGAGCCTGTGCCCCGCGACGGGAGGGGCCGCGATAGAGAAAGGCCCGCGCACCGCGATGAAGAGCGGTCCCCGCACCGCGATGAAGAGTGGCCCCCGCTTGCCGCAACTGGAGAAAGCCCTCGCACGAACCGAAGACCCAACACAGCCAAAAATAAATAAATAAATAAAATAAATAAATAAGAAAATCCTTTAAAAAAAAAAAAAAAAAAAGAAAATTACAGACCAATATCACTGATGAATATAGGTGCAAAAATCCTCAACAAAATACTAGCAAACAGAATCCAACAACACATTAAAAGGATCATGGAGCATGATCAAGCAGGATTTATCCCAGGGAAGCAAGGATTCTTCAAAATACGCAAATCAATCAATGCCATACACCATGTTAACAAACTGAAGAAGAAACACCATATGATCAACTCAATAGATGCAGAAAAAGCTTTTGACAAAATTCAACACTGATTTATGAAAAAAACTCTCCAGAAAGTGGGCATAGAAGGAACCTACCACAACATAATAAAGGCCATATACAACAAACCCACAGCAAACATCATTCTCATTGGTGAAAAACTGAAAGCATTTCCTCTAAGATCAGGGACAAGGATGTCCACTCTCACCACTATTATTTAACATAGTTTTGGAAGTCCTAGCCATGGCAATCAGAGAAGAAAAGGAAATAAAAGGAACACAAATTGGAAAAGAAGAAGTAAAACTGTCACAGTTTGCAGATGACATGATACTATACATAGAGAATCCTAAAAATGCCACCAGAAAACTACTAGAGCTAATCAATGAATTTGGTAAAGTTGCAGGATACAAGATTAATGCACAGAAATCTTTTGCATTCCTATACACTAACAACAAATGATCAGAAAGAGAAATTAAGGAAACAATCCCATTCACCACTGCAACAAAAAGAATAAAATACCCAGGAATAAACCTACCTAAGGAGGTAAAAGACCTGTACTCAGAAAACTATACATCACTGATGAAAGAAATCAAAGATGACACAAACAGATGGAGAGATAAACCATGTTCTTGGATTGAAAGAAGCAATATTGTGAAAATTACTATACTACCTAAAGCAATCTACAGATTCAATGCAATCCCTATAAAATTACCAATGGTATTTTTTACAGAACTAGGACAAAAAATCTTAAAATTTGTATGGAGACACAAAAGACCCCGAATAGCCAAAGCAGTCTTGAGGGAAAAAAACGGAGCTGAAGGAATCAGACTCTCTGACTTCAGACTATACTACAAAGCTACAGTAATCAAGACAATATGGTACTGGCACAAAAACAGAAACATAGATCAATGGAACAAGATAGAAAGCCCAGAGATAAACCCACGTACCTATGGTCAACTAGTCTACGACAAGGAGGCAAGGATATACAATGGAGAAAAGACAGTCTCTTCAATAAGTGGTGCTGGGAAAACTGGACAGCTACACGTAAAAGAATGAAATTAGAACACTCCCTAACACCATACACAAAAATAAACTCAAAATGGATTAGAGACCTAAATGTAAGACTGGACACTATAAAACTCTTAGAGGAAAATATAGGAAAAACACTCTTTGACATAATTCACAGCAAGATCTTTTTTGACCCACCCTCTAGAGTAATGGAAATAAAAACAAAAATAAACAAATGGGACCTAATGAAACTTAAAAGCTTTTGCACAGCAAAGGAAACTATAAACAAGACGAAAAGATAACCCTCAGAATGGGAGAAAATATTTGCAAACGAATCAACGGACAAAGGATTAATCTCCAAAATATATAAACAGCTCATTCAGTTCAATATTAAAGAAACAAACAACCCAATCCAAAAATGGGCAGAAGACCTAAATAGACATTTCTCCAAAGAAGACATACCGATGGCCAAGAGGCACATGAAAAGCTGCTCAACAACACTAATTATTAGAGAAATGCAAATCAAAACTACAATGAGGTATCACCTCACACCAGTTAGATAGGGCATCATCAGAAAATCTACAAACAACAAATGCTGGAGAGGGTGTGGAGAAAAGGGAACCCTCTTGCACTGTTGGTGGGAATGTAAATTGATACAGCCACTGTGGAGAACAGTATGGAGGTTCCTTAAAAAACTACAAATAGAACTACCATATGACCCAGCAATCCCACTACTGGGCATATACCCTGAGAAAACCATATTTCAAAAAGAATCATGTACCAAAATGTTCATTGCAGCTCTATTTACAATAGCCAGGACATGGAAGCAACCTAAGTGTCCATCATCGGCTGAATGGATAAAGAAGATGTGGCACATATATACAATGGAATATTACTCAGCCATAAAAAGAAATGAAATGGAGGTATTTGTAATGAGGTGGATGGAGTTAGAGTCTGTCATACAGAGTGAAGTAAGTCAGAAAGAGAAAAACAAATACAGTATGCTAACACATATATATGGAATCTAAGGAAAAAAAAAAAAGGCCATGAAGAACCTAGTGGCAAGACGGGAATAAAGACACAGACCTACTAGAGAATGGACTTGAGGATATGGGGAGGGGGAGGGGTGAGATGTGACAGGGTGAGAGAGTGTCATGGACATATATACACTACCAAATGTAAAATAGATAGCTAGTGGGAAGCAGCTGCATAGCACAGGGAGATCAGCTCGGTGTTTTGTGACCCCCTAGAGGGGTGGGATGGGGAGGGTGGGAGGGAGGGAGATGCAAGAGGGAAGAGATATGGGAACATATGTATATGTATAACTGATTCACTTTCTTATAAAGCAGAAACTAACACACCATTGTAAAGCAATTATACTTCAATAAAGATGTTAAAAAAAAAGACCCAATGCAGTCAAAAATAAATAAATAAATACATTTATTATTTAAAAAAAAAACAAAACTGAAACTCTAATTACCATATGACCCAGCAATCCCACTACGTGGCATATACCCAGACAAAACCATAATTCAAAAAGACACATGCAGGGCTTCCCTGGTGGCGCAGTGGTTGAGAATCCGCCTGCCAATGCAGGGGACACGGGTTCGAGCCCTGGTCTGGGAGGATCCCACATGCCACGGAGCAACTAGGCCCGTGAGCCACAATTACTGAGCCTGCGCATCTGGAGCCTGTGCTCCGCAACAAGAGAGGCCACGATAGTGAGAGGCCCGCGCACCGCGATGAAGAGTGGCCCCCGCTTGCCACAACTAGAGAAAGCCCTCGCACAGAAACGAAGACCCAATACAGCCATAAATAAATAAATAAATAAATAAATAAAAAAAAAAAGGACACATGCACCCCAATGTTCATTGCAGCATCATTTACAATAGCCAGGTAATGGGAGCAACTTAAATGACCATCAACAGACGAATGGATCAAGAAGATGTGGTACATATATACAATGGAATATTACTCAGCCATAAAAAGGAATGAAATTGGGTCATTTGTAGAGACGTGGATGGATCTAGAGACTGTCATACAGAGTGAAGTAAGTCAGAAGGCGAAAAACAAATATCATATATTAACGCATATGTGTGGAACCTAGAAAAATGGTACAGATTAACCGGTTTCAGGGCAGAATTTGAGACACAGATGTAGAGAACAAACGTATGGACACCAAGAGGGGAAAGTGGTGATGGTGGTGGTGGTGTGATGAATTGGGAGATTGGGATTGACATGTATACACTAATTTGTATAAAATGGATGACTAATAAGAACCTGCTGTATAAAAAGATAAAATTGAAAAATTCAAAAATAAAAATAAAAAATCTCTTCCTTATAGTAAAAGTTACAACAATAAATAAATAAATAAATCTCTTCCTTATGGTAAAAGTAACAACAACAACAACAACAACAAAAGCGCTGAATTCCTTAACTTGAGATGTCTGGTTTTCTTTAACCAACAGTAATATTTTGATGTTCCGACTACCTGCTCTTTGTTGCAAAAACTCCTATAATATCCTGGCTTCCCCATTTGCCTCTTTGGAGCAGCCCCTCAGAGCTAAGATGCTGTGTCTCAAGCTTAAGTCCTCAGTTTTGTTCATAAAATAAAACATAAGTCTCAACGTGTAGGTTGTGCGTTTTTTTTCATTCGGCTATTGTTTGCTCTGTCTGGGACGGAGAGTTGACATGTTCATGTCTCCCATTAGTGATGTACTTCTATTTCTCTTTTCATCCACCGTTATGAAGTTGGTAACTATTATTTGGGGCACTGATATTCACAACTGTTGTATAACCCTGTGCACTGCAGCTTGCAGCCTCACACGCTGTTCTTCTCCACTGTGTCCTCCAGTCGAAACTCTGCCCGGTGTGGCGTCCAGACCCGAGCGCCAGCCCCTGCCTGGGGACGGACTCTGCCCGCGCAGACGCCGGCAGGGGCAGACACGGTGCGCTTGCAGAAGCAGCCCGCCTGCCTTTCCCGTCAGCCTCCGCCGCTCTCCCCAGGCCCTCCGCCTCCTCCGCAGAGGGTTCTGGGAGATGTCGTTTTCTGCCGGCCGCTCCTGGTCGCGTGACGTACTTCCGCGTGCGCCGCACCCCCCGCCTCAGCGGAGTACGCGCCTAGCGGGCTGCAGCCTGCTTGGCGACTGTGCGCAGAGGCGGGCCGGGGACGTTCTTTTTCCTTGGCCGCGGAGCTGGCGGAGACGCGAAGGTACCCTGGCCCGGAACGTCCTGTGCGCACCAGGCTCTTGGCCGCCTGAACCCCCACGGTCGGTCCGGGCGTGGAGGCGGCCAGCCCGTCCTCGGTCCCTGCCGCCTCACGGCTGCGGAACGGTACAAACTCATCGCCCCGGTTCCCTCCGCCCGGGCCCGGAGGCCGCGTCCCTGCGAGGGGCTCAGCCCCGACGGGCAGGTGCCTGGTGCCCGCGGACCGTCCCTCCGTGGGGCGCGAAGCCCCTGCTGGGTGGGCGGGGTGGGAGCAGCCGGGAGACCCTGCACGAAACAGCGCGGGATGGCCAGCAGGTCCCGGACAGCTTCGTGTTGGGTGAGTCGGGACTTTCTCCCTTGCGCAAGCTGACTGGGCCGTGAGCGTGGCCGTGTTCATCCCGTGACGGCCACGCCAGGGCCTGAACTCGCGTGTTCGCCGCCGTCCGCCTGGGTCTCCAGGAACGTTCCTCGTCTTCGGGCATTTTGTGTCCGGTGCCCTGTCCTTCGGCAGGTACCCTGTTTTATTGTCTACAGCGGACCCTGAATTCTGAGGGCAGCGAGGGTTCCTCGTGAAGGAAGTGATCCTCTGTCGTTTCAGGTTTCTCACACACAAGTACGGAGTTGTCTTCGTGTCCAGCCCTTTCGGGCCCCATCAGGGAAATTAACCTCCTCTTTGTCCATTCCCTTGTTGAGATGCTCATACACCGAGTGTCTTTGTGTGCGGGGCGCTGAGACTGGCGCTGGCAGTGCGAAGGAATTACGTACGTTTCTTGCTTTCGAGGAGCTGCGGTCTCTTGCGGAGGGTGGTCGCTGGGCAGGGTGGTGGGCGGGTTCGAGGGCTCAGCCGGAAAGAGCCGCGTCGCGAGGGGAGAGGGCCAGTGGACCGGCCGGGCCGGGCGGGTGGTTGGGCGGTGAGCCAGAGCGGGCTTCCCGGCGAAGGTGAACTTCCTCGGAGCCGTTGGCGCGCTGCTCGTGTTTCCGGCCTTGAGAAAACTGTTGGAAGAGGTATCCAGGGGCCGAGCGCGCTTGTAGGTGTCCGAAGCGCAGTGCCTGTCGTCGAGCCGGTAGCTTGGGTAGGGGTTTTCAACTAACATGTGCAGATTAAAGGCGCCTGTGTTCGAGGGAGCGCGGGGTACGACGAGTAGAGCCCCAGGAGGGACCAGTAGAGGACTCGGGGCAACCAGGACGGCGGTGCAGAAGGCCTGGGGTGCAAGGGAGGTGATAGAAAATTTGGAGAGTGGTTTCTTCCCCTTGCAAATTTGAGAAAAGAGAGCTTCTTAGAAGCCATGATACGAAATGCCTCAGAAGTGTTCCATGAGGCCGAAAGGTGCCGCCTGGACTTCAGAATGTGTGGGTCTTAAGCAGCTTTTCCAGAGCAGACAGAATGTCGGGGGTGGTGCAGGTTGTCACTTACTGAGAGGCGAAGGGATTGCATGCGGCTGTGGGCAGCAGGATGTAGAGAAGCGATTAGTAATAGTATAGACACTTTTTTAGGTGATCAAGTGTGACAGGAAGAGTTTGGGTGTCAGGGGAGAAGGGATTTCACCGAGGCGGCCGGAGGGGTACAGTTAACCTCAAAATCAATGAACTTTTTGCTCTTAAACAATAACTATACAGAGAGTACAACGAGAGAAAACGTATTTGCAATAGCAATTGGAAAAGATAAAATAAGTGACCATAAGGATACAGGACCTGAATAAAGAAGACTTCACAACGGTAGAATAATATTAATAGGCACCACTCTTGGCCTAGCCACTTTGTGTGTGTGACGTCATTACACCTCACGGCCCTGTGAGGCATGTACGTCCCCATTTTACAGCTGAGGAAACTGGGGAGCCTGCCAGCTCCCAAACTAGTAAGGGAAACAAGGACACGAGGGTGACAGAGCTGAGATTCATACCCACGCAGAGTGTCCTCAGAGCCTGCGCTCTTATTGCCTCTTAGGACCTAAAAGACTTGAACAAATGTAGACAGTATTTCCTTGTTTTTGAGTGCACGTGTTTAGCAAGCCTTTATTGACTATTATGCCAGGTAATTTTCTAGGGCACGCAGGGGTGAACAAGACTGACAGGGCCCATGACCCCGTGGAAGGTATGGGAGATGGTAAGACATATCAGGGGAACATCATGAACAAAGTTGTGAATGCTCATGCACTGAGAGGCTGGGTGGCTACTTCAGACTGGCAACCTTGTCTTGAGGCAGCATTTAAGCAGAATCTGAATGACAGCTGGATGATCATGGGAGGATGGGGGCACAGAACAGGAAGCAGCTAAGTCAGTGGCCTTAAGGTGCCCTGTCTAGTGGAAAGAAGGCATGTGGCAGGAATAGGGAGGGAGCATGCGAGAGCAAGGCCAGATTGTGTAGGGCCCTTTCAGTAGGCAAAGGATCATCTGGAAAGCCCTAGGAGTTTATTACATTTTATGTTTTATTTTGAAATAATTTCAAAACTGGAGAAGTTGCAAGAATAGTATAAACTAATCTCCTGTATTGTATTAAAAAAAAAACCCTTCACCCAGATTCCCCAGATTAGCTCTATCATTCTCTCTTTACTTGTGTGTGTGTGTACATGAATTGGTATAAAGGGAACAGCCACAGAGACTGAAGTTCAGTGTTACTTTCTACCAGAGCCTCTTTCCCCTCTCCTCTGTTGTGCAGATGGGGAGTGACTGATCACCTCATCTAAACAGACATTGAGCTGGTTTGGGGCTGGGGTGCTGCTTTAGTTGCACTCGGTTCACCTGTATTTTCAGCGGGGTGTGCCGATCGCAGGCTCCTCCCTCGCAGTACTTTGTGTCCTAAGTGCCTTGAGACTATGGGAGAGTCAGTCTGCCATTCCCGCCCAGTTCCTGCACTGACCGCACTCAGCAAATGCCCCAGGGGGACAGCCTGCTGTCCAGGGGGGCATCGAAGGCTCCACTGGTTTCTCTTTCTCCTGGTGTTGTCCTCTGTCTCAGCTGACCCCGTCCCGCCTGTTCTCAGGCTGGACAAATGCCCTTGGCGAAGTAAACAGCCAGCACTCTTAGCTCACCTGGGAAGAGCTCTCCCCTCTCTGAAATTTGGTTCATTCAGTCTTCCTTGCTTCCGTGGGTCTCTGATGTTCACGAGGATTGTAATTTACCATTAATTTTCTGGTTGTAGCAGCGGTAGTCCAAATGTATGATTTTATTTATTGTGAATAAGTGTTAGAAAAGACTTACCATTAGATGAAATAAAATGTAACATCTTCTTAGCATTTTGATTGAGAATTCGTTGAATTTATAAATTAATTTGTTGAAAATTAATATCTTTATACCACATTGAGTCTACATATCATAAATGTTAACTCAATTACTCAGGCCTTTTTTTTTTTAATATAAAAATGTTTGAAATTTAGTTGATATACAGTATTATGGTAGCTTCAGGTGTACTACATAGTGATTTGGCATTTGCATACATTATGAAATGATCACCGCCCCAAGGCTGGTAATCGCCCCAATACAAAGTTATTACAGCATTATTGACCATATTCCTTATGCTGCATCCCCGTGGCTAATTTATTTTATAACTGAAGGTCTGTACCTCTTAATCCCCTTCACCTATTTCACTCACCCTTCTACCTCTGGCAACCACCTTTTTGGTCTCTGTGTCTATGAGTCTGTTTTTGTTTTGTTTATTTAATTTTTTAGATTCCACATATAAGTGAGGTCATATGGTATTTGTATTTCTGTCTGATTTATTTCACTTAGCATAATACCCTCTAGTTCCATCCATGTTGTCACAGATGACAAGATTTTGGTATTTTTTTTTAATGGCTGAGTAATGTTCGTGTGTGTGTGTGTGTGTGTGTGCGTGTGTGTATCACATCTTCTATATCCATTCATCTATCAGTGGACACTTACGTTCCTTCCATATCTGGGCTACTGTGTTTTCTTTGCCTTTGCATTTATGTATTTTATCACATGTGTAGTTTTCGTTAGGTTTTTCTCTATTTTTAAGCTTTATTCCTGAGTACTTTCTAGATTTGTTGTGGTTCTTATTACATTTTCAAGTTGGTTACTGTTGATGTATCAAAGAGCTATTACATGTTGATTTTTTTAACTGCCACCCTGCTGATGTTTCTTATCGGTTCTCATGTTATGCCAGCTATTTCTGTTAGGGTTTTTAGTCAGAAAATCAGATGTTTGTAAATAATGACAGAAGTTTCTCCTCCTTGCTTAGTGTTTATCACTGGCATTTTGCTTTGTTCCTGCTCTGCTGGGTCCTCTGGGACAGTGCTGACTAGCAGAGTTGATGTGAGCGTCCGTGTCTTGTTCCTGATTTTAGTTTCACACAAAGTATGATTTTTTTTATAGGCTTAGGGAAATTACTTTTACCTGTAACAAACTAAATTGTAATTTTTAAAAGTGTTAAATTTCATCATAGTACTTTGTTTCATCTATTGAGATGATTGTCTGATCTCCATTAATGTACTAATGTTACTTCTTTGATACGGTTGTGTTTTGTTTTTTTAAAGTTTGGACTGTCCTTTAAATTTCTGGATAAACTTCATTCATAGTTTGCTATGTATGTATGTACAGGATTTGTTTTACTCTATTAGTGTCTTTATCTAGGTATTTTTAATAAATGAGATTGGACTACAGTTTGTGCTGTCCTTGCCTGCTCTGTAGGATTATATAGGTTTGTTTGATGGGTTTCCCATCATTTCCTGGCTCTACATCAGATTAGATGTGGGGGAAATTTTCTGTTCCTTGGATGCTGATAGAACTTACTTTTAAAGATAGTGTGGGACTGTTGTCTTTATGGAGAGGGTATACCTTTGATTACTGTTTCAGTTTATTTTATGACCATGGGCTCGTCAGTCTGGTCTTCCTAATTCTTTCTGGGCAAATATTGGTTACTTTTATTTTCCTAGGAAATTTTCCATTTCTTCTAAGTTTTCAAATTTATTGGAACAAATTTGTAAATACAGTCAGTTCTGCTATCATGTTTGCTTTAAGGATGTAAATTTGTTTCAACATGATTGATATCTTAGGGAACAATGTGAGCTTTCTGACTGATTTCAGGCAAGCCTCTTTTCACCACTTGATACTAACCTACGGCCCTTCTGACGCCCAAACGTCAGGTGTTTTTCAAGGTACAGTGCCATATTTATGGTAGTATTTATGTATTTCTCAAATCAAACATGTATAAAACTGCTACTGTTTTTATTAAGGTTCCTGATTTTCTTTTTTCATGTGTGCTACAAAGGTGTCACACCCCAACCCTGTTCTTCTCATAAGCCTGAGACTTTGCATAGTGGTGGTGGTGTTGTTTTTTTTTTTGGTAACATACATATCACATTATAGCAGAACTGCTTGTGTATAGTGATCGTTTATGAATTTTAAAATCCCTTCCTTAAGAGTTATGCACTCTGTCTTGGTCATTCCCTCTTTGCTTTCTTTTCTTTTTTTTTTTAAATTTATTTATTTTCTTTATTTTTTTGGCTGCTTCGGGTCTTAGTTGCGGCATGCGGGATCTTTCATTGTGGGGTGGGCTCTTCCTTGTGGCACGTGGGCTTCTCTCTAGTTGTGGTGCGAGGGCACCAGGGCACGTGGGCTCTGTAGTTGCGGAGCTCAGGCTTAATTGCCCCACAGCATGTGGGATCTTAGTTCCCCGATCAGGGTATCGAACCCACTTCCCCTGTATTGGAAGGCGGATTCTTTACCACTGGACCACCAGGGAAGTCCCCTCATTTCTTGATTATGCTTGCCCAATTAAAATTTTTTGTAGTAGTTCCTTTGTATTTTGTTTTTATTCTTATCAAGCTTAAAAATAGCAAAAAGCTTCAAATAAAATATACTCTCTGCTCTACCCCTTTCTTCTTCCATCCTGTCCCTTTGGTCTGCATTTGCTCTTGTGGCATCTGCCTCAGGCCTTGCTTCCTGTTTCTCCTCCCCCCTGCATGAATGCCCTGGGCTTGATGTCACGGCTTCATTTTTCTCCATCACGACCTCAGACATGCCCTGTCAGCTGTCCCTCCCCGGCCCTGGCAGTCATCTTGGCAAGAGCCAAGTATTTGGATGTAAGTTAACTTTCAGGCGTTGGAAAGTCCAGGCTATACTCCAACCCCTCTTCTTCCCCGACTCAGCCTGCGGGAGATGGGAGGCTCTTCTCTTTATTCCCACTTCACTTTTTGTCCCTGTGGGAGCTCCTTGTGGGTTGGGATGGGAAGCTCCTGTCGTCTGGCGGTCAGTCCCCAGCACGACGGGGATCGCTTGGACCCTGTGACAGGGCTCTACCCTGTATTTCCACTGGCCTCTGAGGCTCCCCCAGAGTTGCACTCACTGTGTCTTCCCCGGGGTCCCCCTCTCTGCAGGCAGTGCTCTTGGGGAGGAGCCTGTTAGGGCGTCAGTCGGGGCTCCTCTAGCTGCTGCTTCCTTGTCTTCAGCCCCCATCCCTCCCTTTCTCCTTTCTCGTCTTGCAGGCTTCCCAACCTGTAGAGTGTGGTGGCCCCCAAGCTGTAAGCTTATTCAGCTTTCTGCTCTCTGGAGATACAGACTTCCCCCTTAGGGCAGCACGTCCTTCTTCTGGGGAACAACCAGGGGCTCTTAGATCCAGAGCAGGCACCTGGAACGAAACTGGCCGCAAGCCATTTTCCTTTTTTACGCTCAATACCGCAGCGTCAGGAGTGCATACCAAGAAAGAGACAAGGAGTTCTCCGGAAAGCAGAAAGCTGAATAAGCTTACAGCTTGGGGGCCACCACAGTAGAGGGCAGTGTCTTCCGTTTGCTCGGCCAGGATCCTTGCCTTCTCCTCGACGTCCTTCTCTCTCTCTCTGCGCTGTCGTCTCCACTGGGACGTCTCTGCCTCTGGCTTCACTGGATGCCTGGGACCCAACCACTGCTCCTTACCCCAGTGCTCTCACTCCAGCCCCAGGACCTTCATCTTCCACTGGAACTAGGACCCCTCCCCTCTCCGTGGCAGTCAGAATGGTCTCAGATGGGGGTCAGAGCGCACCACCCTGTCCAAGGCCTTCCGGGGGCTTCTCCTCCTGTGGAATGAAATCCAAGTCCTTACCACGTCCTTCGAGCCCTGCAGGCCTGTGCCTTTGTTTTCATGCTGCGTGGAAGGCTCTTCCCGAAGAAATCTCGGAGCCCGTTCTCACACTGCTTGTGTTTCTGCCTAAATGTTGCCTCAGCAGGGGGCTCCTGATCACCCATCTGAGATAGCGCCTGTGTCTTCCTCCCCGCCTCTCTCCCCTGAAGCTGCTGGAGGCCTGTCAGAGCACTGTCACCGCCTGCGTGCTAGGTGGCTGTGTGTTTACTGGCATCTCCCCTGCAGGAATGGAAACCCACTGAGGACAGGGACCGTGTCCGTGGTTGGTGCCTAATAAGTGCTTATTGAATGATCCCCTGAGGGTCTGTGGCTTGCTATCTTTTGGTCCTGTGAGAGGAATTTATTGTGAGCACACTGGGTAGTTCTCAGAGGCATCAAGCACCAGGCATGCAGGCCGCATGGCTGACACTGCCACAGGGCCGCCTGGTAGGACCCGCGCACCTCGGGGAGCAGATGCCCCCGCGCTGGCTCGTGACCTGCGGCTCCACGACCTGGGCTTTAGGTTCACAGTCTGTGCTGGGTGTCCCCTGGTCGACTCGGTCGTGGACCCCTTATTTTCTTGGAAGAAGCCTGGGAAGTCACCTATTTGGCACGTTTTCTTTTCTTTCTTTTTTTTTTAAAATTTTATTTATTTTTGGCTGCGTTGGGTCTTCGTTGCGGTGCGCGGGCTTTTCATTGCAGTGGCTTCTCGTTGCGGAGCGCGGCTTCAGTAGCTGTGGCATGTGGGCTCAGTAGTTGCAGCACGTGGGCCCTAGAGTGCGCGGGCTTCAGTAGTTGCGGCACGCGGGCTCAGTAGTTGTGGCTCGTGGGCTCTAGAGTGCAGGCTCGGTAGTTGCGGCGCAGGGGCTTAGCTGCTCCACGGCATGTGGGATCTTCCCGGACCAGGGCTCGAACCCGTGTCCCCTGCATTGGCAGGTGGATTCTTAACCACTGCGCCACCAGGGAAGTCCCTGGCATGTTTTCTTAATGTGCTCACTCCCACTGAGACTCAGGTGGGCTGAGCAGCTGGCCAGACGGCAGGCACTTTCGGAGGGTCAGACCTTGTGTGTCTGGTGCCCGTAGTTAGAGTCATGCTCGCCACCCCGTGCAAGGTCTTCCTGAATAGGTTCTTATCAGACTGGAAACACCTTATTTTGTCTGCATGCATAGCTTTTCATTTCCCTCTACAAGACTAAAAGCTTCTGGAGGCCAGAGTGGGCTTCACTCATCCTGAAGTCTTCAGGACCCAAAAGAGTATCTGGCACATGGAGGCTCAATTATTATTATTATTTTTTAATTCTCTCTCAAAGCAAGTGGTGGCCTGGGCACAGGATGCAGTCTGTGGAGGGACATTCTCCTTTCCTGGGTCCTCTACATCTTTTCCATGTCTCCCAGTGTAATTGCAGCCTGTGGAATGGTGTGTGTATTGTTACAGGGATTGTCGTCATTCAAGGATATATCTATGGAGTTCACCTGGGAAGAATGGCAGTTACTGGATTCTGCGCAGAAGCACCTGTACCGGGATGTGACTCTGGAAAACTATAGTAATCTGGTGTCTTTGGGTAAGTACAGCTTCTCTTTTCGGCTCAGGTCGTGAGTCATAAGTTGCCACCACTTTTTCTTTTGTTGTTCTATCCCGGGGCCTCTGAAGTAATTAATGATTATGGACTTGAGCTCTAGAGGTCATACGTTCTTAGTCCCTATTCGGCCTTCATCCCCTCATTGTAATCTTTCCCCAAGTGCAAACGAGCTGCTTCCTTTCCTAGCTCCTAGCTTCCTTTCCTAGTCCCCAGCAGTTTGGCCCACATCCTTTGTGATTTTCCCTTAACAGGGTATCATGGTACCAAACCTGATTTAATCTTCAAGTTAGAGCAAGGAGAAGAGCCATGGATAATAAACGCGGAAGTTTCCCGTCAGAGCGGTCCAGGTGGGTTAGCAGAAACCATGGAGATGGGAGGTCGGGAGTGAACCGGGGCTGGCACTCAGGGAGTGTTGTGTGCGCGAACTGTTCTTGAAGTACTTGAACCACCGGTGGACTCGGCATGAGCCCGCGAGTCCTCAGGTAAGGACAGGGCCCTCGGTTTCCTCCCGTGGCTCCGAGAGGTTGCTTTCTGGGTTAGTTTCCTTCCTTCTGGCACCTTTTTTCTCTGCCTTCCTTTCCGTAGTCATGGGCCTCGTTTTCTCTCTTGCCTCTGCAGTTAAGTCCCTCGACTTTACCCATAGTCTTTCATTTCATCCTCTCCCCTTAACTGTCTTAGGAGATTTCATTGCTTCCTTCTCTCTTCTCACACCAGTCACTTGGAAATTACAACTGTTACTTTCTTGGGCACTTTTCTTTTCTTCTTTTCTTTTTTTTTGGCCATACCGTGCAGCACGTAGGATCTTAGTTCCCCGACCAGGGATGGAACCCATGCTCCCTGCAGTGTACGTGCAGATTCTTAACCACTGGACCGTCAGGGAAGTCCCTTGGGCTCTTTTCTTAAAAGAATCCTGAAACCTAGCCTCGTCTCACCTGTATCTTAGGTGGTTTTTATCACCCTACTTTTATTTCCCTGACCCCGCTTACTCTTCCCTTTTGAGCTGTCCAGCTTTGGGCTTCTCTTCTACATTGTAACTGTGGAAAGACTCTTCTGTCCTGAAAATCAAAGCTTTTTTCCTCCCAGTGTTGTAACAGCAGAATTGCCGTCCTCCTTCTCTTTTCCTCGTGCGCTCTGGTCCCAGCTTTATACGCTTGCAGGAGAGTGCCCCTGGGCTTTCCCACTCTGCATTCTCAGTGGCAGAAATGGGAAGGCACTTCTGAAATTGCTCTTCTTCCTCCGGTTTCCCACCACTTTGGGGAGAAAAGTGTTTAGCAAGCAGTCCTGAGAAAGCAGGACAGCTACTGAGGCCCCCAGCGCAGCAGTCGTGTATGGGGGTGACTGAGGCTGTGTGTCTGACGGGTGCTGACACACAGTCAGACAGTGTGTACGGGGCCTTGCCTAATCTGGTTCCTGCCTTCACTCTGTTCACTCAGGGGGTCTCAGCTGTCCTGGCCTTTGTTCTGTTTCTTAACCATGCCATGCAGGTTCCCTTCTCAGGAGGTTTGTACTTGCTGTCCCTTCTGTTTGGAATGCTTTTACCTGGACAGCTGCTGTCCAGACCGCACCCTGCTGCTCCTCCTTTCCTTTAACCCTTGTCTTGCTATCACTGTCATCTTCACACTGTTTGGGCTTCACAGATGGACTTTCCCATTCTCTCTGCATCTCCTCTCCAACCTTAAATGTCGTCTGCTCCAGGGCTGTTTTGGCATCCCTTTTAATTTGCACGTGTTCCCTAGAAGATGTTATCCCTCACGTCATTTAATACCTTGTATGTGCTGTTGATGCCTACTTTTTACTGAGCACTGAACTGAGGTCTAACTGCCTACCTGCTTCTCCATTTGGATATTTAACTATGATCTCAAATGTAATAAGATCCAAAACAGAGTCCTTTGTTTTTCCTCCGAACATGTCTCTCTCCCAGTGTTTTCAGTCTCAAAGAGCAGCACCACCTGCTTCTCAAGTCTCAATCCAGGAGTTACTAAGTCCTCCCCTCCTCTGGGTTCTCACATCCAGTCCATTAGTACCTTTCTTAGTTCTCTCTCCAAGTATGTACACGTTGCTCAGCTCCAGAAGGACAGCCAGCCCCACCCTGTCATCCTGGACTGCTGCAGTGGCTCTTCATTTGTCTCTCTGCCCTTTTCCTATTCGTTTTTACGTAACGGCCACTGATCTTTTAAAAGCAGAAGATGAATCGAGATCCCCTCTAATTAAAGTCCTTTGGGTGAAAACTCTTTCCTGGGGCCTTGCCTAATCTGGTTCCTGCCTTCACTCTATTCACTCAGGGGGTCTCAGCTGTCCTGGCCTTTGTTCTGTTCCTTAACCATGCCACTCAGGTTCCTTCCCCAGGAGCTTTGCATTTGCTCTTCCTTCTGTTTGGAATGCTTTTGCCTTACTTTCCTTATGGCTCACTCAGTCTCTCTTTTAATGTCTCATTGTACCTACGTAAATGTCATACCTAGCTCTTCTGTATCCTGTGAATTAACTTGTTGAGTAAACTCCTGCAATAATAAAATTGGCATAAATAGATGGCATTGGCTTCTAAGTGCAGGCTAAATTTTTTAAACTTCTATTTAAAAAAAACATTTTCGATCACTGCTAATCGGCTACCCATTTCTGTAAAGGGACTTATTTTGGTTTGATTCACTTCCCCTCACCCCCATGCTTGGTTATGTGATGTGTGTGCACTTGGCCAGTATTTCTTTTGAACCAGTGTGTCAGAGGCCTGGACCAAAAGAAAAACACTCAGTACATGGCAGTCCTAAAGCCCTTTAGTTCTATATTAGGTTTGTGTTATGATTTTAAATATACGGTGTTTTTTTGTGTTTTTTTTTTTCTAGAAGGTTGGCAAGAATGGTACCAGAAAAATCAAGATGAACTCGAAAGTGTTGAGAGAAGCTATGCTTGTAATGCATTTGGAAAGCTTCATCTGAGCAAAAGCCACATTTCTTCAAGACAAAGTCTCCTTAAATATAATACACATGGAAAAAGCTTGACACAAAACTTAACTTCAGCCAGAAGCTATCTAAGACAGAATCCTGATCAGTTTCATGGGTGTGATGAATCATATTTTCTTAAGCATCAAAGAACTCATAGTATAGAAAAAAACTGTGTATGTAATGAATGTGGGAAAGCTTTTCGTTGTAAATCACAGCTCATTGTACATCTCAGAATTCATACAGGAGAGAGACCATACGAATGCACTAAATGTGAGAGAGCCTTCAGTGCCAAGTCAAACCTCAATGCTCATCAGAGAGTCCACACAGGAGAGAAGCCCTATTCCTGTATCGAGTGTGGGAAAGTCTTCTCATTCAGGTCACAGCTCATTGTCCATCAGGAAATTCACTCAGGAGGGAAACCTTACGGTTGCAGTGAATGTGGGAAAGCCTACAGCTGGAAATCACAGCTTATTTTACACCAGAGAAGCCATACAGGAGTGAAACCCTATGAATGCAGTGAATGTGGGAAAGCCTTTAGTCTGAAGTCCCCATTCATTGTGCACCAGAGAACTCACACAGGAGTGAAACCTCATAAATGCAGTGACTGTGGGAAAGCCTTCAGGAGTAAGTCATATCTCCTCATTCACATTAGGATGCACACGGGAGAGAAGCCTTATCAGTGCAGGGATTGCGGGAAGGCCTTCAGCATGAAGACACAACTCGTTGTGCACCAGGGAATTCACACAGGAAATAATCCTTATCAGTGCAGTGAATGTGGGAAGGCCTTCGGTAGGAAGGAACAGCTCACCGCACATCTGAGAGCTCACGCAGGAGAGAAGCCCTATGGGTGCAGTGAGTGTGGGAAAGCCTTCAGCAGCAAGTCATACCTCGTTATACACCGGAGAGCACACACAGGAGAGAGACCCTATGAGTGTAGCTTCTGTGAGAGGGCCTTTTGTGGGAAATCACAGTTAATTATACACCAGAGAACTCATTCAACAGAGAAGCCCTATGAATGCAGCGAATGTGAGAAAGCCTATCCTAGGAAGGCGTCACTTCAGATACACCAGAAGACTCATTCAGGAGAAAAACCCCACAAATGCAGTGAATGCGGGAAAGCCTTCACTCAGAAGTCGTCTCTCAGTGAACATCAGAGAGTTCATACAGGAGAGAAGCCGTGGAAATGTTCTGAATGTGGGAAATCTTTCTGCTGGAATTCAGGGCTTCGTATACATCGAAAAACTCACAAGTGAGAAATCAGAACGGAGTAGATGTTAGAAGCATTCTCACAGAAGCTGATCCACAGAAACCTTTAGATGGTAATAGAGGCAGGAAGTCCTAAAAATACTCTCTTATCAAATTAGTCATATGAGAGAGAGGCCAATCATATTTGGAATGAACGGGCAAAAGCTTTCAGAAGTAAGTCATACACATCTTTATACACGAGAGAATAGTTGCAGGAGTACAGAGCAGTAACTGTATCAGATGTGGTAGCCTGATTATGAAGATTTAACTTGGGGAATTCATATTGATAAGCCCTTGTAACTTTAATAAATCAGGAAAGCACTTCCCGTGGAAGCTGTGTTACATGGGGAGTTGTGTTCCAGATGTGCTGAAGAAAGTCTTGGTAGAGAGTAAAGTTGTTTTTTATTTTAATATGTAACTAGAGTAATAGCAGGAAAAGGGCAAGGAACATACTCTGAAGGTTAAGGGGTATGGAGTGAGACTTTCCTGAGTAACACTGAATAGCGTTTTAAAAATTTTTGGTATTTTATTTTTAAATGTAACTTGTTATGTTTGATAGTTTGTGGAATAACACCCTCTAATATTTTCCATATTAAATGCTAAGGATCAGTATTGTCTCTTTATTTCTTAGCAATATAACTAAAATAATGTAGTTTTTAATAAATGAAAGGATTCAGTTCTCACTCCAAATGAATTTACTTATCCAGCAAGTGGGTCTAGCAGTTGTTAAAAGGGGTGCTTCCTAAGAGCACTCACCATAATGAACATTGATTATATTTACCAGTTCAGTGTCTGTTCCCCATTGATCGGTAAGAGCGGCTTAGATCTCTCTGGAGAAATACTCTTCCTGTGTGTGTGCACCCTTGTGGTGGGTCTTTCAGGGTGTCCTTTCCACCAGTCACAGGTGAGCACTCTGCCATTGTTGGGAAATGGGAGCCTCTTTTCCCAGAGTTTGCGTCTCGATTTCAGTCTCCCATGAACCAGCAGGGAAATATTGGAACTCATTCTTCTCCCAGAATTCTACTGAGACCGTCAGTTAGTTCTTGCTGTTTTGATTTCTCAGAATAACTTTGGATACTGCCCCTTTTGAACCTGGTTTTCTGGTTTTCTGTGTGCTTCCTCATCTTTTCAATAAATATTGTTTTCTGCTAAAGTGAAGCAGAATGAGTTCCTGTTTCTTGTAACTGAAGGGCATTAACTGGTAAGTCGTTGCTCTGGAGTAGCTGTAGGTAGTAAACTGTTGAAGAAGAGCTGGGTGTGTGGTTTAGGTTTTTTCCTGAGACAAGAAGAAAATCTTTCAGATTCCTGTTTATATTCCACGGTGGATACTTTCTAGTACGTAGTATGAAATAGTGTTATTGCTTGTGTACACCAAGAACCTTGTGACCCCTGTTGGTAAGATTCTGGGAACAGTGAGGAACTACTGTCCTAGAAGAGTTTTAAATTAACGAGGAAATCTGGGGCAGGAGATGAGATGGCTCGTTCTGGTTACATCGGCTCTTAAACACAGCAAGGACAGACTTGAAGACCTGGAATCTCATCTCAAGGTAGAGTACTGAACTCAGCCATGCTCTGACATTGCTGAAATAATTGCTTACTCAGAGCTGTAGGGTTGAGATGGTGGAAATCAAATACATAGTTGGCTTGCTAAATTAAAGAGTCATCTACCTTAAGTGCGCACTAATCCCTTATGTAAACGTGCATTAGAAAAGTTGTCTCTTGATAATTGATAATTAGAGTAGTGATATCTGAGAAGAATCCGAGGACTCAGCCTAGCAAACTCGTGATGTACTTTGCACTGTATGGTCTCCACTCGGGGATATGGCCTAGATGTTGGCAAACTACAGACTGCAGGCCAAATACAGATTGCAGCCCATATTTGTATGGATGGCAAGCTAAGAAGCTTTTACATTTTAAAATTGTTAAAAAGACCCAAACTTTTATGAAATGAGAAAATTATTTGAAATTCAAATTTCAGTGTCCATCCACCAAGTTTCCTTGGACCACAGCCAGACACAATCTGGCTGTGTGTTGCTGTCCGGCTGCTTTTGCACTGCAGTGGCAGAGTTGAATGGTTGCGGCAGACACGGTATTACCCACAGTATCCACTAACTCCTGATGTAGAGGCCCTTCCCTTCCATGAAAAAGTGGACCATACCTTGTAGGAGGCAGCTTATTCTTGCAGTACCCAATGCCTCGCTGTTACCAGCTCTGTGTCCAAATTTCCTGTTCTTGTAAGGACACCAGTGATACTGGCTTAGGTCTCACCCTATGATCTAATTTAAACTTGATTATCTCTGTAAAGACTCTGTCTCTAACTTTACATTCTGAGATACTGGGGGTTAGGAATCCAGCGTCTTTTTTGACAGGATGCAATTCAACCCATAACAGTCTGCCCTCCTACCCCTCCCCACCCCACCGAATTCATATGCTTTTCACATGCAAAATACATTCACCCCTGCCCAACATCCCCCCAAATCTTAATCTACTCCAACATCAACTCTAAGTCCATAATCTCATCTAAATCAGGTATGGGTAAGACTTGGGATATGATTCATCCTGGGGCAATATTCCTCTTCATCTGTGAATCTGTGACACCAGATAAGTTATCTACTTCCAAAATACAGTAATCAGATAGGCATGGGATAGATATTCCCATTCCAAAAGGAAGAAATCATCAGGAAAAAGGGTGTTATGAGTCCCAACCAAGTCCAAAAAGTAGCAGGGTAAATTCCGATAGATGTTAAGGCTTGAGAATAACCCTCTTTGGCTAAATGCTCTGTCCTCTGAGCCCACTGGGGTGGTGGCCCTGCCCCTTCAACCCTGGATGGTGGGCCAGCCCTCTGGAATTAAAAAGGAAGCTTCACCTTCTGGAACCAAGGAAGTGGTCCCGCCCTCAGGGTCATTCTTTCCTTTGCTGTAAGGATGACCTATGTTCACAGCTAGATAGCTCTATCAGCCTGTTTCCAGCCCGTTTCCTGCCTGTAGAATCTCAGAAGTTTGACAAAGTTCCTTCATTTCAACCATTCTCTGTTCCCTTCAGTCCAAGTTGGTAGCATTTCTGCTGAGATGATTAATTGGATTCACAAGTCTTACACCCATAATCTGTTGAGCAAGCAGCATCTGGCCACATGCTTGGTGTTCTCTCCTGAGCTTGCTTTCTCGTTTTTTGCGATATGAGTAAGCTGAGATTCCAGATCTTCATGATCTAGTTCCTTTATGTTTAATAATACATTCTCAGAAGTTAAGTCATGCCTTCAACACTTTGCTTAGAAATCTCTTCAGCTAAATATCCAAATTTGTCACTCACAAGTTCTGCCTTCCATTAAACAATAGAACACAAGTCAGCCAAGTTCTCTGCCACTTTTCTCTGATTTCCAATAACACGTCCCTCATTTTTATCTGACACCTCACCAGTACTACCTTAACATTCGTACTTCTACCAACAGTGTCCTCAAGGCAATCTGGGCTTTTTCTATCAAGTACCTCAAAACTCTTTCATCCTCTACCAATTCCAAACCCACTTCCACATTTTTAGGTATTTGCTAAAGCAGCACCCTGTTTTCCAGCCAAAATCTTCATTTGTTTGCAAGGGCTGCTGTAACAGAGTACTACAAAATGAGTGGTTTAAGTAACAAATTTATTTTTTATATTTTTCATAGTTCTGGAGGCTACAAGTCTGAAGTCAAGGTGCCAGCAGGGTTGATTCCTCCTGAGGGCTGTGAGGGGAGAATCTGTTCCAGGCTTCTCTCTTCAACTTCTAGGTCTCCGTCTTCTCCCGTTGTCTCTTCACATCATTTTTCTCCTTATATGTGTCTATTTTGTGTCCAAATTTCTCCTTTTTTATAAGGATACCAATCATATTGGTTTAGGGCCCATCCTAAAGACCTCATTTGAACATAGTTATCTCTGTAAAGACCCTGTCTCTAAATAAGGTCAGATTCTGAGGTGGGGGGTTAGGATTCCAACATCTCTTTTGGGGGGGAAACAATTCAACCCATGACATTCAGCAAGGAAACAGGCAATTTGAACAACACTCTAAACCAGCTGGACCTAGCAGACATGTGGAGCACTCTACTCCACTGCAGCAGACTCCCCAAGCACACATGGAACTTTGTGCCGCACAGACCACATACTAGGCCACAGAACAAGCCCCGAAGGACACTGCAAGCAGCTCTAAGACACTGGCCAAAACTGGGACCAAATAAATAATGATAACAGGTTATAACCCAAAGAATAAAATAACAATCCATATATCCATAATGATATATAGATATATAAATATAAACAACTAGGGAAGAGGGGAAAACTCTTTTAAAAAGTTGAATATCAATAAATATGAAAGGAAATGACAGATTAGAAAATCACCATTTGGTAGCCAGCACAGTAATACTTGTTTTAGTCAAGAATCATTAATGAATGCTAAAACTGGGTGAGTGACAGTTTTTTGGTTTTTTTTGTTTTGAGTGATAGTTTTATGAGAGGATATTTTATTAGTTTCAAAACATCTGCCCACAAGATACTTATTAATTACAGTTGGAAAAAGAGAAATCTGGCATTTACCACCTTAATTAAGCAATCAAAACTAATATTGCCACTACAGGTACAAACAAATATCAGGGAACTGTTGCTATAATTCTCTGAGAAGGACACAGTGTCATTTCTGTAGTATTCCTGCCCCAAATGCATAACCTGAATCTAAATTGTGAGGAAATATTTAGCAAACACAAGTTAGGGCCATTTACCATGAAAATGGCATGCACTTTAAAACACGTTGAGGTTGTAGAAGAAAAAGGCTGAAAGGCTGCTCCAGTTAAAAAAGAGCTAAAGAGACAGGGCACTGCACACTGAACCCAAATTTTGTTTCTTGGACATTATCTGGGCAATTGATGGACTTTGGATAAGTTTTGTGTATTAGGTAATAGTACGGCATTTATGTTAATTTCCTCATTTGATAATTTTATGGTCACTAGGTAATAGAATGACCTTGTTGGAGATGCTGAAGCACTGGGGAGTGTAGAGGACTCACATCTGCAACTCATGCTCGTACCTTTCACGAAAAATATGTTCTTTTATAGAGAAAGCAGACGTGGTAAAACATTAAAATTGGGGAAGTATAAGTAAATGGTATTTAGGAATTCTTTACAATTTTTTTAAAATTTTATTTTATTTATTTATTTTATACAGCAGGCTCTTATTAGTTGTCTATTTTATACACATCAGTATATACATGTCAATCCCAATATCCCAATTCATCACACCACCACCACCCTCCCCCCACCACTTTTCCCCCTTGGTGTCCATACGTTTGTTCTCTCCATCTGTGTCTCTATTCCTGCCTTGAAAACCGGTTCATCTGTACCATTTTTCTAGATTCTACATACATGCGTTAGTATACAATATTAGTTTTTCTCTTTCTGACTTACTTCACTCTGTATGACAGTCTCTAGGTCCATCCACGTCTCCACAAATGACCAATTTTGTTCCTTTTTATGGCTGAGTAATATTCCATTGTATATATGTACCACAACTTCTTTATCCATTCATCTGTTGATGGTCATTTAGGTTGCTTCCATGACCTGGCTATTGTAAATAGTGCTGCAATGAACATTGGGGTGCATGTGTCTTTTTGAATTATGGTTTTCTTTGGGTATATGCCAAGTAGTGGGATTGCTGGGTCATATGGTAATTAGATTTTTAGTTTTTTAAGGAACCTCCATACTGTTCTCCATAGTGGCTGTATCAATTTACATTCCCACCAACAGTGCAAGAGGGTTCCCTTTTCTCCACACCCTCTCCAGCATTTGTTGTTTGTAGATTTTCTGATGATGCCCATTCTAACTGGTGTGAGGTGATACCTCATTGTAGTTTTGATTTGCATTTCTCTAATAATTAGTGATGTTGAGCAGCTTTTGATGTGCCTCTTGGCCATCTGTATGTCTTCTTTGGAGAAATGTCTATTTAGATCTTCTGCCCGTTTTTGGATTGGGTTGTTTGTTTTTTTAATATTGAGTTTCATGAGCTGTTTATATATTTTGGAGATTAATCATTTGTCCGTTGATTCGTTTGTAGATATTTTCTCCCATTCTGAGGGTTATCTTTTCGTCTTGTTTATAGTTTCCTCTGCTGTGCAAAAGCTTTTAAGTTTCATTAGGTCCCATTTGTTTATTTTTGTTTTTATTTCCATTACTCTAGAAGGTGGGTCAAAAAAGATCTTGCTGTGAATTGTGTCAAAGAGTGTTTTTCCTATATTTTCCTCTAAGACTTTTATAGTGTCCAGTCTTACATTTAGGTCTCGAATCCATTTTGAGTTTATTTTTGTGTATGGTGTTAGGGAGTGTTCTAATTTCATTCTTTTACGTGTAGCTGTCCAGTTTTCCCAGCACCACTTATTGAAGAGACTGTCTTTTCTACATTGTATATCCTTGCCTCCTTTGTCATAGATTAGTTGACCATAGGTGCGTGGGTTTATCTCTGGGCTTTCTATCCTGTTCCATTGATCTATGTTTCTGTTTTTGTGCCAGTACCATATTGTCTTGATTACTGTAGCTTTATAGTATATTCTGAAGTCAGGGAGTCTGATTCCTCCAGCTCTGCTTTTTTCCCTCAAGACCACTTTGTCTATTCGGGGTCTTTTGTGTCTCCACACAAATTTTAAGATTTTTTGTCCTAGTTCTGTAAAAAATACCATTGGTAATTTTATAGGGATTGCATTGAATCTGTAGATTGCTTTGGGTAGTATAGTCATTTTCACAATATTGATTCTTTCAGTCCAAGAACATGGTTTATCTCTCCATCTGTTTGTGTCATCTTTGATTTCTTTCATCAGTGATGTATAGTTTTCTGAGTACAGGTCTTTTACCTCCTTAGGTAGGTTTATTCCTGGGTATTTTATTCTTTTTGTTGCAATGGTGAATGGGATTGTTTCCTTAATTTCTCTTTCTGATCTTTCGTTGTTACTGTATAGGAATGCAAGAGATTTCTGTGCATTAATTTTGTATCCTGCAACTTTACCAAATTCATTGATTAGCTCTAGTAGTTTTCTCATGGCACCTTTAGGATTCTCTATGTAGAGTATCATGTCATCTGCAAACAGTGACAGTTTAACTTCTTCTTTTCCAATTTGTGTTCCTTTTATTTCCTTTTCTTCTCTGATTGCTGTGGTTAGGACTTCCAAAGCTATGTTGAATAATAGTGGCGAGAGTGGACATCCTTGTCTTGTTCCTGATCTTAGAGGAAAAGCTTTCAGTTTTTCACCAATGAGAATGATGTTTGCTGTGGGTTTGTTGTATATGGCCTTTATTATGTTGCGGTAGGCTCCTTCTATGCCCACTTTCTGGAGAGTTTTTATTCATAAATCAGTGTTGAATTTTGTCAAAAGCTTTTTCTGCATCTATTGAGTTGATCATACGGTGTTTCTTCTTCATTTGTTAACATGGTGTATCACATTGATTGATTTGCGTATTTTGAAGAATCCTTGCTTCCCTGGGATAAATCCTGCTTGATCATGCTCCATGATCCTTTTAATGTGTTGTTGGATTCTGTTTGCTAGTATTTTGTTGAGGATTTTTGCATCTATATTCATCAGTGATATTGGCCTGTAATTTTCTTTTTTTGTAGTATCTTTTTCTGGGTTTGGTTTCAGGGTGATGGTGGCCTCATAGAATGAGTTTGGGAGTGTTCCTTCCTCTGCAATTTTTTGGAAGAGTTTGAGAAGAATGGGTGTTGGCTCTTCTCTAAATGTTTGATGGAATTCACCTGTGAAGCCATCTGGTCCTCGACTTTTGTTTGTTGGAAGATTTTTAATCACAGTTTCAATTTCATTACTTGTGATTGGTCTGTTCATATTTTCTGTTTCTTCCTGGTTCAGTCTTGGAGGGTTATACCTTTCTAAGAATTTGTCCATTTCTTCCAGGTTGTCCATTTTATTGGCATAGAATTGCTTGTAGTAGTCTCTTAGGATGCTTTGTACTTCTGCAGTGTCCATTGTAACTTCTCCTTTTTCAGTTCTAATTTTATTGATTTGAGTCCTCTCCCTCTTTTTCTTGATGAGTCTGGCTAAAGGTTTATCAATTTTGTTCATCTTCTCAAAGAACCAGCTTTTAGTTTTATTGATCTTTGCTGTTGTTCTCTTTGTTTCTCTTTCATTTATTTCTGCTCTGATATTTCTGATTTCTTTCCTTCTGCTAACTTTCGGTTTTCTTTGTTCTTCTTTCTCTAGTTCCTTTAGGTGTAAGGTTAGATTGTTTGAGATTTGTCTTGTTTCTTGAGGTAGGATTGTATTGCTATAAAATTCCCTATTAGAACTGCTTTTGCTGCATCCCATAGGTTTGGATCATCGTGTTTTCATTGTCATTTGTCTGTCTCGGTATTTTTTGATCTCCTCTTTGATTTCTTCAGTGATCTCTTGGTTATTTAGTAGTGTATTATTTAGTCTTCATGTGTTTGTGGTTTTTACTTTTTTTCCCTGTAATTGATTTCTAATCTCATAGCGTTGTGGTCAGAAAAGATGCTTGATATGATTTCAGTTTTCTTAAATTTACTGAGGCTTGATTTGTGACCCAAGATGTGATCTATCCTGGAGAATGTTCCACGTGCATTTGAGAAGAAAGCGTAAGCCGCTGTTTTCAGATGGAATGTCCTATAAATAGCAATTAAATCTCTCTGGTCTCTTGTGTCATTTAAAGCTTGTGTTTCCTTATTAATTTTGTGTCTGGATGATCTGTCCATTGGTGTAAGTGAGGTGTTAAAAGTCCCCCACTATTATTGTGATACTGTCGCTTATCTCTTTTATAGCTGTTAGCATTTGCTTTATGTATTGAGGTGCTCCTATGTTGGGTGCATATATATTTATAATTGTTATATCTTCTTCTTGGATTCATCCCTTGATTATTATGTAGTGTCCGTCCTTGTCTCTTGTAACATTATTTTAAAGTCTGTTTTATCTGATATGAGTATTGTGACTCCAGCTTTCTTTTGATTTCCATTTGCATGGAATATCTTTTTCCATCCCTTCACTTTCTGGCTGTATGTGTCCCTAGGTCTGAAGTGGGTTTCTTGTAGACAGCATATATATGGGTCCTGTTTTTGTATGCATTCAGCAAGCCTGTGTCTCTTGGTTGGAGCATTTAATCCATTCACATTTAAGGTAATTATCGATATGTATGTTCCTATTACCATTTTCTTAATTGTTTTGGGTTTGTTTTTGTAGGTCCTTTTCTTCTCTTGTGTTTCCCACTTAGAGAAGTTCCTTTAGCATTTGTTGTAGAGCTGGTTTGGTGGTGCTGAATTCTCTTAGCTTTTGCTTGTCTGTAAAGCTTTTGATTTCTCCGTCGAATCTGAATGAGATCCTTGCCGGGTAGAGTAATCTTGGTTGTGGGTACTTACCTTTCATCAGTTTAAATATATCATGCCACTCCCTTCTGGCTTGTAGAGTTTCTGCTGAGAAATCAGCTGTTAACCTTATGGGAGCTCCCTTGTATGTTGTCATTTTCCCCTTATTGCTTTTAATAATATCAGTTTGATTACTGTGTGTCTTGGAGTGTTTCTCCTTGGGTTTATCCTGCCTGGGACTCTCTGCACTTCCTGGAATTGGGTGGCTATTTCCTTTCCCCTGTTAGGGAGTTTTTCAACTATAATCTCTTCAGATATTTTCTTGGGTCCTTTCTCTCTCTCTTCTCCTTCTGGGACCCCTATAATGTGAATGTTGGTGTGTTTAATGTTGTCCCAGAAGTCTCTTAGGCTGTCTTCATTTCTTTTCATTCTTTTTTCTTTATTTTGTTCCGTGGCATTGAATTCCACCATTCTGTCTTCCAGGTCTCTTATCCGTTCTTCTGCCTCAGTTATTCTACTATTGATTCCTTCTAGTGTATTTTTCATATCAGTTATTGTATTGTTCATCTCTGTTTGTTTGTTCTTTAATTCTTCTAGGTCTTTGTTAAACATTTCTTGCATCTTCTTGATGTTTGCCTCCATTCTTTTTCCGAGGTCCCGGATCATCTCACTATCATTATTCTGAATTCTTTTTCTGGAAGGTTGCCTGTCTCCACTTCATTTAGTTGTCTTTCTGGGGTTTTATCTTGTTCCTTCATCTGGTACATAGTCCTCTGCCTTTTCATTTTGTCTGTCTTTCTGTGAATGTGGTTTTTGTTCCACAGGCTGCAGGATTGTAGTTCTTGCTTCTGCTGTCTTCCCTCTGGTGGATGAGGCTATCTAAGAGGCTTGGGCAAGCTTCCTGATGGGAGGGACTGGTGGTGGGTAGATCTGGGTGTTGCTCTGGTGGGCAGAGCTCAGTAAAACTTTAATCTGCTTGTCTGCTGTTGGGTGGGGCTGAGTTCCCTCCCTGTTGGTTGTTTGGCCTGAGGTGACCCAGCACTGGAGCCTACCAGGCTCTTTGGTGGGACTAATGGCCAACTCCAGGAGGGCTCAATGCCAAGGAGTACTTCCCAGAACTTCTGCTGCCAGTGCCCTTTTCCTCACACTGAGACATAGCCACCCTCTGCCTCTGCAGGAGACCCTCCAACACTAGCAGGTAGGTCTGGTTCAGTCTCTATGGGGTCACTGCTCCTTCCCCTGGGTCCTGATGCACACACTACTTTGTGTGTGCCCTCCAAGAGTGGAGTCTCTGTTTCCCCCAGTCCTGCCGAAGTCCTGCAAGCAAATCCCACTAGCCTTCAAAGTTTGATTCTCTGGGAATTCTGCCTCCCGTTGCCGGACCCCCAGGTTGGGAAGCCTGACGTGGGGCTCAGAACCTTCACTCCAGTGGGAGGGCTTCTGTGGTATAAGTGTTCTCCAGTTTGTGAGTCACCCACCCAGCAGTTATGGGATTTGATTTTATTGTGATTGTGCCCCTCCTCCTGTCTCACTTTGGCTTCTCCTTTGTCTTTAGATGTGGGGTATCTTTTTTGGTGAGTTCCAGTGTCTTCCTGTCGATGATTGTTCAGCAGTTATTTGTGATTCCGGTGCTCTCGCAAGAGGGGGTGAGCACACGTCCGTCTACTCTGCCATCTTGAACCAATCAGGCATTCTTAACAATTCTTTAAATTCTGTATTTCTGTAGCATTTTTTCAACTTTTCAGTAGCATGAAATCATTTGTAAATAATATAGTTAGAAAGAAAAAATGAATTTAGCAAGGTCACTGGATGTCAGGTCAGTATATCCAAGTCAGTTCTACTTCTACACACCAGAAAAACTTTATAAAATAGGATTTAATAAAAATGAATTCATTTTCAAAAGTATAAAATTACACAAATAAATTTTGTGTGTGTGTTGGAACTGTTCTGTATCTTGACTGTAGTCGTTGGTATATAAACATACACAGGTGATAAAATCAAATAGAACTTGATACATATACACACACAACTGAGTGTAAGTAAGACTGGGGAAATCTTAGGATGTCTTGTGGATTGTATCGATGTCAGTACTCTGGCTGTGATATTACACTGTAGTTTTGCAAAATGTTAACACTGGGGGTAAACTGGGCAAAGTGTTTTAGGGATCGCTTTGTATTTTATTTTATACTGCAGGTGAACTTGCAATTATCTCGATAAAATTTTTAATTAAAACAAAATAAATCTAATAAGGATGTAAAAGAAGAATGAATAAACTATTATATACAGTCAATAGAATACTATGCTGTAACTATGAAATAAACTACAATTGAATAAACAACATGTTTATATCCTAGATACATAGTATTGAATAAAAAAAGTCATTCTCAGAAGACTGTATATAATACCATAGTTAAAGGCCAATAAAGTGAAATGGAATTATATATTATTTAGACACACATGTGTAGGTGATAAGATGATGAAATAAAAGAGCAAGATAATGATAAGGAAAATATTTAGGATAGTGTCTACCTCTGTGGAGAAAGCAGTGAGTTGGAAAGGAGGAACAGCAGACAGAGGCTGCAAGTGATTTGTAATTTTCTGTTTCTCAGACTGGGTGATAGATTCATGAACATTCATGAGAAAGTACTTGTAACTAATATTAGATAAAAAAGGGGACATAAACACAGATAATTTAGATTTTTAAAATTATATGAGAATACTAAGAATAACAATGTGCCACTAAATATGAAAATTTAGATTAAAATTTTCAATTTTCTTGTAAATTATACATTACCAAAATTGACCAAGCAGGAAAAAGTAAGACTGAATAAATCAATCACAAATAAAGAAACTGAATTGTAGTCAAAAATCCCTCAATGAAATGTAACAAGCCTAGATTGTTGAACAGTAAAATTTCACCAAACATTGAAGGACTTGATCATCATTATGTTATACAAGCAGTGCTAGAAAAATTTTAAAGGATAGATTACTCTCAAACTCATTTACAATCCTGTATAACCTTCACACCAAAACTGGATAGACACAGTAGAAAAAAAAGTAGAGGTCAATCTAATAGATGAAAAACTTCTGAATAAAATGGAATCCAGGTTTCTTCCCCCACACATATGTATATGTCTATGTTAGGTGGAACTATATGAAATCACCAACAATGGACCCATTATTGACACCTGTGGCAGATTTTGTTTTCCAAAGTTGACTGTAACAACATGTCCCATCTGGCATCCTCTTCTACAATGTGACTGTGACACACCCCCACTGAGAGTCCTGTTGGCTGGTGACTTGTTTGTAGCTAAAAGACTGTGGAGAAAGTGCTTCTGCTTTCCTTGCTGGAACACGTGTTCTTGAAGCTTTGGCGGCCCTGTGAGCAGCCCGTCAGGCTGTGGTGCTCAGAGAGAAACCTCAGATAGTGCCGGTGGAGAAACCACGTAGAGAGGCTCTGAGGCTCCATGGAGAAAAAGAGATGCCCATCCAGCCCCACATCTTCCAGTGCCACACTTTCCAGCTCCAGCCACCAAGGGACAGCAAGTGCACGAGGAGCCCTGAACCATAAACCAGCAGCCAAACCCTCCCGGGACTCCTGACCAACAGAAACCGTGAGAGATGTAACATCTTTGTTGTTATGTACGCTACAGTTTGGGGGCATGCTTTAGGCAGCAGTACTGACTGGAACAGAAATTTGGTCTTGGAAGTGGGGTGCTACTGCAACAAAACCATAAAACATCTGCCACTGGTTTGGGCACTGGGTGGTGAGCAGAATCTGGAAGACTTTTGAGGAAAATGTTAGTGAAAGCCTGAAGGGCCCTTAGGAAGGGTGTTAGCAGAGCCTGAAGGTCATCAAGGAGGTTGTTGATGGGGGCTTGAAGGGACATGAGGAGAGTGTTATGGGAACATGGAGAAAAGGAGACTTTGTTATGAGTGGCAGAAAGTATCTCAACACTGTCACCTAATGGACATGGAAAATAGAAACGCACCTAATCGTAGCCCAGCAGGAGCCTGTGGGGCCTTCCCAGAACAGGACAGCACCCCGACCAGAGCCCTGCCTGCCTCTTGTCTGTGCAAAGCCTTTAGCCTCCTAGGCCTTCCCCCAGTTCCAGAGAACAAATTCAACCAGAGAAGTGAGAAAATGCAGAAAAGAGGGAAAACAGTCAAGCAAGACAAAATAATAATACTTTAGCTGTTAAAGTCAAAGGTCTTTAGTTCCTCCTCAAGGGCTGTAGATACTATGCTGAGCCGTGTCCTTGAGCTGTTTTGCAGATACTGAGACCCCCACCAGGTGTCAGAAGTTAACTGTCTGCTGCCCACAAGCACGTAGACCCCAGACCGGCTGGAACCTGAAGGTTGACGATGCCAACTCCCGATTACCTCACCACCAACCAATCAGAAGAAGGTCCACGAGCTGATCACACCCCACAACCCCCCTCCCTCACCCTGTCTTTAAAAACCTTTCCCTGAAAGCCTTCGGGAACTTTGTGTTTGTCGAGCACTGGCCAACCTTGCTTCTTGCTTGGCCCCATGTTGGGCACCTGCAGTCAACGCTACCCTTTCCTTCACCACAACCAGTGTCAGTAGATTGGCTTTGCTGTGCGGGGGCAAGTGGACCCAAGTTTGGTTCGATAACATAATGACCTCAAATGGTAGAGCTAAGAGTTTTCTTTCTTTTTTTAAAATTAATTAATTAATTTATTTATTTTTGGCTGCGTTGGGTCTTTGTTGCTGCGCGCGGGCTTTCTCTAGTTGGGACGAGCAGGGGCTACTCTTCGTTACGGTGCACGGCCTCCTCTTTGCGATGGCTTCTCTAGTTGTGGAGCACGGGCTCTAGGCGCGCAGGCTTCAGTAGTTGTGGCACGCGGGCTCAGTAGTTGTGGCACACAGGCTTCGTTGCTCCGTGGCATGTGGGATCTTCCCGGACCAGGGCTCGAACCCGTGTCCCCTGCATTAGCAGGTGGATTCTAAACTGCTGCGCCACCGGAGAAGTCCCGAGCTAAGAGTTTTCTACACACAGTGTTACTGTGTTACCTGGCTTATTCTCACTGCTTATAATAAAATGAGAGAGGAGAGAGAGGAGCTAAAAAATGAACCAGTCCATGAGGAAGTGACAATGGCCCAGTACAGTCTTTTCAGCCAGTTAAAGTGTTCTCAAAACGAGAAAGGTCCTCAGGGACTGTAAAATCCTTAGGTAAGATTTCAGAAAGACCTAAGGGGGTGCCTCGTGTACCCCTTCAGAGAAAAGAAAAACCTTCTAAGGACCTTATGGTAAAGCCTCTGTGAATCCTCTCATAAAAAACAGAGCTTCTGTCAGTGTTAACACAGAACGTTCACAGAGAGCCCAAGGCAGACAAAGTCTTATCTCTAAGAGATATTTTGAAGATGTGGCTTTTGCCTAATTGATATATTAAAAAGCCCACAAAAATTTTCCCCCCATTTCCTATGTATCCTCCCAACAACTCATATGTACATCCACGAAACCCCTCCACCAAAATACTCTCAAAACAGAAATTTGGGAGCTTCGTCTTTAAGAATTGAGGTAAATCAACAAGCTCTCAGTGAGGTAAGCTGTGGAGTCAGCTGGTGAGTTCTAAGGTCCCAGTTGCAGATCTGGGGAGAATCATTTTGAAGAAAGTCTCATTACAGCCTCAATTCCCAAGAATATTTTCCATTACTTGAGGTCACAGGCATGCTAACTAAAGAGATAACATGAGTGTCTAATAAAGAAAAATGGTGAAATTGTAACATGTTTGAGTAGAAAGGAAAATACAGGACAAAATTACAATAGAAGCGTAACTAATTGTAGGGGTCCCAGCAAGAAGTGGGAAAAGTGAAGGCTACTTGTAAACTGAAAGATAGTATAAACACATACATACACACCACAAAATTTAAAACCAGCCATAATTGGAGAGGGTGTGGAGAAAAGGGAACCCTCTTGCACTGTTGGTGGGAATGTAAATTGATACAGCCACTATGGAGAACAGTATGGAGGTTCCTTAAAAAACTAAAAATAGAATTACCATATGATCCATCAATCCCACTACTGGGCATATACCCAGAGAAAACGATAATTCAAAAAGACACATGCACCCCAATGTTCATTGCAGCACTATTTACAATAGCCAGGTCATGGAAGCAACCTAAATGCCCATCAACAGACTAATGGATAAAGAAGATGTGGTATATATATACAATGGAATATTACTCAGCCATAAAAAGGAACGAAATTGGGTCATTTGTAGAGATGTGGATGGATCTAGACACTGTCATACAGAGTGAAGTAAGTCAGAAAGCGAAAAACAAATATCGTATATTAATGCATGTATGTGGAACCTAGAAAAATGGTACAGATGAACCGGTTTGCAGGGCAGAAGTTGAGACACAGATGTAGAGAACAAATGTATGGCCACCAAGAGGGGAAAGCCACGGTGGGGTGGGTATGGTGGTGTGCTGAATTGGGCGATTAGGATTGACATGTATACACTGATGTGTATAAAATTGATGACTAATAAGAACCTGCTGTATAAAAAAATAAATAAAATATAATTCAGAAATTCAAAAAAAAAGAATATATGTATGAATATCTACATATATAAAACAGTCACTTTGCTGTACAGCAGAAGTTAACAGAACATTGTAAATCACTATACTTCAATAAAATAAAATTTTTAAAAAGGATCTCAATGAAACTAGGAGATCAGGGAGGGGGGCAGGTGCAGAGCAGAGCCTATAAAAGACACTAAATACGAACTTGACATTTTGCAGAGATTTCACATCCCTGTCACCACAGTTGGACAGAGGGTACCCAGGAGGCAAAGAAGAGGTGGCTATGGGGCCGAGGTTCAAGGGTCAGGGCTCTGAGCTCTCTCCAATAACCCCTCCTTTAATCCCCCCATCTACTCTGTAACACTGCAGTGAGCAGGTCTTAAAATAAATAAATAAATAAAATAAAATATACTTTGTAAAAACAAAAACAAAAACAAAAAAATCCAGCCATATTAACTTGAAAAGACAAACCCTGGACAAAATAAAGAGCTCTTTGGGCTCCAACGTTTTTTGGGCAGGAAGGAGGCTGAGAAGGACACTCTGGCAAACGTGGATCACGTTTAGGATAAGGAAGCGTGACTCGGCAGAACCAAGCCCCAAGGTGCCGCTAAGAGGTACGGAGAGCTCCACGCGAGCAGGACCGGACCCTAATCAGTCAACTGGTAACACGTAGCCAGCAGGATTTGGAATTTCTGTGGACCAGCGGCTGCTGTGTGGGGACTCCTGTTGTCCCCAGTTTGGAATAGGAGTATCTATAGAAGTCTTCCTCTGTCTGCCCCACTGTCATATTTCAAGTGTGTAAGACGAAGACTGAGAGAATAGTATGTAAAGAGCGGTACCCAAGGGAGCAGTCCTGAAGACCCTCACCTGACGCAGGGCCTGATTTCGAGAATGAGATCCTGGACTTCAACCTGACGCCGCGATGGAATGAGACATTTGGGGTCTTGGGGCAGGAGACGGTTATGGTTTGCAGATGTCAGTGGTCAAAGCCAGAGGGCAGTCTGTGGTAAGTTTTGTTTCCCTAAGATGGCTACAAGAACACCTCCTGCACAGCACCCTCTTCTACAATATGCAATGTGATTTTGCCACTCCTCCCACGGGGAGGAGAGGTCTTCGCACCCTGCCCCTTGAATCCAGATGGGCTGCTGATTTGTTCATAGTCAACAGATTGCAGCAGAAATGAAGCTGTGTGGCTTCCAAGCCCAGGTCATGAAAGGAGATGCAGCTTCACACCTTGTTCTCAGAAGCTCTCCCTGATGAAGAAGATTTCAGCAGCCGGGTAAGCCGTCCAACTGCCCTGAGGCTGCTGTGCTGTGATGAGGTGCAAACAACTCACAAGAAGAGACCAGTGAAGAGGCCGGAGGCTACGGGAAGAGCGAGAGCTGCCTACACCACCCGGCTGTTCCAGCTCTGGCCATCAACTGACTGCAACCACATGAGAGACCCCCAAGACAAGACTGCCTAGCTGAGCTTGTCTTGAATTTCTGACCCAGGAAACTGTGAGATATAATAAGCCACTAAATTGTCATCTATTATGTAGAAGAGGAACTGGACCAGCCCACAAAAGGACAATTTCATATTGTTCAACCTTATAAGTAAATAAATAATATGTTCAAGATAATATTAGACCTTATTAATGTATGCATCATATTAATCTTAATGTAGAAATAGATTAATAAAAAAAACATAACTACCTATATAGCTGAAGAAAAATATTCAGTACATTTCAGCAATTCTTCATAATCAAGTCCTTAACAAACTCAAAATGGAAACTAACTTCCTTTTAAGATAATAAAGGATAGCTACCAACCCCTACAGGAAACATCATACCTAAAGTAAAACTTTAGAAACATTATAAAATCAGGAACAACTGAGCTGACCCCCCTACTTCTCATACTGTTAAGCATTGAACTGGCACCCTAATCAACGCACTAAAAGACAAGAAACGAAAATTAAGAATTATACGGACTGGAAAGAAAGAGGAAGAATTGTGGTTATTCGAAGCAAGATCTGAAAAGGGATTTTAGCACTGTTGCTAGGTACAAATCAATTCTCTTCCTGTACACCATCTCTCTTAGTCTGATCTGGCTCCTGTAACAAAATACCATAGACTTGGTGCCTTAAACAGCAGAAATTTATTTTCTCACAGTTTTGGAGGCTACATATCCATGATCAAGGTGCCGGCAGGGTCGGTTTTGGGTGATACCTCTCTTCCTGGCTTGTAAATAGCCGCCACCTTCTCACTGTGTTCACATGGGTTTCCTTGGTGTGTGTGCCAGTGAGGCAAGAGATAGATGGGCTCTAAGCTAGGCATTTACAACTGGCCTCCCACTTACATTTCATGGGGCAGGAAAACGTGGCCTTCGGGCCGGACACAACTAGTCTCCTGTTTGCATTTCCTGAGACAGGAGATAGGTGGGCTCCAGGTTAGACATTTAAAATCAGCCTCCTGTTTGCTCTCTGAAATGGAAGTAACAACAGAAACAGGGTAAATAGCCAGGCTTCGTCTCCTGTGGACGCCTTAAGATAACAGTCATGGCAGGAACAGAGACGGGCTAACCCTTGTTTGAGTAATAGATCAAGAGGTCACACATTTACCATCCTTGGGGCAAGGGAGACACTGCACATGTGCAGAAAGCCTCCGTGGGGGTCAAAAGGAGGGGGCACCACCCCATAATAGGTGATGCTAAGGCCATCCCATAGGCCTCTGGGCTGGAATCCATGTTGGAAAGAAGCTGCGCATGCATGCTGGGGAGGGTCCTAGGGCAGGACGGTGTGGAGAAAGAAACCAGATAATTGGCCAGAGGTGAACAGAGACCTGGAAGAACTGCCCTATATAAGTGACTTAACCGCCTCTTTACTGGGCTCCTCCTTGTTAGGGGGGATGCCCACACCCTTTCTCTCTGGGTGTCCGTCTCTGCCCTGCTTCTGTCTTAACTGAACAAGTTGTTTCTCTGTGTGCTCTCCCACTTGTTGTTGTGCTGTGTCTCTAATAATAAACTTTGCACCTGTTTTTACAGGTTTGCCTCCATGAGAAATGCGTCTTTCACTGGGGGCAAGAGCCAGGGGGTGTGGTGGCTGAGATTCCTGTTTTATTTTTTTTAATAAATTTTTATTTATCTATCTATCTATCTATTTATGGCTGCGCTGGGTCTCTGTTGCTATGCACGGGCTTCCTCTAGTTGCGGTGAGTGGGGGTTACTCTTTGTTGCGGTGTGTGGGATTCTCACCGTGGTGGCTTCTCTTGTTGCGGAGCACGGGCTCTAGGCGTGTAGGCTTCAGTCGTGGCACACGGGCTCAGTAGTTGTGGCTCGTGGGCTCTAGAGTGCAGGCTCAGTAGTTGTGGCGCACGGGCTTAGTTGCTCCACAGCACGTGGGATCTTCCCAGACCAGGGCTCAAACCCGCGCCCTCCGCACCAGCAGGTGGATTCCCAACCCCTGCGCCACCAGGGAAGTCCAGGATTCCTGGTTTTCATCCAGGCTACCCAGGTTCAATTCCTGGGCAGGGGATTAAGATCTTGCTTCACACCACCACTCACTGCTGCCTCTCCGAGATTAGCAGGAGAGCCAGCTCCCTGGTGTTTCTTCTTATAAGGACATTAACCCTATGGGATCGGGGCCTGACCTTATGACCTCACTTAACCTTAATTTCCTTAGAAGCCCCATCTCCAAATACAGCAACATTGGGGGTTACGATGTCAACAAATGAATTTTGGAGGGACACAAACGTTCAGTTCACAGCACAATTAATAGGCAAAAAGAAATTATACTGGGGGAAAAAAGCTTGTCTTCATAATATCACTGGGAATGATAAACTACTTAGGAATACATCTCATACAATGTTGACTTTAAAATGAGAACTATCTAGGAATAAATCTTTTTTAAAATATTTATTTATTTATTTACTTTTGCTGCACCTGGTCTTACATGTGGCATGTGGGATCTTTAGTTGTGGCATGCGGGATCTTTAGTTGTGGCATGCAGGATTTAATTCCCTGAGCAGGGATTGAACCCGGGCCCCCTGCATTGGGAGGGCAGAGTCTTATCCACTGGACCACCAGGGAAGTCCCTGTAGGAATAAATGTTTAAGAAACTATATAAACTGAGAATTTATTAATAAAACAATAAAATTAAAGTTCTATAAAAGTTCATAAAAAACTGAAAATTGAAAGATATACTATATTAATGGAGGAGTAGAGTCAATATTGTAAAATATTAATTCTTATAAAATATATATTTAATATAAATCAAAACAAAATAATTTTTTCTTGAAATGTGATAAACAAATTCTAATATTTACATGAATGTTTACAGGTCTCAGATATACATGACAATAATGAACATGCTCAACAATCAGTGGAGCTTTCCTTCCTAGATACAAGAGGACAAGAGGTTTTTATTAAGCTAGAATAGTAAGACAATGTGGTATTCACATAGAACTTCTCAGACAAGCAAAAACTGAAAGAGTTCATCAATGCCAAAACGACCCAACAAGAGGTGTTGAAGGGTCTTCTCTAAGTGGAAAAGAAAAGGCTACAACAAGAAGTAAGAATTTTATAGGAAAAGTAAAATTTCACTGGTAAAGGCAAATGTATAGTAAAGGCTGAGGCTCAACCACTTAAATAAGTTAGTAGGAAGCTTAAAAGACAAAAATTGTAAAATCAACTGTAAGTACATTGAACAGTTAAGGGATAGATATGAAGATGTAACATATGACATCACAAACACAAAACGTGGGGGAAGGGAGTAAAGAAATGTAGACCTTTTAGAATGTGTTGAACTTAAATGACTATCATTTTAAAACAAGTAGATATCATTATAGGTAACATATATGAACTCCATGGTAACCACAAATCAGAAACCTACAAAAGATAACAAAAACTAGAGAGAAAGGAACACAAGCGTACTACAAAATAAAATCATCAAACCACAAGGAAAGAAACTAAAAGAACAAAACAGAAAAGAATTTGAAAAACCAGAAAACAAATAACAAAATGGGAATAAGTACAGACCTATCAATAACCACTTTATTTTTATTTTTGTTTCATTATGTTTTGTTTTTATTGAGATACAGTTGATTTACAATATTACTTTAGTTTCAGGTGTACAACATAGTGACTAAAATATTTTGTAGATTATACTCCACTTAAAACTATTATAAAATATTGGCTGTATTCCCTGTGCTGTACAATATATCCTTGTAGCTTATTTATTTTATACATAATGGTCTGTACCTCTTAATTCCCTCCCCCTATCTTGCCCCTCTCCCCACCCTCCCACCACTGGTAATCACTAGTTTGCTCTCTGTATCTGTGAGTCTCTTTCTGTTTTGTTATATTCATTCATTTTTTAGCTTCCACAGATAAGTAATAACATACAGTATTTGTCTTTCTCTTTCTGACTTATTTCACTAGGCATGATAATACCTTGTATTTCCATCCATATTGTTGAAAATGGCAAGATTTCATTCTATTTTTTATGGCTGAGTAATACTCCAGTATATATATCACATCTTCTTCATCCTTTTATCTACCGATGGGCACTTAACGTCACTTCCGTATCTTGGCTATTGTAAATAGTGCTGCTATGAACATTGGGGTGTATGTATCTTTTCGAATTAGTGTTTTCCTTTTCATCAGATATATACCAAGGAGTGGAATTGCTGGATCATATGGTACTTTTCTTTTTAGTTTTTTGAGGAACCTCCATACTGTTTTCCATGCTGGCTGCACCAACTTGCATTCTGACCAACTGTGTACAAGGGTCCCCTTTTCTCCACATCTTCACCTACATTTGTTATTTGTGGTCTTTTTGATGATAGCCATTCTGACAGGTGTGAGGTGATATCTCATTGTTGGTTTTGATTTGCATTTCACTGATGATTAGTGATGTTGAACTTCTTTTCATGTGTCTATTGGCCACCTGCATATCCTCTTTGGAAACATGTCTATTCAGGTCTTCTGCCCCTTTTTTAATTGAGTTTTTTTTTTATGTTGAGTTTTACAAGCTGTTTATATATTTTGGATATTAACTGCTTATCATATCATTTGTAAATATTTTCTCCCAGTCAGTAGATTGTCTTTTTGTTTGATTGATGGTTTCCTTTGTTGTTCAAAAGCTTTTAAGTTTAATTAGATCTCATTTGATTATTTTTGCTTTTGTTTCCTTTGCCTTAGGAGACAGATCCAAAAGAATATTGCTATGATTTATGCAAAAGAGTGTTCTGCCTATGTTTTCTTCTAGGAGTTTTATGGTTTCTGGTCTCACATTTAGGTCTTTAATCCATTTTGAATTTATTTTTGTATGGCATGAGAAAATATTCTACTTTCTTTTACATATAGCTGTCCATTTATCCCCGCACCACTTATGAAAAAGACAGTCTTTTCCCCATTGTATATTCTTGCCTCTTTTGTTATAGATTATTTGACCATAAGTGTGTGGGTTTATTTCTGCGCTTTGTATCCTGTTCCATTGATCTATATGTCTATTTTTGTCCCAGTACCATACTGTTTTTTTTTTTTTTTTGAGGGGCAGTGGGAGCCACGCTGAGTGGCTTGTGGGATCTTAGTTCCTTGACCAGGGATTGAACCGAGCCCTCAGCAGTGAAAGTGTGGAATCCTAACCAGTTGACTACTAGGGAATATGCTCACTTTTTTTTTTTAATTTAAAAAAATATTTATTTATTTATTTTTGGCTGCATTGGGTCTTTGTTTCTGCACACGGGCTTTCTCTAGTTGTGGTGAGCGGGGGCTACTCTTTGTTGCGGTGCACGGGCTTCTCATTGCAGAGGTTTCCTTTGTTGCGGAGCACAGGCTCTAGGCACGCGGGCTTCAGGAGTTGTGGCACATGGGCTCAGTAGTTGTGGCTCGTGGACTCTAGGGCGCAGGCTCAGTAGTTGTGGCTCACGGGCTTAGTTGCTGTGCGGCATGTGGGATCTCCCCAGACCAGGGCTCGAACCCGTGCCCCTTACATTGGCAGGCGGATTCTTAACCACTGTGCCACCAGGGGAGCCCTTTTGATATAATTTTAAACAGGACTGTTTTCTTGCTTTTCTTTCCAATAGTTAATTATTACTATATATAAAAGCATCAGATTTTCTGTATATTAATCTTGTCCTGCAACTATTCTGAATTCATTTATTAATTCTAATAGTTTTTTTTTTCCTTCAAAATGGCAAGGGAGGTGGGGGAGGCTAGAAATAGGTGAGGGAGATTAAGAGGTACAAACTTCCAGTTACAAGATAAATCAGTCATGGGTATGAAATATACAGTGTGTGGAATATAATCAATAATTATATAATGTCCTGTATGGTGACAGATGGTAGCTAGACTTATTGTGGTGATCATTTTGAAATGTATAGAAATATAAATTGAGACAGGCTGGCACCTGGGATCTGGGACCATTTGCTGCAGTGCTGGCACCTGGACAAACGTCTCCTTGAGCAACAGATACAAAGAAATTATAAGGGACTAAAAATAACTGCATGCATGCACAATTGGGGCAAATTATGAATAAGATGCTAAAAGGCTAAAAACCACCTGATGCTTCTGAGGTTTAGTGAGCAAAAGCAGGGTACTGTGCATGATCCCTGCACCAAGGGGGTGGGCAGACCACCTAAGCCACCCCTCTGGCCCGACCCCCTGATCTGCCCTTATCCTCACCCCATTTAGGGGACCAGCTTGCCCCACCTCAGAAAGCAAGCAAGGGCACCTTTTCTTGTTTTGCAGTGTGAGTCCCAGTAAAGCCTTGCCTGAATTCCTCGTCTGGCCACTTACCAATTTCTGTTGATTAAAGTGTCCAAGGACCGAAGTCAGTAACAGAATCACTGTGTTGTGTAACAGGAACTAACTTCCAGTTATAAGACAAATAGGTACTAGGGATGGAATGTGTGACGCGGTAAACAGAATCAGCACCGCTGTGTGTTGTGGATACTGCTCCAAGTCGTTAAGAGAGTAAAGCCTAAGAGGTCCCATCACAACGAGAACAAACTTCTTCTATTTTGTTAAATTTGTATCTATATGAGATGATGGATGTTCACTGAATTTATTGTGGTCATCATTCCATGGGGTAGGTAAGTCAAATCATTATGCTGTACACCTTAAATTTATACTGTGCTGTATGTCCATTATACCTCAATAAAACTGGAGAAAAAAAAGAAGAGGAGATTAGGACGCAGACACGCACAGAGGGAGGACCATGTGAAGACACAGGGAGAAGACGGCCACCTGCAAGCCAAGGAGAGAGACCTTCGAAGAAACCAAACCTGCCAACACCGCGAAAGCAGACTTCTAGTCTCCAGAATTGTGACAAAATACGTTTCTGGTGTTTACCCCACCCAGTCTGTGATATTTTGTTATGGCAGCTCTAGCAATTGAACGCACTTGGGATGAGGAAATTGGCTTCCCATGTGGAAAGAAAATGAAATTATAGGGACTTCCCTGGTGGTCCAGTGGCTAAGACTCCAAGCTCCCAATGCAGCGGGCCCTGGTTCAATCCCTGGTCAGGGAACTAGATCCCAGATGCCGCAACTAAGAGTTTGTAGGCCACAAATAAAGATCCTGCATGCTGCAACGAAGATCCCACACGTGGCAGTGAAGATCCCATGAGCCACAACTAAGACCTGGTGCAGCCAAAAAAATAAATAAATAAATAATTTTTAAAAAATGAAATTATATCAATATCTACACTACATGCACACACACAACTTCAGACAGATTCCAACTTAAATGTGAAAGCAAAATGCTGAAACTATTAGAAGATAACACATGGAAATCTTTTGTGATACCAGGATGGAGAAATATTTCTTAGCAAGACACATAAGTAAACCACAAATGAAACCATAAAGGAAAAGCTAGATAAATTTTATGTCAAAAATAAAGCCTACGGGATCAGCAATTTTATAAACAAAGTTCAAAGACAAGGAATAGGCAGAAAAAAATTAAAATATATATTGCATATTGAGAATTAGTAAACAATATACATTCACCTCCATGAATAGATAACAGAACAGAAAAATGGCAAAGATAATTGACAATTTATGGAATAAAACTCCGAAATGGTGTAAAAATGTGTTTACTTCAGCAGTGATCATTGACACACACCCTTGTGTCATAGGGAAGAACAAATCTGACTCCACATTTGATCTGTTTCTTTTACTTTAAGGTTTGTATTCTATTGCTTTCACCATAATACAAGTTAAGAGTGTAGCCTATAGCCTGAAATTTACAGGATAACCCGTTCTCAAGGCTCTGAGAATTAAGAGTATAACATTGTTATACTTATTAAGAGTGTAACACTGTTCCATTCATATAGAGATAAAAAGTTGCAGAGCAGAGAATAACATTTGTCTTGTTGGGGGTTTAAAGGAACATTGTGACTGGACCTAGGTGGACAGCTGCAAGAACAAAGGATTCGGGCACCAAGAAGTTCACAACAACCAACCACACCCCTCCCCTTTTAGTATAAAAGAAGCCTGGATTCTAACTCAGGGAAGATGGTTCTTTGGGACACTAGTCCACCATCTTCTCCGTCTGCTGACCTTCCAAATAAAGTTGCTATTCATTGCCCCAGCAAATCACCTCTGGATTTACTGGCCTGTCGTGTGGTGACCGGCATGAGCTTGGACTCGGTAACACTTGTGTTCTGCATTTTAAGTATTAGTCCATTTTATTTGTGTGTTTTTGTTTTTGTTTTGGCTGTGCTGCATGGCTCTGGGATCTTAGTTCCCCGACCAGAATTGAACCTGTGCCCCTGCACTGGGAGCGTGGAGTCCTCACCGCTGAACTGCCCCGGAAGTCCCAGCATTAGTCCAGTTTTAAAAATCTTAATCCTGGGTATTAGTACCTTGTTCCTAACTCCTCCTTATATTCCACACTTAAGCAGCATATTGGCTTCATGGTTGAAGTCTGTATCTTTCATAAGGCTAAATTAGGAAACAACTTTTTCTGATTTATTTTTTAAAGTCTAGAGTGTATTTTTTCAGTTAAAAATTTTTTTCATTTTATTGAGGGAATTCTGTTTTCCCCTTATTTATTTATATTAACGTATATCCTGATCACCCTTATATTTCTAGAATAGAATCCACTTGGTTTCTATTCTACAAAAATATTTCTATTTCTACAAAATATTGCAAAATAGTCTACAAAAATTATCTGTTGATAATTTCTCAGTATTTTTTCATGGGCAGCAATAATCAAGTTTTGTCTGCGCTTCCTTTTCAAATCATATATCTGTCCATTTTGGTGCCTTTATGCTATTACATAAATAGAAATTTTCCCTTCTAATTCCTCTGGAACTATTTAAATACGAGTTCTCTGATCACTGGATGTTTGAAAGAATTCACTGGAAACTCAATGAACGATGCTTTTCGGCGGAGAATCTCTGACATTGTCTTCATTTCCATTCACGTTTGGGTTTTTTTTGTTTCTTGGGTCGAATTTGACACATCTACCCCTTAAGAATCATTTGTGTCACAGAGAATTCCGTATTTATTAACACAGAGCGGATTCTCATTCAATCTCCTATGTATCTGTGATTATTCCTCTTTTTTCATCCTACCCTTCACTCTCTTTTTTTAAAAAATAGAGTGACTTATAATAACTCCCCCCACAGCCCTTGAATTATAAATTAACGTCCCTTTTTTTCTGCTTTACTATCTGCTTTTTTTGTTTTCTTCAATTGAGTTCTTAAGCCAATTCTCTATCACATCTGTCTACATACCTACCTATCACTTATCGATCGACCTGATTTGGATTCCCGGTCTTTTAAAAATCCTAATTCTTTACGTTTCCCCCGAACGCGCGTTCCCACAGCTCGCTCTGGCAGCGGCCGCCCGGGTCTCTAGGCGACCAGCGCTCCTACGACGCCGCACACCGCGTGCCGCGGAGCCTCCTGGGAAGTGTAGTTCGGCAGCTCCTCCCCGTCGCGCACGCGCAGCGCACGCAGCAGGTTTGGCCGTTCTCTTTGTCCTTCGCCGCCACGCGAGAGGCCAGTGGGCGCGTGTTCTCGTGCTCGTGCGCGCGCGCGGCTCCCCAGCCAAGCTCCGGGCCGTCGAGATCCCGCGGGTCCGCCCGGGTCGCGCAAAGGCCGGGGGCGGGGCGGTCACGTGGGTCCTGGCCCCGCGCGTCCGTGGTTCCGAGGCCTTTTTTGCAGGTTCCGGGCCTGGATTCCTGTGGGGCGGGCGGCGGGGGCTGAGGGGGCCCGCGGGGGAGGGGCTGGGGGTCGTGCCAGGGCCGCCAGTGGGCGTCAGCGCTTGGGCCGGGGTCTCCGCGGCTGGGGTGCGGTGGGCACCGGTGGCCCCCGGGGGTCGGGGGGAGGCCCTTCGTCCGCCGCGGCCGGTGCTCGTCGCGCCGGGGCGTCTCCTGCCAGGCCGGCTTGGAAAGGCGGTGCCTCCCCACGCGCGTCCCTGCGCGTCCCCGGCCGCGAGCCCTGGGCAGGCGCGGTCGGAGCGCCGGGACCCACGGCGGGTCGGGGAGCGTCCGGCGAGTGTCCGCGGCGTGACCCGATTGCTGGGCTTGTGTCGCCCCTCCACCCTGGCTCCACCCAGCTCGCCTCCGCCTTTATCAGGAGGGTTTTTCCGAGGGTCCTCCACTAACGAGAACCCCCAAACAACTTTGACAGTAGCTGGCGGGGTGGGCACCGCGTTGCCTCAAGGCCTTGTCTCTGACCTGGACCCACGTCTGCCCCTTGGAACAACAGCCCATTCACGATTTCTGGGTCTCAGGCTTTTCATCTGAAAATGAGGGAATGGAAAGAAGTGACCTTTTCTGCCCTAGCCCGGAGGCTTTTTGCTGTCATCAAAACGTACATTAGTTTATGGTATTTATTATTTACTGTTTACTTTGTTTCAACCACGTGGTGCTGGACTGAAACTGCTCTGCTTGCCTGTGTTCTTGGGTTAAGGACTTCAAAATACGTTCACTGTAGTTAATTTAGAGTATCTTGATAAACAGATTCAAATGAAAATCATTCATGATCCCATCAACAGGAAACAGTCACTGTTAACATTTTGTGCATTTATTTTAGTCAAGAAACGTGTGTATGTTTTGAATACACCTTACGTGTTCCCTTTAAAAAAAAACAAAATTGGGAATATGCTGCAAGTCCTGCTTAAAGCCCTTAGAGTATATCACAGATATGTTAAGTTGAAATATTTTGTCCCAAGTGGGGAGTTTAAACTTACCGGGGAAGTTTTTTTCAACTTGCCCCTGAGAACTTATCCTTCTCTTGTTATTCTCCTTAGTCTGCCCTGGTACCATCATTTCTGGGCAGGAGACTGTGTCATGCGTGTACTGGGACTCTAAACAGGGACTCCCAAGGCCTCTGCCCACCCCTCCCAACACAGTTGTTGAGGGCCTGTGGTCACAGGCTCTGGGGTGGGCTGCATGGGACCAGTGGCCCAGATCTGCCACTTCTTGTGTATGTCATCTGTTTTCGGCATGTTATTGAACTTCTGTGCCTTATTGCTTCTTCTGTGACGAGAACTGAATGCATCAAAAAAGACAGTACGGTGTGTAGAACATCTGGCACGTAGTAGGTGTAAGTAAAAGTTATTTTTTTCATTATTCTTTCCCTTGCAATTCCACAGAATTTGATGCTGAGTGGGAGCTACAGGATGATGATGAAGGTGCCCCTTCCTCCTGCGGGTAAATGTGAGTGTGTGGCAGGGAGAGCTGCAGTGCTCGGCGGGAAACTGCTGAGGTAAAGTCACACCGTGAAGTTAAAAGGGGCCAAATTGTACAACGAAGAGTGGGCATAGGCTTCCATTTGCTGAAGGGACACATAAGAGTCAAGTGTAAGAGCACTCAGGGAGAACTTCTCCCTCCAGGGCCAACTTGCAAAAACATTTGTTTAAATTAAAGGAAAATAAGGTCCAATCTGTACTGTGCTGAGCAACTAATATATCAGAAATATTTTAAAACTACCACACTGATGGCGTGTCACACTCTGTCCACCTCACATTCTCAACTCTGTGTTCTCCGCAAAATCTGCCTCATTTTGACATGTGTCTCTATTCTTGATAAGTTTTTGCTGAAATCCAGCTAAACTTTGCCAAATAGTTTTTGACAAAACTACAAAGGAAATTTAAAAATCACACTGTGAATTTGGCTGTCTGCTTAAGGAAATGGTTTGAATGTAAACGTAGTTTTATTTGTCAGAATACCGGAGTTTTTATTCCATGAAATGAGATGACGTGAAAGCATAATGCAAAGGAAATGACGTATTCATTGTAGGTATATTTTCCTTGTCTGGGGGGTGTGTGTGTGTGTGTACATATGTGTACATGAATACACACAAGTGACATTATGATTTTGGTAGTGAATACCTTGAATAAGAGGTAGCAAGAAAGAGAAATAACATTCCATTTCTGATATTTAATAATTGTGCAATTATGGGCACATTCTAAGTCTCAGTTTTCTTTCTATAAAATGGAGATTTTGTTAAATGCCTTTTGGGTTGTCTGTGAGGGTTAAATTGTAAAGTGCTTAGTATTTTGTCTTATATGTAGAAAGCACTCAGATGTTAGCTATTATTACTACAAGGAACTAGTCACTTTGCTTTTAATATCTTATTTATTCCTCAGAATCCCAGTGGCATTACATGATGATTAAAGAATAATCCTCCAGAAATATATAATCTCTGTGCATCAAACAACATAGCTTTAAGCATACAGTCAACAGAATTGCAAGGAAAAACTGACCAATCTGTAATCATATTGGGAGAGTTTAACACACTTCCTTCAGAAAATGATAGGATTGGCAGACATAAATTAGGAAGGTTATAGAAAATTTTAATAGGAAACTAAGGCTCAGAAAGATGAGCCTTAGTTTCCTATTTGTTTTTCCCCAAAGTCACAAAGCCAGCAAAGGGAAAAGGTTGATTGAAACTCATATCTGTTATAGTACAAATCACATAAGCTTTCCAAAATTCCATCTGCCTAACACAGAGCTGTCTTGTCCTTCACAGCACCTGTTCCTGTGTCCTCAGTGGACACTTACTGGATCTCAGAATTACTTACTGCTGGTACTTCTTTATTTGTGTGCAGAGACTTTTGCTGTTCTTTTACGTTACATTCTGTTTCTGTCCCTGGTAGTCCTGTTTCAGTTATATAGGAAACACACTCTGGCCTTAGATGATCATGAATTCCTAGTTCCTAGCAAGAGAGGAAAGGATTTTCGGTGCAGCGTGAATATACCAGTTGAAGTTCGTTTGTCCCCAAGTCCACAGATCCTGGTTCCACACAAATAAGCCTGCTCGTGTGAGATAAGAAAGGCGTTCCCAGAAGCAGAAATTCATTCCTAGTGTAAAAGACCTCACACCAGAGCTTCGGGGCAGAAGCAGAGGCTGCAGGACAGAACAAATCTCAGACTTGCTACTCATCTTGCAGCAAAAATGACCATGTTACAGGTGAGTTCATGTTTATTCCTCATTATTTTTCCAGGGAATTAGAAGAGGTGTGTAAGACCGCTAGTGAAAAAGGAAAGAATAAATGGTTAAGAAATGAGGGGAAAATACCCTCAGAATGGAAGATCCAAGTTGGGACAAAATTGAAGCAGCGGTACGTTAACTATAGGGCCTTGAGAAATTCTTAAAGTTTCAATTTTTATAAGCCTTACTGTCCTACATAATTACTGAATTTGAGCTGTAAACTTGGTTCTCAAATTTTTTGACAGGTGTAATGAGTATGTTTATATGAATTGCATTATCTAAAGGAAAAAGCAAACTGATTCTTCATAGAAAGTAAATGTTTCTTGGTCATTCCTTGGTGAAGCCTTTGAATAAATGATATCGTGGGTAATGGCCTTAGGAGAAAGATTGTAATAAATACATGGTATTATAGCCATTTTTCATAGTTTTCCACAGAGTGTGACCCACGGGGAAAATGCCAAAGCAGAATTTAGTCCCCGTAATTATTTAAATTATTTATTTACCTCTTTAGTTGTGAAGCAGAATTCACATGGAGAAAAGTTCATAAAATGTAAAAGTACAGCTTAATGTATTATCAAATAAATACCCATGAAGCCACCATTTCATTTCAAGAAATAGAGCATTCCCAGCCCAAATGAGGCCCTTCCTGTGCCCCCTCCCAATCACAACTTCTCCCTCCTGACAGACGGAGCCAGGACTCCATCTTTTGTAACCATTTCCTTGCTTTTTTGTATAATTTTACTCCTAAGTGTGTATCCTTAAACACTGCCATTTGGTGTTGTCTGCTGTTGTGTATACTCATTTGTGTTTTGCTTCTGTCACTTAGCAATTGCAGCCTTCTCTCCAATTAAGGTAGCTTCTCAATATCACCAAATCCAGCCATTATCAAATTTCCAGTTGTCTCATAAATTGTTTTCTGTTTGAATCAGAATCTAAGTAAAGTTCATACAGTACAGTTGATTGATCTGTCTCTGAATCTTGGCTCTGCCTATTTTTTTCTGTCCAAACTATCTGTTGAGGAAGCCAGGCCGTTTATCTGTAGTTTCCCACGATCTGAAGGCTTTGACTAAGTGGCGTGGTAGGTAATGTCCTCGTTTGACTGATTGCACCCCCCCAGTGTTGTTGGTGTGTTCTGCCATCTGTGTTTCCTGTGAATTGGTAGATTCAGAGCTGCGTTGTCCAGTCCCGAAGCCACCGGCCACATGTGACTGTTTGAACTTAAGTTAATTCAATTAAATCCCTTTGTCGCTGTTGCCACGTTTCAAGTGCTCAGTAGCCACAGATTGGACAGCCACGAATTGGGTGGCACAGGTAAAGAACATTTCCATCGCCACAGGAAGTTCCACTTTGAGGCTTGATCAGATTTAAGTGTGACTTTTTGGCAAGAGTGCTTCCGAGGTCGTGGTGGTACTTCTTTCAGGAGGTGCATAAAGCCCACTTGTCTCTCTTTGTCTTGCTGACGGCTTTATTCTCCTTATTTTTTTTGGTTGTGTTGGGTCTTAGTTGTGGCACACGGGCTCTTCGTTGAGGCATGTGGGATCTTTTTGTTAGGGCGCTCGGTCTGATCAGGTTTCTGTCTGGTTGTGCCGGGCAGGCTCTAGGGTGCGTGGGCTCTGTAGTTTGCAGCATGAGGGCTCTCTCACTGAGGCGCGTGAGCTCAGTAGTTGTGGCGCGCGGGCTTAGTTGCTCCATGGCATGTGGGATCTTAGTTCCCCGACCAGGGATCGAACCCGCGTCCACTGCATTGGAAGGCAGTTCTTTACCACTGGACCACCAGGGAAGTCCCTTGCTGATGGCTTTAAATAATCATTGCCCAGATGGATTATTTCATTAGGGGCTGCAAAATGGTAACACCCTCTTTGTAACATTTCTTTATTAACTAGAATGCAGCTTTCTAGCATGACAAGATATATCAAGGGTCAGTTTGTACATTTTCTGTCCCAGAACTGCAATTAGTATCTTAAAATTTAGTCATTAGTTTTAAAAGTGTTTGTTGCCAAAACATAGAAATATACTAGATTTTTGCATATTGACTTGGTATTCAGGAACTTTGTAAGCTCATTTACTAATTCTAATAATTTTTCTTTAGATTTGGTTAGATTTTCCATGTTTATAAAAATATCAGCAATACTTTTTTTTTAGTAAAAAAATTCCACTGACTTCCTAGTTTGATGAGACTTTCTATAACAAATAATTGTTGATTATTTTTCAATTTTTGCTGTGTTCATTTTGTTCTTTGTTTCATCTGTTTGTTCTTTTTCATACTTTTATATTCTTATGAAATCTAGTCCTTCTTTTTGAAAAATGTAAACGTGCTTTTTAAAAACTCTGTTAGATTTTTCTGTTATCTGTAGTTCTTGTTATATACATTCTTCCATTTACAGATATGCTTTATCTGCATCTATCGAGGTGATACTATGTTTTTCTTAATCTGTTAAGGTAGTAAACATCAGTGATTTTTTTAAAAAATGTTAAATCAACCTTGAATTTTTGGGATAAACTCCAGCTTGGTCTTGATATATTTTCTTCTTTATGTTTTGCTCAATATAGTAGTTTGGTAACATTGTTTAGGATTTTCACATCAGTGTTCATGTGTAAGTAGGCCTTTGCTTTTCCCTTCTTGCAATACCCTTACTGGATTTTGTTATCAAGGTCATGTTAGTATCAAAAAGTTTATCAAAAGTTGCTTCCATATTCTATAAGAGTTTAGTAAAATTGGAATTATTTCTGCATTAAATGTTTACAGAATTAACTGGTAAAGCCATTTTTTTGTGAGAAGATTTAAACTCAGGGAACCAACGTTTTCCACATGACCAATGCATGGTTTATAAAATCATTAGTGGGTAAATGATCCATTTAAAGAGGAAGATAAAACAATAGATTTTAATGTGACCGTGTGAGAAGTTCATTGATATAGTTGAAGATTCTACATTGTAGTTCATCTTTGTGAGACCAGTTGATTAGTTTTGGTTTTTATGAAAGAAGAATATCCACAATTAACTAATTCTAATTGTTGTAAGGTATTATGGATTTTCTTTATGCAATCATGCCATCTATGACAGTTTTACATCTTCCTTTCAATATTTATACTTTTTCCTTGCATTATATTGTACTGACCTCCTGGCCAGTACTCTACCTGCAGTACCTTGTAGACTAGAGGTGGCATTGGGAACACCCTTGCCTCGCACTAAGCCTGCACTCTCCACTACATAGCACATCACAGCTGCTCACCTCTGACACCAGTCACCTGGAGTTAGCGCAGACTCTGCAGGGTGAGGGCACCATCCCCAACAAGAGTGCTTTCACTTCAGTTGCCAGCTGTAAGTTTCGGGGTCCCCAGGTCACCTGCACTTCTGACCAATAGGCTGCAAATTTGGGGGGTTCCTATGATCCCCTCAGGTTCACTGGAATAGTTCACAGAACTTAGGAAAGTGCTATACTTAAAATTGCAGTTTTATTATAAAGGACACAAATTGGGACCAGCCAAATGAAGAGACACACAGGGTGAGGTCTGGCAGGGTCCCAAACATGGAGCTTCTGCAACCTCTCCCCATGGAATCAGGGCACATCGCCCTCTTGGCCCATGTCTGTTTACCACCCAAGAAGCTAACATGAGGCAGCAGTATCCGGAGTTTTTACTGGGTATTCATTGTGTAGGTATGATTGATAAAATCACAGCCATGTGACTGAACTCAGCCTCCAGCCTGGAGGTTGGGCTGATAGCGTCTGCCTCAAAGCCCCAACCCTCCAATCAAATGGTTGGAACTTCCAGCATGGGCAGTGCCCACCTGGAGATTCCAGGAGCCCACCATGAGTTACCTGTTCCATAAACTCAGGAGGGGCCCACCACGAATTACAAAGGAAGCTCCGTTGCAGGAACCTGGGACAAAGACCAGACAGTCTTTATTATACAACAGGTAGCCATTAGCTACACATGCTCTTTAAATTTAAATTAATTAAAATTAAATAAAATAGAAAAGTCAATGCCTAGTCACCTTTGAAGTATTCAGTAGACACTGGTGCCTAGTGGCTACTGTATTGGAGGGTGCAGATATAGAGCATTTCAGTTGTCACAAGAAATTCTGCTGGACAGTGCTGTGCTAGTCCTCAGAGAGCGAGCACTCAGTGTGTTACCATGAAGTATGATGCTACTGTACATATTTTGTAGATTATGATTATCAGATTAAATTTCCTTCTGTTCCTAGTTAGTTGATAGTATTTTACAATGAACAGATTTTCACTGTATGCCTTTTCTGCATTTTGAGGTGATAATGGCTTTCTTTTCTCCTTTATTCGGTTAATATGACAGGGATTTCTGAATCGGTATCTTGCACAGCTGAAGGAACCCTCATTTGGTCATGTTATACTTTTTATGCATGGCTATATTCAGTTTGTTAATATTTTGTTAGGAATTTTGATTCTATGAGTTATTTGCTTGTAATGTTCTTTTCTTGTTGTGTTCCTGTCTGATTTGGGATTAGAGGTCTGCTGGCCTTATAAAATGAGTTGAGAAGTTTGCACTCTTTGTCTGTTCTCTAAAAGAATTTATGTGAGATCATTTTATTTATTCCTTAAATGTTGGGAAGAATTCACCTTTGAAGCCATCTAGACCTTGAGTTTTCTTTGAAGGAAGGTTTTAAAATGTGAGGGTTAATTCCTTTAACAGTTACAGACTAATTGAGATCTTTTTTCTTGTGTCATTTTTGAGTAGATTATTTTTCAAGAAATATATCTGTTTCATCTAAGTTGTCAAATATGTTGGCATAAATTTATTAATATTATATTATCTTTTTAGCAGCTTTTTTGGACTATGATGTCAGTAGGATCCACCTATTTTAAGTGTACAATTCAGTGATTTTTTTTTTTTTTTTAGTAACTTTATGTTGTATAACCATCATCACAATACAGTTTTAGAAGGGTTCCATCACCCCAAGAGAATCTTTGTGACATTTGCAGTCAGTTCCTCTTCCCATCCCCAGCCTGAGGCAGCCACTAATTTGCTTACTGTCTATATAGGTTTTCCTTTTGGGCATATCATATAATGGATTTATATAAATGTGTAATCGTTTTGTGTCTAGCCTCTTTCAATAAGCATAGTATTTTTGAGGTCCATCTATGCTTTAGCATATGTCAGGAATTCATTCTTTTTATTGTTGAATAGTATTCCATTGTAAGGATATACCACTTTTTATTTATCCATTCACCACTTGATGGACATTTGGAATATTTACACGTTTTGTTGGTTATAAGTAATACTAACATGAACGATCACGTACAAGTTTGTTTTTTTTTTTAATTGAAGCGTAGTTGATTTACAATGTCTTTCAGGTTACAGCAAAGTAATTCAGGTATACGTACTTGTGTATATATATTCTTTTTCAGATTCTTTTTCATTATAGGTTATTACAGGATATTGAATATAGTTCCCTGTGCTAAACAGTAGGTCCTTGTTAGTTACCGATTTTGTATATAGTAGTGTGTATCTGTTAATCCCAAACTCTGAACTTATTCCTTCCCTCCTTTCCCCTTTGGTAACCATAAGTTTGTTTTCTATGTTGGTGAGTCTACTTCTGTTTTGTAAATAAGTTCATTTGTATTACTTTTTTTAGATTCCACATATAAGTGATATCATATATTTGTCCTTCTCTGTCTGACTGACTTCACTGAGCATGATAATCTCTAGATCCATCCATGTTGCTGCAGATGGCAGTATTTCATTCTTTTTTATGGCTGAATAGTATGCCACTGTGTGTATATGTACCACATCTTCTTTATCCATTCATCTGTTGATGAACATTTAGGTTCCTTCCATGTCTTAACTATTGTAAATAGTGCTGCTATGAACATAGGGGTGCATGTATCTTTTCAAATTAGAGTTTTCATCTTTTCTAGATATATGCCCAGGAGTGGGATTGCTGGATCGTATGGTAACTCTATTTTTTAAGGAACCTCCATACTGTTCTCCATAGTGGCCGCACCAATTTACATTCCCACCATCAGTGCAAGAGGGTTCCCCTTTCTCCACACCCTCTCTACCATTTACTATTTGCAGACTTTCTGATGATGTCCGTTCTGACTGGTGTGAGGTGATACCTCACTGTAGTTTTGTTTTGCATTTCTCTAATAATTAGACTTTTTGAGCATCTTTTCATGTGCTTTTTGACCATCTGTATGTCTTCTTTAGAGAAATGTCTATTTATGTCATCTGCCCATTTTTTGATTGGGGTGTTTGTTTTTTTTGTGATGTTGAGCTGTATGAGCTGTTTGTATATTTTGGAAATTAAGCCCTTGTCAGTCACATTGTTTGCAAATATTTTCTCCCATTCTGTAGGTTGTCTTTTTAAAAATTAATTAATTAATTAATTAATTTTTGGCTGCGTTAGGTCTTTGTTGCTGCATGCAGGCTTTCTCTAGTTGCAGCGAGCGGGGGCTACTCTTCATTGCAGTGCATGGGCTTCTCATTGCGGTGGCTTCTCTTGTTGTGGAGCACGGGCTCTAGATGCACGGGCTTCCGTAGTTGTGGCACAGAGGCTCAGTAGTTGTGGTTCGCGGGCTCTAGAGAGCAGGCTCAGTAGTTGTGGCACACAGGCTTAGTTACTCCTTGGCATGTGGGATCTTCCCAGACCAGGGCTCGAACCCATGTCCCCTGCATTGGCAGGAGGATTCTTAACCACTGCGCCACCAGGGAAGTCCCAGTGGGTTGTTTTTAATTTTGTTTCTGGTTTCCTTTGCTGTGCAAAAGCTTTTACGTTTAATTAGGCCCAATTTGTTTATTTTTGCTTTTATTTCCATTACTTTAGGAGACAGATCCAAAAAAATATTGCTGCAATTTATGTCAAAGAGTGTTCTGCCTGTGTTTTCCTCTAGCAATGTTATAGTATCTGGTGTCACGTTTAGGTCTTTAATACATTTTGAGTTTATTTTTGTATATGGTTAGAGAACCTAATTTCATTCCTTTACATGTAACTGTCCAGTTTTCTTAGCACCACTTATTGAAGAGACTGTCTTTTCTCCATTGTATATTCTTGCCTCCTTTGTTGTAGATTAATTGACCGTAAGTGTGTGGGTATATTTCTGGGCTTTCTGTCTTGTTCCATTGATCTATATGTCTGTTTTTGTGCCAGTACCATACTTTTTTGATTACTGTGGCTTTGTAGTATAGTCTGAAGTCAGGGAGCTTGATTTGTCCAGCTCCATTAAAGATTCTTTACTGGCTATTTGGGGTCTTTTGTGTTTCCATACAAATTTTAATACTGTTTGTTCTAGTTCTGTGAAAAATGCCACTGTTAATTTGATAGGGGTTGCATTGAATCTGTAGATTGTCTTGGGTAGTATGGTCATTTTAACAATATTGACTTCTCCAGTGCAAGAACACAGTATATATTTCCATCTGTTAACGTCACCTTCAATTTCTTTCATCAGCATCTTATAGTTTTCAGATTACAGGTCTTTGGCCTCCTTAGGTAGGTTTATTTCTAGGTATTTTGTTCTTTGTGATGCGATGGTAAATGGGATTGTTTCCTTAATTTCTCTTTCTGATATTTTGTTGTTAACATATAGAAATGCAAGAGGTTTCTGTGTACTAATTTTGTATCCTGCAACTTTACTGCATTCATTGATGAGTTCTAGTAGTTTTCTGGTGGCATCTTTAGGACTTTCTATGTATACTATCACGTCTTCTACAAACAGTGACAGTTTTACTTCTTTTCCAGTTTGGATTCCTTTTATTTCTTTTTCTTCTCTGATTGCTGTGGCTAAGACTTCCAAAACTATGTTGAATAAAAGTGGTGAGAGTGGGCATCCTTGTCTTATTCCTGATCTTAGAGGGGATACTTTGATCTTTTCACCATGGAATATGATGTTAGCTGTGATTTTGTCATATATGGCCTTTATTATGTTGAGGTATGTTCCCCCTATGCCCACTTTCTGGAGAGTTTTTATCAAAGTGAATGTTGAATTTTATCAAGAGTTTTTTCTGCATCTGTTGAGATGATCATGTTGTTTTTATTCTTCCATTTGTTAACGTGGTGTATCACATTGATTTGCGGATGTTGAAAAATTCTTGTATCCCTGGGATAAATCCCCCTTGATCATGTTGTATGATCCTTTTACTGTTTCGTTGGATTTGGTTTGCTAGTATTTTGTTGAGGATTTTTGTGTCTATGTTCATCAGTGATATCGGCCTGTAATTCTCTTTTTCTGGTGACATCTTTGTCTGGTTTGGGTATCAGGGTTATCGTGGCCTCATAGAATGAGTTTGGAAGTGTTCCTTCCTCTGAAGTTTTTTGGAATAGTTTCAGAAGGATGGGTATTAACTCTTCTCTAAATGTTTGATAGAATTCATCTGTGAAGCCATCTGGTCCTGGACTTTTATTTATTGGGAGTTTTTAGATTACTGATTCAATTTCATTACTGGTAGTTGGTCTGTTCATATTTTCTATTTCTTCCTGGTTCAGTCTTGGGAGATTGTACCTTTCTAAGAATTTGTCCATTTCTTCTATGTTGTCCATTTTATTGGCATATAATTGCATATAATAGTCTCTTATGATCCTTTGTATTTCTATGGTGTTGGTTGTAACTTCTTTTTCATTTCTGATTTTATTGATTTGGACCCTCTCCCTTTTTTTCCTGATGAGTAATTTTATCTCTTCAAAGAACCAATTTTTAGTTTTGTTGATCTTTTCTATGTTTTTTTAGTCTCTATTTTATTTCTGCTCTGATCTGTATTTCTTCCCTTCTACTAACTTTGGGTTTTGTTTTTCTTTCTCTAGTTACTTCAGGTGTAAGATTGGGTTGTTTATTTGAGATTTTTCTTGTTTCCTGAAGTAAGCTTGTATCACTATAAATTTCCCTCTTAGAACTGCTTTTGCTGCATCCCATAGGTTTTGGGTCGTCGTGTTTTTATTTTCATTTGTCTCTATGTATTTTTTAATTTCCTCTTTGAATTGTTCAGTGATCCATTGGTTGTTTAGTGGCGTGTTGTTTAGCCTCTATGTGCTTGTGTTTTTTTGCCGTTTTTTTCTTATAGTTGATTTCTAGTCTCAACAACATTGTGGTCGGAAAAGATGCTTGATATGATTTCAGTTTTCTTAAATTTACCCAGGCTTGTTTTGTGGTCTAGCATGTAATCTGAAGAATGTTCCACGTGCTCTTGAAAAGATTGTATATTCCGCTGCTTTCGAATGGAATGCTCTGTATATATCAATTAAATCCATTTGGTCTAATGTGTTCTTTAGGGCCAGTGTTTCTTTATTGATATTTTTAGTCTAGATGATCTGTCCATCAATGTAAGTGGGCTGTTAAAGTCCCCTACTATTGTTGTGTTACTGTCGATTTCTCCTTTTATGTCTGTTAATATTTGCATTATATATTGAGGTGCTCCTATGTTAGGTGCATATGTATTTACAATTGTTATATCTTCTTTTTGGATTGGTTCCCTTGATCATTATGTAGTGTCCTTTTTTGTCTCTTGTAACAGTCTTTATTTTAAAGTCTATTTTGTCTGATATAAGTATTACTACTCTGGCTTTCTTTTGATTTCCATTTGTGTGGAATACCTTTTTTCATCCCCTCACTTTCAGTCTGTGTGTGTCCCTAGATCTGAGGTGGGTCTCTTGTAGACAGCATGTATATGGGTCTTGTTTTTTTATCCATTCAGCCACTCTGTGCCTTTTGATTGGAGCATTTAGTCCATTTACACTTAAGGTAGTTATCAATATGTTTGTTCTTATTGCCATTTTGTTAATTGTTTTGGATTTGTTTCTGTAGGTCTTTTTTTCCCCTTCTTTTGTTCTCGTCTCCTGTGATTTGATGACTATCTTTAGTGTTATGCTTGGATTCCTTTTTCTTTTTTGTGTGTATATCTATTATAGATTTTTTGGTTTGCAGTTACCATGAGGTTTTTGTATATCAGACTGTATATATATGTGATTGTTTTAAGTTGCTGATCTTTTAATTTCAAATGCATTTTAAAAACCCTGCATTTGTATTCTCCTCCCCTCAAGATTACTGTTGTTGATATCATATTTTACATCTAATCGTTTTATGTATCCCTTAACTGCTTATTGTGGATATAAATGATTTTACTACTTTTGTCTTTTAACCTTCCTACTAGCTTTGTGTGTAGATGATTTCCTACCTTTACTGTGTGTTTGCCTTTACTGGTGAGCTTTTTCATTTCATAATTTTCTTGCTTCCAGTTGTAGCCTTTTCTTTTTCGCCTAGAGATGTTCCTTTTACATTTGTTGTAAAGCTGGTTTGGTGGTGCTGAATTCTTTTAGCTTTTGTTTGTGAAGCTTTTGATTTCTCCATCAAATCTGAACAAGAGTGTTGCTGGGTAGAGTATTCTTGGTTGTAGGTTTTTCCCTTTTATCACTTGAAATATATCATGCCATATATGGCCTGCTGAAAAATCTGGCCTGCTGAAAAATCAGCTCATGGTCTTATGGGAGTTCCCTTGTATGTTATTTGTTGCTTTTCCCTTAATGCTTTTAATATTCTCTCTTCATCTTTATTTTTTGTCAGTTTGATTACAGTGTGTCTTGGTGTGTCCCTTTTTGGGTTCATCCTGTATGGGACTCTCTGCACTTCTTGGCTTAGGTGACTGTTTCTTTTCCCAGGTTAGGGACGTTTTCAGCTGTTATCTTTTCAAATATTTTCTCAGGTCCTCTCTCTTCTCTTCTGGGACCATGTACAGCTTTTTGTATGAGCATATATTTATTTCTCTTGGGTACATACCTAAGAGTGTAATTGCTGGGTTGTATGGTAAAATTATATTTAACTTTTAAAGAAGTTGCCACAGTTCCAGTGTCTGAACGTTTTATATTTCTTCCAGTATGAAGTTCCAGTTTCTCCACAACTTCTTGAACACTTGTTATTGTGTCTTTTTGATTATAGTCATTCTAGTGAACATGAAGTGGTGTCTCATTGTGGTTTTAATATGAATTTCCTTAATAAGTAATGATGTTGGTCATCATTTCATGTGCATATTAGCCATTTCTGTATCTTCTGTATTAAAATGTATTCGAATATTCTGCCTATTTTTTAATTGGGTTATTTATTTTTTATTATTGAGTTTTTAAAAGAAGCTCTTGGGTCAATTCTTTATCAGAAATAGGATTTACAAATAATTTTTTTCAGTCTGTGGCTTGTCATTTCATTTTTCAGTTACGTTGGTTGAAGTGCAAAGTTTTAAATTTTATTTTGCCACTTCAATAGGAATGTAGAAACTTCACCACTGTCTAGGCCCCTCACCCTCTTTCCTTTATATTGTAACCGTCTTACACAGTTACACCTGCATACACTGAAAACTCCATCAGAAAACATTATGATTTTTGCTGTCAACCATGAAACATATTTAAAGAACTGAAGAGGAGAATAATGTATTTTATTTGCCCATATATTTGCCATTTCTGTTCTTTCTTCATTCTCGATTTTTTTAAGTTGCCTTCTGGTATCATGTCCATCTGAAGATTTTCCACTAGTAAATCTTTTAGAGCAGGTCTGCTACCCTTGAATTCTCTTAGTTTTTCTTCATAAGAAAATATTTTATCTCACACTATTCCTTTTTTTTAAAATAGATTTATTTATTTTATTTTAGTTATTTTTGGCTGCATTGGGTCTTCGTTGCTGCATGCAGCCTTTCTCTAGTGGTAAGCGGGGGCAACTCTTCATTGCGGAGCGCAGGCTTCTCATTGCAGTGGCTTCTCTTGTTGTGGAGCACGGGCTCTAGGTGCGCGGGCTTCAGTAATTGTGGCACACGGGCTCAGTAGTTGTGGCACACGGGCTCAGTAGTTGTGGCTTGCAGGCTCTAGGGCACAGGCTCAGTAGTTGTGGTGCATGGGCTTAGTTGCTACGTGGCATGTGGGATCTTCCTGGACCAGGGATTGAACCCACATCCCCTGCATTGGCAGGTGGATTCTTAACCCCTGCACCACCAGGGGAGTCTCTCTCATACTATTCCTGATGAATATTTAAGCTGGCTACAGAATTCTGGCTTAGCAGATCTTTCCTTTCAGCACTTCCTTCTGGCCTCTTTGCTATTTAATAAGACATTTGCAGTCATTTGAATCACTGTTCCCTATAAGTGATGTGATTTTGTAGAAGTTTGGTTGTGATGTGATTGGTCATGGATTTCTTTGTGTTTATCCAGTTGGGGGGTTCACTGAGCTTGTTGAATCTGCAGGCTTATATCTTTTGCCAAATTTGGGGGAGCATTTAGCCATCATTTCTTGAAACTTTTTTTTTTCACCATGCTCTTTCTTTTCTCTTTCTGGGACTCCCATGACATGCATTTGCTGTGTCTTGCAGTGACCTGAGCTCTGTCCATTCTCAAGTTTTTCTCTCTTGGTTGCTCAAAATGGGTACTTTCTATGGACTGTCTTTCAGATTCCCTTGCTACTCTCAAAGTGTGTGGTGTGCTGTTTAGGGTCAGGTTTCTTATTTTCTGATGGTATTCTGGATTTTTAAAAGAGTGTGTTTGTGCTTTCTTGTCGTCTTAGGAGACTTTGGGACAGAAATCCATCTTGATCTAAAAATCCAGATACCTTTCTAAAACTTATATTTGGTTATATCACTTCCGTCCCGTAAAAGCTCTAGTGGCTAACTGTTGGCAGCAAGAAAGTGGTGTGGTCACCACGTCTGCCCTGCCCCCACTGTGGCCTGCAGTCCAGTCACTACCCCACACCCTGTGACCTTGTCTGACTGAACTGTTTGTACCACCTGAGCCCCGGCAGTGCGGGGCCCCGTATTGGAGCTGCTGTCTCTCAGAATGCTTTTGCACCCCCTTTTCTGTAGAAAGCACTACTAATTTCCTAAAACTCGTTTCAAGCTTCACCTCTTCAATAGAGGCTGATGTGACCACAGGTGGAGTGCCATGCTCCCTGCTCCTGACCCATGTCATGCCCTCCCTGTCTTTCTGTCTCAGCTCTTAAAGCAGTTTCTTTTATTTATAGGTGTACATGTTTGCAGCTGTCTACAAACTGGGCAGTTTTTTAGGATACTGTTTTATTATCTTTCACTGCCATCTCTTCTAGTGCCAAAGTTGAGGTTCAGTAAATATTTTGTTGGTGGTTTGGAAGATTTAAAGTCGTGTATTTCAGTTCTCATGTAAGTGGAAGGATGAAAGAATGCATAATGGCATTTTATCCCACAAAATAAGAGTGCAAAAGTAGGGACCCAGTAGACATTCTGTAACTTGCCTTGGTGAGAATGATGTACTCAAGCTCTGGTACTTCCTTCCCACATCACCTAGTGATACCTGCTTCTGATTCACTGGGATTGTGCTCTTACAGGGGTCGTTCTCATTTGAAGATTTATCTGTGGACTTCACCCAGAAGGAATGGCAGCTACTGGACCCCTATCAGAAGGACTTATACAAGGATGTCATGTTGGAGAACTATAGCAGCCTCGTGTCACTAGGTAAGAGAAGCTGCCTAGGAATTCCCTGGCGGTCCAGCAGTTAGGACTCTGCGCTTCGACTGCAGGGGGCAAAAGTTCGATCCCTGTTTGGGGAACTAAGATCCCGCAAGCTGTGAGTGTGGCCAAAAAAAGAAAAAAAAAAAAAAAAAAAAAGAAAGAAACTTGCCCAGAGGACCTCATATTGTGTCTAGTACCTGCTTTTTCTTTTTTAGTTGCTGAGAGCTTTGGGACTTCCAAAATTTTTAATGATTTTGGACCTAAATTTAGGAGATCAAAGTTCTTGGACTGTGACTCCAGGGAAAGTATTTGGATCTCACCTTCCAATAATAAAGTCTTAATTTCATTGTGTGGCCTCTGAAGCTAATAGTAACAGTGGTAGTGGTAGCTCCTGAGGCATGTAATTTACCGTATTTCACATATCGTGCATATATTGACTCACTTAATCATAAAAGCAATCCTGTGTGGCAGGTGTGTTATTTTCCTTTTTTTTTTTCTAATGAGGAAATTGAAGTAAAGGAGGTTAAGTAACTTTCCCAAGGACTGACAACTAGTAAATGAAAGAGCCCGAATTTGAACCCAGGCAGACCGTCTACAGCTTCTCTGAACGGTTTATGGTTTTGGCCTTGAATTATAGAAGTCAAAGATTCTTAGACCTTATTAGCCACTGGGGAGACCATTACCATTCCTCTGAGAATTACTTACTCTGTTGGTATTCAGATGGGTGGCTTCACTGGGTCAACTAACGCCAAACCCTGCTCATTCTTCAGAGGCCCCAGAGGCCAAGCAGTGGGGGCCAAGGCCTTTGTGATTTCCCCTGAACAGGGTATGAAGTTATGAAACCTGGTGTCATCCTCAAGTTGGAGCACGGAGAAGAGCCATGGACAGGAGATGGAGAAATTCCAGGTTCAGACTCTCCAGGTGAGTGTATGAGGACCAGACCGAGGGGAGAAGGTGGAAGTTCCGTCTCAGCTGGGTAGGGGTTGGCATCTTTGAAATGTGCCTTAGAGAGCTCGTCTCAAAATCTCCAACCTTTGATGGCGATTCAGAACAGTTGATGTGAGCTACTCAGGTAAAGCACATTTACATTTGGCTTCTTTGCTCATAGCTTGAAGTGAAATATTTCCAGCTGGTCTGGGCCATGATGTTATTCCCTGTCTGTCACATCTGAGACTTCGACTTCTCGTTAGGTATTCTGTCCCCTGATGTGCTTAATCTTCTTCTGTCCTCCCTCCTTTCGTGGTCAGAGACACCTGTGCTTGTCCATCAGGGCTTTATTTTTCCTCACTTTGGGCATCTCTGGCATGAAGTGCTCTCTGTTCAGTCTCATTATGTCAGAAAGTGGATTTTCGTTCCTCCCAAACCATTGGTCCATTTCTTCTCTCTTTTTTTTTAAGGAATGTAGCACAATCATTTTTTTTTTATTTTTAAAAATTTTTTAACAAATTTGTTTATTTGTTTATTTTTGTCTGCGTTGGGTCTTCATTGCTGCACACGGGGTTTCTCTAGTTGCGGAGAGCCAGGGCTACTCTTCGTTGCGGTGCGCAGGCTTCTCATTGCGGTGGCTTCTCTTGTTGCGGAGCACAGGCTCTAGGTGCGCAGGCTTCAGTAGTTGTGGCATGTGGGCTCAGTAGTTGTGGCTCGCAGGCTCAGGAGTTGTGGCGCACAGGCTTAGTTGCTTAGTTTATCCCACGGCATGTGGGATCGTCCCAGACCAGGGCTCAAACCCGTGTGCCCTGCACTGGCAGGCAGATTCTTAACCACTATGCCACCAGGGAAATCTCATCTTCCCTTTTTAAATTAGGTTCTGGTGTGCTTTTTCTGTGGCTTAGACACCATGGAGTACCTGGAATTATCTCTTCCTAACATGTTTTCTTATTATTTAAGTTTTTTGCCCTTTGGAAAACATCTTTTTAAAGACTTCTCAATTCCCACTTAAAACTGGGCCTAATCTTGAACTTCCCAAGTTGCTAGACAGATCCAGGTTCTCATTTCCTTTTGTAAGTTGTCTTATGCGACACCACCAAGCATCCAGCAGTGCTCTGATCAGCTGCACCTCCCTCCTCTTTCCCTGCTGTGATATTGACTTACTTCAAGGTCCCTCAAAAGCAGACCCTGAGATACTTATCTGAGTGCAAGAACTTAGTGGGGCTGTGACCCCACAGTGTTAGTGGGAGAAGGGGAAGTGAGATGGGACGGGGGAGGAATGCACAAAGGGTGTGCTGCTGGGAACCCTCTGAGGGACCAGGAAGCTGGTATCACCCTAACCCTCCTGTCTCTCAGTGACTGAGCACTGCTGCAGGGAACATTAGGGCTCCAGAGTGTTTAACATCCCTGCACCCGGCCCAGACATGCACTTGCAGCCCACAAAAGGTCTTGGTGGAGAGATGTGGGCACCTGGGGTGGGCCCCACAGTCAGCCCGAGCTGCAGTGTCCTCTGAGTGTAGCTGAGGGAGCAGGTGAGGCTGAGGACCCACGGAGTGAGCCCATGTGGCCTGTTCAGCTGTTTCTGCCTTTCCCCCAAATTGGTGGTCAACTCCATTCAAACTTAATCTACTGTCGGCTTTCTGTTCTTGTTTACAGCGTTTAAATTTTTTTTTCAATACGTAGAGGATAGACGTTGTATTCAGACTGGGAAACTAAGCTTTAAAAGGCATTCTTTCCCTCAGATAGCATTTCTAGGTTTCATTCAGTAAGCACAACTATAGAAGGGTTCACAGGGTTTTTTTTTTCCTAGAACAAGTCTTGCAAGTAAATGGTCACATCACTTGGCACAAGGATAACCAAGAGAAGCTTAAAAATATGAAACAAGATCAAGAATGTGATGCACTTGGAAAAAATTTCAATCTGAGCATGAACTTTGTTCCTTTAAGGAAATCAAACAGTGACGATGACATAGGTGGATTAATTTTAAAACATCATATAGATTTACTTATTCCAAAAGCAGATTATGGAAAAACAGAACCAGCTGACTTAAACGTATTTGATAAATTGTTTCTCCATACCAAGACTGAGGAAACTGATACTTGGTTAAAATACTATGAATGTGATAAGTATGATAAAGCTAGCTGTAAGAAGTCACAGATTATCATATATCACAGAACCCGTTTAGGGGAGAAGCTCTATGAATGCAGTGAATGTAGGAAACGCTTCAGTAAGAAATCAAGTCTCATTAAACATCAGAGCAGACACATAAGAGAAATAGCCTATGGCTGTGGTAAATGTGGCAGAACCTTTCCCCAGAAGTCACAGTTTATTACACATCACAGAACGCACACAGGAGAGAAACCTTACAGCTGTAGCCAGTGTGGGAAAGCCTTCTCCCAGAAGTCACAGCTGACATCCCATCAGAGGACACATACAGGAGAGAAACCGTATGAATGTGGTGAGTGTGGGAAAGCTTTCTCCCGGAAGTCACACCTCATATCACACTGGAGGACACACACAGGAGAGAAGCCCTATGGATGCACTGAATGTGGGAGAGCCTTTAGTGAAAAGTCAAATCTCATCAATCATCAGAGGACTCACACAGGAGAGAAACCTTTTGAATGCAGAGAATGTGGGAAAGCCTTCAGCAGGAAATCACAGCTCGTCACACATCACAGGACCCACACAGGAACAAAACCCTATGGATGTAGCGATTGTAGAAAAGCCTTCTTTGAGAAATCAGAGCTCATTAGACATCAGACAATTCATACTGGAGAGAAACCCTATGAATGCAGTGAGTGTCAGAAAGCCTTCAGAGAGAGGTCCAGTCTCATTAACCATCAGAGAACCCATACAGGAGAGAAGCCTCATGGGTGTGTCCAGTGTGGGAAAGCCTTCTCCCAGAAGTCACACCTGTTATCACATCAGATGACACACACCGGAGAGAAACCCTTTGTATGCACTAAATGTGGGAAGGCCTTCAGTAGGAAATCCCAGCTTGTCAGACATCAGAGAACTCACACAGGTGAAAAACCCTACGAATGCAGTGAATGTGGGAAGGCTTTCAGTGAAAAATTAAGCCTCACTAATCATCAGAGAATTCATACAGGAGAGAAGCCCTATGTTTGCAGTGAGTGTGGGAAAGCCTTTTGTCAGAAGTCACATCTCATTTCACATCAGAGGACTCACACAGGAGAGAAACCCTATGAATGCAGTGAGTGTGGGAGAGCCTTTGGCGAGAAGTCAAGTCTGGCAACCCATCAGAGAACGCACACAGGAGAAAAACCTTATGAATGCAGGGATTGTGAAAAAGCCTTCTCCCAGAAGTCACAGCTCAACACTCACCAGAGAATTCACACGGGAGAGAAACCTTATGGATGCAGTCTTTGTCAGAAAACTTTCTTTGAGAAATCAGAACTAATTAGACATCAGAGAACTCATACAGGAGAAAAACCTTATGAGTGCAGTGAATGTAGGAAAGCCTTCAGGGAGAAGTCAAGTCTCATCAATCATCAGAGGACACATACAGGAGAGAAGCCCTTTGAGTGCAGCGACTGTGGCAAAGCCTTCTCTCGGAAGTCACACCTCATACCACATCAGAGAACCCACACAGGAGAGAAACCCTATGGTTGCAGTGAATGTAGGAAGGCCTTCTCTCAGAAGTCACAGCTTGTTAATCATCAGAGAATTCATACCGGAGAGAAACCTTATCAATGCAGTGAATGTGGGAAAGCCTTCTCCCAAAAGTCACAGCTCATTAATCATCGGAGAACTCACACAGTAAAGAAGTCCTAGGAATGGCATTAACACTAGTCTTTGACAGAGATCTTAACCGCGTTGTACTTCAGAGGATGCAGTTATGGTAAATCTTCCAGGTAATAGTCGCATCACTTTACATGTCTGAGTCCCTGTTTAGGGTAAGAACTCTAAGTGAGGTTCAGCAGGTTAACGTGTTTATTATTACATGTTAAAATGCATAGAGGAGAATGACCCTATGAAATGCAGTGGATTTCAAAAACCTTTCAGACCATACTCAAACCTTACACAGCAGAGAACTAACAGCAAAGAAGAATGCTGTGAATATCAGGAAGCCTTCCAGAGATCAGATCTCATTAGCTGTCAGAAACATTCCCACTGGGAATGAATCCTAGTCCAGTGAGTTAAGGAAAACTTCATGAACACAGCAAGTGAGGTAATATTTTCATCAAGAAATGAAGCTCATTGTACACAAAAAGATGCCTTCAGGAATGAAAATCGATGAAAATACTAAATATGGGACAGTCTTCAGCAAATAACCCCACCATATTGTATTCTGTGGGTAAACCTAACAACTTAAAAACATTAGGAATATGTGCCCCTAGAAATAATGCTATAATGGAAAGCCATGCATTCTTTATAGACATGGGTACCAAAAATACCCAATTCTAAATGATATTTAGGCAGAAGTATGAAGTTTTAAAAAATACGTGACTAAATTGAGTCACTGGAATATCTAAATAAATTTCTCAGTGGTATGTAATTATGGCTTATTTTCCTGTGTCACATAACGTGTTTTGTATTTAGGAATTGCGTATGGTAATGTAATTGGGAGCATGAGATGCACATGCCTTGTAGTGCCTCTGATGTCTGTCAAGACACACCACATGCCACTGGTTTTTCTATTTTAATGTTAACTATAAAAATGGTAACTCATACATGTCTTGTTGTTCAGTAAGTAGCATGGTTAATATCACCACATTTCTTTTTCGTTATGATTTGTTGGTTTATAAAAGGGTCTATTGTTGTTACTGACCTTTTTCTTTAGTAACAAAAGCCAACATTATATAAAGTCTTTTGCATCCCCAGAGTCTGAGAAGCAGTTTATATAAAACCTGGGTAACAAGTATTCAAGGGCAGAACCGCAGAACAGCACAAGTGACTCGTGAGCAGAGGAGAGGAGGTGTGTGGACTGCGGCTCTGCGCTCACCCTAAACGGCGGGACCCTCTCCTCATGGAGTGCGGTGCCCCCCTGTGTCGTAAGTGCCATGTCACCCAAGTACAACTTGTATTTTAACTTACTGTGATGAAATAGCATGGATACTGTGTGCTGCTATTATGTTTTTGGTGTTCTGTAAAATATCTTGTAAAAAAATTAGATGCAGAAACCAGTTATTTGAGAATTTTGTGGTGAGAAATATATTTTTGATGTATTCAAGGAAGCCTATTTTGCCTTCCTGCAGATTTCTGTGATTAGTGGACGAGTATTAGGAAACAGGTTTTTTATTATTTCATCATTTGAAATATTTGTGTTTTACCGGCCTTTCACCTGTTACATCATGCACATGGGAAAGCTACCATTGCATAAGTGTGGTTCCTTTTGAAAATGCATGAACTATTCCTGAGCTTATTTAGAATTTTCTAGTAACCTCTCTATAATGTTGCTTGACAAAGTCAACTGTATTTTTTGTGTGATGGTGAAATTCAGAAAAGTCCAGGATTGGCCTTGTTTCCAAACTTGGAAAAATCAGGCCCTCTCTCATGCACAAGTTGTTTTATCAGTGTGGTGTATGGTACCTTTGATTCTAGCAGTATTTTCCCCTCTGATTACCAATTTTACATGATGGTTGGAAAATTGGGACTTTTAATAATAGTAATTTTATGAACCATTGTTCCAGAATTTCAACAGCCAGATAATCCTTTTTTTCCACATGGTAATTTTTAAAAGTCCCATTTCCCAAATTTTTATTCATACTCAAATTTATGGACTTCCTACTTTTCTCCCTAATACCTGAAGGTCATTTTACCAGGTGGGGGAAACAGAACTTTGTAAAGGAACAAGTAGTTACAGTGTGGTGTTTTACTTTGTGGTTTTTTTCCATTTTTTCCTTTCCATCTATCCTGGGTCTCTTTCCTCAGCCTAGAGGTTGATTCATTAGGTCTTGGATTGAGCTCAGGAGTCTGTTGTCTAAAAACTTTCTAATTTTGCTCACTCCTATTCTAGATTATTCTATTAACTATTAAGCACTTAAGCTTAGAACTTCCTTTACGAGTTGATGGAACTTCAGCACTAGCCTCTTGATTGAATCCGAAGAGCAAATGTGTTTTCTAAGGGTCTGGTGTTAGTCATCAGGAGGGCTGATGCTGGCAGCAGAGGTTTTGTTTATCAAAATACCTGAGGTGGAGACCCACGTGTGTTGTGTAGAATTCACTGGGAGCTCTCTCTTCTGAAGGGTCACAAGAGGGCTCTGATTCTGAAATTGGAGATTCTTAGTGTCGCGTTTTAAAATTACCTTGGTAAACCACAAAAAAATGTGTCTCCACATTTCCCCTCATTGATTCCTACCACAAACGCCACATCAAGAAGAAAGCCACTTTTAAAGTTAGACTGGATTTACTTGCGGTTTCATGAAGCACAGTAAATTACAGTGAGATTGAATACGTGAGGGGGAGCATCTCCTTTCCATTCCTCTTTCACCACCCAGTTCCCTCCACTGGCCTGGAGATGATCCTGCAGAGCACAATTTCTGTTGTATCCCTTTTACTAGGTAGTAGATCTTCTGGAGGTCCCGTCTGTGAATTTTGAGACCTGTCTCAGGACTGCCTTGTGTTCAGCCTTTCTTTATGGGCTTTGATATCTTCTGACAGTTATCTGTATGGGTCCATGTGTTCCTGACATTTTGGTTTCAAGAACATCACTTGTAGAACCCCGAAATAAAATGAATCTAAAGAATACCAGATTTATCTACCAATACCTGTATTACATAGAAGAATATACATTCATAGACATTTGGATTCTACACTTGAGACCTCAGTCATTTGGTCATTTATTCCAGCAATACGTGCCCAGGTTGTCAATTTCAATGAGTTTGTTAGTCTACAAACATGGTACCAACACGCTTTCAGATGTTGAGCACCTAGTCCTGGCCTACATGCTGATAAACTAACTCAACCATGACCCTTGCAGCTGTATGCATATTTTTTGCCCCTTTACTTTCATCCTTTTTTAGTCCATTTTTCGCACTTATACATAGTAGTTATTTTAAGATGCAATTCTGATGATATACTCCTGTGCTGAAGTATCGTGTGGCTAATTGTGGACTTAAGATGTAATATCCTCATGGTACGTGAGGACTTTTACCCATAATTTCTGAATACTTTATCTTTCCTCTTACACAGTAGTTTTTTGGCTTTCTTGAACTACTTGCAGTTCCTTGAGATTTCTACAATCTCATCGTACGCTTTTTGCAAATCTGCTGCCACTGAAATGCCCTTGTTACTTGTTAACGCCTATTCAGCATATGTGAACCTGTACATGTATTTGTCACTGGTGATATTATCATTGCATGTTTTATCTTTCCCATTAGAAAGCTTCTGGAAAGCTGGGACTATCTTGTTTGTATAATTATAGCAACTGAAGCTTTAGTACATAAATGTGGGTGGTGTCAGTGGCTGTGTTTTCTACCACATGGGGAAATGTAGTCTGCAATGAGAGAGAAGAGTGAAGCCACCATGGAAGCAAAGTCATGAGCACCCTGGCTGCGCCCCAGGATCTGGTTCTTGTCTTGATGTCCGGGTTCATCTCTGCCCTTTTTCCTGCCTTGGTTGTTGGATTGGTCTGTGAGATATCCCAAACATCCTTCTAATAAATCCCCATGTTTACTTCAGCTGGTTCAAGTTGTGTTTGTTACAACCCAACTAACAGCGAGGTCAGGCCGTGTCGTAAGTTGGGGCTTCTGCAAGCAGATACTGAGATGAAGTTTGGGGTGCAAGATGTTTATTGAGGATCAACATGAAGTGATGGGAGAATAAAAAGGAAAGGCTTGGTCAGAGGAAGAGGTGACACTGCACTGTAGGTTGTGGAGACCTTGGCCAGGCCAGCGGGGGCACTGAAGCAAGCATCACTCGTAAGAGCGTCTCATATTTGGCCAGGATGCTCAGGCCTTTACAGCCCTGAGTGGTCAGTCAGCAGAGGCAGGCTGCCCTGGGAAGGGAGTGACCTCAGGTGAAGCGGCTCTTTTCCCCCTGAGGCCAACTCTGGACACACTGGCGAGGGGGGGAGTCCCTGTCTCTGGGCAGAAGGTCATTCCCTGAAGAGGGACCTGGGTGGTGCATCTCCATGACTGCACAGAGCATCCCTTCCCAGTGCTGGGCGTGTCTAAAGAGAGACGAACAAAAGGGAGATCAGGACAAACTACAGCCCTCCTGTTGCAGTTGTTTCCTCTCATCTGTTACCCATTCTAGATTCTCACACAGCTACCACCCATGCTGGCGTCAGCATGAGCCAGATCCTCGAGGATCTGAGTGGGGTCTGAGGCCTGGTCACCGTGCCCTTCTCAGATCCCAGCTGCTGAGTTTCTCCAGGTACCGTTACAAGTGGGCAAGGAAGCCCCAAGAAGCCCCTCGGTGGGTCACCTGAGTCCACTCAGACTCCTCCCGGCCCAGCTGTAGCAGCAGCCTGTTCTCCCCGTGGTGTGTCAGACACCCCTGCAGAGACCGTGGCTTCACTCACCTGATGGTCCCTGGGTACAGGCACACAGTCCCCAGGTCATGGGCTTCTTATAATAAAGTGGAAGATGCTCTGTCCCTGTGAAAAGTGTGTCCCTTTTGGGGTTCAAGACCTCTAACTCTGCAGAGCCCAGAGTGGACGGTACTGGAAGCACAAAGGCCCCTGGAGGGTCGTTGGTAGCGGTGGTAGGTGAGGCCTACCCTCACTTCAGCACCCAGACCCATGGGTTCTTCTACTTTGAGGACACAGCACCATATAAAGGGCTTTTGTCCAGTTCATAGGCTGCACTCTGAAAGGTGGCACCCTGTCCTGACAGAATATTGCTTCTGAGCTGGGGCTTCAGCTGTGCTTACACTAGGCTGTTCTAAAGCCCTCTTGCACAAGCAGCTATGGGTGCACCCAGTGGGTCCTTTTGTGCTGGGCATAGTCTTGCACACCCTTTGGCTGCAAAGTGGGTCCTCTGGTCTGATGCAGTGTATGTGGGATCCCATACCAGCTGATCAGACATTTCATAAGCCTCTGGATAGTGGTGCTGGCTGAGGCCCTGTGGGCAGGAAAGAAAACGCATACCTGGAATATGTGTCTCTCCTGTGAGAAACACACCGGACTTTTGAGGGCCACCATAGTCAAGTGCCAGTTGGTCTCCCCAAGGAATGGTGCTGTACTGGGGCTCAGTCTTGGTCTCTTATTTTAGACATTCCGTAGTGGCCAAATCAGCCATGGTGAGAGAGGCTCTGTGCTGTTGGACGGTGTGGACATTCTTGGCAATTAGAGTAGCGCTTGCATTGGATCCCTGGCCTTTGGTTAAGGGCCCCCATGGTGGGGAAGGCCAGATGGATGGCTCTGAAGCTTACTCCCCAGATAAGATAGTAAATAAAAACAATACTGGGACTTCCCTGGTGGCGCAGTAGTTAAGAATCTGCCTGCCGATGCAGGGAATACGGGTTCGAGCCCTGGTCCAGGAAGATCCCACATGCCGTGGAGCAACTAAGCCCGTGCGCCACAACTACTGAGCCAGCGCTCTAGAGCCTGCAAGCCACAACTACTGAGCTTGTGCTCTAGAGCCCGCAATCCACAAGTACTGAGTACGCATGCCACAACTACTGAAGCCCATGCGCCTAGAGCCCCTGCTCCACAACAAGAGAAGCCACCACAATGAGAAGCCCGCGCACCGCAACGAAGAGTAGCCCCCGCTCACAGCAACTAGAGAAAGCCCGCGTGCAGCAGCGAAGACCCAACTCAGCCAAAATAAGTAAATAAGTAAATAAAAATAAAATAAATTTATTTAAAAAAAAACACTACTGCCTTCTAGGTAGGGGCTGAGAGGGAGGGTGGCAGAGATTAGTGCTGTTCTTAAAGACCTGAAGGGTACCTGGGGGGTGTCCCTATCATGTCCCTGTTTGATTCAGTACATAGCCCGGGTAGAAGCCTGACGTATCCTAGAGAATGACTATAGGCTAAACACTAGGCTAGACCATAGCCAAGTAGTGGTCCAACTTGCACACATGGCCTTGTTTCCATAGCAGATTTACATGCCCTTGGGTACATAGCATGCAGCCTTTGATTTGACAAGAGCACCCTTTTTATCCTGCTCAGGAAAAAGGATCAGAAAATGTTTGCATTACCATGGAGCAGACAGCATTACACATTCACAGTTTTATCCCAGGGCTGTCATAGTCTGAAGAGATCCAGACTATCTGGATGTGCATAGCATCAGCGTGCTCCACTGAGGCAGTGAAATCACTCCAGTCAAGCAGGATGCACATGAGGTGGCCAGCAGCCTGGGCACCTGATGCACTACACGCATCCCAGAGGCTGGGCGACACCCTGTGAAGGGTTAGCAACTTACCACAAAGGTAGCATAGGACTCACATTGCTGCACACTACTTTATAGATTATTCAGGAAGTTTGGGGAGGCTGGTTTTCTAGTCATTTACACATTTATTGACATCAAGTTATAGGTATTTTCTTACTAATTTTGGAATCTTCTCTGTATCTGTAGTTATGTTGATTTTTCTTTTTGAAAAATTCCTCTTTTTTTGGCTGCGTTGGGTCTTCGTTGCTGCACGCAGGCTTTCTCTAGTAGTGGTGAGCAGGGGTTACTCTTCATTGCGGTGCGTGAGCTTCTCACTGCGGTGGCTTCTCGTGTTGCGGAGCACGGGCTCTAGGCATGTGGGCTTCAGTAGTTGTGGCTCACGGACTCTAGAGCACAGGCTCAGTAGTTGTGGCACATGGGCTTAGTTGCTCTGAGGCATGTGGGATCTTCCTGGACCAGGGATCAAATCTGTGTCCCCTGCACTGGCAGACAGATTCTCAACCACTGAGCCACCAGTGAAGTCCTGAATTTTTCATTAATAATATTAGTGAATTCCCTTTTATTCTTGTTCCATCTTGGCAGAAGTTTATTTATTAGCTTTTACAGTGAACAAGATTTTGATTTTGTTGATATGTCAGTACCTTTGTTTCTGTTCAGTTAACTAGCTGAAAGCTGGACATGGCAGAGGCCAATCCTAAGGCACCAGAAACTCCTTGGCATAAGTATTTAAAGAAATATGATTGTTGATCTAGATTTATCATGAGTAATTCACTCACCAATTCCTCCAATTTTGACCCCCAAGAGGGACCAGAAGACACTTCTTTTACCTGGGCACTGAGACACTACGGGGAGATGGGAGTCTCAGCATCCTATAACAATGTGCTTGTTTTCCAAACTGCCCCCCATACCAGCGCTAACCACGGATCTGCTTGCTTTTACGTTATGCAGGTCTAGAAGTTTTGATAAATTGAATCTTAGAAAATGTGCTTATTGGCTAAGGGTGAAGAGGGAAGATGCTGCCGCTGAAGTGAGACCCCTGCTATCAGAGGGGAGTGTAGGATTCTGGGAGGGAGCAGTCCTGGTAGCAGAATTTAGTTTTGAGAGGCCAGGTGGGCATGGTTACTGTGTTACCGAACGTAAGTCCATGTACCCAACAGCACAGTGAGACCAAACAATAACAAAATGTCAGAGTTTGGAGCAGAGGAAGGTTTATTGCAGGGCCAAGCAAGGAGACGGGTGGCTCATGCCTTAAAAACCCTGAACTCCTGGAAAGCTTTCCCCAAAGCCCTTTTATAGGAAAGGTGAGGGAGGGGCCTGGGTAGCTGTTGCAAACTTCTTGGTGTCAGATCCTTTGTTCTTGAGGTCAGGTCACCGTCAGGTCATGATGTTCCTGTAAACCTCTAACAAAACAGTTGCTACTCTCTGTTCTGTTTCCAAGCCTCCTGGCGGCTTTTAACACTTAACAAATCCCATAAGCAAAGCAACATCATTACCCCTCGTTTACTTGTTCAAAGTCCCAAGGCTTGACTTTCGCCCCCAAGGTCCAGGTCCTGCCTATGAGCAGAGGGTCCCTGCACGGGCTGGTCACCCTGCCTCGGAGTGCTCGTCCAGCACACGGTCTGGGTCCTCCCGCCAGTACCCAGGCTCAGCTGAAGAGGCAGATCTCAGCTGGTGGCGCCCTCAGGGCCAGGTCCCCAGACCCTGCCCAGCCATCATCACTGAGGGAGCCAGGCTCCCAGGACCCAGCCGGCCCTCAGCTCACCCACCAGCCCCAAGGCTGGAGGACCCGGAGGGCCCTGGGGAGAAGGCTGCCATCCACCTCTCACTGCACTCTCTGACCCAGGACCCCTGCGAGTCTGACTGTTGACCCAGTGGGACCTCTAACCGCCAGGCTAACGGTCCCGAGCTAAGGGTCTCTCCGTTACGGTTATTCGCTAATGGCTGGTCACCTGCCCCGCCCCTCTTATAACTGCAGTGGGTTCAGGCCATGATGGTAATCAGAATTGCTGGACCTATAGAGACCTTTGGAAGTGGTTAACTGCTCATGAGATCTTAAGGTCCAAAATAAAGGGACAGCTTATGAAGGTCTTACCTTTGTAATAAAAAATATAGAAGCTGGATATCCTTGAGGATAGACCCTGTCATTGGGTCACAAGTACATACTGTAAAACTTAGGAACCGTCTACAGGCCATTTTACTGACTGTTTCTGGGTAAGCAGATAAATGTTAACACCGGTGGACTTACCCATGATCACCATCCCATTATTACACTATCTTTGCTTAAAATGGGTCGTTGGATCTGCACAAGATGAGTCACCCTGTCCCGTTTTCTTTCTCTGCCTCTTCTCGGCATCAGTGTGAAACACAAAACCCCACATGCTTGATGTCCACGAGCAAAGTGCCAAGCTCAACCACATGGCCTTTCCCTCATATTTCCTTGTCCCTGCTGTCCCAGTTTTGTTCCTGTCCGGATTCTAACAACCAGCCAAGTCAGTTACTTCTGCCAAGAAAATGGTCCATATCCGTGTTCCCAGCCACCCCTCCTCCCACATGAAGCAGGGTTCCAAGCGTCCTGCCCACAGCTTTGACCACTGGGAAGGTTTCCCTTAAAACTGTCCTTTAGGGTCTTCACAGAATGGGGGCTGCACATCATTGGTCCCTTCCAGATGGTGCTGATGCATCTGTGAGCCAGGCCTGAGTTGTCTCCTCCTCGGCCAGTGGTCGTAGGGAGCCCCCCACGAGGGACATAGGGGTCTGGACTCCCCATTCAAACATTTTACTTTTGGACTTTCCAGGGCCCGGTCCCAAATAAATCATTTCCACAGTACGATGAATTGCAGCAGCAGTCAGCGAACCCGATAATCCACCTGAGGATGGCCGTCACTGGTCAATGACTGCACAGCGGTGAGGCTTGGTCTCTTAGAGCGTGTGGCACGCCGGAATCTGTTTCTCCAATGCAGAGTCGTTCTCTGCCACAGAAGTCATGGCCTTGCTACTGAATCCGAGGGCTTTGTAGCTCTATCGGAGACTGAAGTAGGCTCCCCACAGCATCCCATCTGCCTCGGGTCCTAACACAGCAAGAGCTGCGGCATCATGTGGCTTCATCCGGAGGATGAAGCCCTGGGCCTTGCTGCCAAGCTCTTGCTCTGGGCTCCGCTCAAAACTGGAAGCATTCCAAGACACCCACAAATTATTCACAGTAGAATTTCCAAGTGTGTCCCAAACTGCCTTCCAGATTCAAAGTGTTGTACATCTTTGTGGTGTGGGGTGTGAGTTTTAGTACCTCATCCCTTACTTTAGAGGGCTGTCCCAGCATTGCTGGTTCACTAAACTTCTAAAAACGTCATTGATATCAGGCTCCTAAGTCTTTGGGGGGTTTACCTCACACCTTTTGGGGCATGTGTGCATTATCAGGGCATCTTGAGTACTTGCTACCTCTTATAAAACACAATAGATCTGTCCTCCACAGGGCCCAGGCTCTGATCAATTGCTGCTTTCTACGGGGTTAGACCTGCTATTTTAAAGATTGTCCCTTTAACAAATTTTAGTCTATCCATCTTCATTCTTTCTTCAGAACCACATTTTAAAAATAAATTTTACTGATAAAATGTACCTATTTTAATGTAGAGTTCAAGTTCCACGCTTTTTTTTTTTTTTTTGGCTGCACCACACGGCATGCGGGATCTTAGTTCCCTGACCAGGGATCAAACCCGGGCCCCTTGCAGTGGGAGTGTGGAGTTCTAACCACTTGACCACCAGGGAAGTCCCAAGTTCCATGCATTTTGATAAATATCTGTGCCTGTATAACCACCATTCCCACCAAGATGTAGAACATTTCCATCACTCAAAACGTTCCCTTTTGCCTCTTCCCAGTCAGATCTCACTCCCACCGCTGACCCCAACCATTGATCTCTCATCTAACGCTGTAGATTATTTCTATCTTTTCTAGAATTTCATATGAATGGAACTATACAATAAGTAATCCTTTGTGCCAGCCTGATGTTTTTGAAATTTGTGCATGGTGCTGTGTGTATCGGTAGTCTGTTTTGTAATTGCTGAGTAGTCCACTGTATGGTTATGCCAGTTTGTCCATCCATTCACCTATTGATGGACATTCGGATTGTCTCATGTTTTTAGAAGAAACAATTAAGCTGAGATACCACACGACACTCATCAGAATGGCCAGACATAAAAGACTCCAGTACAAAGTGTTGGCAATGATGTGAGGAACCAGAACGCTCATACATCGCTGGTGGGAATGTAAAACAATGTACAACCACTTTGGAAAACAGTTTGGCAGTTTCTTAAAAAGTTTAATGTGTACTGACCACAGGATTCAGCAGTACATGCCCAAGGAAAATGAAAACATACGTCCATAAAAACTTGTACACCGTGCTCATAAGGTTTGGTTTGTCTCTTGCTTCTGATCCCTGCTGCTGAAACTGTGGTCATAGAACAGGAAAAAGTTAGTCAATAAAAGGAGAAACCTGAGGGGGATATATTTATATTCTTATTCTTAAAAAATATGTTCAGAAGTTAGCTTCATGTGACAGAGTCTGGGAGCCCGTTTGAACAGAAGACTTATGGTTTGTCCCTATGTGATCTCTGGGCCACTGAAGAAATTTGATTTAAAAATTAAGAGCAGGATGTTTTATTCAATACATGTTTTTGGGACCTACAACCAAACATTTTGGACAAAAGAATAACACTGCATCCCTATATCACACTAAAAAATAGAAATCCCAAAAGGGATAATTTTATAATTGCAATATAAGAAACAATAAAAGCATCATATACAATTATATGAATACTTACAATATCATGGATGAAGAGGATTCTTCAAACATGTATTGAGATCAACTATAAAGCATAGATTTCACCTCATAAATTTAATGTTATAGACTATAAAATTGTCTTCTGTTACTTGTCTGTAGTTTTATTTTTAACATTTAAGTCTTTTATCTATTTGACTAATTTATGATAAATTGATACAATGCAAGTGTGCATATTTACAAAAAGATACTTACTGAATATATTCAGTTATGCAAAAAATATTTTATGAGCCTATACATACCATGTGCTACCTATCATGTACCACAGTTCTAGGCAATGAGGTAAAGGTCCAAATAATACAGAAAAGGTTTCTGCTCTCAGGAGCTTATATTCTAATGAGGGGAGATAGACAATAATCATTAAAAATTTTTTAAAAGAAGAAGATATCTAGTAAAAATAAATACGATAAAAACAAAACAGGGCAGTATGATGTAGAATAGGTTGAGTGTGAGAGAAGCTGCAATTGGGTGGGTTCTGAAAGGACTTTGTGAGAAGATAATTTGAGTGGAGACCCTACAGAGTGCTGTAGGCAGAGGAAAGAGTAATCGGTGAGAATTTTTAGTATGTTTGTGAAAGAGAAGGAAAAACAGCAAAAAAAAAAAAAAATAGTATAATCACATCTAAATAGGTGTGTGTACTGTTTTTGTACATAAACATACATTGGGACTTTTAACATTTTTTGTTCCCTGTTTCTCATACCTCTTTTCCATTTTCTTGCTTTTCTGTGGGTTACTTGAACATTTTTTAGAATTCTATTTTTTAAAAAATTAATTATTTATTTATTTTTGGCTGAGTTGGGTCTTGGTTGCTGCGTGCGGGCTTTCTCCAGTTGCAGCGAGGGGGGGGCCACTCCTCATTGCGGTGTGCACGCTTCTCACTGCGGTGGCCCCTCCCGCTGCGGAGCGTGGGCTCCAGGCGTGTGGGCTTCAGCAGTTGTGGCTCACAGGCTCCAGAGCACAGGCTCAGCAGTTGTGGCACACGGGCCTAGCCGCCCCGCAGCATGTGGGATCCTCCCGGACCAGGGCTTGAACCCGTATCCCCTGCACTGGCAGGCAGACTTCCAACCACTGTGCCACCAGGGAAGCCCAAATTCTATTTTTAATCGTTGAAAGTATTTTTGAGTGTGTCTCTTTATGTATTTTGTGTGTGTGTGTGTGTGTGGTTTCACTAGGTATTACAATATATACACCCTACTCAACACAGTCTACGGGTATTGACATTTTACCATTTTGACTGACGTGCAGAAACCTTACCTCCATTTAAGTCCCTTTACCCTCCCCATGCATTAATATAACTGTCTTAAGTTCCACATCAGATGGCATTATAATTTTTTGTTTCAACCGTCAAATGTGATTTTGAAAACTCATGAGGACAGTCCATTATGTTTACCCTTATTTCCACTGTTGCTTTTTCTTTTGTTACCAGTTCCTTTATAATTGTAGAACCTCTTTAGCCAGTCTTTTACAGTTAGGCCTTTTGGTGACAAATTCCTAGCTTTCCTTCATCTGAAAGTCTTCATCATCTGGAGGTCTTTATTTTCCCTTCATTTCTGAAGAGCATTTTTGCTAGATAGAGAATTAGGGGTTTACAGTTTTGTTTTTTTTCCCAGCACTTGAAAAATGTTGTGCCATCTCTTTCTGGCCACCATGGTTTCAGATGAGAAATCCACCATCATTCAATTGTCCCCTTATAGGGAATGCATTGTTTCTGTCTTCAGATTGAATAGTCACAACTGAATTTCTAGTGAATTTGCATAGGGAATTAGGCAAGATGATTCTAAAATTTATCCAGAGGCAAACTCATAACACTACCCTAGAAAAATTAAAAAAGAGAAAAAGCGGGTACATTCTCTCCCAGAAAGCTATAGTAATTAAAACCGTATGATATGTACAGGAATAGAAGAACAGATCAGTGGGACAAAACAGAGGAAAGAGACGCAGATATAAGGGGATTTAGTATTAGAAGAATATAGGGTATATTTTAAAATTTGGTATGTGGTTACCCTTTCTAAATGAGAGAAATTCAAAAGTCAGAAGGGAAAAGACTGATAGATTTGACTGCATAAAAATTTCAAAGTACAGCATGTACACACACACACACACACAACCCCAAAGGGAAAATACAAGTAATGACTTTTGAGAATATGCTGTATCTGAAACATACATATGAAAGTTATAAAAGTTATAAACATACATATGAAAGTTATAAAATCCCATCACACTAAGAACTCCTACAAATCAATAATAAAAACACAGGGATCCTAATGGAAAAATAGGCAAAGGACATGAACAGGTATTTCACACAAGATAAATAAGACCTAGTCAATAAACACAGTTGTTTAGTCTCGCAAAAAGTACATTAAAGCAAGATATTTTCACTCACCATGTGACAATATTAAATTTTGATGCTGTCCATTTGTCGTTCATTGAGCCCTCACTCTGTGGCAAGCAATGTGCTAGTTATGGGCATATCTCATAGTGCTTATAGGCTAGTGAGGAAAATAATTAGTAACAAATAATCACAAATACACATAAATAATTACAAATACAATTGCAAATTATTGTAAATGATAAAGAGAATAAGTATAGGATTCAAGGAGAGTTTACAATCAAAGGAACCTTATTTGGAGATCACACTGGGATCAGAGAACACTTCTCTGAGTAAGAGTTGCTTGAGCTGAAATATGAAGGAAAAACTGAAATGTACTAATTATGTTATTGTATGAAGGGATAGATAACCTTTTCAGGGGTAGAGAAAATAAACATGCTCAAAGGTCCTGCGATGTATGGTATATAGGGAAAGAAGGTTAGAGAGGAGGGTAATACCATAAGAAGAGCTTGAAAAAACAGGGGTAAGATCATGCAGAGTATTGAGGACCATGTTAAGGACTTTTGCCTTTACTTCAGAGCAATCAAAAGCCATCAAATTATATTAAGCAGAGGAATATATTTGGAATTGCTTTTATAAACATGAGGCTGACTTCTGTATAAAGAAAAGATTTGGAGGAAATTGATGTGAAGTTATAGCAAGATTGCAGGTGAGAAATAATAGTTTGGACAAGATTAGTAGTTAAGATTAAACACGGACACGCCGATCTCAACATGTCCCAAACGAATCCATTTCTTCTATCCTAAATTTGTCTTTTCCTGTGTTTTATCGTCTTAGTGAAATATGATGATTAATCAAAATATCTGGGCAAGTTGTATAAGTGGAAGTTGAAGTCATGAGAGTGGATAACAGTGGTAGAAGCGGTTTTAAAGAATGTACTTCTGGAAGCATTTCACCCAAGCAAGAAACCTAGTTCCTTCATCTATCCAGTTCATTACCAGGTCCTTTACAGTCTTCTTTTAAATTGTTTCCTGAATCAGTCTTCCTTAGCCCCAGCTCCTGGGCCACAGGATACAGAAGCACTGCCTTCAGTGGCCTTCCTGGCTCAAGTCCTTCTTCCTGTTGGTTCACCCTTACCACTCTGCACCACACTGCACATGAGACGTCACAGCCTCTTTAAAACTCTTCATTGTCCTGTCACTTCACAGCATGCACTTTCCTTCACAAGGATGCTTACTTTTTCAGTCTCTTCTCTTTTCAAGTCACCTCTCCTTTGACCTCTTTTCACCAGGTCAGTGAATTTCTTTCTTCCTTTTTTCTCTTCCAGTTTTTATAGTGGACTGTAACCAAGCAGGACCCCATGGGGCCTTCCCAGGACAGACTCTCCCCCAACCTCGTTCTCCACCTGCCTCTTATTTGTAGAAAAACTTTAGCCTCCTAGGTCTTCCCCAAGTTCCAAAGAACAAATTTAATCAGAGAAGTGAGAAAATGCAGAAAGAAAGGAAAATAGTCAAACACGACAAAATAATAATAGTTTAGCCATTAAACAAAGTCAAGGACCTTTAGTTCCTCCTCAAGGGCTGTAGATACTATTCTGAGCCGTGTCCTTTGAGCTGTTTTGCAGCTCTGAAACCCCTACCAGGTGGGAGAAGTAAACTGTAGGCTGCCCGCAAGCACGTAGACCCCAGACCAGCTGGAACCAGAAGGTTGATGATGCTGACTCCCGATTACCTCACCACCAACCAATCAGAAGGTCCACGAGCTGATCACACACCACACAACCCCCCTCCCTCACCCTGTCTTTAAAGACCTTTCCCTGAAAGCCTTCGGGGAGTTCAGGCCTTTTAAGCACTAGTTCCCTTGACTCCTTCTTGGCGCCTGCAATAAACGCTGCGCTTTCCTTCATCACAACCCAGTGTCAGTAGATCGGCTTTACTGCGGGCAGGTGAGTGGACCCAAGTTCTGTTTGATAACACACCATTTTCCTTTGTTGTCTCTAATCTTTTTTTCATAAACTCATAAACTGTTGGCTCCACTTAGAACAATGTTCCCTGATTCAGCAGGCCCACTCTCTCTCCTAACCCTCCCATTTCAATACAAAACTTGCACCCGGCCTCCCATCCCCTGGGCTTGGAGCTCTGTAGGTGCTGAGTCCCGAGACCTCCCCACGTGCTCGGGACCGAGCCACCAGCGCAGGCAGAAAGAAGCCCCCAGGAATCGCGGGCTCCCACGGCAGGGCTGCAGGGGGAGCCCGAATGCCTCCTCTGCTCACGCGGAGAGGTCGCCAGTCCAGGCTCAGCGTGCGGGCGGTCGCCGTCCAGGCCGCCATGGCTGGGCCGCCCCGCGGGGCTCCAGGCTCTGGGAGTAGTGACCCCGCGGGGCTGCGGGTCCTACTACTGCCGTGGTCAGGGCTGGAGGTCCTTAATGGAACGGCTGGGGCCGCAGTCGGTTCTGGGAGTTGTAGTCCGAGCGTGTAGGGCTAGGCCGCAGGCTGAGGCCGCGGTGGACCCTGGGAAGTGTAGTTGTCTGAGACCCCCGTTCTCCCTGTCACGGGCGCGGGGCGTCCTGGGAGTTGTAGGGGGGTGGGGCGGGCACTCTGCCCGCGACGCGCCGAGGCCGCGGTGGGTCCTGGGAAGGAGAGCTGTCTGAGGCCCGCGGCCTGGTCGCGGTCGGTCTCTGAGGCTCCGGAAGGCGCAGTTTGCGGGACGCTGGCGCGGGGTCCCCGTCGCAGAGCCGAGAGCCTTGCTTGCGCGGGCCGAGGTAGGGGAAGGGCCCGCCCTGCCAGAGCCTGTCCCCGCCGGGGGCCGGGGGCGGTGGCCCTGCCCCGAGCTCGGGAAGCCTTGGTTGCCCGGCCAGCAGCGCGGAGGAGACGCCCCAGCTGCGGCCCCGTTAAAGGCGGCGGCGCTGGGGACGCGGGTCGCGCCCAGGCTCGGAGCCCCCGCCGCCGCGGGGAGGGAGCTGTCGCGGGCGTCCCTGACCCTCGTGACGAGGGCGGTGGATGCGGAGCCCGGGCGCCGGCCCGCGCGTCAGCTCGTCGCTCTCCCCGCCAGCTCCGCCTTCCACGCTCGGTTCTCCGCGGGCCCTGCCGTGAGCCATGTCTCAGGTGAGCTGGTGTTTCCTTTCTTCCTCAGCGCGGCTGTGTTTTCCGGACGGGGGACACAGGCTTTCCTCCCCCTGCCGCCTTTCTGGCGCCTAAGAGGACGTGGGAGGGCTGGCGGGGCCGGGCGCGGGGCGGGCGCTGACCGGGCGGCCGGGTCTTAGAGCAGGCTGTCCTGCGCCTGCTTTCCCCGGAATTGGAACGAGGAGGGCTTCACTCTGCCCCTCGCCCCCGCTGCCGTTCATTCGCTGACTCCTGCTTCCGTTGGGCGTCTGCTTCCACGCCTGCATCAGTGGTCTCAGTGCGTGATCCTGGATCAGCTCTGTTGGCATCACCTGGTAACCTGCTGGACTTGGGTATTCGCGAGCCCCACCCCAGCCTTGTGAACCCGAACCTGTGCGTGTGCGGGTTGGGAGTCTGCATGTGAACAGTCCCTCCACGTGATTCTCCTGCACGGCGCTTCCTAGGTCCTGGGGATCAGCGGGGAGCAAAACAAAATCTCCGAACTCACCGAGCTCATTTTTCAGGCAAGACGTGAAGTTTCTCTAGCAAGGAACACTGATTATTGTTGTTTTGGTGGAGGGTAAATGCGTGGCTGGCAGTTGTGCTTCACAGAGGTCGGGGATAAGAAGGCCCGCCCTTCCAAATTAGTCCGTCTGGTTTTAGTGTCACTTCTCTGTCCTACTTTCTGTCGTACTTGTCTCCAAAGCCAGAGGCTCTCCAGCTTTTGCTGGAAGTCCAGTTTCCTTCCGTTCTGTAGAGCCCACTGTTTACATTAGGAAACAGCTTCCTTTATTAGTCAATAATCTATAACAGATTATAGGCACTTAAAAATTTTTTTTAAACTAAAATATAACTCTGTCATACCTCTGGGGCTGTTACTAGTTTGGGACTTTTAAAAATCCCTCTTCATGCCTAACAGCTATGTGGGTCACTCAAGTGCTGCAAAACCAGGCTGAAAAGCAGGGGCTTATTACTCCTCCCTAACCCTGAGGGAAGAAGCTGCAGGTTCCATCCTGGGAGGCCCTTGTACTGTAGCCTTCATCGTCTTGTTCGGCGACATTGCTAAGTATCACAGCTATTTCTTCAGAAACGGGGTTAGCTGTGGTAAACTTGAGTGTGTGCTCCTTAATCGGGAGCTGCTGCTCTCTGCTACAGCCAGTTGTGCCTACGAAGAAATTCTTGCCAGATCATATTAAAATAGGCTGGTATTAAGGAAAATACACTTTCCCTATTAGACATAAAGGGATTGTCTTCATTATTCATAAAGCGTGGTGAGATCTTAAGAATTTTTACAACCAAAGCCAGAAATCCATGTTGTTCACATGTATAGTCCTTTATCGTTCACAAAATTGTAAATTATCTCAGGACAAAGCATGTATTTTTTTTGTCTTTTCTCCAATTATATAATAAAACAAAACAGCTAGTCTCTTACTTATACTCTTAATAATTACTCAGAATCCTGAAAACTGTCATTGCGCTACTTGTATACACTGTCCACCCTCCACAGTGGGACTCATTTCACTCCTTGATCAGGGCCTTTGGGAGCATGGGTGCTGGTTGTGCACATGTCTGTGTGTCATTTCAGGGGTCAGTGACATTCAGAGATGTGGCCGTAGACTTCTCCCGGGAGGAGTGGGAATGGCTCCAGCCTGCTCAAAGAGATTTGTACAGACATGTAATGTTGGAGAACTATGGCCACCTGGTCTCACTGGGTAGGTATTTCTTCTCATCTCCCCTCAGTCAGAATTTGACCTTTAGGATGGCTGTTGCGAATCTTGATTACCTGGCTGAACATTCCCAAGGGAGGTAAGTTGTTTTTTTTTTTTTATAAGCTTTTCTTTTTTTTGGCTGCACTGCATGGCATGGGAACTTCCCTGACCAGGGGATCGAACCTGAGCCCCCTGCAGTGGAAGTGCAGAGTCTTAACCACTGGACAGCCAGGGAAGTCCTTTATTAGTTTTTAAGAGGGGGATTAGAACTTCACCTAATATTTAGAAATCTTTCATACTTACATCTGGCATTTCTAATAACGGCCCCTCTTTCGTAAGGATTCAGGGACTAATTGTGAATTTATTTCATTTCCGCAAGCAGGTCTTAACATTTCTAAGCCAGATGTGGTTTCCTTACTGGAGCAAGGGAAAGAGCCCTGGCTGGGGAAAGATGCGAGCAGAGGTCTGTTTTCAGGTGAGTGAGTTAGAAGCTGGTGGGGAAGTTTTTAAAAATAACAACCCACCCAGTCAATGAGAAAGCAGTACTTTGTTATATGCTGGATGGAAAGTTTTCCTTTAAAGGTACCAGAGATACAGGGACTGTGAAGTCTTGCCCACAGCAAGGGGACCACTCACACCCACTTACCTGTCTGCCTTCAGTTCTCATCCTTTCCTCACTTTCTCACAGATAGCTGTGTCCCTTCTTTTCATTATTAGCTCTGTCTGGGCTCTGAATTTTATTTCTCTTCGGTTTCCCTTCCCTTTCTTTTTAAAAATTGACATATATGTTTCCATTGTCTAAGTTAAAAGGTATATATATTTTTCATTATACTGTTGTTCTAACCCTCTTGAAAGAGTGATTCATTACACTTTGGTTAATTGTTGGGCTTATTCCTTCAGTCATATGTTATTCTAACAATTTTTTTTAAAGGTTTATTTATTTATTTATTTATTTTTGGCTGTGTCGGGTCTTAGTTTCGGCACGCGGGATCTTCGTTGAGGCATGTGAGATCTTTCATTGCAGCGCGTGGGATCTTCATTGTGGTGCGTGGGTTCCAGAGCGCGTGGGCTCCGTAGTTTGCGGCAGGTGGGCTCTAGTTGAGGCGCGTGAGCTCAGTAGCTGTGGCGCGCAGGCTTAGTTGCCCCGCGGCATGTGGGATCTTGGTTCCCTGACCAGGGATCAAACCTCATGTCCCCTGCATTGTAAGGCGGATTCTTTACCACTGGATCACCAGGGAAGTCCCTATTTTAATGATATTTATCGAAGTTTTAATCTTGTTAAGACTTTCTCTTAGGTGGTATGCCTCAGAGAGTAGAAGGCATGGCATAGTGAGATAAATTGGGTCTGTAAATAACTTTGTTAGAAGTCCTCAAGTTGGCAGTTCAACGATGAGAAGAAAGGAATTTCCAGTTGGTGTTATAGACCTGGGTAATGTGGATAGGGATAGTAGTAACAGAAATATAAAAGACAGGAAGAGGGTCAGTTTTAAAGAAAACGTGGTGAATTAGTTTGAGATATGCATGGTGTGAGTAGAGGATGGTATTTCCAAGTGAAGAGGTGCAACAAACTATTGGAATATATCTTAGAAAAAAATTCAAGATAGGGGTGTAGATGTGGAAATCTTACATTAAGAAAGAAAAACAGAAGCAATGAGGTTGATTGAGAAGGGCTCTGAAAGCCTTCTTCACCTTAGGTTGAAATAAAATTGCTGGTGAAGCTCTTTAAAAATAAATATGGCCATGCACCGCCCTTGAAGATTCTGACATAGAAGATCTTTGGAGCCTAAATTATATGTGTTTATGACAATTTCCATAAGTTCTATAGTTGATTCTGAAGCAAACCTCTAATGGAAGTATACTGGACTTTAGGGAGTGGTCCTCTTGAGATAACAGGGCGATACTTATGTTTATGGAGAAGCAGCTAATGGAAGGACTAGTGAGGGAACAGAGGATGCCTTGAAAACCAAGCTCTGGCTGTGAGAGCGAGACCTTCAGGAGGAAGGACGTGGAAAGAGCCCTGTGTGAGCTGAAGTCACGAGGTGGGACAAGTGCCCAGAGACTTCCTCGTGAAAGGATGAGTTGAAGAAAAATGTTCTTTTCTAAATGTTTTGAAAGTAATAAAACCCATAAAACTATGTACAAGGGAAGTGAGGTAAAGGGGAAACATGGAAAAATTGCCTCTAATTCCACTACTTTAATATAGCTCTTAGAATTTTTGTGTGTTTCTTCCAGTACCTTTTTTGAAAAGGGAAATAGCTCACAGACAATGCATAAAACATAAACGTGCACCTTAAATGATTATAAGACACCCATGTAACCACCACTCAGGTCAGTAAACACAGCACTGCCAGGTCCCTAAGAGCTCTTTGGGTGCTCGTCCCAGTCACCCCCCACCCCCACCTCGCCCCCTGCAAAAGTAATCTTCTTTAATGGTAGTAACTTCCTTGGTTTTCTTTAGAGCTTTATCAACTGTTGGTGTCTCTAAGCACTAGTTTAGGTTTGTACGCTTGTGAACTTTATATAGAGGGGATCATAATATATATATTATATTGTAATTTGCTTCTCTCAAAATTATTTTTAATATTTATGCATTTTGCATACTCGTCTAGTAGTTTGTATCCATTCTGTTATTGATGGCTTCTTGGGTTGTTTGCAGTTTAGGGCTATTGCAAGCAATGTTGCTCTTGTCCTTGGGTCCTGGTACCTCCTGGCACAGGGTTCCTGTGGTTTATATCTGGGACTGGAATTGCTGAGTCAGAGGATAATGTATCTCTTTCACACATTAGATGATGCCAAAATGTTTTCCAAAGTGCTTTTACTGACTTACACTCCCACAGACACAGTAAGTGGGTTCCTCTTGCTCCCCATGTTTACCAGATGCCCTGTACTGCCAGGCATCATACTCTTCACCCATCAGGAGAGTGTGCAGTGGTAGCTTATTCTGGTTTAAACGTGCATTTCTCCAATTACTAATGAGGTTGACCACCTTTTCATATGTTTATTGAGTATTTAGATACCCTCATTTATGAAGTGCTTCTTGAAGGTTTTTGCTCATTTATCTATTGGATTCTCTGTCTTTTTCTTGTTTTGCAGGAGTTGTATATTTTGGATACAAATCACTGTACTTATATTCACTACAAATGTCTCCTCTTACATGTGGCTTACTTTTCCCCTTTAAAACCTCTTTTAATGAACAGAGATTCTTAATTCTAGTATAGTCAGATTTGTCAGTCTTTTCCTTTATGATTAGTATTCCTTTTTTGCGGCTGTGCTGTGCGGCATGCAGTATCTTGGTTCCCTGATCAGGGATCAAACCCTTGCCTGCTCCAGTGGAAGTGCGGAGTCTTAACCACTGGACTGCCAGGGAAGTCCCAGTATTTTTTTTTTTTTTTTTTGATATGTTTAAGAAATCTTTCCTTACCATGAGGTCATGGTGACATTTTCCTAGATTTTCTCTTTAAAAAGTCACTTTGCATTCACATTTAGATCCATGGTCCACTTTGAATTTATTTTTGTATGTCATGTGACTTAGTGGTCAATTTTGGTCTCTTCTGCATGGACATCCAGTTCTTGAGGCACCATTTATTGACATGTCTGTCCTTTCCTTCACTGGTTTGTCATAAGTTAAGTGTCAGTTTTTGCATATGTTTCTGGGTTCTCTAGTTTTTGTTTTTCTATTTTTCTATCTTTGCATAAATCTATACAGTCTTAGTTATGGGTTTAATAATGGATAACATTTTACTGTATTTGCCTCACCTCATCCCTTTTTTTGCTGAATAATGTAATTTACAGATATCTTGATATTTCACTGCATAGTACTTCACTATCATGTATAAAGTATAGGGATATTTTCTACATCATTGAAATATTTTCACATCAAAATAATAGTTTCACTTAATTTCATTTTAATGCACTGTCCATGTATAAATACTCCATAAATGTGTTTTATAATTGGATTGTCTTTTCCCTGTGGGATGATGAAATTCCTGTTTCTCTGTATGTCCTATAGCTTTGACTTGTAACTTTTTTTTTTTTTTAATATTAAGACTTTGGGTCTTATTTAAATCCTATTGAGATGTTAACTTTATTTAAGCAGGCTGTCGATATGCGTAAGTTGAAGTCACAGTTCTAACCTGTCTTCTATGCATGTGGTTCCAATGACAGTCCAGTTTTCAAAGCCTTCGCAGGTCTCTCATTTGTCCCCATACGCACCTCCTAGTGGTGTTAGGCAGCGGGTTCCCCTTTGTTTCAGTTCTCGCAGCTTTAGGTGTGCTATTCAGGGTCAGATCCATGCATGCACAGCTCAGGGAGGAGCCCAGAATTTCGTACACAACTTTATGGGATCACCTTCTTGTGCTCCCTTTTTCACCATCTCCCCTTTCCTTTTTAGCTCCCTGGACCCCCTCTTTCAGGTCTTCTGGTTAGAAAGGCAGGCCTGTAGGTTCCCCTCTGCACTTCCTGCAAGTTTGTCTGCCTCTGCAGCCATGCAGCGAGGGGATGGAGAGAAAAAGAAAAAAAGGGGGGTATTACCCCTCTGCTCTTGGGACCATAGATCTTTTTGCTGAGGGAGGAAGGTTACCCTGTCTTAGAGGTTTAATTGCCTGTATGGCCACAGCTGCTGCAACATGCTTTGGGTTTGGGCAGAAGAGAATGGGAAATGAACAAACAATATGATTTCTCTGACCAGTATGGACTCCCCTTTCCCATTCCTAAGACCAGAAATAGAGGCTTCTCATGGAGCTCTTTCTCCTCACACCAGCTGCCCAGTTCTTGCTTTCAGGCTGCATTTGAGTTTAGGCCTGGAGAGACTGGAGTGGGGGAAAAAACCCAAGAAACTCACCACCAGTTCAGTGTTACTTTGTGTTCTGGCTTCCTTCCGCAAGCAGCTTGCTACTGTTTACTTTTTTTTTAAATAGATTTTTTAAATTTTAAAATTTTATTTATTTATGGCTGCATTGGGTCTTCACTGCTGCGCACAGGCTGTCTCTAGTTGTGGCGAGCGGGGGCTACTCTTCGATGTGGTGCGCGGGCTTCTCATTGCAGTGGCTTTTCTTGTTACAGAGCACGGGCTCTAGGCACGCAGGCTCAGTAGTTGTGGCACACGGGCCCTAGAGTGCGCGGGCTCAGTAGTTGTGGCTCGTGGGCTTAGTTGCTCCACGGCATGTGGGATCTTCCCGGACCAGGGCTCGAACCCGTGTCCCCTGCATTGGCAGGCGGATTCTTAACCACTGCGCCACCAGGGAAGTTCCCCGTTTACTTTTTAGAGTTCTCAGCTAGCTGCTTTATGCATTCTGTTCATGGTTTTCACTTGTATTCAGTGGGAGAGCCAGGTTGGAGTGTACTTACTCCACCTTTACAGGACTGGAGCCATTCATATTTTATAACTGAAACAAAACCCAAAGTTACAGCATGTATAAAGATCATACTAATAAAATGAGAGTATGAGGTTCAGTCTACATTGAGCAAAAGTATAAAGTGTAAGGAGGAAAATGGTGGGAATTAAGGATGGTTAGGGAAAGCACTGGTCAGATCATGCAGGTGTTTTATAGGTCATATTAATGAACTTAGAGTTCATCTGTAGGCTAATCAGGAGTCATCCAAAGATTTCAGGCAGGCAGGCGAGCATTTTAGTAAGGTCATTCTAGCTGCAGTTTGGAAAACAGATTTATTGGAAGCGAGACTAGGAAACAGCACAGCCATTTAAAAGTTGTTGTCATAACGTAGGCTAGATGTAATCATCACCTGAACCATGGAGGTGTCCAGGGAATGGAAGAAGGTATACAGACGGTAACAAAGTAAGCAAGTGGACTCAGAAAGACCTGGTGATGACTAGATAAAAGACAGTAAAGAAGATTGAGGAATTGTGGTTGACACCACTCTTTTTGCTGGTATTATTATCTCAAAAAAAAAAAAAAAAGGAAGGATGAGCAAGTTTGAAGGGGAGGGAAAGATTATATCAATTTGTGACTTACTGAGTTTTGGGTCTCTGGGATAGTCGAGTATATAAATTCAGTAAGCAATTGAGTATCATATTCTGGTGCTTAAGAGAGAGATCACAGTGCTTCTCAAAGTTTAGTCCTTTGGATCGTTTTAAAATACATATTCCCAGGCCCCACTCCAGAAATTCTAAGTCATTAGGTTTGGGGTGGAACTCAAGAATTTACATTTTAACAAGCTCCCAGGTGATGCTGATGCTGAGCTAAAGTAGGAGTTAGGAGTTATCTGCACAGCTTCTTAAGATTTTGAAATTTTTTTTGTAAAATCCCTGTACATCTGTTGTTGAATTTATTCTTTTTTGAAATTCACGTTCTTTTATTTATTTATTTATTTATTTATGACTGTGTTGAGTCTTCGTTTCTGTGCGAGGGCTTTCTCTAGTTGTGGCAAGTGGGGACCACTCTTCATTGCGGTGCGCGGGCCTCTCACCATCGCGGCCTCTCGTTGAGGAGCACAGGCTCCAGACGCGCAGGCTTATTAATTGTGGCTCACGGGCCCAGTTGCTCCGTGGCATGTGGGATCTTCCCAGACCAGGGCTCGAACCCGTGACCCCTGCATTGGCAGGCAGACTCTCAACCACTGCGCCACCAGGGAAGCCCCCTGTTGTTGAATTTATTCTTAAGCAACTTTCTTTAGTTTCTTTTCTAAGAAGTTATATTGCTTTTCTATAGGAATGCTAGTGAATTTGTATATTTGTATCTCTCAGTCTTTACTGTAGCAATGAAAATACTCTAAACCTTCCCTGCAAATACTGTAATGATTTTTTTAAATTAATAAACTTAATTTTCTTTCAAGCAGTTTTGGGTTCACAGCAAAATTGAGTGGAAAGTACAGAGAGTTCCTATATATCCCCCTGCCCACCTCCACCCCTGCCCAGTCTTCCCCACTGTCAACATCCCACACCACAGTGGTACATTTTTCACAATTGATGAACCTACCTTGACACATCATTATCACCCAAAGTCCAGAGTTGACCTTAAGTTTCATTCTTAGTGTCATACACTCTATGGGTTTTGACAAATGTGCAATGACATGTATCCATATGTTAGTATGATACAGGATAGTTTTACTGCCCTAAAAATTCTCTGTGCTCTGCCTATTCATCCCCCTCTCCCCACTAACCCCTGGTAACCACTGATCTTTTTACTGTTTCCATAGTTTTTCCTTTTCCAGAATGTCATATAGTTGAATTCATAGGGTATTTACCTTTTTCACATTGGCTTCTTTCATCTCATATTATGCATTTGAGGCTCATTCCTTTATATCTTTTAATGGCTTGATAACTCATTTTTTTTTTAGTGCTGAGTAATAGCCCATGGTCTGGATGTACCACAGTTTACTTTTCCATTCTCCTACTGAAGGACATCTTGTTGCTTCTAAGTTTTGGCAGTTATGAATAAAGCTGCTATAAATTTCCATGTTCAGGTTTTTGTGTGGATGTAAGTTTTAATTCACTTGGGTAAATATCAAGGAATGTGATTGCTGAATTGCATGGTAAGAGGATGTTCAGTTTTATAAGAAACTGACACACTGTTTTCCAAAGTGGCTGCACCATTCTGCGTCCCCACCAGCAATGATGAGAGCTCCTGTTGCTCTACATCCTCACCAGCATGTGTTGTTGTCAGTGAATTGGATTTTGGCCATTTTGATAGGTGTGAAGTGGTGTCTCACTTTAATTTACAGTTCCCTAATGACATGATGTTGAAGGTCTTTTCATTTTCTTATTTGGATCTGTATATCTTCTTTGGTGAGGTGTCTGTTCATGTCTTTTGCCTGTTTTTAAATTGAATTGTTCATTTTCTTATTGTTGAGTTTTAAGAGTTCTTTGTATATTTTGGGTAATAACTCTTGTCAGATGTGTCTTTTGCAAATATTTTCTCTCAGTCTTCTCATCCTGTCTTCTCATTCTCTTGACATTGGCTTTTTAAAAAATAATTAATTAATTAATTAATTTTATTTATTTTTGGCTGTGTTGGGTCTTTGTTGCTGCGTGCGGGCTTTCTCTAGTTGTGGCGAGCAGGGGCTACTCTTCGTTGCGGTGTGTGGGCCTCTCGCTGCGGCGGCCTCTCCTGTTGCGGAGCATGGGCTCCAGGCACTCAGGCTTCAGTAGTTGTGGCACACGGGCTTAGTTGCTCCACGGCATGTGGGATCTTCCCTGACCAGGGCTTGAACCCGTGTGCCCTGCATTGGCAGGTGGATTCTCAACTACTGTGCCACCAGGGAAGCCCTTGACATTGGCTTTTGCAGAGCAGAGGTTTTTAATTTTAATGAAGTCCAGCTTATCAATTATTTCTTTCATGGATTGTGCCTTTGGTGTTATACCCAAAAAGTCATCACTCCCTAACATCATCTAGGTTCTCTCCGTTGTTATCTTCTAGGAGTTTTACAGTTTTTTGTTTTACATTTTTGCCTGTGATCCATTTTGAGTTAATTTTTGTTAAGAGTGTAAATCTGTATCTAGATTCACTTTTACGCATGTGGATGTCTAGTTGTTCCAGTACCATTTGTTGAGAAGACTGTATTTGCTCCCTGGTGTTGTCCTTGCTCCTTTGTCAAAGATGAGTTGACTATAATTATGCAGGTCTGTTCTGAGCTCTGTACTCTGTTCCATTGATCTACTTGTCTAGTCTTTCACCAGTGCTGCACTGTCTTGATTACTGTAGTGCTACAGAAGTCTTGAAGTCAAGTGTCAGTCCTCTGTTCTTCTCCTTCAGTGTTGTGTTAGGTATTCTAGGTCATTTTCTGTTTTGTATAAACTTTAGAATCGGTTTGTTGAGATCTGTGAAATAACTTGCTGGGATTTTGATTGGGATTTTGTTGAATCTATATACCAAGTTGGAAATAATTTTAAACTTCCAGAAAAGTTGTAAGAATAGTGCAAAAATACCCATATGCCCTTTACTCACATTCACCCATGGCTAATATTTTGCCCTGTTTGTTTTGTCATTTGGTATATGATTTTTTTTCCTGAAACATTTGGGAATAAATTGTATACATCATAGCCTTTAACTCCACATATTTCCTAAGAATAAAGATATGTGAGAATATATGTTTTTTAAACCTTTGTATTATTATAAAACTCTGTTCTCCCAAAATGATAAAATCCCTTATTGAAATTTAGCCTGGAGAAAATCCTGTGTTTATCTGTCAAAAGCATCTGATGGAAAGACACTGTTATCCCTAAATTGAGCTTCACATGTCCGTTTAGAAGGTAGAGGTAGAGTGAGGATGCTGGAAGATATTCAGAGAAACCTTTTTATTCATTCATTCAGAATAAGTTACTGTAAGATGTTCCAAAGGCACTAAGTGAACACAATCTCATTTCTTTGTGGGACCTGAGGGACGCTTGTAGTCTATTAGCAGCACTATGAAATTGTCATTTTCAAGTCATTCTGGCAGCAAATAAAGTTTAAATGGAGGTGAGGAAGATTAACCACCTATCCTTTACAATTACTTATCTTTCTGATAGTTCTGTTTTTCCCTCACCTTCAGTTGCTTAATTTTAATCTTCTCCTTATTCACCTACAGCTCTCCTCTGTTTGATGTCTTCTGAATTTCTGGATCTACTGCTCAGATTTCAGAGTCATATATGATAACTGTAAAAGCAATGCAATGCTAAGATTTTTGTTTTCAATGTAATTCTCATTAAAAAAATGGAGGAGTGGCTTTTATTTTACTCAACACAGAAAGTAAGAAACATTTGCTTTGTTTTTTCAGCTTCAGAGTCAAATGGTGAGATCAAAGAGTTTTCTCCAAAAAATGTCATATACGAAGATGATTCATCCCAGTATTTGATAATGGAAAGATTTCTAAGCCAAGGCCTTGAGTATTCCAGTTTTAAAGAAGGCTGGAAATGTGAGGGTGATACTGAGATGCTGCAGGGAAATCAGGGATATATCAGGCAAGTGACAGTTTCCCATCAAGAAGCCCTGTCTCAACATATGAATGTTAGTACTGTGGAGAGACCCTATGGATGCCATGAATGTGGAAAAACTTTCAGTCGGCGCTTTTCCCTTGTGTTACATCAGAGAACTCATACTGGAGAGAAACCATATGTATGTAAGGAATGTGGGAAAACCTTTAGCCAGATCTCAAACCTCGTAAAACATCAGATGATACATACGGGAAAGAAACCCCATGAGTGTAAAGACTGTAATAAAACATTCAGTTACCTTTCATTCCTCATTGAACATCAGAGAACACATACTGGGGAGAAACCCTATGAATGTACCGAATGTGGAAAGGCCTTTAGCCGTGCCTCAAACCTCACTCGACATCAGAGAATTCACATAGGAAAGAAACAGTATGTATGTAGGAGATGTGGGAAGGCCTTTAGCAGTGGCTCTGAACTCATTCGCCATCAGATTACACATACTGGAGAGAAACCTTATGAATGCGTTGAGTGTGGGAAGGCATTTCGCCGTTCTTCACACCTTACCCGGCATCAGAGTGTCCATACCTCCAAAACCCCCTATGAATGTAACGAATGCAGTAAAGCCTTCCGTTGCCACTCATTCCTTATTAAGCATCAGAGAATTCATGCTGGAGAAAAGCTCTATGAATGTGATGAATGTGGTAAAGTTTTCACATGGCACGCATCCCTTGCACAACATATGAAAATTCATACTGGAGAAAAGCCCTATGCATGTACTGAATGTGACAAAACCTTTAGTCGGAGCTTTTCCCTCATTCTACATCAGATAA